>NC_139524.1:19955602-20566365 GCF_947247035.1 Vipera ursinii | reverse complement strand
GATGTGGGAAACAACCATCCAAACCCCTCCCTGGCCAAAAAGCCAGTCCCGTTCATCGTCTCACATCTTTTACGCTGTTCATTCATGTGGGAAAATACAAAATAAGCACCTATTCTCACAACTGCACAAGTGTTAGGTTGGACCCTGCTGATCAGACTAGTTATAGAATTCTGTGAATACACTACAGCGTATTGCACTGTACATTGTTAATACAGGTTAGCAAAACATTTTCATTTTATTTCCGCAGCCCTCTGGCGCAACCCTGGGTTGTAACCTCAAAGTCGTTAATTGCCCCTCTTGAGCAAAGCCATACCTTTCCATACTTGCCAAAGAGGTTTTTCAGATCAGCAGCTTTAGTGTTGGAGGACAATCCACTAACCCACAAGTTTTTAGTGGAGCTGCTCCCGCTGCTGGCACTTCCTACAGTGAAATTCAGCAGAAAAATGTTTCAAGGTCAATCGGCACAAATATCACCATGTAGTAAAGGCAAAAACTGTTTCTTCTGATAAGAAGCAATGCATAGAGAACAAGCGATGAAATCTGTAGGTTTCCTGATTACTTCCAACCTACAGCAGATGTATCAGACTGCATCAATCAATCATCTGCGTAAGGCTTTTTTTAAAAAGAAGAAAAAGCACTGGGATGCAAGCAAGGTGGTAGAGAGCTGCTGTCAGACCAGGGCACTGAGAAGAAGCAGAGGGCAAATTCTCTAGCCTGCCACTATGTGGCCTTTTGTCTCTGGCAACTCTACTTCGTAGCTTTGTGAAGCCAGTGACAGTGAAGCCCTCTAAAACTGCCAAAGAATTTCTCTATAACACGGGCCCCCAATCCCTGGGTGCAAAGGTGCAGTTGCGTAAGCAGCAGGCACGCACGCACGCACACGCAAAACTATCCCCTCTCCCCCCCACCAGTCCACAGAGCTGGAAAGGTTGGGGATCGCTGCCCTAGAATGTGACATGACTGACAGCTGCAGTTTCTCCTTTCCCCTACCACATTGCTTGAAGAATGGTCTACTTCCCACATTTTTAAACCATCCAGGTATACCCTTATATTTTCAAAGTAAGTTGTAGTTATGAATTGGATGACCTCCGTCTTATAGGATATATACCAAACCAGTTAAATGTTCATATACCAGGGGTGTCAAACTGTCGGCCCACGGGCCAGTTGCATCAGAGGCAACACCCACCTCAGCTCCGGGAATGCAAAAAAAGTCGCGATACATCGCAACATGTCACGTGATGACTTTGACACTCATGATATTAAAAAATTAACTTAAAATTGGAAAAGAATTCACATTCCAAATTGTCAGAAACTTTTTATAATCAAACGAAGAACATTTGTTCATTCTGTTTAAGAAGCATTTCTATATCAAACTTTTTGAAATCGATTAATATTAATCATTATTATCGTAGCTGCTTACATTCCGCAAATTCCTCTTACTGTGGAAATACAAGACAGCAAAAATGCACTACGTGCTACACTTTTTTTAACTGCATGATCAAGCAGAAAATCCGTCATGTTCAGCAGGAAACTCCTGGTCACCAATGCATTAGAGAAACCAATTTCAGTACCAGAAAGGAAACTCCTGCCAGTTTGGGATCAGTTTCCTAGCAAGGTGGCTTTCTCTTAGCATGAGCGAAGTCCCCCAATTCTCCATTCCCTCTTTCTTTTCCAGGGTTCTTTGAAAACGCAGAGACCAAGTTACGTTCGATACTCCAACAGCAAGGGACCCCACCCAAACTCAGAAACAGCCAGAGCCAAATCTCCCAACTGAAATGCAGCCTCCTGTTCCAAAGTTTTCAAAACAGGCAACCAGAAACATAAGCCAAACCTTTGGACAGAAAGGAGGCAGCTCGAAGAGCATCTGCCCCACTTGCCTCCTGATGCCAGACTTGTCAGCCATTTCTGCGGGTCTCCCCGCCCCTCCCCCAAAGCCAGAAGCACCGGCTTCTTCTACAGACACAGCGCATTACCTTTGTCATCTTTGGAGGTGCTCTTGCTTTCTTTAGAGTCCTTGGCCAAGCTAGGAGGAGGAACAAATCAGAGACTGAACAAGCAGAACTTGCTTGTTGAGAATCTTATACTATTAACCAAACCATTAAAAAAGGGGGGGGAGGAGAATGAGATGTGTAAGTAAAAGCAGGGATGCATTGTAATTGGAGGAAAAGTGATCTCCCCACATCATGGCTTCTTGCACTGATTCTCCCCAAGATGCCTGAAGATCTAGATTTTCTGACAATTTTATTCAGTGGATATATGGTAATCTTCTCCACATTTCAGGATTGGGACTTGGCTTCATTTTGGTGTTTCTCAGAACTGAGAGTTGTTCATTATCATCACAAGGGTACTTAAAACTTGACTATTTGAAAAAACAAAAAATAAAATGCTGTCAATTCGTCAATGCAACCAGCAGGACAATGCATATACGAAGATCCTGATTTTTTTTCTAAAAAAAAACACAGGTAACTTACGGCCATCAAAATATTTTACAGGCAGAAGCATAAGATACTAATTATAAGTTTCTCGCTGCTACCACCTTAATGCAGAGTGATCTTATTGAATGCTGGCAGTACCTTAAAGAACTGACATAGAAAGACAAACCTCATTGCTTGACCAGAGGCCCCAGTAGACGAGGGACCTTTCTTCAAAGTATCCTTGTCTTTGTCTCCAGATTCTGCTTTCTTCGAGCTTTCTCGGGCTTCCTTCTTGATAGGGTCCCCCATCGCGCAGTCTTCCTTCTTACCATCTTTATGGTTCTTGGTCATCTCATAGTCTTTGCCTTCTTTCTCCAAACTCGGTGCAATGGCATCTTGCCCATCTTTTGACTTGCTTGCTTCTGAATCTGTAATTTTCAGATTTTTACCTGTTTCTAGAAGGTCATCTCCATCAAAATCCAGAGTGATGGCATCTTCGGCCTGGATTGTAACCGATATGTTATCATCATCAGCTTCTTTCACAGACACGTTAGCTTCCATCTCTTCATGAGCCGAGTGATCAGCCTCAGCTAGGCTCTCTTTTGAACGAAGAGGTTTAGATACTTCTTGTGTACCATCACCAGAACCTGCTTTATCTAAGAGGATTTAACAGGAATAAATATGGCAAAACAAGAAGTTTATAAACATTTTCATATGCATAAGCTAGAAGAGAGGACCTAGAAAATACAAAGCCAGTTATTAGAACTGATGGAAGGTTAGGGAAAGAACATAAGGGGCATTAACATATAAACCCAGGATCATTCATTCTTCATGGAAAACAATTTTTCTAGACAAAGACACCAACCCTGAACAGGGTTCAGACAATGATTCCATCCAGGAGATACCTGTTCTTCAGTACAAGTATCTGGCTTCCACTGTGGGGATTCATGTGCAAATCTGCTCCTCTTCATGGCATAAGGAGGCAGCAAGAACTGGTCAAGGTCGCTGCACTTCTAGGGACAAAGGGCTTCACCTTCCTGTCCGCTTCTGATGGTCCACAGTTCGATAGCCCAATACTTCACAGTTCTGCAACTGTCATCCTCTCTGTGTTACTTCTCGTTGCCAGCTGCATTGTCATTTAAAAGACTGGCTGCATGTCTTCATGTACACAAGCCAAAGTTTACCTTGGACTGGCAGTCTTCATCCAAATTCCAACCGGTCAACGTTCTCAATCCTGTTGTCAGTGTCTTGCTTTTCCTGAAAAGGCTTCAATTGTGGGAATCCTTAGAAACGTCAAGTCTTAGCTTGCACATGTAAGGGTCCACTTAACAATGGCATCTTTTCATTGAAGTCACAATGATTCCATCATGTCCTTTAGACTACAACATGCAAGATCCTTAAGCGAGCTCATGAGAGCAGTTTTTTCACAGGAGTCTTGAGAGTTTCATCCAGTTTGGCTTTTAGGAGTATCATTGAGGAGGAGATGACTCTTTCTCCTTTATTCCAAAATCACTTGTGTTGCTTTAAAAAATGGTGTGACAATTGCCAGAGCACGAAAGAAGGGTATGGTCCACAGTCTGAAGGACTTCCCAATTCCATTCTGTATTTAATTTTCGTTGGGCAGCTATTGGTTACTGCAGTGCATGGTACAGCGCAGACATCAAGACTTACCATATCCACGAGGCTTACATCAAAAGAGTTTAGCATCTTTTGTTCAGTAAGGCCTATGAGGGGCCGTATGTATGTATCCAATAAAGTAAGTGAAGTTGGAAGAACAAAGCCGATCGAGCAGAAGTTCAGCCACTGTTCTTGGTAATGGCTCTTACTATGGAGATGATTTTTAAGGCGCAAACCAAGGCACTTATTTCCAAAGGGTGGGGAAGGGTGGGAGCAACCTGAAGTATATTAGTACATTTAAAACTCTATTGAAATTCAAACATACCTCTCTCATTCTCTTCTCCATCCTGCCAATTAAAGAAAAAACAAATAAACATTCTGAAATGATATTCAGGTTACTAAGAAAATAAACTGCCATTCATTTAAAGGAACAAATATGTGCTATTGGAGTGCTCAAATATGGTTTTCTTCTGCTTATATTAACAAAATTTATATTCAGTTGAATTTTCCTTGTTCTCCAATCACAGCTGCAATTAGTCCATTGTTTCTAATATCTAGAAAGGGAGATTCAAACCATATTGCATGATGCAGCTGGGTGAGGCACTGCCACTATTCTATGGCCAATTTTTCAAAAAGTCTATAAATTCTCAGAGAAAAATCAGATAGCTTATCTTTGCTGAGTTCAGCATTTGAGCAATCTGAGACTTCTTTGTGAATACTGAGGCTTGAGTTACTGAAAATCAGCAAACATTCCTTTTTCTCCGATTAAATCATTTCAGTTTTGTTCACTCCCCGCTCACTTCAAGAGAATGTGAGCAATATTTGATGATCACAAAAGATGGAATCACACCCTTATTTTATCAGAAGCACTCCAGATCAAGTAGGGGGAAGAGGGAGAGGGCCCACAATAAAGGCAGGGATACCTAGAAATGAAGCCAACAGGAAATGAATATTTTAAAAACAGCAGGTTTTGTGTCATTCTACATCAGAAATGGAGGCTTGTCCTACAAGTCACTACAGAGAGAGAGAGAGAGAGAGAGAGAGAGAGAGAAAGAAAGCGAGCTACAAGCAGTGATTTCACCATTCGTAAGAAGCACCAGATACTCTGACGTAAGTCAGAGGTGTAAAAATCTCAGGCTTCAAATAGGCCAATATTATTCTACAGTAGGTTAAATGCAACTATCTCCAGCTTCTCGATAAATCTTTAAAAAGCTATTTAGGAACTTACATGAGTAAGACCAAAGTTGTCATCTTCCAGATCTTGAATATCGATGCACTAAAATGAAGAAACCAAAGCAGACTAAATAAGCTAGCTTACTACGAATATGTAAACATTGATGTATTAATACTAAACTTGCATTCTAAACGGCTTCTGCACTAAGTCACCAGGAAGGCACCAAGCAAGACCTGGTAATCTGACAAACTCTCCTTAGGGTTTCCTCTGAAGTAGCAGCCCTGTCTAGCAAGCGACGAGCATGAAAGATGCTCCAGCATCTCTAGCCTCACTTACTGCATGTTGCCCCTTTAGGCTTCTTCCAGACACGTTTATGGCATGTTAGAAAATTGAGCTCACTCAAAGCACATTGAAGTCAATAAAGGGACAGCTTAGTTAATGGATCACTGTCTCCTCATAAACTAAGTTATAGCTAATAACGTACAACCACAAAAATATCCTAGGAACTTCCTTTAACCACAACACAACACTGAATGGAAGAATGAGACGGTTGTACTTCTTTTCCTCACCTTCACCCAAATTGTTGGGATGAAGAGCTAACCTCCAAACAACCTTCTAGGCAAACTACACTAATGTAGTCACTCAAAAAGATAGTAACATATGACACGGGAGTTCACAAACTATGGTTGGAGCAAAGCATTCCTACCAAAGCACAAGGAACCCTGAGCCACTAGCTCTGCAGGGGACAAAAAGACTCCCAGCCATTGTTTCTTCAGGAAGGAAAAATACCATTTCTTCTTCAGCTGGGATTCCTAACAGGGTATTTCTTTCCTTGTTTTTTTTCTTAATGAAATGCATATTTGGAAATGGGGTATGTGTGTGATGGAGGTGGCATGATGGCTCAGCAGTTAAGATGCTGGGCTTGTTGACTGGAAAGCTGGCAGCCCAGGTTCGAGACTTGAGCACCACACAACAGGGTAAGGTTGCCTCAGCTCCTGCCAATCCTCCAGTTCAAAAGCATGTAAATGCGAATAGACAAACAGGTACCACTCCGGTGGAAAAGTAACAGTGCTCCATGATGTCATGCTGGCCACGTGTCTGCGGAAATGACTTCAGACAGCACTGGCTCAACAGCCTTAAAACGGAGGTGAGCGCCACAGCTTAGAGTTGGCAACTACTAGCGGAGTAAACAGGGACTGCTTTATTCTTATATGTGCGATGAAAGAATGTGAAATATCAACTATTAAACCTCATAAATCCAAGAACTATCTTTTATTTTGTCTCTGCTGACGCACAGAAAATAAAATTTATATTCAAAGGTTGATCACCAGATTACAATTTATGGCTTTTATTTGATAAGCAAGAAAGCCAAACCTGGGCCTTGCATCCTGCAAACAGTAGCCAAAGGCAAACTGTCATCTAATGCTTCACACATTAATGCCAAATCACCAGTCACCTCTATCAGGAGGACAGCAGGTGCCAAAATAGTCAGCCTGGTAAAAGAACCTCTGGAGTCTTGTGACCGCTTGGATCCCAGGTGACAATGCTAAATCAGGCCTGTCACCTTTCTGAAACAGACCACAGTGGGAAGGGTACTAAGCTAAGACCCCTAATGCATTAGCAAACGAAGGGAGCCTGAGAAAAGACCAATAACACTGCAGCAGGAGGAAACAATAGTGACTTGGTGGCCTTTCTTACTAGTTAACAGAATGTAACAACTGTCATCTTCTGTTATCTGGAAATTGGGAGAACAGCATCTCTTTAAGGGATTTTGTAGGGTACCTGGTTTTCCAACTCTTTCTCTATCTGCTTTAAATTAGATTTCTTCTTATCGGCATGAGGCAGCATAGTAGAATTCAAGAATTCTTCATTTTCAGCAGATTCGTCAGAGTCTTTCAATTCATCATTTCCATCGTGATCACTTGCATCGTGAGTTTCCAGTTCACACTCCTTTCAATATGAACATTTGACACAGCAGAGGGAAATGGCCAATTTAGTGAGATTTCTCCAGCAAATTAGGAAGCTGTTTATGCTTCCTGAACTGAACTTTCATAATACCCTGTTATCACTGCTGTTTAGATTCACAGTCCAGTTATAGTTTGCTAGAGCAAGAATAGTAGTTTAGAAGCTCATATTTATTTTAAATCAAACAAAACTCTGCAATTATCAAGTGTGCAGAGGAAACCCATGAATATGCATCTAAAGATCGTTTCGCTAGGAAGAATGCTTAGAATCATGTCCCCAGCTTTCTTATATTACCTTAACCAAGGAGTCATCTTCCATTGAAGCATCACCACTTAGTTCATCAATTTCCTGCTTTTTACCTAGAAGCCAGGACATACTAATGAAAACCTTTTATTATGAAATACTGGTAAATACTTAAACAGCCCTATCTTTATTAATCTTCTGGAGAGCGTTAAAAACGTCATTCTTCAATCAATCCTGGAGATGCCATAGAGATTCTGCAAGAGCTAACATTGCAAATCACTCAGAGAGGGCTGTAAAGCCCTATGGAGTGGTATATAAGTCTAAGCAGAGTTGCTGTTGCTAAACGGTGGTCATTTTTTCCCAACCAAGGCCAACAAAGTTAGTTAGTATTTTAGTGCCCAAGAAGGTAATTTTGCTCATTTTAAAATATTTTTCTGATCATTATTAACAAAACAGTTTTACTTAAGTTAAAACCTTTTCCTTTGGTTGGCTTCTTATTCAGGGCATCTGTTGAAACAGCTATTTCAATATTGTCAGGGTCTCCTCCTTCCTCTTCAATAGCCTAATAGAAAATAATAATAGATTTGTGTTATACTTGAATTTTACCCTTATATTCGTTATTCCTTAGATTTGGAACATACTGCATGAAATTCAAGTTAAATGCGTTTTGGAGGAAGCATTTGGAGGAAGATTCCAAAACCAGAAGACCCCCCCGCGTGGGAAGGAAGGGGCTGGGGATTCAGAGGGCAGCAGGCGTGTTTCTCTTTGGGAATGGCGCTCCGTTTCTGTGACCGTTTCCCTCAGCGGCGCTGCCTGCGCGAGGTTGCCCAGGCCGGAGCGCAATTTCCCGGCAAGGAGAGAAGCGCTCCCGAGCAAGGGGTGCGGGCCCGGGGCCCTCCGAGGCCTCTGACCGCTTCCCCGGCAGCCTCCGCTGGGGCCCTCCCGGGCCGGGCCACGGCTGGGCGGCAGCCGCTCTCCTCGCAGGCCGACGCCGCCCGGGGGGGTCCCTACTCCCCGCGGTCCTGGGAGGCAGCGCTGGGCTGGGCGGGCGTTCACCGCGGCGCATTCGCCCTCCGGTTCCTGGGCCGCCCCAGCGCCTTTCCGGCCCCCGGCCCCGGGCGAGCGCCGCCGCTCGGGCCCGCCACTCCCCGGCCGCGGCCTTCCCCAGGACGCACCTGCTTGAGCCGGGCGATGAGGACCGTCTTTACGCCGGTGGCGTCCAGGTTGCGACGCTTCAGCTCCGACTTGAGGTCGATGACGCGCAGCTCCGCGATCCGCTTGCCCTCCGCCGGGGGCGGCCCGGGGGCGGCGGCTCCAGACGGCGCGGCGGCCATTTCGCGGCGCTTCGGCGGCGGCCACAATACGGCGCCCCTCCCCCACCCGCGGCCTCGCTCGGCGCCCGCGTCGCCAAAGGACCCGGATGCCGCCGGGCGCGCCTGCGCAGAGGGCCGCCGTCTCGGCCCGGGCCGCCGCCCCCGCCCCCTCCGCCTCTCCCGGCCGCTGATTGGGCGGCTCGGCGCCGGGCGGGCGCTTGAAGTCGGCGGGGGCGGCGGGGCTCCGGCTCCCAACGGCCAGGCCGAGTAGGGCCGGCGCGGCGGGCAGATGCCAGCCGCGGCTCGGCGAGGCTCTGCGCCCCGAGACCGGGACGGGCGATGCTCCCGCCTGCGGCTTGGCGCGGCCGGGAGACCCGCGGGCCCCGCTTCCCTTCCCTCTGAGCTTCTCCTAGCGCGCCGCGGCTCAGTCCCGGCAGCCCTGGAGCAGGAGCGCCCCGGCCTGTCCGCAGCGCCCTTCCTTGCAGCGTGCGCACAACCACCCGGAAAGGTGGGCCCCCCTTCCCCTCAGGCGGCGCTGGCGGTCCCGCTTTCCCCCGACCGCGAGGGGGCGCTCCTCGCGGGCCTAGACGGGCCCTTTCCGTCGCTGGTAACGGGGCCGAGACTGCCGCCCGGAGCGTTTCCCCAACACTTCGGGCTCCCCTACGCGTGCGGGGCGGCGGCGCTTCCTTGCTGCGCTGCGGCGTCCTCCGGCGGACCCGGTTGCCGGGGGCGGCGGGGGCGGCGCGGCCGCCCGAGGGAGCGATGTGCGCGCGGCGCCCGGCCGGCCCCCTCCCGGGCAGCTAGGGCGGCGGGGACGCGGCCCCTCCCGCGGCGTCCACGGGGATCCGGAAGCGGGCGCGCGCGCGCGGGAGCCGCGGCCTCTTGGGGGCGCCGGGCGGCCTGCCGTAAAGCGTGGCGGGTGTCGCGCCGGTGCGTCCGCGGAGAGGGAGGGGAGCGGCGGGCTAGGCGGCGGCGGGGGCGGCCCTCTCGGGACGGCGGCTTCGCACCGCGGAGGCAGGAAGGCGGCAGCGCGGCGGGCGAGGGATCCGGCGCCTGCTGGGCCCGGCTAGGCCGCCGCCGCCCCCCGCCTCGGCCCCCTCAGGTAGGCTCAGGGGCGGGGGCCGCCGGGCTTCCGCAGGCCGCGGGCCGGACTCCGACGCCCATCGTCCGTGGCGGGCGCCGCGAGGCCTCTTCCCGCTCGAGGTGCGCGGCCGGGGCCCCGCGCCAGGGCAGTCGGAGGGACCGGTCTGCGCGGCGGGCCCCCAGGCCGGCCGAGGGTCGCTCCCCGGAGAGAAAAGGGCCCGGCCAGCCGCGGGGAAGGCCGGGGCGCGGCGGGGCCCGCTCGGTGGGGCGCAGATCGCTTCCTCGCGGGGTCCCCGGGTTGGGAGTTCTCCTTCCCAGAAAGGCTGCCCTTCCTCCTCCTCGGGGCCCTCCCGCAGCTAGTGGCAGCAAAGGGGCATTTTAAATAAGGGGGGGTCTGAGATGGGGTTCCCTCCCCGCCTTCAGCCAGGAGGGAAACCGTGAAGGCTTCTCTGGTGCGTCTCTTCCCCCCTCCCTTCAAGCCCCCCCAACCCTTGGCGCAAGGGCTTCCTGCCTCCTGAGAGGCCTGTTTCCAAAGGGGCCGCTGGACCTGCTGCCCCCACTCGCCCCATCCAAGGTCCCTCGGGGGCTGCAGCCCAGCCGGCCTCCTTTGCAAGATGGACTGCTCCAAGAGGGCTGCATCTGGCCAGCGCTGCTTCGCCCCTCTTCCCTAATGATTAGAGGGCTCTGAATGGGTACCGTGGGTTTCTTTTCCTGGTCGATCCCCGATGGCTTTAAGCTGTGACTGGGTGCCGTGCTCTGGAGTCCCCATAAGACCCCAGGGTGGGCATCGGGATCAGGGAGATTAGGAAATCATCAATACGTATGCCAGCGAGTGCCAATTCACATTATTTTAATATGACCCACTCAATCTCTGGGTCAGAAAAATTGCAGTGGAGGCTGAGTTAGTGAGACACCGTAGGGGAAATTTCAGCTGAGATAATATCAGAAACATGTTATAAGTTCCATTTTTATGGCCATAGTTGTACCAGGTTCTTTATCCATTAATGAGTAATAGTAGCCCTGATGCTGGGTTTTGTGTAGAACAATGGCATTTGGCAATAATGTACTGTTTACATAGGGACAAAAAAAAAGACTACAGTTGGGAAACTTATTTATTAAATTTTTATGCCACCAGTCTCCCCGGCAAGGTGACTCCAGGTGGCTATAAGCTATAAAAAAGAGGCACAGACCTTTTTAAGATCAGTTTCTAACATTTATTTCTCCGTCGGAAAGACTTGTATAAATAGTGGGCTGGTGGCTGTTAATGGGCAATATTCAAGGTTTTCCCGAGCTGAATTACACTTTTAGGAAAGGTTCTTGCCCCCTCTGCAGGCAGGGTGACATGGCAATCCCCTGAAGGATCACTAGAATCCAATCCAGTCAGGAGCTGGTATCATAACTGTATGGTCTCTAGCAAAATAACTAGATCTGCCATCGCACATCACTCGGTGCAAGGCCAAGTCTGGAAGGAGCAAAATCTATACTTGGCACAGGATTGGGGGAAATAGCTGGAATGGTTGGGTAGAAAAGTTGATTTGCTTATCCCAAATAGTGGAGGGACCTGGGCCTGTGGCATCAGTGGCTCTTTGTTGTGACACACGAGGGAGCAGCTCACCGAAGATTGTTCAGATACAGTGGAGATTGGAACCATCCTGGGCACCCCAGTTTCCCTGATGTAAAATCCAAGTACTTTTTCCTAATGGATGCAACCCATTTGAATGGCTGGGATGCCTAGAGAAGCGATGGGGGGGGGGAGATGGGTGTCACCTGGAGCATTTTGTTAAAGTTTATAAAACTGGTAGATGCCTCTGGGAGGAATGGATGCATTTGCCAGAAAGATTGGAATGCCTTGGGTGTGACTCTGCTCTCAACTAGTAACGAGTCTCTGTTGGATTCTGGGTGAGAATGGTTGTAAGTTCATCTAACAATCCTATCAGGTGTAAAATTGTTAAGGACTCTGAAATGTAATTGCTTATTAAGTTAGACTTACTGGCTGACTGTTTTTACCACAGCCATCCTGGAAGGATGCTGTAGCCTAGGGTGAACCTAATAGCCAACCTTTTGATTGCTGGTCTTGCCAAAATGTGGAGAACCAATAAAACAATTGAGAAAAAGACAAGGAGGCAATTCTCACCTGGGTGCGGGATTTGGGAAGCAGGTGTCCAAGGCATTCCCTCCTGCCACCTTCCCAGGCCTACCTAAGCTTCACCTACTGAATTTTCTGTTTTCATTGTGGGTAAATATCAATTGTTCACGGATTCACAATTTAACAAAAAACGAACTGGACTACTTGGTTCATGCCCACAAGCCTTTGTGCA
The DNA here is from genome assembly GCF_947247035.1 of Vipera ursinii. Classification (NCBI taxonomy): domain Eukaryota; kingdom Metazoa; phylum Chordata; class Lepidosauria; order Squamata; family Viperidae; genus Vipera; species Vipera ursinii. The sequence goes on along the minus strand of NC_139524.1, from coordinate 20,554,238 downwards.
CCTGGTTTGGCTTAGCCTTTTGTATGAACAAAACCGTAGCTGTTTGGAATCTAGAGTTTGCAACAGGGTGTTAGGCTAATTCATGATGGTTTGTTTAGTGATAACCCTTCAGTCCTTAACACATATTGTGGATGTGAAAGGGAGGGAGAGACTGGAAGGAAAGTACATCAATCCTTTGTATCTGTTGCCTTTAATGAAATGAGCTCCAGTTCCCCAATACATTTCTGTGGCTTGATTATATCAGTTTTCCATCTGCGATTTTAATTTCTGGCGTCAACCGTTTAAGAGGCAATCTTGTTTTTCCCAATATTATTAGGAATTATTTATAAACATTATAGTCAGTTTATTCAAGTTACAGTTACTGATAAAATGATTAATATTGTGTGAAAACCTAAACTACCCTCAGTAAAATCAACAGCATTTTAGCACAGCGATATTTGCAAAAATATAGTTAGTATTTATTGCTTCCTCCAACTGTAGGAAAGCTAAGATGAAAACCTGCTTCTGGTCCCCCGCCTTGTCTTTGCGAGTCCTTCCAGTCTTGCTTCACTTCGCTTGAGGGCCTCTGTGGGAAGCAGAGAAGGCTGCAGAGCCAAGACTTCCCGTCTGCTCAGGGGAGGGTAGAAGTCCTCCTAGCCAGTCTTTGTTGGGGAATTCTGGGAGTTGAAGTGGGCCCATTGGGAAGGGATCCTCTCCTCAGCAGTCCTGGGAGGCGGAGAGTGACTCGGCTCTTGTGTTTGTCTCCATCCAGGCCCCCTGCCTGGCGGCGTTCCCATGTCTCAATGGCCCCCCTCCCGATGTCGTAGCGTCTATACATTGGAGGCGGATATGAAGAGTGACGTTTCTTCTGGCGCACCAAAGAGCCAGGGAAACCTGAAGGGGATCCTCTTGAACCCTCCACCCTCTGAGGCAGCCAAAAACTTCCCTGGGGAAGAAGTTGAGATGATTGCCAGCAAAGTGGGGGACGAATTCTCCCACCTCTGTGGGGACACCCAGAAGCAGAAGGACCTGAACAGAAGTCGTCCCACGCAAGAAGCCATTGTTGTGAGTAAGAAACGCAAGAGCCAGCAGGCTGGCCCTTCCTATGCTCCGAACTGTGGGGGCAAAGAGACACCCCCCATTTTAGGGACTAGGCGGCACCTCGACACACAGAGCGAGGACAACGACTCTTCCTTTAGCGACTGTGCCTCTTCGCCTTCATCCAGCTTGCATTTTGGAGACTCGGACACAGAAACTTCGGACGAGGACAAGGAGGCGGCTCCCGTGCGGCAGGCTCGGGCTGTCTTCAATGCCTCCGGCAGAATCCACGGTTCTCGGCCGCAAAAGTGGCCCCGGACAGAGGCGGACTCCGTCTCAGGGATATTACTGAAAAGGCCCTGTTTCCACAACAGTAGTTCTCGGAGACGACTTCCCTATAGGAAGCGGTTTGTGAAAACTAGCTCTGCGCAACGAACACAGAACCAAAAAGAGCGGATTTTAATGCAGCGGAAAAAAAGGGAAGTCTTAGCTCGGCAGAAATATGCTTTGCTGCCCAGCTCCAGCAGCACCACAGAGAACGACCTCAGCAGCGCCTCCTCGTCCAGCTCCTCCACTGAAGGAGAGGAGGAGCTCTTTGCGTCAGCTGGGGAGAACCACCAAACCAGCACCGCGGTTCCCTCAGGTAAAGATGCCGCTCCGGGTCTCCCCGGCCGGACTTTGCCGAACCGTTTGCCCCCCTCCCTTGTCAGTGCCTCACCGAGAGGGCTTGCGTTCGGATGGCTATTTCCCAACCGTGGCAACCTCCGGAGGCATGGGCCCGTGCCGGCTGGGGAATTCTGTTGCCAAGATTGGGAGACGCAGTTTTGGGTGGTCTGCTTCCCTGACATCTCTGAGCCCTGGGAGAACAAGTGCTGGTCAGCAGAGCTCTGCAAAGCCGGGGGAGCCAAGGACGGACACTCTTTCTCCCCCCCTTCCCTGGGCGGGGGTGGGGAACAGGGTTCCTGACAGGAAGGGGGAGAGGGTCACATGCCGGGAGTCCTGGCCCTCCCGGCTGTTACTTTGTCCGCTTCCCCAAAGCAGCTCCCTATTGTGACACGGAGTCTCGTGATGCTGCCCCTGCTAAAACTGGGCAGACGTGGGAGTCTTGGTGCTGGGGCAGGAGAGTGTCTTGTCACCTCTTTGGATGCTACAGCAGGAAGGCGTAACTCCAGTTGCGTACAATTACTTGACTTCATAGGGTCCGAGCAGGGCTTCTAATGGGCTCCCATTTCCTGTCTGATTGTCAGCTGGAACAGTCCTGGACACCCCCGAAAGGGGTGGTATTCGGAGGAGGAGAGTGATGGCCGGAACCAGAGGTTGCGTTGCTGGTTTTATCTGGCTACTCTGCCTTTCTCAGTAGTTCCTTTGCCACCCTGGTAGATCACTCCTAATAGAATTTGTTTTAGATTTCCCCTTTTTCCTTCGCTGCTCTGTTTCAGGGAGCCTTGATGAAGATGTTGTGGTGATTGAAGCGTCTTCAACTCCCCAAGTAACTGCCAATGAAGAAATCAACGTTACCTCAACAGACAGCGAAGTAGAGATTGTCACTGTGGGAGAGAGCTACCGGTAAGAGGCCCGCTTGGTTCTTGAGGCAGCTGTGGGATTGCTTGACCACTGGAATTTGTGGTCCTTCCCTCAGTGAAGAAGGCAAGGTCTTGTTGCAGAGACCCAGGTGCAGATCCCTCAAGCAAGCTTGTTTTACCCTCCTCCTGACAATTGGAATGTCTGCCTTATTCGAGAGCAGGGGTGTCAAACTTGCAACGTCACGTGACATATCGCGACTTTTTTTCCATTGCTGGCAATAGGGTGGGTGCAGTTTTGGCATGACGCATCCGGCAGTTTGACACCCCTGCTCTAGAGACTATGCTGTCTTGGCTTACAATCATTCATTTAATGACTGTTCAAAATTACAATGGCACTGAAAGAAGTGACTCACAACCATTTCTCATGCTTACATCTGTTGTAGCATGGTGACGTGATCAAAATTCATCCATTCATGATGGGCACAGTGAGCCGGGTCATAGGATCCCCTAATCATATCAAATGTCTTGCTTAGCAATGGAAATTTTTGCTATTATAAGCCAAGGTTACCTGTAGTTACTGCCCCTTGCCACTCTCCTTCCTTCTTTCCATCTGCTGGTCACCAGGAAGCAGCCCCTGGTGGATGGAATAAAAGGGGGGGGCTTTCTGCAACGGCTGCCAGTTTTGATTTTTGAATTGGAGAAAGCTCTTGTTTCAAACGGGGGTGATCTTCGTAGAATTCCGCCTTCCGTTTCTGATAGCCAGGTAGAAGAATCCCGCTGGAAAGGTCGTTCCCAGAAATTGGAGTGCCGTTTCCCCTTGTTGGTGGAACTCCTTTCTTTTCCATCCACGGATGTTGGCCGTTGAACCGGTTGTTTTGCCAGGGGGCCAGCGCTTACATGGCAGAGACCCTGGTCGCCTGCCCTGCGTTCAGCCTGCCAGCCCTGCTTTTGGAGGCTACAAACCAAGGCTTCTTTTTCAGCTCTGACATTTCCTATCTAGCAAGGTGTTCTCTGGGTCACTGCATCAGTGGAGCAAGGCGTGTTATTCACTCAGGCTGGGGAAGGGAGAGAAGGAAAATTGCAGTCTTTTAAACTGCCTGTGCCCCCTTTTTCTCGCTAATCAGATCTCGATCCTCGCTTGGGCACTCTAGAGCCCACTGGGGCCACAGCTCGAGTTCCCATGCTGCACGGTCAGCAGAGCAGCGGAACCGCAGCCGAGTCTCCACGGTCATCCAGCCCTTGAGACAGAATGCAGCGGAAGTCGTGGACCTCACGGTGGATGAGGATGGTAGGTAGCCGGGATGCTGAGCCCCAGTTCCTCCACCCCTCCTTTGCAGTCCAAAAGCTTCTCCGGGGCCATTTGGTGGAAGTGCTTGAACTGCGACCGCTGCAAAGGGCTGTCCACTCCCTTCTGAGCACCTGGTACTTGTGCCAAGAAATGCATTCTGAGCTGCCAGTGCAAACCATCATGTCTGTCCTTCGTTGTAGACCCAGCAGTGGTGCCAACCACCTCCTCCAGAGTGAATATTCAGGCTGCCAGTGCCGCTTCTGAGGGTGGGCCCCCCGCCCCCCCCTCAGAGCAGGTCCCCGGAGGACCCTCGGGCATCTCCAGCAGCCAGCCCTCCTTGCAACCGGAGCCCTCAGCTCTCCTGTCCAACAGCAGCAGTGCGGCTGGGATCTCCACAGGAGGTAGGAAGCAGAGGTCTCTCTTCCCGCAGGAGGCTGATGGCCCAGAGGATCCCTTTGAAGTTGTGATCCTGTCGCAGCTGGAGGGGTGTTTGTGTTGTAGTTTAACACATGGAAGATGTCAGTGGGTTTGTGTGTGTCCGTGCGCTGATCCCAGGAAAATGACCTGTCCTGATCCAGCCGTGAGCTTCTTTCTGCTCGCTCGGAGGTGGGACTCGTGAGTGACAAGTGCAGGCTGGGTTTGGTTTCTGCCAGGCGAGGAGGAGGCCAAAGGAGGCCTGGTTGCTGAGGAAGGCCACTGATGGACAAAGAGCTGGGCTTTGCGCTTGTCCCCCGCGTTGGGACTGAAAGGGATCGAGGCATTCTCTGCACTTACTGAAGAAATGAGCATTGCCCTGTGGGTGCCACGGGGGGGGGGGAGCCCTGGCTCAGGGATGGAGGGTAGAGGGCACGTGAGGATTGTGCTCCAAGATTGGAGAATACTGGCAAGACTTATCGGGCTGCCCCAGGCACGGGGCCCCCGGCCTGTCCTCACTGGCCCACCTTCAGTCTGCTTGTTGCACAGCTTGCCGTGTTTCCCGATGGTCTCTCGGCGCCCTCCCCTTTGGATCGCTTCTGCTCAAGCCCGTGTGCTTTCCTTCCCCATTGGCAGAGAGTACAAGAGGAAACACCTCCAATCACGCTCTGGAACCGGGGCCCCCGGCCATGCCCAGGCTGCCCTCCTGCTGCCCCCAGCACTCTCCCTGCAGCGTCTCCTCGCAGAACCAGCACGCCCTGGGCCCGCCTCCCGCCAGCTGTTTTCAGCAGCACAGCCACCACTTCCAGCACCACCACCATCACCACAGCCCCCACGCTGGCGTCCCCCTTTCGCCCCCCTTCAGCGACTCCAGCTGTCCCGTCGACAGGCCTCCCCCTGTTCTGGCCCCCGGGGGGGCCAGCAGCAGCGCTGGCACTGCCTTCCATGACCAGGCAAGTTGGGAGGGCGGCTCCTGGGCAGGGGTCTGTGGCTGGCCGTTTCTTTCCGTTGTTCAGGGCAGCTCCCGCCCCCTGGCAAGCATCTTCCGGGCTGGCGTTCCATGCAGCCCCCCCAAAGAGGGGTAAGGAACCCTGACTGGCTTCCAGGGACGCTGCCATCCGTGTGGGTGCCCTGGGGCAGAACCGCTCACCGTTCGTCCCTTGGATTTCTCTCTCAGAGCGGCTGGAAGGGGCCCTTTTGCTGAACTGGGCTTCGGAGGGAGGGAGGAGGACTTGTGCTGCTGCATTAATGACCGGAAAGCCTGATCAGAGTGCAGCGTGACGCGGTCTGACCTCCGAGCTGGCTGGGTGTGTGTTAACCGCCCCCCTTTCCCTCCTGGCCGCGCGCTCTGCAGCAGGCCCTGCCGGTGGATCTGAGCAGCAGCGGCATCAGGAATCCCGGGGGCGGCTCCTTCCACGGTGCTTCGGCCTTCGACCCCTGCTGCCCGGGCGCCTCCTCTCGGGCCTCCCTCTATGGGCACCAGGTGGGGGCCGCTGCCAGTCAGCCGATCAGCATGGATGGCTACAGTCCTAGCATGGTCCCCCAGCCGCCGCCCCCCACCCAGACCACTCTGTCCTCCTGCCGCCATTACCTGCACTCGCCTTGTAAGTGGGGACCTTGAAAGGGTGGGGAGGGCACCCTGGTGGGGTTGGCTCCCCCCAAGAAGTAACGGGCCCGCTCTTCTCCCTCTGCTTTCAGATGCCTCCTTGACGCGGCCCCTCCACCCTCAGGCCGCAGCCTGCCCCCATTCCCATGGCAATCCCCCTCCCTCGGCACCCCCCCAGGTCCCCCCTCAGGTGGACTACGTCATCCCTCACCCTGTCCATCCCTTCCACCCTTCCATCTCCTCCCACACCTCTTCCCACCCGGTCCCGCCCCAGCCCTCCCCTCACCCGCTGGCCAACGCAGCGGCCCCCATTCCTCAGCCCCTCCCCAGCGCCCCTCCCCTCCCTGCGGCCGCCCCCTCGGCCCAGCGGCTGCACCCTCACGAGGTGATCCAGCGGATGGAGGTCCAGAGGAGGCGCCTGATGCAGCATCCGACGTACGTCAGCCAGACGGTAGAAGGTGTCCCCCCTCCTCGCTTCACCCCTTTCAGCAGGAAAGGTCGACTTGGCAAAGCCCAGCTTGACCATTTATGCGCTTAGTATATTTAAAGGCCACCCGGCTTCAGAGTGACTCTGGGGTGGTTGACACTTAAAATTGTTCACACACACACACACACACACCATTGCAGTAAGTGGAGGCCCCTGCCTTGTATCTTACCCGTTGGTGCTTCCTTTCCTCCTGGAGCCTTAAGCTGAGGTCTGTGCTCTCTGTCTCCCCACAAGCACCGCCCCAGGGGGAAGATGAGCTGAGGGTGAGGCTGCTGCCCAGAGACACGGCCAACCCCGCTGGCCTCTCTGGAGGGGTGGCAGGCAGCCGCTCTGTAGTGCCAGGGGAGGCTGGAGGCGGCCTGAGCATCCTCCTGCCCTGGCCACCTTCGGCTGAGGGCTGCAGAATTTGAGAAGACTGCTGCCAGCTGCCCATGACCGATGATGGCAGCAGCCTCACTCTGCATCACTTCTGTCCAGTTTCTGGATTTGAGCGAGAAAGGAGGCCCAGATAGGACTTGCAGAAACTTAATCCTCTTTTGAATACTGAGAAGTGGCCCAATTGGCCTTAGAACATCGGTCATTTTAGAAATGCGCAAACTCTGTAGACAAATGGAAGCTGCATTTCCACCTCACAGAGACTACCTTCTCTTCTTGACTGCTCAGAATCTTGTCTGCTAGCTGGATTCTGGCCAGCCTTTTTCATCTTTGCTACACCTGATCAAGGCTGGTTTGGGAGGGGCAGCCCAGGTGCGAAGGCAGCGCTGCATTGACCATGCAGGGAGGATCTCGCCTGCTCAGACGCCGGCACCTGGGCAGGTAGAGCTGTCCGCTTCTTCTTCCCCTCCAGGCGAGCACACGAGCGGCCACCCCCACATCCTCACCGGATGCATCCCAACTACGGCCACGGCCACCACATTCACGTGCCACAGACCATGTCTTCGCACCCTCGACAAGCGCCGGAGAGGTCGGCTTGGTTAGTAACAGGCTGGTCCAAACGTCCTTTTCCCTGTGATGCCTGAACGTGCACACCCCATCCTAGACATCCAGGAAAATGGGGATGGAGTGGGTGGTGTTGGAATAGCTTTGCATCCCTTACTGCTGAAGCTGACTTTAGACCGGAGTCACCCATGTGACACAAACACACCCCCACCCCCTCCTGGGGGGAGGGGATGGGGAAGCTGGCAGCCGAGAGCAGTCAGAATGAATTAGAGGCAGCCAAAACAGGCGCCATGAAAACAGGCAAAATCCATGGACAGATGCCCAAATCCTATGCAAGATTTCCCTTGGTGAGCAAGTGAAAAATGCCCTGGCTACACATGGACTTTCTGTTTGGGTGCAGGGAACTGGGCATTGAAGCAGGTGTGACCGCAGCCACCTACCCGCCGGGCCCGATGCACCCACACTTGGCCCACTACCACACACCCCCTCGGCTTCACCACCTGCAGATTGGTGCTCTTCCCTTAATGGTAAGTGAGACGGTTGCAAGCGGCTCTGGAGGTTGGTCATCCCTGGGGGAGTTTGGGCAGGCTACCTTTAGTGACAAGCCCCCCTTGCCCACCCCCCCCCCCCAAGGAGACCAGGCCTGCCTTAAAATCAGCGTTGATAGGAAAGTTCCCTCGCAAGACAAAGAAAGAGGGATGCTCTGACTCCAGTTGGCAGGGGAACGGAAGCTCACCGGTTTTGTCTCAAATTGAGAAAATAATTAAATTCTCCAGTAGTCCATTGACCCTCTGCATCTGATTTATGCTCTTAATTCAGTCGTTGGTTTTGATGGCTGGATTAGGAAACACCCCAATTAGTGTGAGAAAGTCAGGAGTTACTAATTTTAGCTATCCAAGCAGCCACATTTGGGGTTGAATTTGACAGATGTGTTTTGGGAGTTGTGCCTTTCCCAAATCAAAGGTGGTAGCTGCCTTCATGGAGAAGGCAATGCTTGAATGGGAAATTGGCAGCTGGACTGGGGCTTTCTTTAACAGACTTGGAGTCAGACTGAGGTTTTGCAGCAGCTTTCTTTCCTGTTGATTTGGGGATGGGAGAAAAAAAGGGACTTTTCCCTTCTGTATTGTGCAGGAGAGGAGTTGAGAATCCCGAACAAACTTCTCTTCAGCCACAGCTCAGACCAAGAAAAATGTTGGGTACTTTCTTCCTCACGGGCAATATCTGAGACAATTGGGAGCTGCTTTGGGCTGAGTGGGATCATAAGGGACGTCGTTGTCTTTGGTACTTAGCAGCTTGGAGCATCGTTGAAGCACTTCTGACCTGTGGCATTGAATCTCTGAAATTGCTCCTGGGGAGAGGGCGAGACAGAGGGCTGGGTGGGCATTGACTACAGTAAAGCAGCTGCAGCCGGTGGTTGAGCCCAAAAAACGGCTGATTGGGGGAGCCAATGGCTTTTTGGACACTCTGACCTCTGGAGGGACATGTAAAAGTCGAGGGGGAATGTGAGGAAGCCTGTAGAGACATAGCCAGGGAAGAAAGAATTCCTGGTCAGAGCTGGATAAAAGCTCTTTGTCACGTTATTGCTTTCCAGCAGGCAAAGGCAAACACGTTACCCCAAGGCAGCTTAATCCCACGTGAAAACTGTTCAAAACGGAAATGGCCTCTAGCAGCCAGTTGAATGATTTGTTGAAGGTGGGAGATGCTGTGTGCTCTGTTGCGTTGTGGATAGGATCTTCCACATGTGGATGTTGGGGCTGGGCTTTCCTTGGAGAGGGCCACTTGAGTGAAAGAGTTCAGTTGCCTCTGATCTCACTGGAGGGTTTGACTTTCTGAAACTGATGCTGGTCACTTTGCAGCATCTTTGATTTGTTATGGGAGGTGCCTGCTGCGTTCTGGCTTCTTTTATGAAAGGGGGAGTAGTTTTATCTGGGTCCATATTCAGGGAGGCTTGATTCTTTTTGTAGGACAGCAAAGGACATTTTTGGGGTGGTGTTTCAGGCCTTGTTCCAACATCGGGACAGTTCTTGGCATGTTGAAGACCGCCATACATTTAGCCTTGCAGGTAGCTCCGTCTTTTTGTCTGAGTTGTGGTCTTCTGTAAGAGGCTGGCTGACGGAGGAGAGGGTTCACGGGGGGGGGGGGAACTGTTTCACTCCTCCTCCTTACTTTGCAGTCGTCTGAGTGTGAGGCAGGCCCAGAGCACCCGTTGGCACTTCCAGGATAGTTGCAGAAGCAAAGTCCTGCTTGAGGGAGATCTTGTTGAACTAAGCCCAACCTGAGCGGGATGGTCTCCCCCTTCCCGAAAGATTCTGCTTCCGGTTGGGCGCCATGACAGTCAAGCGGCCTAGGGAGAAAAGGAAGGGGACCGAATTCCTTCCCTTCGCAATGGGAACAGTGAAATACTTGAAGCTGCTCTGCAATGAGACTTAACTCCCTTCTGCTATTTGAATAGGTTCCTGACATGGCGGGCTACCCTCACATCCGTTACATTTCATCGGGATTGGATGGAACTTCATTCAGAGGCCCTTTCAGGGGCAATTTTGAGGTTTGTAATAGAATCGCCCTCAGCTTTGCGGCAGAACTTTTCTTTCGGGGAGTAAGTGGGGAGGGGCCGTGTGGCTTTGGTCTTCGTTGTGGTCTGGGGACAGGTAGGCACTCCAGCTTGAAAGGGCCTTTTTTCCGGCTTCTGCAGCAGCGGCCACCCTTCCCCGCAAGGAGCACCTGGCTGGGAATGTTAAGTTGGCTCAGGGAAGGGGGGAGTTGTTGCTAAACGGTCAGCAGTTCCTCCTCGGGCCTGCTTGTCAGTCGGTTACGTGGCAGAGAGGAACTGCAGTATCAGATGCAGAGAGTTAATGAATTCCCCGGCCTAGTTTACGACACAGGGAGGGCCTTCAGATGAACCGGTTCAGGCAAACGCCACCATCCTTTCCCACGGAGGGTGGGATCGTGAAATGCAGCCCTTTCCCTACAGTCTACACTGAGTGGTCTTAAGCAGCCCTGGAGCGAACCATGCCACCCACAAGAAGGGAGTCTCACTTGCTGAAATGACTGACCTCCCCCAGCTTTATGGGGGCTGCCTGCAGTCCTTGGTGTTCGGAGTCTTAGGTCTCCAGGCCCTCCGTGTGAGCTGTGCTGCGTTGCCCCACTTCATTCACCTTTAGGACATGGGAAGAGGGAAGCCGAGGACAGGTAGAGTTGGAGGTCTGTTAGTCCTGCTCCGGCAGGAAACCCAATACCGTTTCAGGAGGCGGGGTCAGGATAAATTCTCCCAGTAGAGCCACTGAATAGTAAAGGCTGCCCAGTATGACTTTTCAAGTAAGTTGCATGTTAATTAAATTGGGGAGAGAGCACCAACATCTTTTGTTCCACTTTGATTCAGGAATTAATCCATCTGGAAGAACGTTTAGGAAATGTGAATCGTGGAGCTTCCCAAGGAACCATTGAAAGATGCACTTATCCCCACAAGTATAAAAAGGTGAGAAGATCTTAGAGGCGTCTGAAGAACTTCATCATTGAGCATCCCAAAGCTCCTCTCTTTCTCTGTAAAGCCAAAAAAAGAAGGAAGACGCGTCATAGATTCCCATGTCTCAGAACCTCGCAAGTTGCTGCTATTCTAGAAGGAGACAGATAATTCCAAATGCTTTCTAGATTCCAGGTGTGGAATCTGGCTGCAGAACCTGCTTTTTTATCAGGAGGGCCAAGCCAGGCACGGCTTTGTGTCTCCTTTCGTTCGTCTAGGAACCAACCCAGGCCACCCAAATTAGCCTCTTATTCAAATGGTTAATGACGGAGTGAGAAGGGACTCTGCTTGCTCTTGCTGCCTTGAGCCTCTGGTTTATTTCTGGTGCTTCTCTTAAGTTTCCTGCGTGTAAATGGGAGATTCCGGCAGCTCCCTTCTTGATGGGTTGGGGCACGGGTTGTGCTGGGAATGTGGTATCTTAACAACTTCCGCTGAATGAGCAATGAACGTCTGTTACTTGGAAAACAGTAAAAAAGCACGTCACACTTCACAAATAATAATAGCCTTACAAGTAGGAGGCCTGCCTGCTCCTGAAATCGGAGAAGACACCGAAGGCTCTGATCAGGGAGCTTGGAAAAATAAGTTGGGAGTAATTGCTCGGTGGTCAGCATTTCTAGCTCCAGGTTGTGTTACAAAGAAACAAAACCTGACATTGATTGAGACAGCTTATGTGTGAGTAAGGGCCCGAACCTTTAAAAATCAGCTCTTTCGTGTCACTGTGAGAACACAAGGCAGCTTCATGACCTGCCCGCGTGAGGTCATTCTTTCCCCCAAATGTGCCTTGGGCATTTTATAGTTGCAGAGGCAAATCAGCTTAACAATTAAGTACTACAAAAAAGATCCTATTCAGAAATTTAAAAAATTTGGATCGACCCCCTCCTTCTCCCCCAAAAGAATTCAATTTGAAACAAATACCTGGACTGTCAAAAATTTTATTGGATGCTGAAATAATTGTATCGGAAGTTGGGAATTCAGAAATAGTTGGATAAATGTATTGTCCAACTTTAATTGTATATTGTTTAAAGTACCACGACGTATGGGTTGGGGATGCGTAGCGGGTTGATGTAACAAATGATAATTGTGTATAAAACAGACTTCATTCACTTTGCCAATAACGTCATCTCTGCTAACAAGGTAACAACTGATTGGTTCTCACAGAGGAAACTACACTGCAAACATGATGGGGAAGAAGGCACCGAGGAGGACACCGAGGAAAAGTGCACCATATGCTTGTCTATCTTAGAGGAAGGGGAAGACGTCAGGTAACGACTGAGCAGGAGCTCCCGTTGCGGGTCAGGGGTAGAGCAGGGCTCGTTTTGGTAAAAGGGTCCCGCAGAAGGTGGGAAGTTGAGAGAGTCGTAGGCTCCAGCCAGCCGTGACCAGTTTGTCCCAAATACCAGAGTGGGTGCCTGTCCAAAAAACTCCCCTCGGCAAAGAGGAGAAGCGGTCCGTTCTTTTTGAGGCTGCAACTCCAGGACCAGTTTAAAGGTTCTGGAAGTAAAAGCCCGAGGGAGCACCGGCTTCGTTGTTTGCTGCAAGAAATTTATTTTTTAATTTATTTTGCCTCTTTGCGGTCTGTGTCCTACCGTAATAGCCAGCGCTTCCCAGCTGAAACTCATCTCTGGCCCTGGGCAGATTTTCACTTTGCAGTTTAACCCTTGTTCTGAAAGAGAAATTATCTCACAGAACTTGCCCTGTGTAGTCCTTTTGCCAAATTTAGCCATCTGTGTCACAACAGCCGTACGTCTGGAGAAGACGCTCTATCGAGAGAGACGGCTTTCCTAATCTGTTAGAGAAGAATCTTCTCCAGTGTCCTATTTTTGAAAAACAAAAGCTTGAGCCGTTGGACAGCATGTGCACTGCTAATGCTTTTCTTCCTTTGTTTTTAGACGCCTTCCGTGTATGCATCTCTTCCATCAAGTGTGTGTTGACCAGTGGTTAATTACAAACAAGAAGTGCCCCATTTGCAGAGTGGACATTGAGGCTCAGCTGCCCAGCGAAAGTTGACAGGCTTTGGCCTCCAACCTCTTGCTTTCCTCCTTCACGCCCATATCCTTCTGGGTACTGCAGTCAACCAAAGATGGCATGACTTAGCTGTGCAGTTGTGGGAAGCATTTGAACCTGCTAGAGTGCCGTTTGTCTGCTCTGTGGTATACCTAATGCTAACCCTACAGTTAGTGTATTTATAAAGCTTATTTTTGGTTTGTTTAGCCCTTTCAGATTCCTAACCGGTTTTCCCTGTCCTTTTGCATGGATTGCTCCCGATATTGCATTTCTTTGCACATATTATGGGCTTAGTGACCCCCCAAACTTGCAGGCAAGATTATCTGCTTTAGAAAGTAGAGCTGTGTGGTCCTCCCTCCCTTTTTTATTTGTACTGAAAGTCAACTTTCCAGAGTATGATTTCACTCATTACTAACCTCAGAGTCCTTAATTTAATCAAGTCTCTTAGTTTTAAATGTATAAAGATCAAAGGATATTTTTTTTAAGACATTCCTTAATTAGGAAAAAAGCTGCTGTATACTTGTGTGGGAGAGAGGTGTGAGGGCCTCGTCCTGGGCGAGCTTTGTTAAAAAGAGCGTGCCCGGGGCTGCCTGCCCCACTGTGCACCATCAGTCTAACCTGGAAGCCTTGCCTTCACATCCTGTAATGTCAGACTAATTGGAACGTCCTCTTGGATCACATTTTTATGTTCTTAAACCTTCAGCACAATGCAGATATCTTTGAATGTCAATATTAAAAACATTTAGACTGCTGTCTGATTGTATGTACCATTTTCTTATGTCTAGCCATTCAAATCACTAACATAAAGTTTACTGCTGTGAACAGCTCTACTGAACACTAAATACTGGGTTTCACTTACCGGTAGCCGCACTGTAGATAAGATGCAGGCTGAATAAATTAAGTACTAGGAGAGCAAGGAGAAGAGCAGGGTTGTTTGTCTTTTGTTTCTCATTCCTCAGTCCTGTGTTCATCTGCCGATCTACACAGACCGGTTTTGTAAAAAGGGAAAAACTCAGCTACGGGATGAAACCAGTACTTAAAATATCATTTCTTAAGGCAAATATCCACGAGTTCATGGATTTTATGAAGATCCCTGCTCAAGGGGATTGGGTGGTGTTTTTTTTAGTTTTACAATGAATAAAGTTAGCTGAACTCATCTGCCTTTCGTGTTATTTCTCAAGATTGATTATCGTATTACACGGGGGCATTCTGCTATTAACGCCTAGGGGGGGGGGGCGGGTTCGGCGATTTTTCCTGAATCCGGAGGCTTCCTTGGCCCGGACCTCCCGCCCCTACTCACGGAGAAGACTACAACTCCCAGAGGCTCTTGCGCGAGGGCTGCAGTCGTGGCGACGCGGGACAAAAAGCGATAGCCAATCGGGCGCGTCTCCACGCGGAGGGCCAATGGCGGCGTGCGGGCTTCCATTTGAGACCGAGGAGGCGGAAGTCGGCGGCGGCGCACGGCGAGTGAGCGCGGCTGGGCGGGGCTTCCGAGTGGCTTCCGCCGCTCGCCCTCTCCGGGGCGGGGCTGAGGGGCGGCCTTTCGGGAGGGAGGGGCGCTTTCCAGGGCTAGCCCGGTTCGCGCGGCGGAAGGGGGCGGGCGGGGCCGCTGGGTCCCGGGCGCGCTCAGAGCCCCCCTCCCTCCCTCCCTGGGGAAAGGCTCCGGGGCGCCTCCAGCTTCTGGTTCCCCCCTCTCGTGGCGCCCCCTGGCGAGAAGGCGCGCTCCTCCGGCCCGGCCCCGCTTCTCCCTCGCCCCCTCGGGGCCCCGGGCTGCCTTTGGGCCGCCCAGCGAAGCGGGTCCAGGCCGCGCCTCCTCCGAGGGGCCGCACTCCGCGCGGGGGTCCGCAGCCGTGCAGCGCCTCCGCCGAGGGGAGCTCCTTCCCCCCGGCGGCAGCGCGCGGGGCTCCGGCCGGGGCCTCTCGGGGACAGGAGTGTCGGAGGGCGATCCAAGGCCGCCGTTGCGTGCTGCCCATCAAAGCTTTGTAGGAACGCATCTCTGGCCAAAGTTAAATGGCGGAGCGCCTTCTCTGGGGCGGCGGTGCTGGGCAGGCCTGAGGGGAGGGAGACTTCTTGGCTGCTGAACGGTGGAGAGCTCGTCGTTCCGAGAACCGCAATGAGAACCGGGCTATTGAGGACGCGTGGGTTCTGCTTAACGGCCGTTAACCGGGATTCCCAGTAGTTGAGCGTGGGGAGGAGAGAGTCGGTTCCCGGGCCACCCTCTCTTTGGGGACGTTTTAGCTCCGATGGCAGGTTGGACAAAAGAGCTTGCCAAGAAAAAGCTATAGCAGAAGTTGGCAAGGCCCGTATCTAGTTTGTTATCCAGCCTCTGGAGACGAGACCGTCTCTTGCCTTGCCTGGCCCTGGAGCTTCCCACACAGTTGGGGCTGTGCCTGCCTTGAACCGTAAAAGATGCTCCACGATGCTGTTACACGTCTACTATCTTCGGAAGTGTCCGGTCAACCTGCCCCAGAGTGGCCCCATCCAAGTCAGCTGCGCTGTCCTAAATGCATCCCCGTTGCTGACCCTTTTCAAGCCCTCACGTGCACCCGTCCCCCAGCGGAGGGGGTCTAGCCTGCACAGGATTGTCACGCCAGCTTCCTCTTGCAGAACCTCCAGCTCTGCTTTCACACTGGATACACGGAGGAGAGGCTCTCCCTGATTACGGGGCACCTGGCCAGAAATGCGGTGTGATTTAATAAGAATCTAGCAAAACAAATTGTAAGTATCAAATCCTTTCATCCTCCAGTCTGAGCTGTAGCCCTTATGCTGTAGTGTGTAGCCTTGCTAGCAAAGTAGGCAAGCAACCTGGAATGCAGATGTCTCCCTTCAAGACGAGTGAATTACACTGCCCGGCTAGGTAGTGTTGAGAGGCCCGGCCCTTGTCCCTCAACCCCATCAGGCAGTCAGGGAGAAATAGTCCAGCGTCAGATTCCAGAAGATGAGCACCATCCTGCAGCTGAATTCCTGCACCATTAAAGACTTAGCAGTGTGTTGGCTAAATGAATCCCAGCAACTGTTGTGAGTGCTAGCCAGAGTCCACTGACATCACATGGGAGGTGGGCACAAGACCTGTGCATATAGGCCAGGATGTCACGTATTTATACTTAATAAAGACATTGCAAAAAACGCCCTTTGAAAGCCCATAGGAGAGTTACCAATATTTTACTCTGCCTTGAAAAATAGCAAGAGGGACTTCCTAATAGAGTGGTTTTAAAGCTGAAGGCCTGCATGGCATGGAAAACGACAACTGCTTCACAAAAAGTGTGTGTTCGGGGAGAGCTCATCTGTTTTAATATCTGCCTCGAGCAGTAAGAGAATAAGACCTTTCTTGAACCAATAGGACTGGCCAGTCTCTCTTAGGTTCTGGAGCCACAAAGCTGCCTTGCAGTCCCAAAAGGGCAGGGAGCGCACTTCCCACAGAGCCCCACACAGCCACAGGAATTGTAGTCTCTGTTTTTATTGATGGGAGGAGAGCAAGTTAACCCACGTGCAGAGGGCCCACGGCAGCACAGACCAGCTTTGGAAACTTTTCGTAATGCTGGCATTGTGACACGTTCCTATGATGAAGTACCTGGGCCCCAAATGATATTCCAAGCCACTTACTTATTGTGCACATTAGTACAGCTTTGCTCTTGGCTTGTTTCTTTACACATGCACCAGATGAAAGCAGTGACAAGAGTTTACAGCTTCCTTGGAAGGAAAAAAGGGGGGGAGGTAATGCATAGATACAGTAATAATAAAAGTCAGTGTGGGCCAGCCACATTAACTGAGCAACATGAACTATTTGCAGCGTAGAATACTGTTTTCCTTTGGTTCTGGTGCCTTTCTGGAGTCCCAGGCATACCTAGACAAGACAGTAGGAGAGAGTGTAGATGCACACAGTCAGACGTGTCCACTTGGGAAAAGAGGCGGCGCAAGGTTCCACAGAGAACTAGCAGCAGACTCTGTTTCCCCTGCGAAGCTGCCCACTGAGGAGATGTGCATAGAACGTCATTGCTTTGTTAGATAATCTGGAAGAAACAGCAGAGCAACTAAGGCACTTGAAAAATGAAACAAAATTCTTCTAAATCCGTCACAGAGCGCTGGATGGTTTCCAGAACTGTTTTTTTTTTTTTAAAATAATGGAATGTAATTTGAACACATTCCTCTTTGCAAGAAAAAGAGTTAAATAAAATAAATAAATCCTTGGCTTTGTGGGCTTTGGCTTCTCATAAAACAGACTTATCCTCTTTTTAACCTCGTGGAGGAACTGAACCTGCATACTGTAGACTTTGCCTAGACTGGCAGCTTCCCACATCACTCCGAGGGTTGGAAAGCATCTCTGGCATCTTGGAACTGATTGAGGGTTTCTTAGGGTCAGAGTTACACCTTGGTCACATAATTATTTGGAAAAAGGCCTTGTTTGCCTCTTAATCGCCCTGTCCACCAGCCGGAGGGATCTGGAAAGAAGGGCAGTTAGTTAGAAGAAGCTTTGCCTGACCCTAACCCCACCCCCACCCCCAGCCGCTTGTTCTGGTATTTCAGACCCAAGAAAATGGGTTGCAGTGGGACACAAGTAAGGGACATTTGCAAAGCTACAGCACCCAAAGTCATTTTTTCTTTGTCTGTTTTTAAGATGAGAAAAAAGCCATTTTGGGCAATATTCAAATGGAGAAGAGTAGTAAGCTAATCCATGGAGTAAAAGGGATGACTAACTGGGCACAAGCAGAATGGAGATTTAAGAGCCCTGCCCAGTGTCAAGGGAGCAAGCGTCCCCCTTTGCCTTGGGCAGGTGATACCTCCCTGGGGTGCCCCAGGGTGGAGGGCAGAGGCAAAAGGCGCACCTTCTCTCCAAGGGCCAACTGCTCCTTTATGCATACTCTGGATGGGGCAGAGATGGACAAAGGAGGGGGTGCATTTCCCCTGTCTCAGACAGTGCAGAACCAAAAACACTTGGCCATTCTCTGAATATTCAGCAGTCCAAGTATATGAAAAAGATCCTGGGCGAGTTTATAGTCTAGAAGTTCAGGTTTCATAGTATGACCAGAGAATTCCCGTCAAGTATCTGCTGCGCTGCCCTGCCCCAGAATGTCGTCCAACTTGGAGGGCAGCAGGCAGCTCTAACGGGCAAGACAGCCACCTGTGCCCACCTCACTGCAGCTCCTGGACTGCCCCCTTGTGTGGCGGCCCCCCTGCAGCAGAAGGAGCAGCCTTACCTTCTCGGATGAGGTCAATGACATCATTGGCGTTGAAGCTGAGCTCGTCAGTGTCTTGGGCATCGTAGGCGTACAGTGCCCTGCACTGGGGTACCTGAGGCTTGGGTTGGGGCTGGGGCTTGGGCTTGGGTCTGCCCCCGGCAGGTGTGGGGCGGCTTGTCATCTGCCTACAAGCACTGCAGGGTTAGAGAGGAAGGCCGTCAGGCTGTGGGACCAGGCTGAGTTGTCTGTCCCCACGCCCGGCAGGCAGTCTCACATAGGCGCCTGCACAGAAGGATTTAAACCTGAATTTTACATTTACTAGGGACAACCACGTGTGGTCATCTCTGCAGAGCATCCATAGAATGCTTCTTGTCTTACAGAGCACCAGAGATCCCGAGAGGAGAGGCACCACTGGGGAATCAAGGCTTCACAGTCCAGACAGCTCCCCTGCAAGCCACTGCTTACCTGTAAAATGACTGGCCTACCTTATAGGGAGGACTAGAGGGCGCCTAAGGTGAGTTTACAAAAGCCAAGAGCTTTAAATGGAGATTCACTGTTGTAATTGGAGAAGGGGTCTCACCTGGTTCACCTTTCTGTTTTTTTATCAAAAAATGCAAATAAAAGCATACGAGAGTTTCTGATGTAGTTCTGAGCCTTGGACTACAGTGCCTATCAGCCTTGGCCACCGTTGCCTATACTCAGAACGAGAGTAGGAGATACTGAATGTTTCCAGAAGAAACATGGACTTCCAGAAGAAGATGGAGATACTGGACAGGGATCCACCATTCAGTGACAACATGCATGTTAGGCGCTTCCCTCCAGCAGGTGGGCATACGGGCTGCACTGCGCCAATTAAACTGGGGGCGAGTGTGGAGGGAGAGCACAGCTCAGCCCCAAGAGGCCATCCGGTGAAGCAGGGCGGATCTCTCCAGAAGGGGTGTTTTGGTTTGGGCATTTAGGGATGTGTGTGTGTGATGGGAACAGGGCGCATCCTGCTTCAGCACACATGTGGCTTTTCATAGCAGCCCTTTTCATGCACAACAGGCTTCACTGATATAAAAGAGCCTTGAAATTGAAAGGCCCAGCATCCACTTAGGGCGGGTCTATTCTACCAGTCGAAGGATCCAGGCGCAGCTGCTAAGGCAACATTCCTTCATTCGTTGATAGGTTTTGGACACCCTGCAAAGGCATCTGGGCTACAGAATGCAAAGATGCGGCCAAGGCCTGCGTTTCCTGGGGTAGGAGGGAAGGGCAGCCTCAGCTCATTGGCAAAG
The DNA here is from genome assembly GCF_947247035.1 of Vipera ursinii. NCBI lineage: Eukaryota > Metazoa > Chordata > Lepidosauria > Squamata > Viperidae > Vipera > Vipera ursinii. The sequence goes on along the minus strand of NC_139524.1, from coordinate 20,534,989 downwards.
CAGTGAGATGGCTTCTCCGGGCTCCGGGGGACTGTGAAAGGTGCCTGGCATGCTCGCTTCCTGGACCAGGACCAGCTGAACAATGCTGCCAGTGGGAGGCAGGCAAAGCAGCCCCCCCCCCGGGCCTTCCCCTGGACTCCAGAGGAGAGACGGAAGGCGCAGCAACCCTCCAGCCCAGACATTTGTCTCTTCACACACACAAGCAAACGTTTCAAACAGAGGAGCTTGACCAAGCCAACATGGCACAAGGCTTACCCGGCAGCCCCTTGCTCAGGCACTTTGAGGAAATCCAGGCTGCTGGGCTGTTGGGATACCCTTCCTGGTCCCCCCGAGACCCGTGGCAGTGGTGGGCACACCACAGAGGGGTGCAGGCTCTTCTGAGTGGCCCGCTGGCCTGCTGCTGGGCCCGAAGGATGCAGGGGCTGTTGCTGGAGCTTGATCACCCCATTTTGTAGACCTGAAAGGATTTCAAGATGAACATGTTGAGGCCCTGTGGCCCCTCTGGAATTTCTTCCCAGATGTGGGGTTCAACTGCCAGGCTTTGGAGCAGAAGGCGGGGGCCCACCTTCATGGATTGGCTTTTTGCCACTAGGCAACAGGTGCCACTGGGACTCCCAGCCACTTGCATTTAGTGCGCAGCTGCCCCCAAACTTGAAGTCTCTCTGTCACTGTGTCTGGAGGTCTCCTCCTCCAGGAGGACACGTGGCATGAATCCCAACTGCTTCATTTGGCTTGCGCTTTGCTTATTGCACAAATCCAGCCATCGTGGCTGATACAACAGATCCAGGGTAAAAACCAAACATGGCTCAGTGTCGTCATTTAGAATCCATTGCCGATTTTGACTGATGACTCGGACAGGGCGAGCCACCTTCAAGTCTCCTGTCCACCACAGAGATCTGCTTTGTGGCAACAGAACGGGCGAGATCTTGTCATCATCTATTTCAGCTGCCCTGCGCAGAAGGGATTTTAAGTGCTCTTCATAGGATAGTGATGAGGGACGGGAGAGAGAACAGCCTGCGGGAACCAAGGATTGGGAGCAGGTTGCCGAAGCGTATCTTTTGAAAGCTTACCGGGGGGCGGAGGAGCAGCCCTCATCGGATAGTTCTGGCCCGGCATTTTGTTGGGAAGTCCTCTGGGCTGGCTCACGCCCCTTTTGGTGGGCCCTGCAATGCACCCCAGAATTCAGTCCAGCAGTGACCATCTGCACCTGCCACCCCCCACCCCACTTCTGGGTGTTTGTACTTACGGGCGTTCCTTGGGAGTCCGGGCCCGATGCTGACCTGCAGCACTTTGTTGCTTGGCCGGAGAATGGCCACATCTCCCTGACCTTGGCTGAACTGCACTTGGCGAGAGCCTCCAGCCTTCCACGGCCCCCAGGTCTCTTTTTTCAGTTTCACCTCAAGTCTGGCAGAGAAAGGCAGAAGAGTAGGTGACACACCGAAGGGTGGAGGAGCAAGAGTCTTCCCCCTGGATGTGTCTCCTTGGGGCAGGATCCTTAAGGGCACCACTGGGATTCCTGAGGCTCTCCATCTCTCCGGGAGGTCTTCACTACGTCTTGGGAGATGAAGTGGCACTAAGAAGATGCATAGACACGGGCAGACTTCGAGGAGGAAGCTCAGCAAATAGCACATCTGTCTCTGCCCACAGGACGTGGGCTGTTGACAGAGCAAGTGTGATGGATGAATTTGCTATCTCAAGCAAAGCTAAAAATAGCGTCTCTTTCTGTATCTGAACATCCCACACAAGAGATTTCAGCAAAATGTGTCCTCCCTCTCCCCCATTCCAATGCAAAGCAGGAGGGGGGACTCCAAGGGCGCAGCTGACAGCCTCGCCTCCAGGGGGCGCCTCATGCAGGGGCCACTCACGTGTTGCTGAACTTCAGGGGGAGCCGTCTCTGCGTTTTCTCCTCGTAGCGCTTTGACAAGAGGCTCAAAAACTCGGTCTTGAAGACAGACTCCAGGAGGCTGTCGTACTCTTGCTCGTGTAGGACAAACAGGTCGTCCTGCAGGGTGCTGGGAAAGGCAGTTCGGGGCACCTGAAAGTCAGAGCTTGCCTCCCCAGGGAGGAGAATTCTATGCAAACGTCTGGCTTGGACTCTAACTCTGCAATAGTCTGTAAGTTACTTCAGCGTTACAAATGGAGGGGTTATAAAAAGCACCTTTAAAATGGCATTAGGGCCAGGTAGTCTCAGTATTTCAGTAGCACAAAAACTCCCATTTTAACTACTTTTGCAGCATTTTTTTCAAAAAAACAATCCTATTACTGGGATGCCATTAAATAAGCAGATAGCAACGGTAACTTTTGTCAGAATATCAGGAGCTATAATTAATCATTTTGGTTCATTTAATCAGAATCCATGATTAAGTAGACTTTACCCAATTTCTGACTAGTATCGTGTCCTAATTCTATGCATCCCATAGTCACCCTTTGCAAGGGACGCGAATGGATCTGCAAGCTCCGCCCCTCCGGCCAGGTCCGTCCTTCCTGCCTGGCAACCGAGGCAGCAGCCCTGACCTGAGTGACACAGAGAGGATCCGCTCCACTTCAATCCGTCGCTTGAGAAGCTCCTTCACCAGGCCTTTCTCTGGTCCCTGCTTCACCTTCTGACGCCCAACCAGATACACGCATTTAGGAGAGAGGATGAGGTCTCGCTTGATGCCCTGAAAGGAGGAGGCATCCGTGGCTGCGGCTTTGCCCGCCTTCACCATCCCGAGCCGTCACATAGAGAAACGGCAAAATCTTTGGGAATGGGGGTCCTATGACTGCCCACACCGGACCTGAGGGCCTTCCATCGTTCTTCCCTGCTCCTAGAGAGGATTATCAGTCACAGCAGCACAATCCACATCCTGGCTTGTGATAACCATTTTACTAAGCCCAGAAATTGGCCCATCCGCACACGGCCAGATACCGTGTCATTGTGGATAGCCGTGTCTTAGAGGGAACAGGTCTGGTGCATGACAGCAACTTGCAGAGACAACAGCTTCCCATTCTAAAGCACGGCTCCTGGATCTCGGGGCTCCAGAACGAACAGTTGGCTTGTCTCACTGGGTCACCCGGCCCTCGAGAAGAGCCTAACCTAAGCGCAAACACAGGCAAGCGAGCCAGCTCACTTATCTACCTTGAACCGCCTGTCGTATTTGGTGACCCTGTCAGCAAAATCAATCTTTTCACGCTTGCCCACGAATTGGCGTAGCTCCGGATGGTCATCCATGCCAATGTAATCACCCACAAAGTTCCTGTTGATGCTATTCCGCCTTCTCTCCTTCTTGTTCAGCAGCAGGTCAGAGGCTTTGCAAGGGGAAGAATAGTGTTACTGAGTGGTCCCAGCAAGAAAAAGGGAATTCTACCATACGGAGCTCAGAAACTAGCCGTTAGTTGTCGTGACTGAATTTTGAAGAACTGGGCCTCCATTCAGCCACTGCATGTCAGACCAAGAGGGAGAAACCTGGCTGTGGTCCCTTCTCAAGCCTACTTCTTAGCTTTCCCAGAGAATATTTGTTCCCTTTATGGCTTCTGCTTTTCTTTTCCCAGCTCTTTTATATTTAGATCAAGTAGCCTCTGATAACAAAATTGGGGTGAAGCTTCACCCTGTACTTAAATGGCTACTTCAGGCCTTTGAGGATCAACAGCTTGATTGATTACATTTCTATGGCCACCCAACTCAAACAAAGTGACTCTGGGCAGCATACAAAGTGTCAACAAGAAATATGACCCCCCAAAGGGAAAGCAGCATGGTGCATTGAAAGCCAACTGAAAGGTAAAATAGCAGTCAGGCTCAAGTAGGCTGCAACTCAACCAGGTTGGGGATCGCTCATCTGGAACCATAGTCCTGCGGAGAAAGCCGGTCACGGCTGCCTTTCTGAAGACCTGCTGGGTCAGGGCCAGAGAGGAGCTAAAGAGGATGGTGAAGAAGATCCCCATCATCAGTCTTATAATGTACAAAAACAATCACAAATACCTTCTTCTCTCATTTGTACGTATTTCTTCCTTGCGATGTGTTTCCTCCAGGCCTTCTGGATGGCCCGTGCGTAGCCATCATATTTTCGCTCCCTCATTTCCTCCAGCAGAAATAACTGCAAGAGAAAGAGAAGACTTTTTGCTGGTCCAGCACTTCTGTCCTGAGGCTTCCTGGGTGCTGCCCTCTGGGTCAGCCGAGAAACAGGAAGCGGCAGAATCCCAAAGAAGGAAACTCAGTGACAGAACCACAGGCTGCATTTGAGGCAGCTTGCCCAAAATTTATGGTGCAGTCGCTTTCCAGAGAAGAGGCAAGGATGCGGGCAGAGCAGGGATCTCCATTCAGAAAGGCAGATAGGCTTGATCCCCAGGTCCGCCTGGACGCTTTCTGGAGATCTGCGTCTTGAGTGGTGGAAAAGAGCCTTCGGAAGTCTCCTCCTGCTCGGAGGCATCTCAAGAAAGTTATACTGGAGCTTTTTTTGTTCTGTTTTGTTTCAAAAGTAACTATTGGAGAACAGACCGAGGTCATTCTGCCAAATTTAGAAAATACAGAGCAATTCAGGAAGTCCGTAGATAAACTGAGATTTATCTACTTTAAGGAAAAGCATATTCTACTTAGTAGATAAGAGGAATCTATTTTGGGAGATGGAAAGCCATTGCTTTCTAAGCCAAGCCACGGAGGTGCGCTGCCTCCAGCCAACCACGAAGCCGCGTCCGTTTTGCATGGATGCTGCTGAAGCTCTGGCGTGGAGGGGGCCCACCCGGGAACTGGCAAGTCCTGCAAGGGCCTGCTAGTGAACTGTAGAGACAGTCTTTGAACAGATGTATCAGTCTTGGGCATCCCTGGCGTTTATTCAAAGCTTCCATCCAGAACTGCCAAATAAGAAGCAACAGCCTCACTACTGGAATCAGAGCACCTTTTGCACGAAAGCTGTCCCGGGGTGTGTGTTGGGGTCCTGGGAGAAAGCCTCACCCATCCATCTTACACTGCACTTGTGCCTTAATTGGCACACTGTCATCTTTCCCAGCTGACTAAGTCATGGAAATTGTGGTCTGACGCATTGGATGTGCCCTGCGAAGGAGGGCCGTCTGGGAGTTTAAATGGCCCATCACATGGAAATGACCGAGCCGTGTTTCCCCGGGCTGTGGTCGGCTCTCTTCTTTCTAAACAGTCGCTGCCTCTTCCTCTTCCAGGATTTCCCGTTTGCTGGCTGGCGGAACATCCTGCTGCCCCAGCAAGGTGGTTTCCATGCTTCACTCCGAGCAGTTGCCCATCCAAACAGAGCCGTGAATAAGGTTCACCTCAGACACATTTCCTGTGTGCAGTGGCAGGGAGACCAAAGAACTTTTGGGACTTTTTAATGGATAGAAATGCTTGGCTTCCATTGCTGTTCCTTCTCAAATCAGACCCTCTCAGCCCACTCATGGAAGAGAGACACAGTGGATTCACGCCATACATTAATAAAGCCACAACTGGCTGGATTCATGCAAGATTCCAAGCCCAAAGCATCAAAGCTCTTCATGGCTTCTTGTGTTACATGAACAAGGCCAGTAATTGTATAGTCAACTTTCTACGGGAAATTGGGAATTGTTTCCTCTTTGGCACATGTGCCAGAGGCTGACACCCAATTCAAATGTTTTGGCCCAGGGGAACCCTGTTCCCATCATGCACATCGGGGAAGCAAGGGGGGAAAAGGGGGAGGTGGCTATTGTAAGGCAGGGCCAGTGGGACCTGGCACAGTGCCCTGTGCACATCTGTACCACAGCTCATCATTAAATGGTATGAGGGTGGCACACGGCAGAGGGATCTCAGAGCTGGACTACATTTCCTGGGGGCAGGGGAAGGCTAAAATGGAAGCGGGTCAGAGAGGGGCAGCTTCACCCTGGTACTCACGGACTCTGGTGCTTTGATGAAGATCTTTGTTCTGCCAAGCTGGTATTGGTCAGGATCCATGTTGACAGACTGGAGCAGGTAGAGAACTCCCTGCCTCTCCTCCCCCTTCCAGGAAGGCCAGGTCTCGGGGGTCAGGATGGCGTACCTTCAGGGAGAGACGTGGCACGCTTAGTCGGTGGCAGCCCCTCCGAATGGCTCCAGGCTTATTTCCTGAGAAGGGGGACCTGCCCTTTTCACTGGGCCAGAATGCCTGATGCGGGCAGAGCTGTGTGTGGGAGGATGGACCAATGGTTTGAGTCCATTTGTCTTGCAGTTTCTCCAAAGCTCTACTTTTAGGAGGCAACAGGGACCTTCTGGATCCTTTGGGCCGCAGTTCCCACAGACCTTTGCCATCCACCACGTTGGCCAGGGCTATCCAGACAGACCAAAATGTCTGTCAGGCATAGGCTGTCTCTTCCTAATCTTGATTAAAGCAATAAGGTGCTTAAACTTTTTGAATTATGCAGTTCAAAAATTCACATGGACTTTTATGTAGGAATTCTCTTAGTGTCACCACTAGCCAGAGAGGGGGAAAGTGACACACAGGCTCCGGGGACAGAATCTCCTCGCCTGCTCTCTGCCCAGGTTGGCCATCAAGGGCCAGGTGGGGTGGGGGGGTGACTCTTGTCAAAACAAGGCTGACCAGAGGGAAAGCCCTCCGAGTCAAGCACTGTCCTGGTCATGGACCCCTGTCTGGCCTGCCAGTCGCTTCCTCCCCCCCTCCCCCCGACTGGGAGGTTCCCCTTGAACAGGCTGCTGCTTTCCTGCTCAGCCAGACTGGACAACAATAGGAGGGCAGCGGGGAGTGTGGACATTAGCAAGCAAGGCCAGTTCTGGGGCGGCCAGGCCCGCAGAAGAGGGAAACCCCGGAGACCTTTGGCTGTCCTTCCCTCCCATTTTAATGCAGCCGCGCGGAGAAAGGGATACCTCTGGAGGAATTTTGGGAAGGCGCGTCTGTAGGCGTAACCTGCTCGGCGAACTCGGATGTTTTCCCTGAGCCCGAGGTACTCCACCTGGTGCTTCACCCTGCAGGAAGAAGGCTAGGAATGGGCCCCCTCCCAAAAAAAAGAAAGGGGGCCGTGGCTGCTGTCCTGCGTGCCAAGAGGAGGACAAGCGGCCAGAAACTGACCGAAAGAGGGAAACGTGACCATTTCAGGGGCCAAGCGGCTGCCCTGGAAGGAAGGGCTGCCTGAGCAACGGCTCTCTGGCTCTGCCATTGTGACTGGCCAAACGCTACACAAGGGACCGCGTCCTGCTTGTGCCTCCGCCCCTCCGCCTAGCATCTTTCCAATTTCAGCAGGCAGCAAACCATAAACTATTTTGAACCATCAGATCTTTTTACAACCAACCCTTTAGAGGAATGGTGAGAATATTACTTTAAAAATGCAGGAGGTGTGTTATCCCAGAAAAAAAGCATGCGGTGGGATTTTTAAAGTCTGAATTACAGTGACAACATCAGAACTGGGGAAATAACTGGTTTGGGAGTCACAGAGCGTGCTGGCTGCCTCTCGCTTTGGGCATGCTCACCTGCTCTCTTCCCAGTCGCGAGGCTTTTTGGTTTCGTTGGGCTTGATGCAGCGGATGTAATGGGGGGTGCATTTCATCAGGGTGCCCACCAGGTCATTGGCTTGTCTCTGCAGAAAGAAAAGGAGCTGGAAGTCTGTGGCTCTTTGCTTAGGTCAGCCACAGCATCACCTCTGTCTGCTCCTCTGATAAAAGTGAACCCATCAAAAAGGGGCCCCTGAAGAATTTCACCAATGTCACGGAACCTCTGCGCTTGGCCAGCCCTGAAAGCTTTGCTTGCGAGGACCACTCCATTTGTTTCTGGGCTGGGGGCTTCTCCGCTCCCCCTCTGGTGGGACATCCTGGCCAGGGCCCAGAAAGCAGAGCGGCCCATCCAGAAGCAAAGAGAGGGAAGTGCTGCCACCTCACCACACAGATGCACAAGAGGACAGATCATACCACGTGCACACGTTCACACGCTCACACACAACTGTGATGTCATCGTCCTTTGCGGAAGGGAAGGGACCGATGAAGATATAGCCACACGGTTGTGATGCACATGTGGGGTGGACTGTTGCCAGGTGCTCTTTCAATTGCCTAGTTGGGCGAATCTTGTTTTCCCATTAAATTTCCGTAGGGCTTTTGTTTTTAAATTATTTTTCACAACCCAACATTTGGCTATTCCTGGAGCGACCAGCACCTGCATCCCCTCCAGGTGCAAAAGCCACAAGGACTCGGTACCTATTGCTGCCCCAAGGCACCCACCTTGATTTTGCTGCCGGCGGTGGTGGGTCGGCCTTTCTTTTCGGCTTGGAGATTCTCTGGAAACAGAGCCTTTATAAAAGGCCTAGGAGCGGGGGGGGGGGAGAGAGAGGAAGGGGAGGGCATCAGCAGAGGGCACGAGGCGGCTGGATTTAGTTCTTTGCAGTGCGTAACTGGGAGCCCCCAGAGCTGACCCACCTGGGGTAGAAACTGGGGGTGCAGCTTTCTTCCATTTTTAAGCAGGTAGAACGAGCCCTGGCCTAACCCTGAGAGCAGCTTTAGGAAAGCAGGAGCTGGGAAGGCCGTCTACCCAGCACTGTGCCTAGCCCTCCCTCGGCCCGTGAAGACCAGCCGTCTCCGGGGCAAGGAACCAACGGGGGGGACGGGACTGCAAAGGGGGCCATTCTGGCCCAGCACGATTGCAGGGGCTTTTCTTCTTAAGAAGCCTCCCTTCAGTCCTTGTGTCCTTGTGCAGGATGGAGCTTTCCCTTAGCGTCCCTTGCCTCTCGTGAGTCAGCAACCCAAAAGCCCTTTCAGATTAGCCCAGCGCCTGTTCTGTTGCTCTGAACGCATTCATCTCTTCGACGTCCATTTTAGCCTCCCCAGATCCTTCTGCAAGTCTGTGCTTCCTCCTGGTTTGCTTAGGCGTCCCCCCTTCTAAAGGGAGTTAGGAAGAAGAGCCTTCGTGGCACGGCTGTGACAGTCTGGGCTTTGGGAATGCTTTTCCAGTCTTGGAGAATCCCCGCTGATCTCCTATCGCCACCATTTTGAGTGTCCCACAAAAGCCCTGGCGAGGTCTAAGGTGCAAATGGAGCCTGAGGAAATGGGTCTTACGTACAGTTCGCTGCTTTGCATAAGCTCGATCAAGTCCATGAAGAGAACGTCTCGGTTCCTCTCACAGAATCCATCCATGTCGTAAGAAACCTGATGGGAGAATGGCAAGTGAGGCACCTTCATTTTCTTGGCCAGGAGGACACGTGGCACGGGAGAGGTCCTTCGCCAGACAAGGCTTTGCCAGCTCCTGGGATAGAATTTTGACAAAGCCGGCGATTGGGGAAATCACAGCGTAAAGTAGCTATACCTTTCCCTGGGACCTTCCAGATAAATTGGACAAAAATCCCAACAGGGCCTTCTTGTCTGGGAACGGCAGGCCCTGCCCGAATGCCCCACATGGGAAGGTACCTTTCCTGCATAGTGGTGAATGATGAAGCCCTGATTCCAGCTGTTGAAATGCTCATGAGTCCCAATCTGCATCTGCAGCTTCTGCAGCAAAGTCTGGTCTGCTCCCTCCCCCACGGCGTGCATCGTGGCACAGACATCATCCAAGATGCTCATGATGCCAGGTGGATTCTGGGGTGACCATAGAAACAGGAAGTGAGGATGGATACTTGGCCTCCGTTTTGGATTGAACGGCGTTGGGTGAGTAGGTTTAGAGAGTGTTGTGGCTCACAATGGAGGGGACTGCAGCCTTTTCTGAATTTCGCTCCTAGCTCAGCCAGTCAACGATATCAAGGAAGGGACAAGAGGGACCCTCCCAGACTTACCACTTTGTTCTCTATGAGGTCACAAACTATTTTGTTGTTGAAGTAATCTATGGGATTCCAACGAATTCCTTCCTGAACGTATTCCTCCTGCAATACAGAAATGAAGGCTCAGAGACGCTCCCAAAGGAACTGCGGGGGTCTAGGCTGAACCTGCTGGACTCAAAAACCTGGCAACGTCAGTGCAGCGGGCAGTCCGCGGAAAGCAGGGAACATCTCCATCCCGAAGAAAACCACTCTGCCCCAGGCCAAATTCCAAACAAGGATGCCTCTGTTCATTTATTAATGGCGGCCCAGCTTGTGTAGTGTGGCAGACCTGTCTAGACCCCTCTCCTCTCCGGAGCAGCTCCAAAGCCTGGGGCCAAAAGTTCAGCTGGCCTGCTGCCTGAAGGGTGTAACCGGGGTAGGGCAAACGTCCTCTGCAAGATGTCCACAAGAAATGGCTTTGTGGACTTGCTCGGTGAGGCGGTAAGAACTATTCTTACTTGCCCGGTGAGGGCAGGGCTGGACCTCTGCTGAGCAAAGGAGGAGAGGCCAGAAACGGGAAGAGGAGAGAGGCTGAGATTCATTATGTCCCTGGGCTTCAGGGCTGAATCATTTTGTTTGGAGGTTCTCAGGAGCTGTTGGCTTGAAAGGAGCGAGGTACCTCCTAGGATCTTGTCCAACTGTTGTGGGACTAGATTTGACCTTTGCATCCTTCTCGGGTCTGGATGGAATTACTCAGATGAAGACCAAGTCCTCTTCCTGTTTTCACAGGGAGTGGCTCTCGAGGTCACCTCTGATGCTGGACAAACAGCCTAATAGGCTGCATCCAGGTGAGCCATAACTAAAGATTTGTGCTTGAATCGGCAGGTTTTTCCATTGCACAGAAATCTTCCTCAGCTGCCTTTGATTATTTGCTCCCCTGTGCCCCCCCCGGGAGGGGAACGCTCCAAGCTATCCACTCCTCGGAAACAGTACAACTCAAGGAAGGAGACCCACCAAACTGGTTTGAAACAGTGTCTGTTGTTCCCACCAGGATTTTAGGGAGCAAAAGAAGCAAATGTCCCTGCTGTTCAAAATGGCAGGTAACAAAGGAAAATAAAAGCAGCCTGCCCTTCTCTTTGAGAGAGAGAAGCAGGAAATGGAGAAAGCAGAAGTGCCCTCGTTTTAATTTTAGGGCCCCGTCCAACGCAAACGTGTAGCCAGCCAGTTTTTCCACACTGGGTGGCGAGTCAGTCTCCATGGGGAAGTCATCTGATGCGATGATTGTTCTGGCTCACGAGGCTCCCTCTTAGGTCACTGGATCAGAGGGAAAATATTCCCGCAGCCCAGCCGAGCGAGCGGGCCGTGTTTACTCCCAGGCTGGGCGGGCTGAAGCACAGCTGCTTTCTCTCCCTCTTGCTTTGAAAGGCATTTTCAAAACAAGCTTCCCATCCGGAGGGAGAGAAGGGCCTCTCAGGCTTACCTGCTCTGCCTTCAGGGTGAGCTCGATAAAGATCTGCTGCAGCTTTTCATTGACAAAATTGATGCAAAACTGCTCAAACCCATTTTTCTGAAATCAAAAACAAACCAGAGAAAGATTATTGCCAGGCTCCCCATTCCCGGCTCTGACCGGCCACATTAAGCTGGTCTTTTACAGCGTAATATTTGAGTGACCTTCCCAGCTGATTTGACTGTCTGCTGTGAGTCTTTTCGTGGAAATGAGTGACCTCGGTACTCCAAAACAGCTTCCAAGATTTGAATTTTCCTTAGAACAGCTGCTTTTGGTTCTGTGCCCGGAAAAACTCAGGGCTTCTCTTTTATTTTTGCTAGAGTGCTTCACAGCCCTTTTCTGCACAGCTCCATCCAGACCCTGAATTCTGTCCCAGCTTAAGATTAAATCCTTTGTTTTAAATTAATTGAGGTTTCCAATTATAGGAAGCCATACAATTGGGCTGACATCATCGTACTGCAAAATTTAACTCAGCTCCCTCCCCCAAATGTTTTTATTGCAAAAAGGGAAGATTAATAAAGTAGTCCTGAAACATAAATAGAACTCATTCCAGCAGCCTGGCCTCCCTTCATAGTCCAGTGTGGCCAGCAGTATCACCCTGGGCATGTTTGCTAAGGAATGGTGGCCATCGTGTTTGGGGCCCTCAGGCCTTGGTGAGCAGGCAGAAAACGCAGAGACTTCCCAGCCGGACTGGCCTGGGTTGAGCCGCTTGGCTGTGAGGCTTCTGCTCCTGCCCAGGGAGGGACCAGACCATCCGATGGGCAAAGAGGAAAGGCCACCTTCGCTGGGTCAGCAGCTGGAACTGGCCACATGGCAAAAGCCTTGCCTTCTGCTTCAAGCCAGCTGGCCATGACCAGTGCTGTGGCCGAGGGCTTTAGCTTCACACTTTTACCCCCTGAACAGACCCCAACGGTGCCGGGAGGAAGGACCGTCCTTCCTTCCACGAAAGGACTGGTGGTTTTGCAGCTGCAAAGCTTCCTGATCAGTCTGGAGGACTTTACCTGAAATATTTCAAAGCCGTAGATGTCCAGGACACCAATATTGTATTCCTGGTTATCTTTTGCCATCGCCCTGTTGACAGACTGATGAAAGAAAATGGGGGAAAACGTATTTCCATGAAAACAAGGAAAGCAGCTTTAAAATTAAAGTGTGACAGTGAATTGAACCTGAATAAAAAGCAATAAATGCCCTTGAAAAGCTGCAAGGCAGACCATTCCCTCTGTGCTCTTGCCCGAAGAAACGGATGCCAGTTCCTCTGCCCCACCAGCCATAGGGGCTCCACACACACACACAAACACACACCTCCTGCAAGGGCAGCCCCCTCCCAATGGGCAGAGCACCTTGGAATCTCATCTGATGCGGCTGCTTTCAAGCCGCAACACGGAGAGGTGGGGCTTGAAAGCAGCCCTTGCAAATCGCTGCCCTTCGCATATCCTTCTGAAGCCTCTTCCAGGAAATGCTGCTGCTGAGGAGTGGCAGGGAGAAACATGCTTTCCTTGTGGACCAGTGGAACAGGATCGGGAAGGATTTATGCCTTTATTGTTTGCAACTCTGTAAATTGCTGGGATGGCCAAGTGCAAAGTCTGCAATAAATGCCTAAATAATCCTCGTGCTGGACCCCACCCTTCCCTCCCTTGACGTGTTGAAGCACCACTTACGTCCACCAAGTAGCCGAAGACCCTGGCGTGAAGCGCTTTGGCCAAGGCGTCCCTGGTGTAACACGCTTGCTCTACGTTGAGGGTCACATGGATGGATTCTGATTTGCCGCCCCATTTGCTGTCCATCTGCCTGCTGGTCAGTTTCTCTTTAAGGCGGCCCTGGTCAATTCCCAGGAGGAAAGCAGGGAAAGCCAAAACTGCAGGGTATCAAAAGAAAACCACAGTGAGGCAGCAAAAAAAAAACCAAAACACGGAAGAGGAGGGGTCTTTTTTGTTTAGACACCCCCACCCCCATCCAGGACAATGGGCCTTGGGTCATTATGTAGATTTCCTTGAGAAAACATTCTGTGTCTCCCTCCCCCCCCCCCAATTCAGCCTCCGGTTCTGAACACCACCTGGGTGGAGGAAGAGACACTCCGCTGGAGAACGTCCATTGCCCCTGCGTATCTTGCTTGTAAGGACGTGGCTCTTCTTGAGGATGATCCTCTGACCTGATGCTGCACGCACAAAGCCCGGGGACCCCTCGGGGCATCTCAGTCACTGCTCCACCCCAGCCCGAAAGGGCTACCTACACTCTTCGCTTTCCACTGCAGCATAGTTGCCGACTTCTTTGAAGCTGAGGTTGCCCAGGTGGAGCACCCCGGCCACAATCTGGATCACCAGCGCCTGCTCCCCCGCCGAGAGCCCGACGACCTTCATGGCGTGCTGCAAAGGTTGAGAATGGGAGGAAAAGGGTTAAAAGATCATCTGGAGAGCTCAATCAGTTTGGATCAATTAACAGCGGTAAATATTTCTGCATTATTTTTAGAGCGTTGGGAACAGCTTCTGTGTCATGGTCCTAAATCAGGCTTGTGCTTTTCTCTCTGAAAGGATAAAAAGAAAAAAAAATCATTTTAAATGAAAGCAGAACATTCAGGGAGGGAGCCCATGTGAAGGCCTGGCTCTTCCATTGGTGCAGGTTGCCTGTTCTCGCCACAAGAAGCTAATTTCAACTTGCGGTTTTCCAAGCATTTTTTAAAAATAGTTTAAAAACACAATAAGCAAAAGGTATAAATCTCTGAAACTATAAAGCAAAAACTACTTTTCAGAATTTATGCTCTCCAGCTGTTTCTCGCCATGTAGCACAGCAAGGCAGAGGAGACGTTTAAGCAGCAGCAGAAGAGAACTTAAAAATCTTCCTAAATGGCTAAATATGCTCTTTATGTATTTATTTATTTGCTTGCTTGCTCATATTGAAATTTGACTTGAGACTGAGGATGTTATTCTTCATTTTGTCTGACTTCTCAGTTCAGGGAACAAAGCCGAAAGTCAAGGAGGGAAAAACGGGAACCTTGGAGAACCAGAGGTCACCCCAAAACCTAGAATTGTTGGCAACAAGCAAGGGCTCCTTCGCCAGCCAAATCAAGAAGGGAGAACCAGAAGATGAAAATTGTGGCTCATAGGCCGTACTGAGATTTTAGGGGAAAAGATGGCATAACGGTCCATTTTCTTAAAACCACCTCCAGGGATCGAAAAGAGCTTCCTCTTTAAAAGTCCCAGGCCTTTTGTACAGAATGGCTAATGGTCAGCTTGGCATTTAAGTGCCTCCTCCAGCCGGTGGCTTCTCAGGCACCCTCATCATAAGGGACCCCCACTAGCTATTGCTGCCCTCCCACCCCATTTCGGGCCTTCTAGCCGCTTGGCTAATCTCAGAATTAAATGAGGCCAGATGAGAACAAGGGTGGACACGGGAAGGGATTCCTCTTGGAACTCTTTAGCAAAAAGCCATTTCATTGTACATGTCGACCTTGTCTTTGTTCTCAGAGAGCTGCAGTTAGGACCCTTTTCTCACAGATGCTGTTCTTATCAAATGGGGGGGAAGGGGGGTAAACTTACTAGAGTTTCCTGGAAGTCAGATTTGTCACTGATGTCTTCCACTTTGTAGGATCCTGAGAGGCTCAAGTAGTGATAATAATCCATGCTGGTGATGCCAAGGCTGGTCTTTTGCTCATTGGAGGCGCCTTCAATCAACTGCAGGAAATACACACACACACACACACACACACAGAGGTAGGTTAGCCCACTTTGTGTTGTGTTGGTCAGAGGGAGAGAATTTGGCTTGAGGGGATGGAGCGCTGCTTTCATCCTTAGGAGGGCTTCAAAGGAGAAGAACCAAAACTACCCCTGAGAATACATGCCGGGCTCTGGGCAGGGAATCCCCACCAATGTTGGCTTTCCAGAGCCGGGCCCAGGAGAAGCGCCCAGGGCAGGCAAAAGGCCGGCCTTGGCTCGGGACTGGGACTAGTCCAGGGGAGCCCAGCAGTCAGTTTATTCCACAGGCCGTCCTTGCCGCAGGACTGCAAATTAGGCACTTGCTGGCCGGGGGATGATGGGGGAAGGGGGATGATGGGGGAAGTCATCCAAAAGCTCCAGGTGCTCTCCCCCCCCCCCCGAGAAGCAGGAGCAGCCAAGCTTGCCAAGAGGTTCGAGGGGGGCTCTTCTTCAACCTCCCCACCCCCCATCCCCAGGCAACCTCTGACCTGGTAAAAAATGTGGAAGCTCCTTTCCCCGGGATTCCTCATGACCACTCGGGATTTCTCCAGCAGGAAGTTGGAGATCTTGCCTCCGTCTGGCTCCCCACCTGGACTGAACTGGATTTCAAAGTATTTCCCCTGCAACAAAGGGAGGATGTCGGTGGCTGAAGGAGGGCGGTCCAGACACGGCTGTGGGGCCGCTTTCCCTGAGGGGAGCAAGAAAGCCTCCTTTCCTTCCTGGGGGCCAAAACGGCATCAGAGTGGATGCCTGGCTCTCCCCTTATATTCCCCCCACCCTTCACCCCCAGGTGCAGAACGGAAGCGGGCAGAAGGAAGGGTGGCTCTGGGCCGTCTTGTACCACTCTGGCAAAGCACCAAATAACATGACTCACAAATCTGCTGGAGTTGTTGTTGCGAACCGTCTTGGCATTGCCAAAGGCCTCCAGGAGAGGGTTGGACTGCAGAATGATATCCTTCACATGCTGGAAGCCAGAAAGCGGAAGTCAGGCCCTCCTCCTCCTCCTCCTCCTTTTGCCAGATCATCCAGGTGGGTCCTAGGCAGGAATCTCCCCTCCCCAACAGCTACAGGGGAGAGGAGGCACCTGTCCGTCCGCCTCGACCCTTCGGAAGTGACCCAAGCAGACTTAAGCAATGGGGGGGAGGTTAAAGCGGCCTCTTGCTACACCCTAGAGCCCTAGCCCCCTGCTTCCGGAAATGGGGCTTTTCTACCCAGTGATGTCCACCCTCAACATGGGATACCAAAAGACCCTTTTACTGTTTAGCACTCCTTGCATTGATGCCCTTTCCTTCTCAAATCTTGCAGGAGAAACAGATTGAACAAGGTTGCCATTAATTACACCAGGATTGGAATCAATTACCAACAATCTCCTTTGCAGTCAGGAAGACTCCTGTCCCTGCTCTACCTGTTTCCTGGCCACATTGCTGCCTAAATCTGGCTTACAGGGGAAAAATGGATCTCCTCCCCTTCCTAGAAATAACTGAGCAAGCATATTTATAGTGTGCAGTGAAGCCCATTCCAAAAACAACAGTCGCTCCCTCTCTGGCTGGTTACAGGCGGGCTGGGATCTTCCATGGCAACGTGGGGAAAAAGACATAATCAACAAGACTCTCACAGTGCCAACAAATTACAGCGAGACCCAAGGAAAGCAGCGGCCTGGCTTGTCCAGAAGTCCCCCGTCTAGTCTCCTCTTCCTCCTCTCACCTGCACTCTGGGGCCTCCTCCGGATATTTTGGAGATGTAGCTCATGATGTACTTGGCTCCCACAGTCTTCCCAGCACCACTTTCGCCACTGAGGAAAATTAAGAGCAGCCTCTTGTTGCAACCATTCCAAGCAGTCCTCAAGAAAAGACTTGACCTCCTGCAGTTCCACCTGCCCCGAGCAGGGAGATTTGAACCCCCTCCCCACCAGTCATCCTGCCTGGACCCCTGAACTATGACTGATGCTTTGTTTCCCCTCCATCCATTGGGAGCCAGGGTTAAAGCTGAGGGTACCATCTTGCATTGCCAGCCAACCCTGGTTTGCTAGGCTTGGACGTGGTGCGTGCTGCACTCTAAGGCACCAGCAACAGAGGCTTCCACATCCTTGGCTGCAGAAGGGGAGAAAGGAGCCTGAATGGCCCCCACTGCCAGACCGAGGCTTAGGGCCATCCTGAGCAGCTGTGCTCTTGGGTGCTTGAGATCCTGTTTTTCTGCAAATTTGCATGGTTTCATCGATCAGGATCCTGGTGGATCTGCTGAGTATAAAACTCAGCAGGACAAGGATGCAATATTGATGAGCCACAACGAGCAGACCCAGCAAGGCAGTTTGACTCCTTCCGAGTCCTCCAGGCGTATCCTCAAAGCCCTCCTGGGAACAGTGGCCGTTCCAGCCAGCGAGGTTCCTTGTAGGGCAATTGCTTTCTATTGCTTTTCCAATAAGTAGCAGACAAATGCATTGCCTTTTCTACTTCAGTCCCTCTCAGGGCTGCCCCGCCAGACCTGGTCCGCAAAAGCCTTTCAAACATAAAGCTAGGATGTGTGACTAAAACCACTAGGAAAGAAATATTACGAGAACTCTATTTTGGTACCTATTAGCTGTTCCCATCTACAGTTACAAAAATACTGCAGTGCCTATTGAAGACTTCTGAAAGTCAACACAAAGAGAAAAAAATCAGCAGGAAAAAAAACAATGAGGCTCAAAAGTTTTGGCTTAGCGTATGACTGTGCACATACCCACTGCAGCTTAGCATTTTGGGTCAAGAATGATGGCTTCTCCAACAAGCCATGCTTTAAAAATCTTGCTTAACATCTGTGAATGCTGTCAAAGAATTTTTGCAGTCATTCATATCAAATGTAGTATTATAAATCTTGCTGTTGCTTCCTTTTCAAAATCCCTAATACGCCTAAGTTTTTTGTAAAAAAAATAAAATAAAGAGATCGATATACTTGGGATGATAAACTTAAAACTGGTGATTGAAAGCAAAATCTGCTATGTATTTTCTCGGAAGTTAATCCCACCAAGATCAAGGAGGTTGTTACCCTGGGAAACTGTGATTAGGATCCAAAACTTAATCTGGCAACTCCGAGTCAGGACGCATAGGGCATGAGCCTGCCTAGTGCCGCTTGGGGTGTGTGTGAAAGCCCTAATAAGCAGGCATATACATAGAACGAAGGCTACTGCTAAGCTTGTAAGCCGCCCTGAGTCTTCGGAGAAGGGCGGGATATAAATGGAATTAAAATAATTTAAAAACAATAGTGAGGCTCAGCTATATGCTAAAATAAGTCATGGTCGATGCGTTATCGAATTGAGTGAAAAATCAAATGTACATTTGATACCAGAATAAATAGGATTTTGGCTGCTGGAGCTTGCGGCCACGTTCAAACTGTCCTCAGCCAGCGTGCTTGATGGAGGTTTGGAGAAAGAGTTCTCAGCTCTAGGGCAGCCCTTCTGCTCTGGACTGGGCAGCATCCCCCATGCAAAGAAGCATGGATCTCCTGGCCGTGGCCAGAGGACCCTCCTAGACCAGGCCCCCCCAAAGTAGCACTCGCCCACCGCCCTTCAACCAACTCGTCCTAGAGAACATCAGGTCTCTGCCAGGCCTGCCCCTTCTCTTGAGGCACTATTTGGCTTGCCCGAGAACCTGTGAGTAACTTGGGTGGAGCGTCATTCTTCCTGTTGCTGGTTTGAGGGCTCCTTTGCTTCAAGCAAAGCCACCTCGGAGGCACCGTCAGCAGCCCCTTCTCAGGACTAGGAAAGCCTTGCCAGCTCCTTTGCGCCCGCAGGTCACCCCAGGACTCGGGCCCCCCACCACTCCCTTCTTCCTTTCATGGCCTGTGTGTATTCCGAGACACTTCCAGTGCCAGGAAAAGATCCCGGTGACGTCTAAACATGAATATATTTATTTATCCAATCTATCTGCTGCCCATCTCGAGGTTCAGATGACTTTGAGCGTCAGAATGTTCATAGAGAGGGGAGAACACCTGTGTTGTCCCTCTACAGCAAAGTTGTATGCCCTGCCCAGCTGGAGGGCAATTGCAGCGTGCCAAGCTTCAAACAAAACAAAAAAGAAAGAACTCCTAACCAAGCCTCTCTTTCCGTCCTCAGCCGCACGGAAGACGAATTCCTGTAAGTGGCAGATACTACTTTTTTTTTAAGCTTAAAAAACCAGAAATAGAAATAAAAAAGCCACAATAATGACAAGTTGGGGAGAAAAAACCCCAAACTGGCCACTTCCAGGCTAAGTCTGTGTGCCACAAGCAAAGATGGAAGAGAGGAGGCCTCATTTATCCTTTCCCCTCTTCTCTCTTTCAGAAATGGCAGTGCGAATCCACTGTTCTGCCCTCGAGCATCGCGGACCCTCGAAGTTAATGTCCCAGGGTGAGTGGGGGAACCTCCCAAGGGGGTGGGAAGCAGGATTGGGAGACCCAACTGGCCCAACAGAATGTCAACGTTTTCTGACAAAGAACTGTACACTTTCTTCATAGACCAAAGAGACGTTCTCCCCCCTCTGGATGGAATGGAGACACTGGACAATTTTTGCAGGTGGGATCAGTCATTGCTGTGTTTACCTGCTTATGCCTCATTCATCACTTTAACTCCATTCACTTCTACATTTAAGGTTCAGCTATTTCATCTTCTCCCGTAACTTTGCACTTAGAAGCGTTTCCTCGGGCCCACTTGACTCCACTGTGCGGAACGTCTGGGTCCATTTCAGCGATCCCTCCTTTACATCTTTCTGCAATAGACCTTCACCCCTGTTCATTTATCTTGCCATCCATGCCCTTGAGCTCCATAATTTTCCAAAACAAATCCCATGTCCTTCTCATTCAGAGATTCTCCATCCATCCATCTTAAGAGCCGTGGTGGCGCAGTGGTTAGAATGCAGTACTGCAGGCTAATTCTGCTGACTGTTACCAGTAGCAGTTCGATCCTGACTGGCTGAAGATTGACTCAGCTTTCCATCTTTCTGAAGTCAGTAAAATGAGGGCCCAGATTGTTGGGGGAGCAAGATGCTGACTCTGTAAATCGCTCAGAGAGGGCTGTAAAGCACTGTGAAATGCTATATAAATCAAGTGCTAAGTACTATCCCTCCATCCCTGGATTTGCTTACACTAAGTATGTGCCCTCATCTCAACAACAGGCGTGGGGTTTCTCCCCCTGGCTTCAAAGCTCCTTTGGACAACAGGAAGGGGATGCCACCTGCAGAGCCACGGACATGATGCTCCCTCTCTCCCTCCGGCTGCCGCCAGCCCTGCCCAGGTGCAGAAAGGGAAGCCAGTCCCTTACCTGATGATCACACACTGGTTCTCTCGGTCAATTATCATGTTTCGATACATATTGTCTGCCAGGGCGTAGATGTGTGGTGGATTTTCATACTGCGCCTAAAGAAAAGCAAGCAGTGAGGCACAACACGAGAGGCTGTTATAAATACAAGAATTGATTAAAAGATCCCCTGAAGAAGAAAGAGACCGGCCAGAAACACCTGTCCTGTCCCACTTGGGCCTGTGGAGAATGAGGCTCGGTGAGTAAGAAGCAGGGAGCCATGGGAAAAGTGGAGAAGCTTTTAATTCATTTTTTAATGAAAATAAGTTTTGAAAAGCTGAAGAAAATCACTTACGGCTCCCTGGTACATTTCAATTTCTTTCTCTCCAAAATACGGCATCTGCTTGAATGGATTGACAGAGATTAGAACGGATCCAATGTAGGTCTACATTAGGAAAAGTCAAGGTTGGTGTCATTTCAAGAAGCACAAGGGAAGCGCCCCCTCCTCTTACAGTGGACCTGAGCTGCTCCTCAGATTTCACCTGATACGAAGTTTGATTTGTTTGATTTCCATCTTCAAAAGCAAATGGATGACTCAACCTGTGGATGGTCTCATTGCCTGCCAGGGGAGTTTAGGCAATAACGGCAGCTCTTCGGTTACGTCCGTTCGGGTCAGAGCACTGAGTCAGCACTAGAGTCCAGCCTTTGGGGCAAAGGGCAGCCTCTCCTGCCCTTGCTACCTCACCTGGGAGGCCAGGAATCCAACCTGGCAACTCGGGCCTGCAAAGGATGGCCTGTCGTGAGCTTTTAGCCCAGTTAATAGGTGTCTGCCTCACTGTTTCGCTCCCTTTGCATTGGAGGATGTGTGACAGTCCATGTTGCCAGAAAGGAGCGTCCCCTCTGGGGTTGCAGGAGAGAGAGAGCAGGGGCTCTCCTTCCGCCCCTCCCTTCTTTCCAAGTCAACCACAGCAGTTTCCCATATTGGTGCAGAGCCGCAAGCTTTGGAGATGGGTGTCGGTGTCTGCTTCATGCAGGCACTACACCCAGGATAGCCACACCTACCCCTTGCCATTCAGCACGCCAGCCCTGCGAACATGGACACAATTAGCGCTCAGTCCTACAAACAAAATCCCATTGTTTGGGGTCAGTAACTGCAGGACGATATTATGCCACTACTTAAGCAAAGAAAACCAAGGCAAACAAGCCACCCAGATGGTGCAAAACAGAAGAGATCCGAGAAAGGGATCCACCCAGGTCATCCAGATGCAGCTCAGGAATTGGCTGGTGAATGAGGACGGTGAGCCTCCTTCCATGGAAAGATTTCAACTGCCTTTCCCCATGAGGGCCACTTTGCAAACCGTCACCGGGAATGAGAGATGCAGCTGCCGCCACCGCCACAACTAAACAGCCGGAAAGACGAACCAAGCTCAGACAGGCGAGGCGCTTTGGGCTGCCTCTCTGAGTGGAAGAAGGAAAGGGCCCCAGCCCAGGGCCTCCCTCCAGGAAAGCAGCTCTCTCTGCCCTTCAAGATGGAGGGGTTGGCAAAGGAGGACTGCTGAACTCTCCTGCTTCACCACAAAATTCTGAAAGCCTGACTGTCCCTCTGCCCCCCCCCCCGCCCTCCCCAGGCCGAAGAAGAGAGCCGCCTTGGCTCTCCTCCTCCCCCACCTTCCTCCCGGGGCAGATGCCTGTTTACACAAACATTCTTGCATTCCTTCTCCAAGGTTACTTTCAACCACACCTTTCCCTACTTGGCCAAAGGCTGAGCAGTTCAGCCGCCCCCTCCCCTCCCCACCCCCCCAAGCAAGACAATCTCCCCAGGGCAAAACAAGGCCGCTGGCTGGCTCTTCTTCAAGGCTTATTTGCTCTTCCATCCTATAGAGAAAGCAAGGTAAACAAAGCCACTCAGGTCTGTGTGATAACAGCAGCTCCCAGAGGGATGGGGCCCTGGGGGCAATTCCTCCTTCCTCTGCTAAGCAGGGAGGGAGATTTTGGAGAAAGAGCTGCCTTTCAGGATGCCCAAGAGGCTTTCTCTATCTCTGATCCTCGGATGGAACCCCCCCCTCCCCGCCTTCATTTTGCCCTGAGCTCAGGGTCTCTCTCCGCACTGGGGCTCAGTAGCATCAGCCAAGGAAGGGCAAGGCCTGCACCCCGCTCTCTTGCGGCCCAAGACTAAACTCTGCTGAGGAGCTCTGAATGGCTGTCCTTGCTGTGGAGAGCCTGCCAGTGTGTGAGAAAGCAGGAGGATGAAAAGGTCAGCTTTCTCAGGTGACCCTGCCAGCAGCAAAACAGGCCTGGCAGCGGGGCCAGCCACCGCTTTCCCGCCCTGGGCTGCTGTCTTCCAGGCTGACATCTGGCAGAGAGTAAACCCAGTGGCTGGCCAGGAAGAGACTCTAACCTGGGAGGCTCCTGTCGGCTCCTATTCTCCGGGTCAGAAGCCGGTGAATAAACACCCACCCGGCAGGGGAGAGTCGCCACCACAGACTCGGGAAAGGATACAAAAATAAAGTCATCCAGGTATCGCTTCTTGAGGTTTTCCACAATGGAGTCTTCTGAGATCTTGGAGAGAAGGACCATGTCGTCCACACCGCTGTGCTTAACATTGTGGCTCTGCCAGTGATACCGATAATGGCCCTTGCTCCCCTGTGGGAGGAAAAGACCGGGGAGCAGGTTAATTAGAAAAAGGGAGTGGGGACGCCCCCCACCTTTCCCCCACAAATGGTGTACCTGTGTGGAGACAGAACCTCCTAGGAGGCGGATTCAAGAGATGGGGAGGAACAGCACCGCCAGTAACAATTACAGAACAAAAAGTAAGCAGCTTCATTGTTAACAAATGATACACGTAGTATATAAATAAATTCTGCAAGATACATAACTGGGAGGTGAAAGGGACCTTAGAAGGGATACGGTATGAGTAGCATCTACTTAGTTTGGGATTCATTGGGAGATCTTTTTAAGGTGACCGTCCAGCCTCTGCGGTCTCACTGCCGTGCCGGCCTCCTGGTCCATCGGCTGCCAGCTGGTAGGCTCGGAAGCCGCTCTGAGGCCAGGTGGGCTCCTCCATTCTGGTCAGGCATGATTGTTTCTGCCAGGCCTTCAATGCTGGAGAATAAAAACCTCTGCAGGAGAGCGATTCGGAAGCTCCCAAGTGTTCCGGGGAATAGAAAAGGAGCTAACAGGAGAAAAACAGCCAAAAAAGGAATTAGCGGAGCGTGGTGACCTCCTAATCAGGAGGTGCTTCCTGCACCGAGGGGGCGAGACTAAACAAGGGAGCAGAGAGGCAAACCGGAAGAGCTCCTTGGCCTGAAAAAAGCTTGAGGGAATTGTGTCAGAGGATAAAAATAGAACCCCCCACACCGTCCAGTTGTGGCGTCTGCTACCAGTGCAGGGGACAGGAGAGCAGGAAGTGGCCTGTCTCGGAACAAAGTGGAGAGAGAAATGAGGGAAGGACTCTGCCACCCGGTGGGAGAAAAGATTTCACCCCTGGGCCTCCCGTGGAAACACCTGGCTCCTTTTTGCAAGCCGGAGCTACAAGAGACCACGAACTTGGGTTCTATCATTTCTGGCCGTAACTGGGATAAAGGTTTCCTTCCTCATCACTGATGCCAATTAACTTACAATATCAGTGTCTAATTAGCATTACTCCTACCGTGGAACACCTATCGAAAATGTCCTGCCTAGAGTCAACATAATGGCCGTTCCTTCTCTTCCTTATCAAGGTCTTCGGTTTGGCCCACGCCCACAAACCAAGCAGACCCAGCTCTGTTTCCGGCCGATGAAAACCTCGGACAGGTCTGCCTGTGGGGGCATTCAGGCCACGGCAGCAGAGGCTCTGCACGACAGGTAGGCCTTCAGGGCCCACGAGCCTCCCTCCCGCCTTAAAGTAGCTCTGGCAGCAGAGAGAGCAGCTTTCGCCTGGCATTTGTGAAACGGCTCGAAGCAGGTCCAGAGAGGGGAGGAGAAAAACCCGACCCCACCGGCGATCAGATGGCTGTCGGAAGGCCCTCACTGGCCTGAACAGTTCCAAGCCCGGTCCAAAGGAGGATGGAAGGTTATAGAAAGCCAGGCTTAGGAGAGGACCCGGCAGGCTGCAGTCTGAGCCCACATCCTTCCACCCATCTGCCCCCAGAACTGTTTGAAGTGAGAGTCCACGCTTCCAGGGCCTGCCCTCTTGGGCAGGACCGCCATAGTCACAAGCCACGGAAAAACCATTCCTGGGGTTGCACTGAGGAAAAATCCCAGAAAAGCTTCTGCCCCAGAGCCAGTCCGACAGCGTTCCAAAGAATTCCCCAAGGAGGCCAGAATAAGAAGATACTCCTCAAAGTGCGTCAGCAATAATCAGCCTTTAAAATCACCCAGACAAAAGCTATTCATATTTCTATATTGTGGAAAAAATGTTTGCTTCAAGGAGGAAACATCCCTCAGGTATCTTGCCTGTGCCTTGGAAAATGGGCAGCTGTTCTCCCTCAACAGACCTTTCCTGCAGCAGATCCCAATGCAGCCCCCTTGCAACAGATTTCATCAGCTAGTAGGGCGGACCCACCTCTTGACCCACCAGTCACTTTTAGGAATGACCGAGAAGGCCGCATGAACTGTTTTGCTTGCTGAAATGCTTTTGCCAGCCTTCAGGATATTACAGTGAGGGACAATGAGCCGCTGGAGCTTTTCTGGGTTGATTTTGGCATATTAAAGGAACCTTTCTGCACTCTTCCCCATCCCACACTGGGGTTCCCTGTTCTCTTTTGATCCCAGGACAACCTATGGCCACCCACAGGGCAGAGACGCTTTCTAGCTTGTGAAGCATCGGCAGCAGGGCAACAAAGTATTTAAAGCACTTGCTGCTCACACACAGACACAGACACAGACACACAGACACACACACACGAGAGAGAGAGAGAGAGAGAGAGAGAGATGGCTCAAACCCAGCACAGCTGTTGCTATAGACACCCCACCCCAAGGCCAGTGGAGATGCTTAGGAAGCCCATTGTCCACCTTTGGGGTGCATAGTTTGGTTGGTATCGTGTGACCTGAGCGAGGTTCAGTCCAGGACCCTACGTCTCAGAAAGAGCCGTTTTGTCCATGGATTTGGAGAAAGAAGCATTTTCTTCCAGCAAATTGAGCCTTGGAAACTGAGCCAGGATTACTCTTCCCCTGCAGGAGGCTGGCTCAGCCCAGCCTGGCTGCCACTCTTGGGGGACTAGCAAGAGGGCAGTCCTACCTCCTGAGATGGTGGGTGCAAGCAAGAGCCGCCTTGCTCCTCTCTAGGCTTTCAGCATGTTTCTTCTCGATGTCCTCCCCCCCCCCCAGCTTTGCCACGACTCAGCCAGAAAATAGGGACAGGATCATTTCCACAGGGGGGCTTCAGGGATCTCCCTCACCCCAGAGGATCTGTGTCAGGGGAATCAACCCAGAGCACCAACGGCTTCAGGAAGACAAAAGCCTGTCCCCACTCACTTCTCTTCCTGAGGCTCCGTTTCAGGCCCCTGGGCTGGCTTTCCTGAGCCAAGCAGCCTTCTGCCAGATGCGCCCAGCAGCCTCCTTGGCAGCACCTGTTACTTGCAAGGCCCTTTACTGCTGAGGGAAGGCGAGCGCCTTCCCTACAACTCCCACCAAGCCCCTCCCACGTGGGGCCGGAGCCCCATGGAGCTGAGCATTGCACCTGGCTAGGGAGACCATCCCCAGCCCAGTGTAAAGGTCTTCTCTCTCAACTCAGGCAGCAGAGATCCATGCAGGGAGAAGAGAACGGGCAGGCTGGAGGTCTTGGCCTTCAGCCTTACCCATCTACTCCTATCAACTTTTTAAAAAATAAGCATTATGCATACTCAGTCTGAATGATCCGGTTTCAAGGTACACCTGTATCATTCCAGCCCTTAACAACGACAACATCTGTTGCCTCCTTCGTTGCACATGGGTGCTGCTGGGACAGCAGAACAGCCTTTACAACTGGCACTCTCAAGAAGCTTTGGACTACAGCTCCCATGGTTCCACTGATCCAGTTGTCGCTCTCAGAGGATCCTATTGTTTGATTGCAGAAATCATCTGAAAAGATGTTGGGCTGCACGCCAGACGCGAAGAGGTTTTGCTGAAGGTGAAACTGAGTCACACCCGAGTCCCTCGGAGATTCGGGTCGCCCCTTTCCTTAATGGCTGCAAAATGAGGGGGCGACTTCTTGTTCCCACTAAGGAAAGTTCGACTGGTTCTCTGCTACCCACCCCCAAAATGGCTATCTTTCCACACACTCACAGCAGACTGTTTTGCTAACGAAAACTACTCCTTGAATTCAACCATTTTCCCCCAAAAAGTTTAAAGCCAACCACAGATTTTGTGTTTTGCATGCTCGTTAGCCAGCCAGAAGCAAAGAGGGCTAACAAGCAGCAGAAGCCGGAAAGCGAATCTGAAGGAAAAACTGAATCATAAATCAGTTCTGAAAAGGAAGCCTACAAGTTATGTCTGAACAAAAAAAAAAAGCAGCGGGGGGGGGGGGAGGGATGAGTAAGTCATACTGGGGAAAAATAAAACTGATGAATGATTTTGGAATTCTGGCCTTTCTCCTAGGAGCACAGATGTGGGAGGAAGTTGGAGATGCCCCGTGCAGCAATGAAGCCAGCCACAGAGCTTAGGTGGCCCAGGTGCTCCTCACCACTGCCTTGTGAGGTAGGCCAGAAAGCAACAGCAACCCCAAGCCTCCCCTTGGTGCTGATGAGAAAGACCCAGCTGAGGGGGCTTGTGTCTGCTGCCAGAACCTAAAGGGTGTGGCTGGGCCTTTGACTATTGCCAGCCGCCTGGCGTCTGAAGAGTTACATTCACGGTGAGGCAAAGGCGTGGGACCAAGGGCCGGTGGGAGGGATCGGTTGCAGGGGGGCAGGAATGCTGAAGCCGCCCAGCTGGAGGCCTCAGAAGGAATTGATGCGGCTAGGAACCCATCAGAGCTCCAAGTCTGTGGCAGCTGAGGAAAACCCCATTTGCATGTCGGCTTTGGAGGCAAGGACAAGCGAGCGCGGAGTGGCCCTCCGAGGCAGCTGCCAAGCCAGCACGCTGGAGCAAATCCTGAGAAATGCCATTGACTTCACATCATCCCTTACAGTGGCTGCCCTTGAACAACACACCAGTCTCAAAACAGTCTGAGCAGCCACCCTCTTTTCTTCTCCAACACAAAGCAAAGGGCAGATCGACTGGAGTTCCTACTCAGAACTGCCCATAATCCCCAGCCTGCTGGCTCCTCCTCATGAGTCGGCTTGAGCCCAAAGACCCGCCAGCCAGGAGGGCCAAAGGAGGAATGACAGATCGCTACTGTGCGGTACTTGCCCACAAGTCAGGCAGGCTCCCTGTCTTGTCAACACCTTTGGATCCAGCCCAGCAGCGGTGCAAAACCGAACCCCTGGAAGGGGCCGTGAGGAAGGCTTGCTCTGGCTGAGGCTGAGATTGGCACTCGTGGCGGCACTTTCTGTTTGCTCTCCAAGAGGGACGACAGGAACCAGCAGAGGTAAACTGACAGAGGGCATCCAGACTCGCCACAAGGAGGAATTTCCTGCCCAAGGGGGCTGTCCCTGGGGACTGGAGCTTTCCAGGCCTGAGGGCTGCCCCCTTGAAGGCTTCCTGTGTGCAGATCCAACAAAGCAACCAGAGACCTGCCTTTTGCATCTTGGAGACACTGTTTGCTTTGGGTCTGCAAAGTGTTTTCAGGACAAGACTTGTTCCGGCCACCAAAGGAGATGATGTCCGATCTGCCCCCTGCAAGAAGAGGCTTTGCTCCAGCCATTTTCTGCCAGCAAGAAACTAGGTTAAAGAAACACTTCGGTGTAGGGCATCTGTACACTCGGTGACGTGCCAGCAGGGTGTGTTCTTTCTTTTTTTGAACTAGAAGATCCAGTAAAATCAGATCTAACTTCCTTGATTTAAAAGGTCTCTGCCTGTCCCATTGAGGCCCTTCCCAGCCCCAAAGCCTCCATCTGAAGGAGCAGCAGAAAGGCCAGACTTTCCATAAAAATAAATAAGGCGACGCCCACAACAGCCCACAAAAGGTGCGCCCAACACAGCAGCATCCACACTACAGAATCTGTGGGACCATTTAGAACCACGAGAGACCCAGCTCTGCAGCAGTCAGTCTGGTGCTTTCTGAGCCGCAGCCATGAGCAGCTGCCTTGCAATGACAGCCATGCTCAGACCGCTCTAAAGCTCACTGTAGCTTAGGGGATCTGCCCGGGGAGGGGAGGGCAGGACGAGGACACATGGTACCAAGGTCCAGCTCAGTTGCACCACAGCAGCCACCCCAGGCCCACAAGGCCAAGGCAGTCCTTCCAAGGAACCCGCTCGCTAGGCCACAGAGCTGGGTTTCCTGTCCCCACCACTCAGGGGACCTTGGCCAAGGGGAGTTCCGGCTTCCTGCCCTGGGGCAGGACCGAAGGCAGGAAGGGCTGGAGCTCCTAGACTTCCAACAGAACCAGGCAGGTGAAGTGTAGCGATACCGGGCCCCTCCATGATCAGAATGTCCAGGATGCATCTGGATGAAGCACCCCTCACGTGAAGGGCCCAGTCTGGCACTGAGCCAGCGGGCTTTCGAGAAAGAGCAGTTCTCACAGCTCGGTGCCTGGGCGGTGGCAGGGAGCCCCGAGGCCCCCCGAACCAGCAAGAACCTTTCTGCATCCAGGGGCTACGCGTTCTGGCTCAGTCTGACCAACTCACTGGGACGGCCACCAAATTGGGGCAATCCGTCAAACTCAACCTTGCAACCCCCAAGCTGAATGGTACCCACCTCTTCCCTGCTCGGCCTGCGTTGGGGTTCAGGGGTGGCAGAAGGGCAGCCAGGGGCCTCCATCCGGCGGAGGAGTGTGCAGGCATGCCACCAAGGGCAGGTGGAGAGCATGGCGAGGTTCGTGTTGCAGGGATGCTGCAGCGCCACGAACCAAGATGCAGCGGAGACTTTATGAGGACAGCCTGGTCTGACAGGTGCTTGGCGTCACCTGAGAACCTCCCAGCCAGTGGCCCAGGGCAGAGGGTGGGAGTGGCCCGAGGGGCAGGAACCCCTTCCTCCGATTTCACCTCTGCAACAGGCCCTGCTCTTCGCAACTCGGCAAAGGAATTCTGTCTCGTCAAAGCCAAGACAGAGTTTGAAAGAGCCAAAGAAGATCTCGAGCATTCTCAGAGATTTCCCTGTGCCGTCTCCGGCATGAGGCAAGCAGCTCTTTTCCTCCTCTGGGGTTTCCAGCTGGCCCTCAGCTTCCTGATTCACCGGGAGGCGCCTAGGCAGCCCACAGGCAATTCTGGGGGTGGGCAGCTTTAGGCAGAGTTGCCAGCACAGACCACCTTCTGAGCAACTCAGATTCTCAAGGGAGGTGGCTTCCGCACAGACCCCAGGATCCCCGGGGGTATCTTCAGAATCTAAGCTTCCATTTGCAAGAAATGCACAAAGTGATGCTGCCAAGTTGAAAATGCAATGAAAGTAGCAGCCAGGCTGAATTCTAGCAAAGGCCGCTGCCTCCGGCAGCTCTGGAGAGAAGAAGGTGATGGCCCCGGTCTGCTGTCAGGGGCCAGATGACCCCTGAAGGTACGAGACCCTGCAGTTTTTTAAAAAACCAACTAGAAGAGTCTTCAAGACTTGGGAAAGAGCTCAACACCTCTGCGAGGTGGGCCCAGCCCCGAGGCAAGGGATCCAAGAAGCCACGGGTTAAGGAGGCTGCCTTCCCTGGCTGGCCCCACTCCAAGCAGCCTGGGCTGAGAGCACCAGAAACATCAGCCAGCTCGGTTAAAAGCCAGACTTGCCGCAAGACTGAAACTGGAGCCCGAGTTTCCAATTGCCTTCACCAAGCAGGCCAGCCGGGACAAAACCTTTGTCTTCTCACGCCTTGGGAAGGGGCCAACCCTTGTGGTCGGAAGGAAGTGGAGTCATCTGGGACCCGGGTGGGAGTCTGCGTGGAGCCCTGTGAGTTGCATGCCCTAGAACAGGTAGGCAACCTTGGCTCTTTTATGAGTCGTGGATTTCCAACTCCCAGAATTCCTGAGCCAGCATAGAAGGATCCTCAGACCGGGTGCTGCACCACTGTTGTTCAGTTCCCCACCTGCCTCTGCTTTGCACCCGGGATCCTGCCTGGCTACTTTCGGACAGCCAAATGCCCAACAATGTGGACAGGAGAGTTCTTGGGCACCCGTGCCCTGCTCTGTCATGCCCACTCTGGAGTGGCGCCTGGCCGGCATCAGAGCCTGGAAAGGAGCTTCATCTACCAGGGAGCCCTGCCGGCAGCAGCCGGGGACTAGTGCGGATGATGGCTTGTAGTTTCAGGCCCTTGCCAGGGTGCTCCCGCCCGCCTGCGCAGAGCTGATGGGATGCTCGGAAGCTCAACAAGTACAAAGCACCAACAATGCTGGCCACAGCAGTCAGCATCCGGCTGCCCTGGGGAGCCCACTTGGCCCCGGCTCAGAGGGCAAGGGCAAGGACGGAGTCATCAGTTCCTGGGACAAGGAAGGCAGGACGGGGGGGGGGGGGCAGCCACAACACCCAGAAGCTTCAGCCCAACTTTGCTGCCAGGAAGATCTCCCACCCCCACCAAGCATCCCCCTGGCTTCGTGGCCGAAGCAGCCCTGAACAGGGCACCATTCGGGACGTCGGTCCGGGGACCGGGCAAGATTGGGAGGCCAGCGGGACGCCCTTCTGCCGAGCAGCCCTGGAGCTCGCGCCCTTCGGCCAGCCGCGACGGAGCCCTTCCCGGGCGCAATATTTCGCCTCCGCCCGCACCGGGACATCTGCCGGAGCATCAGGCGGCCCTCCCCCTGCGGCGGGGACGGACGGACCCCTCGGGAGGTCGCGGTCGGCTCCGGCCAGCCTGCCCGAGAAGTCCGAGGGAGGAGGCCGAGTCCCGGAGCCGAGCCTCCCCAGCCCGCGGGAGGGAGGGACGGGGCGCGCCTCCACCCCGGGAGCCCCGGGCGGGCAGCGCCTCTCCGGGGCTCCCCGCGCGCTCGTCCCCCACTCACCATGGCCGAACGGCGCCGGGTCCGGCGGGCTCACGGCGCAGCTGCAGCCCGGGCGCCGCCGCGGAGAGCACGGCGGAGCAGTCGCGCCATGCAGAGAGCCGGACTGGAGCCGCCCCTGGCCGGGGCCTTGGAGCGGGGCCGAGAGGGCGGCTCCGCGCGGCGCTCCTCCCGCCGCCCGGCCCGCCCAGCCCGGCCCCTACAAGGAGGGCTCGCCGGGGCCTCCCCGCGCCTCCCGACCAGAGCCCCGCCACAGCCCTGCCAGGTGGGCCGGCCGGCTCGGGGGACGGGACGGGTTGCACGACCCGGCGAAGCCCGGAGCAGCCGCGGGACTCCCACCGGTGGCTGCTGAGTTCGCGGCGTGGGTGGCCGGGAGGCCAACGCAGCCGAAGGGCCTCGGCCACCGCCCGCCCGCGGCCCCCCTGCGCCAGGACCGGACCGGCGCCCCCTGCACGCCTCCCCCACACACGCTGGACGGCTGGACGGCTGGTCGCGGGCCGGCGAGCGGCAGCGGCCCTTAGCGGTCCCGTGCGAAGGAGGCTGAGTTGCCCCTTCGGGAGCAGCGTGAGAGGAACCGGGGTCCCCCCCGTTGTTCCAGCGCCCCCTCCTCCGGGCCAGGCCCGTGCCAGCGGCATCTCCAGCGGGGAGCTCCTGGCCGCCGTCGGGCTTGCTCGGCGCTTTCCTGGCGGGGGGGGAGGGGAGGGGCAGCCGAGCCCTTTACGAGACGCGAATCTGCGGGAAGCACCGGAATTTGCGGGGGGAGGGCGTTCCTCCGATTGGGGGGTTCCTGGCTCTGCCCGGGAGGCGCCTTGCGGGTGTTGGCTGCGCTGCGCCCTATGAATAAGTTCCTTTTCTCCTCTCCCTCCAGGAGGGCCTCGCTTTGTGGAGGATGAGATGGGGGTTGCCATAGCGACAGCGTCCAGGCAACCGCTCGCAGCGCTTTGCTCCTTTCTCCCTCCGCCCTCCTTCCTGCAGGACGCTGGCAGAGGCCCCACCCGCAAAGAGGCGAGAGGGCAGGTGCACCTCGGCGGCGCGGCCATGCCAGCCTCGTGGGACGTCTCTGGCATCCCTGCACATCTGGAAGAGGGCGCAGGAGGCCGCCCGATGCTTAGGCAAAGGTCTGGGGCAGCCAGGCCCTGCCGCCACCAGGTAAGAAGGGGTTCGGACGCGGCACTTTCTTCCCTCTGTCTGGAAATGGGGGGGGCACCGGGGCTATTCTGGTCTTGCCAGCCACCCTGCTTCTTCAGGTGAGAAGGCATCAGTTGCCCGTGCCCAGGATAAACCCGGGGGTGGTGGTGAAGCTTTTGCTCTGGGGTTGGCCAGAGACGCAGCAGCCCCCCCTCCCTCTGGTGATGCCTTTTCCTGTGGGCACTCAAGTTTGAGGTGTTGGGAAGCGCATCATGTGGGGCTCTGGATGCAGATGTGGCATGTGGTGCTGTGAGTTGCTGAGCTACGGGGGGGGGGGGAGATCTTCCTGGTGAGAAACAAAGGCCCATTTTCTTTCTGCATTACTGGCCCTAAAATGGGAGGGGAGGGCAAGTCTTTCTAGTGGCATCAGCCCAGCGCAGGTCCCTGGAGAAACAGAGGCAGGAATCAGGAGGAGGCTGGGGGGGCTGAAGAGGGGAGTTCCGGAATTTGGCACTTTCGGACAATTTTTCCCTTTTCAGCTCATTAGTTGTTGCAAAGGGTATTGGGGAGGGGGGGTCATACAAAGTCGCCTTTTCAGGCTAGAAGGGCACAACCTGATACTTGAGGGAAGATATCCCAGCGCGCCCCTCCCCCCCCCGGTGAATAGGGAGACTTGCAGTATGCCGCCCACTGACTTGATCTGCTTGAATCCCACTTGGGGGCCTTTGGGACACCCTGAGCTGAGCCACTGCCCGCCCGCTCGCCCTCCTGGGAGAGACTTTTCTGGAGCCCAGGAGGGGGAGCTTTGCTGCCCTCCCAGAGCAGGCGAGGAGACTGGTCATCCTTCCTGCTGTGCTGGGCCAGCCAAATGGGAGACCGCCCAGCCGGAATAACTTCAAGCATTCTGGGCTGGCAGGCAGGCAGTGGGGGGGGGACCCTCAAATGGGGGTGTTTCCAAGGACCGCTCATTGTGGTTGTCGTGGTGGAGACCCTCCTGGGCTTTTCGGATGTACCTCTCCTGCCCTCTGGCCCTGCCCGCTTTGCTTTAGAGGCAGCCTGGGAAGCTGCGCTCCAAGTGTCCCATCCAGACAAGCCTTTAATGGGGGCACTTTAACATCTGGTCTACCAGCGCCATTAATGAAGTGCTGCTGCTTTAATAGATGTGCCCCAAAAGAGCAATGAGGAGAGCAGCAAAAACAGAGGAAGCACCAGCGACCCTCGGGGGCCAAAAGGGCTGCTTAAAAGGGCACCCCAGGAACCCCCTTTTCCCCCCACCCCCGTTGGGCTTTAATTTCAAGCAGCTCAGAAGTCTTTCATAATTCCAGGCGGCTCAGGAATATTCCATAGCGCCCTGCTTTCTCCCACCAACCCCTGGTTGTGCTCCCCTCTCCCAGACTTCAGCATCATGTTGGAGACTCGGGATGGGTGGGGAAGGCCTGAGCCCACCAGGCAAGGCCTTCACGCCTCTCTTTCCCCAACAGGTGTAAATCCCTGGAAAGAGAAGATGGCCCAGAGGAGCCCAAACTTCTCCACCCTCGGACCAGCCGAAAGGTACCCGGAGACTCCCAAGGAGGGGAGGGGGAAGAATGGGGGGGTCCTGTCCATCCTCAAGTGGGGATTTCCTGGCTGGGCTGGGCTGCTCATCTTCTGGGGGGCTCCTGGGAGCAGCTGCTGCTTCCGGGCCATGTTCCTGGCCCCCTGCTGCCCCACTCCTGGCCTGGGTCAGAGGGCAGGCCCAGAAGGAGTCCAGCACCTGCCAAGCCATAGCAGAGGCAGGCCAGACCTGGGAGGGAGGGGGGTCTGGCAGAGCAGCAGGCGTCTGGAAGGGGAAAGAGTCCGGGTTGGGCCCACTGCTGCTGCTGCCCCTCGGCTGCTCCCTCCTTCAGACGGATCCGGAACTTCCCGCTGCACAGCCAGGCGCTGACGGCGGTTCCGCTGGGCTCAGCCCGCCTGATGGACCAGCTGGAGGACCGAATCCTCAGCCATGAGAAGACCACGGCGGCCCTGGTGGAGCACGCCTTCCGCATCAAGGAGGACATCGTCTCCACGCTGCACCGGATGCAGAACAAGGGTGGCGGGGACCGGCTGGCCAGGCAGCTGCTGGAGGAGCATATCCGCAACATCACCGCCATCGTCCGGCAGCTGAATCGGGACATCGAGGTCAGTGGTGTGGCTCCTTGCGGCCTCTGGGGCGCCCGGACATCTAGGGGAGCCGGGCCGGGTCAGGGGGCTCCCACCGAGGGACGATGGCTTGGAGAAAAGAAGCGGCTGCTCGCTCAGCTGTCTGCCACAGAACAGTCACATCTCACACAGCCACGTCGTCCACAGGACAGCAAGGGCCACCTTCCCTTTTCTGCCCTCGCCCACCCCGAGTTCCTGCGGACTTCCAAAATTCCCCAAGGTTGAGAAATCTTGCTTGTGCTAGAGAAGCGCCAGGTTGGGATGCAACGGCCTCGCACACCAGTACCTGCTTCTGCTGGGGCCAGACCCTCCCCCCAAGTCTTTCCCCTCACAGCTGGCATTGAGGGATAGACTGCTCCTGGCCACGCTGCCCTATTGGCTTTCTGCCCTCCATCCCTTTTTGGAGACGGCTGTGGGATATGAAGTGGGGCCAATGGGGGCAGGAAATGCCAGCAGCTCCCCATTCCCATTCCCCATCCCATTCATTCTCACATTTCCTGCCCTTGTCAGGCTCTGCAGGAGCAGATCCGGGTCAGGGATAACCTAAGTTACGGAACAAACTCGACCTTGAAGAGCCTGGAGATGCGGCAGCTGTCTGGGCTGGGGGACCTTCGTGGGCGGGTGTCCAGGTGAGATCCCCCAAGGCTTGACGCTGGGCTCTCCTCCCAGGGGCAGAAGAATCTTAGAAGGAGGAGGGGCTGGGGAAGAAGGCAGTGGATTTTGGGAGCTGTAGTCCTAACCCGTGAAGTTAAGAAGGTGTGCAGAGGGTCAGAGCCGTTGGGAGCAGCCTGGGGCCCCGGAGTGGGGTGCAGCCGGCCTAGAGCCCGGCTCTGGCTGTGCACCGACACAGAGCAGCTTCTTCCGTCCGTCAGCTGCAAACTCAGTTCAAAAGGATCTGGGCAAAGAATGCATTTGTGACTCTGTCTCTGGCACTCGCCCCTGCGTGCTGGTGGCTCCTATCAGTTCACATCAACCATTCATTTGGCATATCTCCCTGGCAAGTGTGTGTGATGAGGGGGTCTGGTGTGGGGGGCTGTTCCCCTGGCTTCAGACTCTTCTGCTCCGGGGCCCTCCCCTCCCCTCCCAGCCTGGAACCGTGTGGGACAATTTCCTGCCATGTGGACTGGGGAGCTTATTTGGAGAAGCACTTTGGGAGCATCCACCCCCCTCTGGCTTTGGGTCCAAGGTGGGCTGGCTTCCCCTTAACCTGATGTCATTTTGCTCAGTTGCTGCCAAGATCACCCTGACTCAGCCTTTCCCTGAAGCCTGGACCTGTTGCTGCCCGGGCTGCCTTTCCTCTTTCTCCTGCCTTACTCGGGAGGAAGGGCAGCACGAGCCCATCTGCTTGATTGAGCTACAGTGGTCAGCCAAAAGGAGGAGCAGAATCCGGCTCCTCCTCGGCCCTTTCTGCCCGCCACTCTCCCTTCTGTCCATCCCAGGTGCGACGCAGGGCTGGCCAGAGTCTCCGCTGAGCATAAAGTCACCTATGAGAGACTTCAGAGCCTCAGTAAAGAGCAGCAAGCAACAAAATTGGTCCTGGAGTCCAAAGTCAAAGAGACAGAAATACAAGTAAGGGGCTTGAAAGGGCAGCTCACCCCTCCTCTCTCCGGGCCCTGCACTGTCCATGGAAGCACCAGGGGAAGCGGGGTGCCAGCACAGCTCGGGGCCACCAGGCGCCTACCCAGAGCCGGCTCTGGCTTCAGCCACCCTGAATTTGCAGGGGTTTCCCAGAAGGGCCCTGGCTTCCACCACAGCCCCAGAAGCAGGAGCAGACCTGCGGCCTTTTTCGTCTGAAACTGGCTCTGGTCTGGGCCCCCCAGAGGCCCCTGGCTCTCCTCCCGCAACCTCCTAGTCTGCTGACGTGGGGGGGCTTCTTGTCCCTAGAGAAGCTGGGGCGGGGGGGTTGAAGCAGAAGTTCAATGAAGGAAGCTTCAGTGCACATCTGGGCCAGCAGCTTCAGTGCACATCTGGGCCCAGTTCAGATCATTTGTGTGGCTTGGGGGGGGGGGAAGCTGGACCCAAACCCCTCCTGCAATTCTCTCTCTTGGCTGAGCTTTCTCTGGTAGGAAAGCTTCGGTTCTGAGATGGCTTCAGTTGCCATGGGAAACGCAGTGGTATTGTTACTGGATAAAACAGTTGGTTGTGAAGGGTGGGGTGATGGGCTTATTTATCTTGCTAACTGAGCAAAGGAGGGGAGGGGGGGTTGGCATTTCAGACAAAGAAAGCAGAGTTCGGAAGCCCCCTGGGTCTGTTCTGGGTTGGCAGCCGGTCACGGAAAGGCCGTGGCATCCTCCTCCACGCCTCTTCCAAGACTGCTCCTGGCCTGGCCTGCCAAAGCCCCCTCACCATCTGGGAAAACGGGGGCCGGAGCATCACTCTGTAAGAATGCGTGAAATCATTTTCTCCCCACATTAGTCAGCAGCCCCTGGTCCGTCTGAGTCAGTGGGGAAGGGGATCCCGTGCCATTCTGGCCCCTCCGATTTGCCCATCTGTGGCTTCCCCTTGTCAGGAAAAAGGCTGTCGAACCTCTGACGAAGGACGGAGGGCGCTCCTGGCATCTATTTTTGGAATCTTCCCAGTTCAGATTCGGTGGAGGTGACCTTGGGGCAGCCGCTGCTGAGAGAAGCCCTGGGCAAGGTGGGGGTGGGGGCGGGCAATGAGATGGCAGGTGGTCAATGCTTCCCTCTCCTTGTTCTTCTGGGGCTCTGGCAGAGAGTGAGCAAGGAGGACCCGTGTCCTGCTGCAGGTGGGCGCAGGAGGAGCCGTCCCCTCCCCAAGCACCCTAACAGTGTGGATGGCTTAAAAAGCAACCCTTTTCAAAATGGCTTGGAGAATCTAGGGCTTTTCCCCCTAACTTGGGTCAGGTCCAGCCAGCCGAGAGTTGTCAACTTCTTTGCAAACCGGAATTATGTGTGGAAGAAGCCATAATTTGACTCTCCCTCCCTGCCAGATTTCCCATCTTTTGAGCAGAATCGAACAATCTGTGATGCAACAAGATGCAAAGCTGAAGCTGGCCTACAAAGAGAGCAATCAGCAGCTCCATCTTCTGGAGGCCAAGTAGGTTCCCCCCCCCCCTGCAAGGATCCAGCCTGCGCTGTCCTAGAAATCGCCCTGAAAGGTCTACTGGGGGAGGAAGCGCCCTTCCGCTCTGAGCCATTTCCCACCTACCCAAGAGTTTCCTCTTCGCTGCCGCTGTTTGGTGGGGGGGCTGATTCTTTCTGCCCCACCAGGCTGCAGGACACCATCGACCAGCTGACCAGCCAGATCTCCTCTGCCCGCAGCCAGATGGAGCAGCAGCAGGGGCGCTTCGAGAAGAAGTTCCTGGAGAAGATAGACCACCTTTTCCTTGCCGTCAAGGAGAAAAGTGTAGGCTTCTGGATTTGGGGGGGGGCGCCTGAAAAGCATCCCCAATCCCTGAGCGAGAGAAAAAGCTGCACACCACACACACAGGCAGCTGGCTGGCAAAGTGGCTTCACCCGGCACGAGGCCCTGTCTTGTTTTAACCAAGGTTTGTGGGGAAGGCCTCACTCTGTAGACTCTCCTTAGGCTGACCGAGTGCCGCTCCATCATCCCCGCTGACTTGAGTTCCCCTGGAGCTGCCGGGAAGGAGCAGTTTCCCCTGGGGAGGAGAGCCTCCCCTCTGCCCAGGGCAGGCAAGCGCTCCTGGGGCTCAGAAGACCCTCGGCGCAGGGCAGCTGGACGACAGTTGTTTGTCTCCCTGCTTTGGCCGCAGGAAATGGACAGCCGGGCTCTGGAGATGCAACTGAGCGAGATCCACGGGAAGCTGCAGAAAATGGAAGCCGGGCAGAAATGTTCAGCCCAGGAACCGGAAGCCAAGCAGGCCGAGGACAGGATGAGTGTCCAGCTCAGCAAACTCCAGTCCGATTTCACTGAGGACATCAAGGAAGTCAAGGCAGAGGTTAGCGCTGGTAAGGCGATCTGGGGGACACCCAGCCAGCAACAGGGGTCCGGCAGGACTCTTGGGGGGCCAGAGGGTAAGGGGGCAGGCTCCCCCTAAGTTACATTGCCAGGGCATCTCCCATTGGCTGTGCCTTCCCCTCCCTCCCTCCCTCCTCCCTTTCTTCCTTCCAGTACTTTCTGTATGGTCAAAGGGGGGGGTAATCCTCTGGGAAAAGGGTGTCCCAGCTGTCCCTATTCCCCCCCCTGCCAGGACTCAGCACCATCTACGAGAGCATCGGATCCCTGCAGCAGGTCCTGGAATCAAAAATGAAACTGGACAAGGAGGAGCTGCAGAAGCAGATCCAGCAGATGAAGTGAGGGGCCTGGAGCCAAGCGCCCTCCTGCCTTGCTCCAGGGGATGGACTCTTGCCCTCTGGGCCCAGCGGCTGTGGGTCATTTAGTGTAAATAAGAGACGCTGGGTGTGGCCAGACCAGCCTGCCCTTTGGAAGGGGAGCCGGGCAGGACGATGGCCATGCCCTACTGGATCTCAGCTCCCACCCTGGACTTTGGAATTGGGCTTCCTCCAATCAAGGGGACACCCTGCATTGCCATAAATGTCGGCGTGCCAAAAGATCCGGCCTCCTGAGCCGATGGAAGAGACTCCAGACTGCTTTGCTTGAGCAAGACTGAGGTGGTTTGCGAGTGGCAAGTGGGCACCAGCCAGGCAGGGAAGTGCCACCCCCCGCAGCCTCCCCTGGGCCAGATTTTTGCCCTACGGCCAGCGGCTCTCCACACTTGACTGCTTCTTCGGCTTTCACCCGAACACCTGCCAGCCTTGAAGGTCTTAGGAGTGGGTGCAAGAATGTCTCTTGGGGGGGGCTGTAGCTGTCACCCACTTGCACTTCCACAAGGCCTGTGAACCCCACTCTTGCTTGGCGCCTCTCCCCCCAATTCCCCTATGTTTTGATCTTCTGAACGCCTCTGCGTATCAGGACGATCCCAGTTCCAGCCCAGGTGCCGGCCTCGTGCCCTCTGCCTCTGGCTCCAGTGCCACTGACTTCCCTGCAGCTCTCGCGCCAGCCCGGACAGCATCCCCCTGCCTCCCCTTCATGGGCATCTCAGCTGATCCCTCACTCCCAGCTCAATGGCAGGAGGAGGCCAGTCTCTTTCCAAGCAGGACCTGGATTGCAGCTGTGGCCAAGGCCTCCAGCCATGCCGGCCACAAGGCTGCCCCTCCCTCCCCCCACGAAGGCAGCCTCCCCTGCCCCAGCCAGACCGTGACCCTGCGTCCGCGTCTCCCCCTCCCAGCTGTCCCAGAGGACCTCCTGCCCTTCTCCACTTCGAGGATCCAGCCAGTAACAGGTACTGGGACCCCCTTAAACGGCTAAAATCTCTCTTGGGTTGAAACCCCCAGGCTCTCGCCCAGCCCTCTTGGGCCTTTGGGGGTCCCGCTGACAACAACCCAGGAAGGAAGGCAAACGGAGGGTGTTTCCTTCCGAATGCCGTAAGGCTTGGACCTCTCCTGGCTTGTCCAGGGGTTTCTCTACAAAAAGCTGTTGTCTCTGCCTTCACCTGGAGCCCAGATGTTTTTTGTACAAATCTTTAAGCAAAATGGCATTTTCACAAATCACACTCCTCGCTTTCTTACACCTCTTTCTCAGTGCATGTTCTGTCAAGGTAACATTTTGGTTTTAGAACATCTGACTGTGGAAAATCTTGCCATGTTTTTCCTCAGAATGTTGACCTCATGCAGATATGAGCTAAGTGGGTAAAATGTAGAATATTGTAATGGAAAGTCTGCACCAGAACCAGGTCCAGTCAGTGACATTTCAGCCCCTTCTCCAAATGTTTACCTGGGGTGGGGGCATAGAAGAAATAGAGGTTTAACCCTTTCCCTAAAAGCAAAATGTTTAGCTTGGATTCCATCTGTTTCCTGCATTATAAGGGCTGTCCTCGTCTTGCCTTGGGCAGCCAGCCCTAATCAGGCCTACGTGGCCGTGGACATATTCTAACACTCAAGCATGCTTGTTTCATTGGGTCTCGTCTAGAATCCATTGAAACGCTGTGGCTCACCTGAGGGGAGGAACGTTGCTCAGGTGTGCTTCTCCTTTCATTGCAGAGATGTGGCAGCCCTGGCCAGCCCCCAAGGCCCCCTTCCTTGCGCACGCTGATTGCCCGTAGAAGACGTGACCGAAGCCCCTTCCTCGCAACCATAGATCGACCAGGAAGAAGGTCCTCCTTATCCCCACTCGGCCAGCTGTCCGGGGAACCCTCCCTGCCCACATCTGGTGCTGGCAGGGCCTGGGCAGTCTCCCTTTCTCTGGCATCGCTTGGGAGGGGGATGGTCGTCCGGGAATGCTGGGGCTGGGGCAGCCTTGGGGCAGCCGGCTGGGACTCCCCAGGATCCCCAATTCCTGTTGGGGGGGAACAGTTGCATTTGCACTCCAAGCCCCAGGAGGGCTCCATCGGTGGTGAGAAGGTGGGCGCCCCTTCCTTCCTCCTACTGCTGGTGGGGGGGGCTGTGCAGAGGCCCTGGGCAGCCTGTTCTAGCTTGCTCAAGGGACTGGCTGGCCAAGGAGGTGGCCGACAGGATTAGCTGGGCATCACGCTGAATCTTTCCTCTGTTGTAAAGGCAATTTTTTTTAAAAAAAAAATCCGAATTCATCCACAATAATCATGATGAGTAAATTTCTCCAGGTATTTCTTAAATGTCTTTTTGAGAGGAAATATATGTCTATATTTATGTAAATTTTGGCTGCTTAAGAGACCCACAAGATCGGCAAGAAGCCCAGCAGACTTTTATAAATAAGGGCTCAACCATTGCTCGATAAGTGTAAAATTTTCAATAGTGGAAAGGAAATATTGGGGAGGGGGGATAGATAGCGACCTTTATAGTTCTCGAGGGTGTTTTGCTGTAAACCTCCGTGCAATTCCCCAGTGCTGCTCGTGTATGAACCGCCAGTGGATTCCCCGGCCGGGGCGTTTGGTCTGAACTACGTTGGAAGAATTTTTTAAGCGCTGAATAAAAGTGAACCTTTAACGCTCCGCGCCCGCCGTTCTTCCGCCACCGCGGGGGCTTCTCCGAGCCGCGGGCGCCCCTGAGCGCGTGCAGAGGCCAGCGGCGGCGCGGGGCGCTCGGCGGCTCCTCCTCGGGGGCTGAGCCGGAAGGGCCGGGGCGGGCGGAGCGAGCGGGCGGCGGCGGCGGGCGCGATGCCGGAGGAGGAGGAGGAGGGGGCGGCGGCGGCGGCGGGCGGCCCGCGGCTGTGCGGCTACCTGCAGAAGCTCTCCGGCAAGGGGCCGCTGCGGGCCTTCCGCAGCCGCTGGTTCGCCTTCGACGCGCGGCGCTGCGCGCTCTGCTACTACAAGGGCCCGCGGGAGGCGCAGCCGCTGGGCCGCCTGGAGCTCGCCCGCGCCGCCTTCCGCCTCCACGACCCGCCCGGCCCGGGCCCGGGACAGCAGCCGCAGCCGGCCGAGGAGGAGCGGCGCGCGGAGGAGGACGGCGCGCCCGGCACCGCCTTCGAGGTGCGCGGCCCCGGCGGAGACGTGGCCGTCCTGCGGGTGAGCGGCGGGGCGGGAGGGAGGGAGGGGAGCGGCTCCTCCGCGGGGCCTGGCCGGCCGAGACAGAGCCGTCTTCCTGGGGGCGCCGAGGCAGCTCCTCCGCTGGGCAGCCGGGAGGGGGGCCCGCGCCCCGCAGAGCGAGCCCGGGGTCTTTGGGCCTTCCCGGGCGGGGACCGGGGGGGTCTCCTCTGCAAATGCCGTCCCGGCCCTTGGGGGCGGGCGGGCCGGTCCAGGAGCCCCAGCGCCGCTCGGTCCCTGCTGCGGGCTCCGCGGGGCGAGCCCTTCCTCTCGGGAGCCGGAGCGCGGGTGGAGGCCCCGGGCTTCCTGCCCGTGGGACGTTCGCTCCTCTTCTGCCCGCCCGAGGAACGCGGCCGGCTGTGCGGGGCGGCCTCTTGGATGCAGCCGCCCCACAAGTCCCGGGCAGGGCGGCCGCTGCGCGGGGAGGGCCGGGGCTGATGCGGGCGGAAAGGGCTCAAGCACGGAAGCCGCTCCCCCCTCCTCCCCCCGGGCCATTCGGAAGGGTTCCCGTCTCACGGGCCGCCGGCACCTGACTGCGCCTGCCAGGAGCGACTTGCTGGCCCCCGGAGCTCCGAGATTTCCACTCCAGCAGCAACTGCCCGGTGGCCGTGGGCTTCCCAGAGGTCATCCAGGCCACGTCCACAGTGCCAGTTGTGGGACACCTTGACTCGTTTCGTGGAGCAAAATTCTTTTGTTGAAGTCCCCAGTGCAGCACACAACATCTTAAAGAGTGGCAGGTGTCCAACAGGGGAAGCAAACCTTTGCCATAACACTGGAAACTCCCTGCTCGTGCTGTGGCACAATAGTTGAGTAATTGGCCCACATAACTTGAGTTTAGCAAGCATTTGATAATTTTAATTATTTTGGGGCTATTTAATTTTATTTTATTTTAACCTGTATATATTGTACTGTTTTAATTTGCCCTGTAAACCGCCCTGAGCCCCTCGGAAAAAGGGCGGAATATAAATATAAATAAATAAATATGGTGGTAGGATTCTGTCATGGGTCAGACTAGATGGCCCTTGTGCAAAGCCAGGCGATAACGGCCCTCCTGGGCTGTCTGTGTTTTTCCTGTGGCTTGGAAAGCCGCCCCTCAGCCAGCTGACCGGCTGCTCTTGTTCTGATCCACTCCTCCTCCTCCTCCTCCTCTGTAACCAGCCAGGTTGCCGGCTTCTCTCCACCACAGGCTGCCACGCACCAGGACACGATGTACTGGCTGCAGGAGCTCCAGCAGAAGAGGTGGGAGTATTGCCACAGCCTTGACGCTGCCGAGCGGTACAGCCAGACGTCGCCCACCCGTGCCGGGTGCTCCAGGGGACTGGTGGCCAAGGACAGTCCTGGTAGGTGATGCCATCTCTTCCGGGGGCTGAGCACTGGGGCCCCTGCAAGGGGACGGTGCAGGAAATGGCTTGGCAAATGAGGTCACCGCTGCAAGTTCCAGGTGGTAGCGTGTTGCCTTCACACTGGCTTTGTGGTCCACGTTTGGGGGCCAGATAGGAGGGAGAGAAGGCCTTTCTCAAAGTAAACCCAGGGATTCCTGCAAAATCAGGTCCAGCCGGTCTTCCGCTCCTGGACTACAACTCCCAGGTTTCCCAGCCAGTGATTGTTCACAGAACTGTTCGCAAGCGAAACAAGGCTCTGTGAAAGCCACCTCAGCACATTTTTCCCCCCAAGAAGCTGGTTTCCTTGATTTGGTGATTTTTTTTCTTTTCTCCACGACAGGAAGTGTTTATTTAAAACTTGTTACTTTAAAGATAATACATATTTGAAATTGTGGTTTGTGTATGTATGCCCCTGCGTGTGTGTGTGTGTGTGTGTGTGTGTGTGTGTATACACACATACACATCAACGCACACAAACAGCTTTTTGTTTTGTTTATTTTTTGTTGGATTTTTAACTTCAAGAATTGTATTCAGCTATTTTTTAAACTGCATTCTTATACCAAATATTGATTTTTTTAAAAAACATATACGCGGGACAGTATGTTTACGCGCATATATTCTGTTGAGTATCCACTTGCAACAATGACATCCTTCAAGGTTTCCTCCTTTTTAACAGCCCTGTTATTAAAGAGGTGGGCGGTAAATGCAACTTGTGGCACCCTTGTCAGTAAGAGAACCATTGTTCGATTGGCATTTGCTGGGTTGCTCTGATTAGACGGATGTTTCTGAGGGTGATGCAGTGTGTGTGTGTGTGTGTGTGTGTGTGTCTCCATCTCCTGTTGTCAGTGTCCCCCAGCGGGCAGTTCTTGCACCTCCCCAGGGCTTGTGGTCTGGAGGAGAGACCTCGGCTAAAGGGGGGAGGGGCTTGCCTCGCACTTTCTGCCCTCGAGGAGCGAAGGGCACATCCGGCCTGCAGACGTGGTCCCTGCCAGGCCAGAAGAGCCAGAAACCATCTGTCCCCCCCCCCCCCCGCGAAGCTCTCAGAGCTGCTGCTACTGCAGTGGAAGAGCCGTCGCTGCCCTTCTGGCTGGCTGTGGTTTCCTCTGGGGAAGCCTGTGCAAAGTTGCAGGAAGCCACTTCAAGGCTCCCCAGTGAGCAGAGAAGCCGAGCCTGGGGTGGTCACTGTGCGGGCAGACAGGCTGGGGAAAGTC
Source organism: Vipera ursinii (assembly GCF_947247035.1). Taxonomy (NCBI): domain Eukaryota; kingdom Metazoa; phylum Chordata; class Lepidosauria; order Squamata; family Viperidae; genus Vipera; species Vipera ursinii. Next base: position 20,490,547 of record NC_139524.1, on the reverse strand, counting down.
TTGGGGGGGGGACGGGCAAAGCCTCCGCCAGGGAGCACCCAGGAAGGAGCCGCCCCTTCCTCCCGGGCCCTCTTCGCTGCACCAGAGAGGAACTGTGGTGGTGGCCGCGCTGCTCTCCAGGGCAGAGGGCATCGACCGTTGCAGCAGGAAGGGGTTTGTCCTGCTGGGCGTGTGCTGCCAGCGCTGCTCCTGTAGGGAGCTTGGAGCAGAGAGGAAGTGTGACCGAGGCGGCTCCTGCGTTTCCCGCGATGGTCCTCGAAGAGCCGAGGGATCAGCAGGCTCGATTGCTCCCCTCAAGCCTCCGTCGTGACACGTCGAGCCTCTTGCGACTGTTTCCTGCAAGCCTCGGGGTGGAAGTCGGTTGGCAGATAACTGATGGGGTTGCTCTTCCTTAGATTGCACTGTGCTGCCTGCAAGTGCTTCGGCGGAGAACGCCCGCAACATCCTTGCCGTTGAGATTGCTCCCACGGAGCTGGTGGGGGAGCAAGCCGCCTGCCTGCCCGCCCCGGGCCACCCCGGCCCCATCAACTTCTCCTTGAGGCAGCTGGGCACCGAGATCAGGTGAGTCCTGGCAAAGGCCGGCTGGGGAGCTTGCTCGGCCGTGACTGCTGCTCTTTTCCGGGGGCCAGTTTGGACTTAAGGCTGGCGGTGCTCAAGCGAGCAGACCTTTGGAAGTGGCTCCCAGCAGCCAGATCCCCCCAGCTGATGCAGCGTGTTCTGAACTCGCTCCCCTGGGGAAGACCTGTGAAGCGCAAGGACGGCTCTGTTATGCTGTCGCCCTCAAAACGCCTCACTGGACAGCAGCCCCCGCCATCCGGAAGAGGGTGATGAGGAAGGGCCACCACTCAGCCGGACGTTCAAAATGTGACGGCCAAATGACCTTTTCCGAAAATAAGCGTGGTGTGGATGTGGGGGGCCTCTGGCAGGCGAGCTGCTCCCATTTGAGCTCTCAGCCATCAAAAGCCTTTGAAATGGCAACCGCCAAATCCAGCCACTTGGCCAGAGGCTCCCTTGTTGCACCTTTACAAAAGCCCCCAATTCCCTTCCCCCAATCCCCGCTGGCTCTGCACTTGCTTTGGGGAAAGCTGGGGCCTCTGGCCCGCAGAAGCTGCCCGTCCTCGTGGCAGATGCTGGAGGACACAGGTTCTGCCGCTGCTGCCAGATGCCTTCCACTGGCTACAGCTGGGGAAGGCAGGCAGGCAGCCTGCGAGGTGGCCTGGCAGGGCTTGAGAAAGGATCGGGCCCTCGCGGCCAACATTCGTGAGTCAGAGTCTACTTCCCGTGTGAGACCCGAGCTCCTCCTTGCGCCTTAGAAAGTCTGGCCCTGCCCCCGGGGCTGCCCGAGTTTCTGCCTGGGAAAGCAGCCCAGCCATCGCCACAGTTGCTGCAGGCGCCCGGCAGACGGACAGCAGCTGCAAAGGGAGAAGCGTTTCCTACCCACCCCCCCTCCCAAGCGTGCCTTTTTGTACTTTCCCTGTCGGGCATCTGCCTGCCACGAGCTTCCCTGTTTTGCTGATCCTTCTCACAACCTGCCCAGCAGTAAACCCTTCTGTGCGGTAAACCGAGGCTGGATTTTGCAGCCGGGCCTTTCTCGTGGCTTGGGGCAGCCGTGTTGAACCCGCTTTCTCTGGGAAGGACAGAGAAGGTGGGACCAAGGGGGGTCTGGGAACTCTCCTTTGGAACAGGGAAATCTGGAAATGCCCTTGAGATTCAAGGCGTGTTTGGCACTGAGGGGAGCCGCTGGGTTCTTGGCTTCTGCAACTTTGTGTTTTATTTTTTAAAAAAAAAATCAGCCAACTTTTCTTTGCCCTCCCAACCATTTTGAACTTCTGCGCTTTGCAGAAATTCTGTGTCTTCCTTAAGAACCGGAAAAGGAAGTGGAGAAAACCGCCGGAGTGTTTTTTACACAGAAGAATGGGAAATGCTGGACCCCACCCCAAAAGATCTGCAGGAATCAGCAGCTCAGGAAGAAAAACGAAGGCTTTCAGCCGAGAACAGCAAAGGTGCCCACTGCTGCTTTTGCAGAATCATTCTGGCTTTGCAGACTTGGGGGGGGGCACTTTGTTCCCTTTTCTGAGCGGAAATCCCCAAGGATGGCAGGATCCCAGGTTGGCTTCTGATCACCCCAAGAATCTTTGTTCCCTTGGAGTTGGAAGGGGCAGATTGGGGAAGCGGTGGCTGCAACAAGTGATGCCCCTCCATTCTTATTGGCTATTGCATTGGAGACCCTCCAATTCCCTCCCGTCTCTCCTGGGAAGTTGGGGGTCAGTGCTCAGAACAGCAGCTTGGCTGTTAACTTCCATGCCTGGTTTGCTAAGGAGAATGAAGAGGAGGCTTCTCCGTCTCCTTGGAGGGAGGGACGGCTCAGGGGTCTCTGAATTTGGCCAGGGGTACTCTGTATTGCTGAACCGGCCAACCTTCTGCCCCCTCCCCCAATGCTGCAGGTGGGGCCGGCTCAACCTTCCCCTTTGACTTTGGCCGCCTCCCGCACAAGGCCAGGCGTCCCTCAAAGGACAGCATGGCTGCCAGCAAAGGCCGAGGCAGCCTGGAGGGACCCCCTCGGGAGTGGAGCGGAGGCCAGCCGGCCGCAGAGATGCAGCTGAAGCTGCAGAGCCAGCAGGAGGACCTGGAGCAGTTGAAGACGGAGCTGGCCAGCCAGAAGGTAGGCAGGCGTGAAGGGGGCAGGACAGGATGGCGCCTGGGTTGGGGGCGTCCTCCAGGAAGCCCCCGGCTGGGCTGCTTCCTCCTTTCCTTCTGGGGCCAGAGGGGCAGGAAAGAGGCTGCTCCTGCGCTGCTTGCTTCCACAGCCGCCCCCTGCGCTCGGTGCAAAGTGCGACAAGGGTTTGGCTTCCCCAGCATCGGTTGCAGAGCGTGAGGCTGGCTGGAGCTGAGAGGGAGGGAGACAGGGCGGCCTCAGGACTCTCTGGAGCTAGTTCCCACAGTCAGGACTAGAGTCTTCTTCTCCCCACTCCTAGTCTGGAGCCTGAACCACGAGCAGCAGCAGCAGCCTTGGAGGAAAAGTGTGTCGGGATCCGCAGGATGGGAGGCGGGCCCTCAGCTTCATGAGAAAGGGACACACAGGGCGGCCTTTCCTGCCTCGGGGTGGAAACAGGAGCGCTTCTGTGCCGGGGGGTGGGGGGGGCAGGCGTGTTGTGTCCCGGGGTGAGGGGGCTCAGACCACCAACAGCAGTACGCCTAATGCGGCACGGTGGCCCCCACCCCCAAATCTTCTCCCTCCCTCCCTCCCAGGAACTGGTGCGGCTCCTGCAGCAGACGGTCCGGTCCTCCCAGTACGACCGATACCTCGCAGGGTCCCTCTGCGAGGGGAGTGCCAAGGGCCACTTGGAGCTGCTTCACCAGAAAGACCGCCAGATCTGGGGCCTCAACCACCAGCTGGAAAAGCTGCACCTGGAGAAGGAGCGCCTGGAGCAGGAGGTGGCCGGCCTGAAGTCCACGGTGGGGGGGCTGGGCGAGCAGCTAGACATGCTGGTGGAGACCATCCAGGCGAAGGACGAGGTGATCATGAAGCTTTCCAGAGAGCTGAGCGAATGCGAGTCGTCGGGGCAAAGCGGAGCCCCCCCTGCCGACGCCTCCCCCCCCCTCAGCAAGGAGCAGCAGGAGCTCAGCAAGCTGAAGGTAAGGGCCATGCTTGCCTGCTTGTGGCCTGGGTGACTCGGGGCCTTCGCCGTCTCCCGGAGCCAACCAGCTCATCTGGGGGAGATGGTGGCCCATCAGAGGGAAGAGAGAATGCGGGGCTGATTTAAGCAGCTGCAGCACTTGCAGCAAGCAGAAGCGCGCGAGAGGTGGGAATATTTGGGCGCCTGCATTGGGCAGTTGTGGTTTTATTAACCACAATTTCTTAGACAAGCCTCGGTTGGCTGCGCTCCTGTGTTGTACCAAGCCATTCACAGTCTTTACTTGCTGCTCACATGAGGCGCTGAGCTGCACGTCACGCAGACTCGCTTTGGGCTTTGACCTCAGAAGCCCTGAAGCCAAGGCCGGGGGGGGGGGCAAACCCTTTGCTGTGCCACCTTTCCCCTTCCCTGGGCGGCAGAAGCAGCTGCCCCCCCCTTCCCTCCCGCCCTGCGTGAGTCTCCCAACGCTCTTTCTTGACAGGACAGCCTGCAGGCTTACAAGACCCAGAACAAATTCCTAAATAAGGAGATCCTGGAACTTTCTGCTTTGCGAAGGAATGCCGAGAACAGAGAGAAGGAGCTGATGGCGAAGGTCAGCCAAAGGGGCAGATGACGTTGAAACCTCCCCCACTCTCAGGCCCTCCCAAGGGGTCGGAGCCACTGACAGGTGCCCCACTCTGTGGGGAGAGACCAGAGATTCGCTTTCCAAGCTGACCGGGTTTTCTGCCTCTCCAAAAGAGGCCGGCTGACCACAGCCACGTTGCTCTCTGGTGGTTTAAGGGCCGCCACGTTGCTGGGGTGGGGGGCAGAGCGGGGCTGGGGCAGAGGCTTCCCTTGGCTTTCAGGTTCCGGCTGTCTGGCCCCTTCCTGCCTCAGCCCCCCCTCGGTCTCCCCCACGCAGCACACCAGCCTGGAAGCCCAGATGTGCCAGGTGGAGAGCAGGTACCTGGTTCTGCTGCAAGAGAGGAAGACGCCGGTGTGCTCGGAGGAGCTGAACCCCGACAGCGGCCTGGTGGCCCAGCTCCTGGAAGATGCCCTGAAGGTGGACAGCGGTGAGCAGCCCGGACAGGCTTACTTCAAGCCCCACATGGTCAGGTGAGCCTCTGTCTGACCCTCGGCGGGGTCACCCCACGGGAGTGGGCCAGGGAGGGAGACCTGGGCCCAAACAGTGGCTCTCCCCACATCTCGGCCTTCAGCATGTGAGGCTGGCCAGAGGGGTTGCTGGCCACTCTCAGGCATGGATGCTGGGCGCTTCTCAAGCCAGCATCAGCGCCCATTCCCACACCGGACAGGGGTGGAGCGGAGCTTCACATCTAGCTTTATGCAGCCAAAGGATTGGAATTCTGCCTAACTAACCGGGGTGGACAAGCCCGGTGCCTTTTGTAACCCTGGATGCCAGCGGCGGCTTTGGTGACTTTCCTGGCAAGTTTTTCTGCCTCTAGTGGTTCTGGCAAGTGACCGGTTCCCTCTCCTTTCCAGTGAGTACGACGTGTACGGGTTCCAGACAGTCCCAGAGGACGAGGAGGAGGAGGAGAGACTGGTGGCAAAGGTGCGGGCTCTGGACCTGAAGTCCTTGTCCCTCACGGAGCACCAGGAGATGTCCACGGGCGTGAAGTGGGAGAACTTCCTGGCCACCACCGTGAACAGGGAGATGGTCCGGTCAGTGGAGCTGAAGACCCTCATCCGGGGTGGGGTCCCCCACGAGCACCGTTGCCAGATCTGGAAGTGGTGCGTCGGCCTCCATGTGAAGAAGTTCAAGGAGAGCACCCCCCCCGGCTACTTCCAGAGCCTGCTGCAGAACGCGCTGAAGAAGCAGAACCCGGCCTCCAAGCAGATCGAGCTGGACCTCCTGCGGACCCTGCCCAACAACAAACATTACTCCTCGCCCGCCTCCGAGGGCATCCAGAAGCTGCGGAACGTCTTGCTGGCTTTTTCGTGGCGGAACCCGGACATTGGCTATTGCCAGGGGCTCAACAGGTACGCGGCCCTCCCAGGCCAGCCAGGTCAAGAAGCAGAGAAGATGGCTGTACTGTGGTGGGATGTGAGGGGAATGGGGGTCTGGATAACCTCTCCACGTTTCTCTCCATCCCACCCGATTTCCTCCCTCGTGCTTCCTTCGGTCTCGGGCTGTGCACTCTCTTCCCCCCCTTCTTGTTTTGCTCCTTCCTTCTCCAAAGTCCACTCTTGGATTCGTTTGCGAGGTAGGAGGCAGGCTGTTCAGGAATGGGTCCCCCTCTCTGTTTCTCCTTCCCAGGAGAGGAAGACCTGCACCCCTCGGCTGCCTGAGAGAGCAGGTATGTCTCGCTTGCCCGGCTCTGTGCCAGCAGGCACTTTAGGGTGACGCCCCGTGCTTCCTAGGCCCCAGGAGGAAATGAAATAGGTTTCCAAAAGCTGCTGTTTCTGGCGGGCGCTGGCTCTGTGAAGGTAGCCCTGTTTAGGGTGGTCTGAGTGGCCTTGGGAGAGGAAGAAACGCAGCCCTGGGAGGGGAGCCCACAGCTGCCTGGAGGGCCCAGCAAGCGGCTCAGGAGAGACCCCCCCCTAGTTTCTCAGGCTGTAAAAGTGGGGAGGGGGAGCTGCATTTTCAGATTTGCAAAATTCTGCTCATGTCGCCTTACCACGAAGTAGAAGTCGCTCTGCCTGAAAAACTGACCTGCTGCGTGGAAGAGCTTCTCGTTGGAGGGGACGTGGGGGAGCGAGCAAGAAGCACAAAGCCGTCGTTTCCTTCTTTCCTTTTTGAACCCTTTTCCTGGGGTCTTGGGGCATCAGTCTTTTGCTGGGGTCACCTCGAATGGCTCCGCGGCACTGTGTGGGAAGCGCCATTCCCGATGTGGTCTCTTTTCCAGACTGGCAGCCATTGCTCTTCTCTACCTGGAGCAGGAAGATGCCTTCTGGTGCCTGGTGACCATCGTGGAGGTCTTCATGCCACGGGACTATTACACGAAAACACTGCTGGGCTCTCAGGTATGTCTGGGAAGAGGCTCGGGAGCTCTTGCCAGAGCTGGAGGCCAGGCCTTGTGGCTCTGAGACGGGGGCAAGTTGGAGAAGAAGCGGTGCCCTCCCTCCCCCGAACAATCTGGGGAAAGCCTTGAAGAGGAATGGCGGGGGGGGAGGAGGGAGGCCTTCAGGATCCCTCTGAAAGCCCCTCCCCAGGAGGGCTGCCTTTCAAGGCTGTTCCTCCTCCTCCGCCTCCAGGTGGACCAACGGGTGTTCAAGGACCTGATGAATGAGAAGCTGCCCCGGCTGCACGCACACTTTGAGCAGCACCGGGTGGACTTCTCGCTCATCACCTTCAACTGGTTCTTGATCGTCTTCGTGGACAGTGTGATCAGCGACGTCCTCTTCAAAATATGGGATTCCTTTCTCTACGAGGGACCAAAGGTAGGTCCCTGAGTGGAGTCCCCGGGATTTTCAGGGGTTGGGAGGGGAACCTTCCGGGGGCTCGCTCCCTTTTGTGACCCAGAGCTTATTGGATGCCCAGGTGATCTTCCGCTTTGCTCTGGCCCTCTTCAAGTACAAGGAGGAGGAGATCTTAAAGCTGCTGGACTCGACGTCCATCTTCAAGTACCTGCGGTCTTTCACTCGCACCGTCCTGGATGCCAGGTGAGGAAGTCTGGGTTGCTCTGCCATTCCCAGAGGGATCAGTCAGAGGCTATTAGAAGGAGCTTCTGATTTTATCTTCTATTGGAGGAAAGAAAAATTGAGTAAAACAATGTAAATGATGCCATAAAATGGGTTTTTGAGCCCTGGGTTCCCCCAGGAACGTGATAGGGCTCCAGGAGAGATTAAGGGCAAAAAAGGGCCCAATTTCTGTCACTGGAGCTTTTGATCAGGGGTTCCAGGTGCAGGGATCGTTTCTTTTAATTAAAAGATCCATAGAGGTGGAAAAGGTAGCGCTTCCCTGTGATGACACATTTGAGTCTGCTCTTTGGACGGCCCACAACGAGGCCTCTCTGGTGCCTCCTCCTCCTCCTCCAGGAAGCTGACGGGCATCGCCTTCAGGGACCTGAACCCCTTCCCCCTGCGCCAGATCAGGAACCGCAGGGCCATCCACCTGGAGAAGGTGCGCCTGGAGCTGCTGGAGCTGGAGGCCATGCGCGAGGACTTCCTGCGCGAACGGGAGACCCACCCAGAGAAGAGGGACCTGATCAGCGAGGATGAGGAAGACGGCTGAAGGGACCTCAAGAGGACCCCTTGGGGGGGGCTTTTCCACAATGCAGAACCTCGTGGGGATTTGAGGACAGATTTACAAGTCCAACATTTCACAACTGAAGCAGATCCTGCTTAGGTCGCCGTTCAGTATACCCAGCACTTTCCTTTTCAGTTGCGCAGCTGAGCTGTGAGTCTTTTCCTGCTTTTCAGAGCCTCTGACGTTCTCCAGACACAATACTGAAAGGCCCATCATTTTACGCCAAATTCTTGGTCTTCAAATCATCCCATTTTGGGGACAAATTCCTTGTGGTCTTAAAAAAAACAAACCAAGCCACGGTAGCTTTTCTGGGGCTTCAAAGACCTTCCGCAGGTCCACCACTTGGCTTTCCTAGCTGGGGAAGCAGCAGCAGAGAACTGGAGGCACCACCAGGGATTCCTTCTGGGCCCGGGTCCCCGTCTCTGTTGGAAAGAACATGGCGGCCGAGAAGGCGCTCTGCAGGATGGCCGGCCCCGTCCACACCCAGCAGCCCCGGCCGGACCTGGCACCCGCCTCCCTGGCCCTCGCATCGGGAGCCTCCTGTTCCACGGAGAGCAGAGGAGCCCGAGAGTGGGTGGCAAAACCCAGGTGCCCAAAAGTTCATCCCAGAAGAACCCAGTCATTCCATTCAGGCTTCCTGCCTTCCTTCCATACAGCTTTTCTTCTTCAACAACCCCTCCCCCCTTTCCCCTCCAGAGGCGTTTCTTGGGGAAGCGACTTGGCACCCCAGTGGCCAGGAGGATTTGCCTGCTCACCACCAGATCCATGCCACTTTGGAGGCAAAGAAGCCCAGCGTCGGTTTGGGAAAGACAGACTCCAGGTCCAGTGTGGGCACTTGAATCCTAGGCTATAATAAGGTGGCAAAGGAGGTGGGTGAATCCTCCCTGGCGGAGTTTTGGCTGACTTGTGGCTCCCTAAGTTAATGTTAATGTTGTGCTGGCCAGTCCGGTGGGTTTCCTCTGAAAGGGGGGGGGGCTACAAGGGGTACCCCAAGTAGTGTGATGAAAGGCTTCCTCCCTCTCTTGCAATGGAACCCAATGGGCTGGACGTCTTTATCATCTGGAGGCTTTCCAGACTGTCCACATTGAAGAGAAAGTTGAGGAAAGGGAGACAGCGATACACACACCCTAACACACCCCTTGGCAGCTTGAAGATGGCTAGACCCCCACTCCCAGAATTGCTCTGCTGGTTGGGGAATTCAGGCACTGACGTCCACCCATCTTCAAGCTGCCAAAGTTGAGAAACGCTGAATTTCCAAATTTTCAGGTCTCAATTCCTGCTTTGAGGTTTTCTTTCCTTTTTATAAAGAATCCCAAACTCTGCTATGTAGGATATATACTAAGTATTTTATGCACGGTGTCTATTCAAGCAGAAAGTAACCCTCCTTCTACTTCTGCAGTTTGCACAAGCTTAACAGAGATCCAGTCCATTTTTCTGCCTTTCTTGCTGGAGGCCCTAGAATGATCCCCTTCCAAGAGGCCTCTTTCTCCCGGAGGAGGGGTCCAGTATCCTGTGGAGGGTGACCATCACGGGGCTCACAGCAGTTGGAACTCCCGGCACAGGCTCCAGAAAACCGGCGGGGGGGGGAGGGCAGGAGGTTCTCTTCCGCATAGGGTGGCTGCAGTTGGGGATCCTGAGAGCTCTTTGGGGTTTAGAACCCCCAAATTCATTTGCCAAATTTTTGCAACCTCTTGAAAATAGACCATTTATTGTCTTTGATTTTTAACGGCTTTTGATCTTCATTCCTGTCTGGTTTTGTCTGACCAATCCCAACAAATAAATGCACACCACCACCTGCTGCTGTTGGATGGACTTTTCTGTTTGTGCCCCGGAAGCAGAGAGGGCTGCTCTCCTGCAGCTTGGCAGACAAGTGGGTGGCACCCGTGGCAGGCGAAGAACCGATCGACGTGGCCTGCAGAGGGAATTGCAGCTCTTCAGCCTTTGCCATTGGGGGTGTGGAGGGGCGGGTGCCCTTGTAGTGGTAGGTGAGTCCCTGTCGAGTCTGATGTCCATCTGAGAGCGCTTCTTCTGCCCCATCAGATAGTCTGCCCTGCGCAATGGGCCCATCGGGGAACAATGGCGGGTTGGGAGCCCAACGATCCTGGGGGCACCGATGCAAGAGAACAGACCCAGCTGCCTCTCCCCTCCCTGCGCAGGGGGTGGGGTGGGGGCCAAGAGGTGCTGGCTGGGTGGCGGCCACCACAGTCCAGGCAAAAGGCAGGAAGCGGCATGGGGGGGGGATTTTCTGGCTAAGGCAAGAAAGGACTTTTTCCTGTTTGCGCCTTTTACCTACAAGCCTTCCTCCATTTTAATTTGCAGCTGTTGTTATGATGGTCAGTCCAACACTCAGCCAGATATTTAGGCTGGATCTGGCATTTTTGTCCACTTGTGGAGTCCTTCCCAAGCAGCTGGTATAGGCCAAAGGTCTGCAACCCGGGGCTCCAGAGCCGCATGCGGCTCTTTCAGCCGTCTCCTGCGGCTCCCAGTCCTCTGCCATGTGCAGTTCAAAAAAAAAAAGTGGGACTAAAAAAGTTCAACCAATCAATTCAAATATGCAGGGTAGGTGCATATCTCGCCTTGGCTCCACTCTTCAGTCAAACCCTGTTCTGCGCATGCGCGCATGTATGCGCATGTGCACACATTTTTTTGCGGCTCCCAGTTTTTCCTTTTGTGAGGGAACCGGTTCCGAGTGGCTCTTTCACTGTTTCAGGTTGCTGACCCCTGGTATAGGCAGATGTGGGTGTTGGGTGGCAGCGGTTCCAAGTCAAGCTGCCCCTTGAATTTGACTTGCAATTTTGTCAATGCCCAAAGTGTTCAAGTGGTGCCCCCCCCCCTTTTACAGAGAGAGAGAGAACTCAAGGCATACCTAACCCATAATGCCTGCTATTTTCCCCATCACAACAACCCTGTGAAGGGGGCTGGGCTGAGAAAGTGACCAACCCAGCTAGCTTCATGCTTAAGGGGGGGGCTTGAACTGGCCAGAACCATAGGGAAGCCCTGGTTGATGACCAACCTGGTTTAATGCTGGCTTAATCTGTTGAATTCAGTAAGGAGAGTGATGGATCCAGCCCAAGCTTTCTGCTGTTTCAAACTGAACCGTTCTTTAGCCTTAAGAGCTTCTCTCCAATTCATAACCTCCCCAGGACTGAAACGGGAAGACGTTTTAGAACAAGAAACGACTCGCTAAACCAAATCGCATCTCTCGGGGGATTCAGGATCAGCCTTCCGCTCCCCCGAGCCTCTTGCGAGCTCTTCTAAGAATGTCACTTTTTGCAAAAGTTCCTCGACTTTATTATAAGCCCGGGGGGGGGGGGGAGCCAACATCCTTCCGCCCCCATCCCGGCTCCTCCCGGGCTCTCCTCGGTTGGGAGCCGGGGGACGCCGGGGCTGGCCCAGAGCGGGCGGGGGGCGCTTCGGCCCCGAGGAAGAGCCGCCGCTCCTGCGGCCGCCGGGCGGGGAGGCGGCTGAGGCGACCCCCGCCCACCCGGAGCTCCTGCCCGGCCCTTCCGCGGCGGGGCGGCAGGGGGCGCCCGGGACCCTCGCACGCCCGGCCTGCCCGCGGCTCCTCCCCGCCCCGGCCCGGCCGACGGAGGAGGAGGAGGAGGAGGAGGAGGAGGCGGGCGGGCGCTGGGCGGCCGGAGAGCTGCCGCTGCTCCGGGCGCCCTCGGGTCGCAGCGCCGCGCAGGTAGGCTGGCGGGCGGGGGCGGGGAGCGGAGCGGGAAGCCGTCGGAGGGGGCGAGCTGCTGGGCGGGCGGGGCTGCGGGGGTCCCGGCGGGGACGGGCCGCTGCTGCTCCCCGGAGAGCCCCCGGGCGGGCGGAGGCGAAGGCGCCTTTCGGCTGCTCCTGGGAGCGGGTGGCCGCTCTCCAGGTCTCCCCCCCCGCACACACACAGACCGCGTGAAGAGCGGGTCGGGCACCACCCGGCGATGCAGCTCAGTTAATGGGGCGCCCGGTGAGGTCGGGGGCTGCTGAGTTGGCGGTTTGTCCGGGAAGCGGAATGAATAAGGGGGCTCCTGAAGAGGGCAGAAAAGAAGCCCCCCCCCCCAATCAGGTAGCTGCCTCTGTGGTGTGGCCGCACCTGGGCAAGATACCTGAGCCCCCTTGTTCATTCCGCTTCCCGGACAAACCGCCAACTCAGCGGCCCTCGTGCCACGTGTGGCCTCCCCGGGGTCGTTCCCCCCGGGGGGGCCCTTGGCTGACCCGCCGGGCGCTCCGAAGGGGAGGCGGCCGGCCGGCCCCGCTTCTTTCCAGGAAGGGAAGGTTGTTGGGTTTGTCAGGTGTCTCTTTCCCGCTTGGCTTGTTTCCTCGGCCTCCGAGAAGGACCTGCTGGTATGTAAAAAGTCTTGTACTTTGAGGGTGTCGTGCGAACGGTGCACATGGGCACCAGCTGCCACAGCCCTCCTTGCAACCTCAGGGTCCTTCTGGTGCTCTGCTCCCACCTAGGCCTAAGTCACCACCCTCCCTTCAACAGGCTGGACTCAGGCCATCCTGGAGCCATGAATTGTGGCCAGATCTGGTGATCTCCTGTGCCCGAACCGAGGAAGCCTTTGGAGGCTTTGCCTTCTTCAGGCTCTCCCAGTGTGACATTAGGGAGTTTTGCACCCTGCAGACTGATGGGAAGCTCCCCTTGGAAGGGCCAGCCTGGAAAGGAAGCAGGGGCGCCTCCCCAGGGCCCCCCAAGGGGAATTGTGGCTGCGAAAAGGGGAGGGCCGCTTTTGGCAAAGGGGCAGAAAGGAGCTGCTCTCTCTTGCCCAGGCAGCTCTGCCGAAGCCGAGGTGATCTCAGAAGCAGTTAATTAATTTCATTATGTCTTGACTTGCAATAATCCCCCAAATATTAGCAAGGCTGCTCAGAGATCTGGTACAGCCTTTTGCCCGCCGCAGCCCTAATTAATTTATTCTGGCTGAAGCCGTCTCCTGCCAAGGTCTGTGAAATGGGTTGATCTTGAAGGGCCCACCAGATTCTCACTTCCGCGTCTCAGAAGGAGAGTCCAGGTGCCCGAATAGCAGAGTTTTCAGGAAAAGAATCCCAGCCCAAAGAGGGGCTTTCAGATCCCTTTGAAACTGTCCCGGGGGAGTTTCGCCCTCTTCAAATGGCATCTAAGCCAAGGGGCTGTTTGTTGCTAGGGAGACCCTGGGAAAGGAGGTGGGCTTGTGCCGAGGGTGGGCCAGGCCTCCTGCTCCCGGATGTCAGCTTTAGCTTCTACCCCGGCCCCACCAGGCCAAGCTGTGGGGCAGCCTCCGTGGGTTAGCACACGTGCAGATAAGTTTGGGTCCCGCGTAAAGCAGGCCACCATGCCCCTATTGTACCAATCCACACTTTTCTGACACTGAATTGTTATGACGTGCAACAGTCAAGGAAATTAAATCTAGATGGGAGCCTGATGTCCCGTACATGGCCTTAAAGTCTTGGCGGAGGGGCTGGAGGGAAGTTTAACCAAAGGAAGACAGAAATGAGCAGATGCTTAAAAAGGCGGTTTATTCTTCGGCTTCGCTTCCCAGCTTGCAGAGCAGAGCGCAGGGTCCAGGAATGGCCGTGTTTAAACAGCAGAAGGTCGAGGACCTGTACGAAATCAGGGAGGAGCTCGGCAGGTAAGTGAGCCCCAGCTTCCCTTTTACTCCATCCGGCTCCAGGCCTTAGCCTCAACTCAGTGACTTCTTTGCTATTGCGTGTCTCTGCCCTGAAATGCACCTCCCAGAGTGGGCTTTTAGGGGGTTGCCTGGTAGAGGGGCTGTAATAATAATAATAATAATAATAATAATAACAATAATAATAATAACAACAGCAACAATAATGTTGGAAGGGACCTTGGATGCCTAGTCCAATCCCCCTTGCTCAGGCAGGAAACCCTGTACAATTTCAGACAAATGGCTGTCCAGTCTCTTCCAGTTAAAGGAAGAATAATATTCATCTTTGTTGAATGCTGGCTGGTCCATGTAGAAAGCTTTTGGAGTGCAAAAGCTTGGGATGAAGAAGTCATTTTTGTCTTGCTGAATTCCTGCCTGATATTTTAACACTGGGGGGGGGGGCTAAAAGGTGCCTGAAATACAAATTCAAAAGACATTAGCTCAGCTGCGTGATCGCTCACCCGTGCTCTTGCTAGGCAAAGATGGCGAGGCATTTTCTCACTCATGTGGACCAGGAGCGCTTCTAACGTTTGGGGCAGGAGGCAGCTCCCTGGGGCCAGATCCCCAATGGTATCAAGGAGGACCCAGCATCAGAAAACCCCCCGCGGGTGCCTGGTCTCCAGGGGCAGCAGGGACGAGCACTTGGCTGCCGCCTCCTTGGTTCTGCCAAGGGAGCCTCTGAGGTGCAGCAGCTCCAGGCGGTGACAGCTGCGTCTGGCCAGCGAAGGGATTGCCAGGACCCCCCAGGGGCGAAGAGGCTTGCGGCCAGCAGTTGGCGGGGTTGGGGAGTGGGGTGACTGCCCGCCTTGTTCCTTTGCACCAGAGAGGGAGGCTGCCTTCTCCTGGCACAGCAGTTGGCTCAGAGGCTTCTGAAGCAGCCCTGCAGGAGCCCTGCCTGGCGGGGCCCCCGAGCCCAGCCTGCCTCCCCACAGAGGAGCCTCCCCAGCAGGGGCTTCCTCTGGGGCAGCAGCCAGTTGTTGCTTCTTGCCCACAGTTGGTCTGGCGCTTGGGACCTGTTGGCACTGCTGCCAGCTTTGTGTGCCTTTGCAAGTGGTGGAAAGAGGAAGCCGCTTAGGGCATGAATCAAAGCTTGTTCCAGTCATGTAATTTCCTGAGCCAAATGGTTTTGGAATTGCATTTCTGGCCCAGTGCAGATGGCCCGTCCCCCTGCGGGTCACTCGCTGACCTCACGAGCCATGACAAACCTGGGAAGGGACTGAGGGCGCCCCAGGTGTCCCCCCGTTGCTTAGGACTGTGGTCCCTCCAGTGATGCCCAGATAGGCCACCACGTGGTCAGCCAGTGGCTGGCAGAGACTTAGCAGCCTTTGGGGCAGGGGATCCTCCTGGGCAGTCAGTGGCTGATGGCTGGACCGGGCAGTTGGGATCCACAGCACTAGGATCGTGTCACCTAGAATGGCCCTTGATGTCACGCTCCTTAGTTGTGTGGGCAGCAGCCATTTGAGTGACTTCATGCTTTACTTTGGACGGGTTCCAGCGGTGTTGTTTGCAGTCAGAAGCTGGGTGTGCCATTGTTGTGGAAGACTTTGCCATGAACAGTTGACCCAGGGATCTCCCCTTACCTCAGAAAAAGAGATGCTGTTTTGGACACATCAGGCTTGCCCTTGTGCGACCAGCTCAGACTTTTTTGACAAAGGGTTCAGGTGGTGCTCCGCAGATCCTGACAAGCAGAGCCCAAGTCTGCCATTCATTTCTTGGGCGAGCATCTGTGCCCTGCTTCTGCGACAGAGAATGTGGCATAAATGGGAGCATGGGGGGGGCTCTCGGCCAGCTTGTCCAGCTCTCCTCATTGCAATTAAGGGCTGGACTTCATACTTCCGGAAATGAGGGATGGGCAGTTCCTTTCCTAGTTCTTTCCCAAGAGGTGGGCTCCCAACCTTCTCGCCTCAGGAAGCACTTTCTGCCCCTGGCATCCCGAAGCGGGTGCAGGTGAATAATCCGTTAGTTGGGAGGGAGGATCCTGATGGGACCGATTTCCCCGCCCCATTCAGCCCCAGAGCCATTTCCTGCCCCCCCCAATCACCTGCAGGGGAAGGCCATTAAATTTGTCAGAGGGCCTTTTGAACCCCAGCCAAGCAGTGGTGAGCAAGACTGACCCACCAAAGGACAAGCCGGGATAAGCGAGGAGGAGGTGGCAATGGGGCCCAAGGTCGTCCTGGGCGTTGGCCGGTTCCTGAACCCAAAGCCCTGTGCCAGAAGGAGGCTGAGGGCCGCTGGCCTATTGGGCTGAAGAGCACCGATAACTAGGCAGCAGGCAGAACACCCAGGGGGGCCTCCCAGATGCGGTGGGGCTGCACTTCCCATCATTCCCCCTTGGCAGATTAAGGACCAACCCAAAGAGGCTGGTTTCGGAGGTTCTTACATTGGCGGTTGGCGAGATGAGCGGCTGGTTCTGGAGAAGCCCCCGTTGGGTCTGGCTTCGGGTTTCATCTGGCGCTGCATTAATGGCCGGGGGAGGCCAATCCAAAGTACGGTTGGCTCTCATTAGGATCTCAGAGAACAGCCCTTGTGCAAAAGCGGATGCGAATGAGTAGTTTGGTGCCCAGGTGAGGCAGGAGCACCTGGATGAGCTTTGTGCCCCAGCAAACAATGGTTGGGCGTATGTTGAGCAGGCTGATTCTCACGGGTGCAGCCCACATCAGCCTGAGGGATGGCTGCCCAACCCAGGGAGTCTCCGTGGTCAGTGACTTGCCAAACCCAGGCCTGTCCCAGGAGAAAAGGGGGGCGAAGAGCCAAAGGCGTCTGTGCTCCACTGAGAGACGGGCAAAGAGCCCAGCGAGCCTGTCCAGCCCCCCTGCCTCTCCTGGTGGAAGGGGGCCAGCAAGGGAGCCGGGTCAGCTGGCATCCATCGCCTGTGAGTCAGATTTGCTCACTTCAGCTGAGTGTTTGCATTTCTGGGCTGGTTCTTTGGAAATCGGAGTGGGATCCTGGCCTGGCATTTGGCCCACAAAGCACCCATCCAGCCTCGCCAGGAGCTGCTTTGCTGTGCTGCTGGGCGGGTCCCTTTGTGCCCCCCCAGGCCTTTTTCTCTTTGGAAGGCAGCCTGTCTGGACAACAAAGGGCGCCTTGTGGGCAGCCTTTGGGCCAATGAATGGACTGAAAAAAGAGGCCCCCCACAGCTTTTCCCCCACAGCCTGGCTGTTGCTGCTTCTCTGGATCTGTGTCAGGGAGGGAAGAGGCCACGGAGGCCGGCCTCTCCTCGGATGCCCCTTTCCTGAGGTTTCCCGGGGGAATCTGGGGGCTGCATTCCTAGCCTTGCAGATCTTGGCTTTTTTAAAAAATGCATAGAGTTGCAGGGGAGGGGCAGCCCCTCCTTTTTCCACAGGCAGCCCCCCCTTGCCAGAGGATGACTTGGGGCCTCTCAGCCCGGCCCACCTCGCAGGGGGTTCTTCAGGGGATGAAATGAAGGGTGCTGCCTGGCCCCCAGAGGCGGCTCCTGTGTTGCCCGTCTTCCTTCAACCTTTGCTGCTGGCCGTGGCTCCCCCAGAGGGACCGGCCTTCCCTTTTGCTGCCCCTGGCTGGGACCTCCGAGCGGCAGAGCGGCTCCAGCTGCCTGTCTATCTTTAGCCTCTGGGAGGGTCATTCCGGCCATCAGGAAAGGCAGCTGAGAGGGAGGGGAGCTGAGGGGGGAGAGGCTGGCTGGATCGGCTGCCCACCCCCACCAGGCCTCTTGTGCAGCACACAGGGAGCCTGTCTGGCCAACCCTCTCCAGCTTTGCAGAGTCCAGCCAGGGCACCAAGGGGAGTGGGAGGGGGGCACGATGTCTCCTGAAGAGGGGATTGCATTGTGGCCCCTGGGCTAAGCGGCCGGGGCAGGGGAGCAACCAGCAGTCTCACTTAAAGGGGGACTAATTAATCTGGAGGGTCCCTTTGACAGAGGAGCAGCCTGGGAAAGTTGCTTTTGGGGGGGCTGACTGACATTTTGAAAAGCAAACCCCCCCCCCTCTTTACAATGATGGTTTCAGCCCCCCATGCTGGGGATCGCAGCTATAGTCCGACTTCACACACACACACCGCCTTCCCTTTATGGCTCGGCATGATGTACGAAGCCCTGCCATCTCCTGAAGGGGGGGCCTCTAACCTGGCCACATCGTCCCCAACCTGTTTTGCAGCGTGTGAAGGCTCTCCTGCTGAGGTCATCTGGCCAGTGTAAACAGGGCAAGTAGCTGGTCACTCTCCTCCTGCCACCTGGGGTGCTGGGACAGGCTCTGGACGGTGCCACCAAGTCTGGCTGCCTGTAGAGGAGACTCTTCCCGCCCCCCATCCCGGCTCCCCTGCCCAACTTTCCTCTCTGCTTTTAACCTGAGCATCACTTGGCCCAGCCGGAAGCAGCTTTGGCCCACCCAGCTCTGAGCAGCTGCCTCTGCTCAGCGTCGGGGCTCGTAAGGCGCATCCAAAAATACCCCCTGCCCATCATGCCCAGCACGTGACATGACGCTGATGTTTAGATGACATGCCAACTGCGAGGGCTGCATTCTCTCCCGCCTGTCATCTAAATATGCTTTTTCCAGATCAGATGGGATTGCAACCTGGGTCTTAAATGCTGAGAAAGCTGAAGTTCCCCAATTTCAGACAAACTGGGGTGCCTCTGCTTTCTCTGAGCCAGAAAGAGCCCCCCCCCAATTGCTTATTCTCCAGAGGCCACAAAGCCTAACGCCATCTGGTGTCTCAGTTGCATCACTGCACTATCCACACAGCCAGCCCCTGAGGCTCCTGATGGCTCTCAGTGAGTTGGAACAGTCTGAGAACGGGTTGGAGGGGGGCGCTTCTCTTGCAGCAGGGGGGCACTTCACATGCACGCTGTCCTCTCCTCTGGAGCCCATCCTTGACAGGGTTTGAGGAAAGATTGGTGCAGCTGCTTCCTCCTTCTTCCGCCCCCGGGTCTGTGTTTGGGTTCCACTCCTTTTGAGCTTCAGAAGAGCAGCGCCCGGCTTTCTGCCAGGAGGCCCCTTGAGGCCCCTTCCTTCACACCTGGAGGGGAAGAGGGCTTGGGGGAGCCCCCTCCCCCGGTGCAGGAAGTGGCTCATCTGGTCTCTTGGCTTCCTGTTTCTGACCTTGGAAGGGAACCGCGAGAGGCATGCCGGATGGGCAACCTTGGGCCTCCGATGGCCGGCAGTGCAAGGAAGGCTGCCCCACTCGAGCCTGGTCAGCAGTTGCATTCACGCCCCTTGGGGGGGTTGAGATGCCCCTGGGCTCGAAGGTCCCGCTTGATGGGGCTTCGCTTCTTCCAAAGGTCCATCCCGATTGGCTGGAGTCGTCCTGCCCCCCCAGGGGAGCATGAAGCAGGGAGGGCAGAGTCGTCTGACGGAGGAGCCCAAAGGCCCAAAGGGGCCGAGCAGCTCTGAACGGCTCAGAAACGGCCCTCCAAAGCTGGACAAGAAGGAAAGGCGACCGGAGGGGGGACTTTCTCCAGGGTGGTTTTGCCCCGAGCCTCCCCCTGGGCCCCCCCAGGGCTTGGCACAATGTGCAGATAGTCCTCGACTTACAACTGTTCATTTAGCGACCATTTGAAAAAAGTGGCTTATAAACAGCCTCTGTAAGTCGGGCTGAGAATTCTGGTTTGGGAAGAACCAACTCTTGCCCCAACGACTGCAGGGGCTGGGGCAACATGTACGTGAAGATCAATCGCCCAGGCCAAAAATGTCTCAAAGGTTAAATCATGGCCACTGGACCAAAGTTGATAAAAAAACCTCTGACTCTCTGCCTACCCAAATTCTCATTTTGACTCAAGAAGTTACTTGGATGAGTACCTGAAACGTCCCAGGTTTAATCGGTTTTGGTCCAGTTGCCAGGATTTAACACTTTCGGCCTGGATGACTGAATCTTCATTTGCATCTCTCTTTGGAATGTCGTTCTCCCTTGTCCAGCCCTCCTCCGGCACCCATTTCCCGTATCTCGGCCGGGCAGGGATGGGGGTGCATTCAGGAGCCTCCCACAGCTTCCTTGAGCGGACCCTGGCCCACCCCCTCGCTCCGGATTAACCCTGTCTGGTGGCTTTGCTTGCAGTGGGCAATTTGCCATCGTGAAGCGGTGCCGGGAGAAGGCAACGGGGTTGGACTACGCGGCCAAGTTCATCAAGAAACGGCAGAGCCGGGCCAGTCGCCGTGGGGTCCGGCGAGAGGAGATTGAGCGGGAGGTGAACATCCTGCAGCAGATTCTGCACAGCAACGTCATCCAGCTGCACGAGGTTTTCGAGAACAAAACCGACGTGGTCCTTATCCTCGAGCTGTGAGTAGGGGGATCCGTCAGGCATCGGGGTTGGTCGGTTTCCCCTCTCGGAGGAATCTTTGGGAATGGCGGAGCGCACAAACAAGGAACTATTTCACTGTTTCTCAAGCTGGGGGACTTCAAGATCTGTGGACTTCCTGCTGGCTGGGGAACACTGGAAGTTGAAGCCCACAGATCTGAAAGCCCCCCAGCCTGAGAAACACCGACCTATTTCATCAACATGGAGCGCTGAGAATCTTCCAGGTTATGAGGCGCTTCTGGGTCTCTGCTGTCTTGTTTGCCTAAAATAAAAAATAATCTACCTGCAGATCAGTTTCGGGTTTCTGCTCTGCTTATCAAGGTATTCTCAATTCACACAACACACAATGTGTTGAGCCACAATTTTTTTCAAACCTGATTGGCTGGATTCAATGGATCTCAAGCCAGAGGGCTGAAATCAAACAAACCACAAAGTGCCCACATGTAAATCCTCATGCACAATAACCACGGATGCGCCCTGTTCCTTGTTTGTTTCTAAACCCAGTTTTAATGAAGTGAATATTATTTCAACAAGAAGGAAACCGTTCCAGGTTGTTAGTTCAGAACAAAGACAGACTTTCCCAAATGGAAGCTTGGAAGCCAGAGCTAGGAGTGCAAACTAGAGATGGGTGCACAGCCCCTCCTTTTAAGCTCAAAACTCCAGGTTACTCAGCCCTTCCAAGTAAATATGGATTCTGCAAGTGTTGAAATGCTCAGAGAAGATCTCTAGAAGCCTGGATCAACGCTGAGTGCCACCTTGCTATAAACGTCACTGACTTAAGCGTAGTGTAAATTCCTCCATCCGAGTTTTCGGGTCACCATTACTGCTGGATTTTGACAGAATGCAAAGTAAAATTGTGTGTCTTGTCACAATTATAGATCTGTCAGAGCTCAGTTCTGCTTCAGGCAGAAACATTTGGGGGCATTTCTGTTTGCTTTGGTGGTTCTGGGGCTAAAACACACACTCAGAAGTGTGTTCCTGTGTGTTCATTTCCCAGAGGGCAGAAAGGACGAGAGCCCCAAATGGGAGCATGAAGCAGCAGCCCGATTTGAGGCAGGAGTGGGGTCCTTCCGAGACCCGTCTTCACAGGCAGGCTGCTGGTTGGGGGGGTTGCAGAAGGAGAAGAAGGTTGATTGGAGGGGTGGGGCAGCACATCCGGACAGGGGAGGGAAAAAGCAAACTTGGAAGTTTGCAACTCGATCCTTCCCTGTGGAACAAAACAAATGAAGTCGATAAAGGAGGTGCCTCATCCAAATGATGGCATCTTCACGGGGGGGGGGGGGGCAGCCATTTGCTGAAAGGGAAGCCGTCTTCCAACTTTTCTGGGTGTTTCTATGGGGACGGCTCCTTTTAGGGCATCTTCTAACCCAGGGAAGAGAAGACAAAGGAAGGCATCCTGGCTGTTCTCCTGCTCACAGGCGAGATTTTTATGTGTTATTCCTCTCCTGGATATCATGTTATTTCTTTTGGGTTGAATGGTCAGATAAGCAATGAAGGGGTTGGCAAGTGACCGTTGACCGCAAAGCATCTCCTCCTCCTATTTCGCAGAGTCTCCGGAGGGGAGCTTTTTGATTTCCTGGCCCAGAAGGAGTCACTGAGTGAGGAGGAAGCCACACAGTTCATTAAGCAGATCCTGGAGGGGGTCAGCTACCTGCACGCCAAGAAGATCGCCCACTTTGATTTAAAGGTGAGGAGGAGCTGCAGCTGAAGCCCTTTTCCTCCCAGCCATCCAGGCCAGCCGGGGGGTGCAGCCTCCTGGGCCCCGCTTCGACCCACCTTCGCTCCCCTCCCTCCCCAGCTCAGCCTGAAGGTTGATGCTCTGCTCTGCTCTTTCCCATCCCGAAGCCTGAGAACATTATGCTGCTGGACAAGAACCTTCCCATTCCTCACATAAAACTGATCGATTTTGGTCTAGCCCATGAAATAGAAGATGGAGTGGAATTTAAAAATATTTTTGGGACTCCAGAATTCGTAGGTAAGTTGGTGTCCTTTTGCCCTCACTCTTGTGGCTTCATCCTCGTTAGCTGTTGGTCTTGAACTCAAGAAGAGGGGCGAAAACGCACCCCTAAACTCACCCAGGCCCTCTCAGCCCAGGGCCCTGCCACTGCCTGCCAGGAGTGCAGTTTCCTTCCTAGCCGAGGATGATGGGTCCTGGCTGTCTCTAACCCGTCTGGGAGCTTCAGGTTGGGGCAGGCAGCCTTTTTCTCTCTGATCTTGGGGTCCACGTTCTCCTTCCAGCTCCAGAAATCGTAAATTACGAGCCGCTGGGACTGGCAGCTGATCTGTGGTGAGCCTCTTCTCCTGTGCTTGCTCTCCCTCCAGCCTCCCTCCTTAACCCCGTGTCCTTCGGTGGGGCTGCTGGCAGGCTGGGGGTTGGTCCAGCTGACTTCTGTGTGCTGGATCGGCCTTTGAGAACAAATCAGCAAACAGAAGACAAGTTTGCTGTGGTTTTTTCTTTCCTACTGTCAGCCTGACTATTGATTTTAGCATAAATTTGTGGGTGTTTTTTCCCCTTTTCCCCCAGGAGCATTGGAGTCATCACTTACATATTGTAAGTACTCAATTCTTAGTTCCCTTTATTTATTCATCTATTTACTTTTATCTGTTCCCTGCCATTTTCGACCCCATATTTCCTGCAAGATGTGCAAGGTGCAATCAGTGTCCCCTCCTCCCTTTATCCTCACAATGGCCCTGCTGTAAGATTAGCCAGCTGGTGGCAAAAGTGGGAGTGGGCTCCATTCCCCCTGCCCCTCCTGAGAGAGAGGCTGCAGAGGCACTCGGAGGGGATGTCTTGGACAAGAGGGAATTATGGGGAGGGGGTGGGAGAGAAACGACAAGAACTGAGTTGTAAAAAAGAACAGTGTAAGACTGTAGCTAAGTATGATGCAGATTGGATGGAGGTGCATACAACTAATTATTCCAATTAAAAACATCCAATTAAAGACTAGCAAGGTGGCGGAAAGTAAGCAAACGGAGAAGTCAAGGCTGGCCCCACAGGTGTCCTTGGGCAGGGGAAGGAGAAAATGCTCCATAAAGGGGCTGCCCATGTTTTGCTCAGTCACCCCAGCGAAAAGCCCAAAGCTGGCCAGTGGAGCAAAGCCACTGGGAATCCCTGGCAGCAGTTGCACAGGCCGCTCACCAGGTGGCAGTGTGGAGCTGTCCGTGATCTTGGGAAGGTTGCAGCCAGCAGGAGGAACTTCTGATGCCCGTCAAGGGAGGGTGGCTTTTGGGGTCCCTGGCATGGATCCACCTCACCTCCCACCCCACCCCCAGCAGGCTGCCGTTCTTCCCTCCTCCTAGCTTCTGTTGTATGCAGCCAAATTCCTACCAAGGCAGGAAAAGGAGAGATGGCTCCTCATCTGGGCTGGGCTGGGCTGGGGGTGGGCTGGGGGCTCAAAAAGGCAGTCCTTCCTTCCTTTCTTCCACTGGGCAGCACTAACGCTTGTCTCGGTTATATAACAAGATTCTCACTGGGCCCTTTCTGCCCGTGCTGTTTGGCATCTTCTCTCTCCACTGGCCCTGCCAAATTCACTCCTGATACTCTGGCCTGCCCTCCCTCCCTCCCTGCCTTCCACCCACCCCCAATTCCCCATGCAGGCTCAGCGGTGCTTCTCCATTCCTTGGGGAGACCAAGCAGGAGACGCTGGCTAACATTACTGCCGTCAACTATGAATTTGATGAAGAATTCTTCAGCCACACCAGTGACCTGGCAAAAGATTTTATCCAGAAACTTTTGGTGAAAGATACCCGGTATGTCCTGAGCCACTTGCCAGAAGCTGGCCAGAATTGAGGGTCCCACATCCGGCCCAGGAGGTGCCTAGATGACCACCAAGTCTGAGAAGAAGCTGGAAAACTTGTGGGCTCTAAAGATGCCTCATTGGGACTCGTGGGAGGAAAGGGGTGGGGGCTGTTCAGCGTAATTTGGCTTAGCTGCCACAGGGCTGGAGGGGTCTGCTTAATGGAGCTATCGGAGAACCTCCTAAAAGGAAGAAATGGACATTTTTGGGGTGTTCTTCCTGGCCCCCTAATCTAAGAATGAATTTCCCGAGAGCACCTTTATAGGTGACAGAGATGCCACTTCAAAGTAAGCATAGAAAGTGCATTGATTGCAACTTATTGTAGATAAACAGGTTTATGACTCCCACTCCCCCCATGTGCTTCCTGGGGAGGCTCCGGATGGGTCCCACATTCGTGACCTGAGATCTTTCTGTGGATGGAGGAGTGAGTCTGCCTTCCATGCTTCTGATTGGCGACTCTTTCCCACAAGGGGGGTTCACTGAGGTCCTTCTCCCTCTTTAGGAAACGACTCACAATCCAGGAAGCTCTTGGACACCCCTGGATCCAGGTAAGTCAAGAAGGGGCCTGGAGGGTTTGCAGTGGGTGGGAGGGAGGCATCCATGTCCTGCTGAAGTTGGACAGAACTTTGTATGGCCCTCCCTACTTGGGCAGAAAAAAACCCCCAGTTTCATACCCAAGCCCCTGATTTTCATCCGTCTGCCGCTGCTTTGGGGGGAATCCTTCCGTTTACTGCAGTTCTCTGCTACAAAGCCTGGCCAAGCTCTTTCTGGGTTCCTGTTCAGAGGAAAGGAATAAAGCAAAGTAATCAGGCCTAGCAATTTTTTTGAAAAAATTCTTCTCTTGGAATAATAATAATAATAATAATAATAATAATAATAATAATAATAATAATAATAATAATAATAATTATTATTATTATTATTATTATTATTATTATTATTATTATTATTATTATTATTATTATTATTATTATTCCATATTTAAGATACAATTTTCTGTCCTGGCACACAATGAGTTGTCTGTACCCATCTATGCCTGGAGTGATGCAGTTTGTTATTTCGGCTTTGCTTGTTTGGGTCTTTCTGAATGTAAAAAATCCTGCCATCCTGCCCTTCTTGAAGTAAGCAATACCTTGAAAAAAAAAGAAAAAGAACCACCCTGTTGCTTGTAAGAGCAACTTTCCAGGAAGGACTAGGAGAAGGAAAATCCGCCTCAAGGATTGGGCCCCTTCCTTGGGGCTTGCATGCCAAAGCTGGAAGGGGCATCTTGAGGTCAGCATTTCCCAAGTGGATTTTGAAAACTCCAAACTAATTGTAGAATATCAAAAACTTATGAACGCTGGCAGACATATGTAAACTGATCAGAATTTTTATTTTATTTTTGGATATCCATGAAATGAGTTGGCACAAAATCCGCTCTTTGCTGGGCATCCTGTGTCAGACGGGCTCTGACTCCCAGTCAGCATTTTCCCTCGAGATTATCAGAATCAAAGGCTGGAATTTGACTTTTCCTACACCTCCCTCTATAAATATTCGTCTGGCTGCCCCAGAAATGATTCTGTTTTTACCGGCACGTAGTAAGGTCTTTTTCCTTGTGGGAAAGCTCCTGTTTCACAAATAGTTTGCAAGTAAGATAACCAAATGCATGAAGAGGAGAAAGGACTTGCACTTGCTTCTGGCACCATGCACGTGTGTATTTGCACCCTGGTTTGGTGATGTTGGTGTTGTGGTGTCTTTAGACCCTTGTGGTGAGATGTTCTTGGTCCATAATCCCCCTCCCGGCTTCTCTCCAGTCCAAAGAAGGCTCCAGAGCCCAAGGCCACAGGAGGAGTGAGCCCCGGCCGCTGGAGACCAAGTGGCTGAGAGATTACACCATCAAGAGCCACTCCAGCATTCCTCCAAACAACACCTACGCCACCTTCGAACGCTTTGCCCACGTGGTGGAGGTGATCTCTGGCATGGAGAGGAGCTTTGGCGTCCTGGCAGCCTCCCACGAGACCTTGCAGGGGGACCTAGATGCCCTGGTCTCCATCTACGAGGAGAAGGAAGCTTGGTACAAGGAGGAGCATGAAAGCGTGAAGCATGAGCTTTCCCAGCTGAAGTATGAGCATCGCAAGATCGGATCCCTGAAGAAGCACCTGAAGGAGGACATCCAGGCCGTGGGCGCAAACCTCGCTGGGGTCGCAGGGAGGTACCTCGGCCTGCAGTCGCACTATGAACGGCTGAGCAAGGAGCTGTCGGAGGAACTCAAGTGGGTCCAAGACTTAACGGGAGGCTTCTGGCCTGAGGGCAGCCCCCAGGGCCATGCGCCAGCCAGCTTCGGCTGCGTCTTCCAGAAGGACCTCAACGACTCCCTGATGGAGCTGCTGAACAGGTCCTGCTGTGAAGAATTCCTGGCAGCCTTAAACCTGGGCATGACAAAATCTAGCCAGTGATGCTGCTGAAAAGGGAAATATTTATGCTGTTGCTTCAGACCGAATTGGTGAGGAATTGCTTGGATGGGAGCTGCATGCTGAACTTGCCCATTTGGGTTTATTTTTGAACAATGTTATTTGACAGACCCTTGTTACCACTGTGTTTTTATATTTGTTCTGCCTCTGTGGAAATCGATTCCGGTGGAGATGCCTTGGGTTCTGGAGGTTGCCTGCCTTGGTTGGGTTCCAATGAATTGCTAATAAGGCTTTGCATTTTTTTCTTACCAGAGCTTGCCCTATTTTTATCCTTTGGAAGATGGCCTTAGCTTACCTTCGCAACTGAAGACCTCCTCGGTACTTGACTGTAGATCAACAACCTTAAAAGCTTTTATTTATTGCTGAGTTGCCACAGTAGAGGCATTGATTTTCTTTTGTTTTGAAATTCTGTATGAAAGTATTTTTTAATAATGGAGCCAGATATGAAGTCTACTGCACTCTGCAAAGCACTCTCTGCAGGCTTTCTGGCTGAAAGCCAGTCTTGTGAATATGTTGGAGAATAAACGGAGGATTCCGAATAAATTTGCACAGCGGGACCTTCAGCTGGACATTCATCTCATTCTGCATAAATAAACCACTTCCTCCCAGTTAAGACATCAAATCTCTGTAATGTGAGAAGTGATTTTTTTATACAGAAAATTTGAAAATGAAAGAGGGCATGGAAGATGCATTTCTGGCCTGCTGTTTTGCTGCTCTCCTTCAGACATCAGACGTCCTGCCAACTCTGCAACTAATCTCGGAGAGCTAGACCCAATAAATGTTTGTTTAATGCAATGTGCTTTCTAGATAAACCTTTTGTTCAAACACCCTGAAGGATTATCTTGCCCCTTGTGGCAAATTCTGCTTTGTCGTAGGAGATGGGCCTCACTCAGAAATTATTTCCCTCTTCAGTCAGCTGTGGCGGACTCTAAAGAAAGGTTTAGGAGCTACTTGATGAAGGAGGTGAAAAGCAGTTTTACAGCTGCATGCAAAGGGAGGGGAGGCGGAGACCTTTAGCAGATAAGGCAGGAATTGTGGCTGAAATTGGGGAGGGAGCTCAGACATCAGCTGCTTGGTGGGCTCTCTTCTTCTCAGTCCCATGAAGCTACAGAAGGAAGCTCAGCTGCAGTTGAGGGCCTCTCTTTCCCGTGTCCCCTTGATCTTCTCAAGTCTTGAACCGAAGCAAATTTCTCCCTGGGCCTGAAGCCAGCTTTCAACTTAGTTTTGTACTACTTTTTAATGTTTATGTACCATGCAAAGTCTTATGGAGCTGGGTAGCAGATACAGTAAATAAATACACAGTAAGTAAACAAAGATTTGAGAAAGCACCTTGGCCAGCTGTTTGTGGTTCTTCCTCAGCCAAGATTTATATCCCTTAATCTGGCCAAAGTATTTGAATCTGTAGGACTGTTAGGGCAGGGGAATGGTACTACGATAATTTTATACAGAATATTTAGTGTATCCAGCATGTTACAAGAACAAGGCAATGGGTCTGGCTCTAAGGAACTTGAAGACTAAAATCCTGCAAAGGAAGGACTAGAGAGAAAACAGGTGAACAAGGCTGAGATTAAGAAAGAAGCCAGCCTTAAGGGTGAACCAGGCA
The DNA here is from genome assembly GCF_947247035.1 of Vipera ursinii. NCBI lineage: Eukaryota > Metazoa > Chordata > Lepidosauria > Squamata > Viperidae > Vipera > Vipera ursinii. The sequence goes on along the minus strand of NC_139524.1, from coordinate 20,462,985 downwards.
AAGCCCAGAGCTTCTGTGCACTTTCTGCTCGGTGGGCCAAGAGAGGCTGGGCCTGACCTTGTCGCCTCTTGTCTCCAGCCCATGAACCACCAGCAAGCCATGGTAAGGAGGGAATCGGTCGTTAACTTGGAGAACTTCAAAAAGCAGCATGCCAGGAGGCGGTGGAAGGTAAGAACTTGAGCGGTGACAGCAGGAACAGAAATGGAGGCCCTGAGAGCTCCCAGGGAGTCTGTGCCAGGCCGCTTCCCTTGGGAGCTTGTCAAGACCCTTCCTCGGGGGGGGGGGGCTGGTGGCAAGGGAATGGCTGGAATCCGAAGAGGGCAGGGGGGGGGATTTTTCTGGAGCCCCAGAGCTCAGGAGCCAACTTTGTCAGCCCACCTCAGGCGGATGCTGCCTCTGGGCCCTGACTGGACCGGCCAGAGCAGGCCTTGCAGGGCACGGGCTTCCTTGCCAGGGGTGCCCCTCTCCTCCTCCCAGATACGTTTTCTGCTGCCTCGTTGCAAAGATGGGGTGCTTCTGAACAGCCTGGGTTGCTCCTTGTCCCAGGTGGCTTAGAGTGTCAAAGGGAATTTTCAGAAGGAGCAGAGGCAGCCGAGAGTTGGGGAAGAACAAGGCATAAACCTTCCTGGTGTGGCTTCCAGAGGTGGCCATCTCTAGGAACCTGATTAGTAGCATGAGGGTGTCCCTCATTTTGGCTTCCGGGGTGTGACTGAGTGCCTCTTTCTCCCCAGCTCACCTACAGTATAGTGGCTCTGTGCAACCATTTATCTCGCTCGCTGGTGCGAAAAGTTCGTTTAATGCAAGAAGACAGTTTGGTAAGTACTTTGAGGGCAAAGAGTTGGTAACTGAAGAGTCCTGCTTGGGCTCGGAGGGGCCGGCAACGCCTCCTCCTCTTCTTGCTCCTTCAATATCGGGACCTTGAGAGTTGCAAGGACCTGGCCAACTTTAGGACCAGCCTGGGGTCCCCGCTGCCCCAGGCCAGCTGCACTGCAGTTCCTAGCACTCCTGAGTGCCATTCAGCACCCTTTGAGAGATCCAGGTTTCCCCTCCGTGTTGCAGAAGCTTGCAGTGCAGGACTGTCCTGCAGCAAAACCATGTCAGCAGAGGCAACCCAGGTTTGATCCTGGCGAGGAGTTTTGCTTAGGGGCTCCTTGCTGGTCTGGCCAAGGAAAAGTCCCTCAGGCCTGTCCTTGCGCACGTTGGCTGGGATTGTCCTCAAAGAGAGGACCCCTTCTCCATCAGCAGCAGGTCTCCAGCCTGAAGATCACACTGCTCTGTTTCAGCGTCGTTGTGAAAGTGACCACGAGGAGGACCTGTCCAGCCAAACGGCAGCATCCCATTGTCTCCAGAGGCGGAGGAGCAGTATCTCATAACTGGGACCTACCGGTTGGACTGCAGCCACTGCGGCTGAAAGCCAAGCTCGTGGGAGGAGATGCTTGCCTTCCACACCGCGTCGAACTGGAACCCAAAGCTTCCTGGAGGAAGAGGGCCTGGAAGGGACCGCCCAGGATGGGGGGAGCCTTGGCCCAGCCCAGATGTTCCCCTTGGCCCAGGGGAAGATGGAGGAGTGCCGCCTTTCTCTTCGGGGCAGGGCCACCTGGCCACCCGGCTGCCATCCTCTCTTTTCCAGCAGCAAGCAGATCGTCTCTGAACGAGGCTGCAAACAACCTGGTCAAGGCAGCGACACTCTGCTGACCTTGTTTCACCCCAAACGGGTTTCTCAAGCTTGGCAACTTCAAGATGTGTGGACTTCAGCTCCCATAATCCTCCAGCCAGCATCCTGAAATTGCCAAAGTTGATATGCACCAGGCCAGAAAGATGCAGCGAAGGTGGTGCTGAGAGGCCGGTCTCTCATAGGCTGCCTCTGAAAATACCTTCCACGGAAAGCAGTATGGTGCCTAGAAATAACAGGCACATCCACGTGTGTTTGGCTCTTACGCTGATGCTGTTTTTAAGAAACGGCAGGAGGCACAAACAATGTGAGCATCAAGCTGGACTTCTGGAGAAGACTTCTCCAAAGGCAATAAAAGAGCCACGGGGGCTGGGCTGGGGGAGAAGCCTTGGCCTCAGCCAGCCTCTGAGCATGCTGGTTTCCCTTGCACCGATTTACCCCATCACTGGGCTAGTTGGGGAACTCCCAACCAAGCTGTGTGTCTCTTTTCACATGTGCAGCATCTTCTCAGGGAATTCATGGCAGCCACCTGGTTTCATTTTCATTTTACCTTTTAAAGAGGTGAGGATGTCCATGCAGCCGCGCAGGTTCCCGTCTGCCAGAAGCCAGAAGGCTAAAAATACGCATGGTGCAATGTTGGGCATAGAGGAAGGAAGCAAAAGGCTGCAGTCAAGTAGGCTGAATACCCTTTGCCGCCTTTGGAAAGAGAGCGCCACCCCCAGGGGTTCAGGCCTTTCCATAACCATAGTTAGCTTCATGCTGCAAATCTGGGATATTCCCCTTGATTTCATTCTTGACTGTTTGTGTGTATATCCTGTCTCCCCCCAACAAGGTGGTTTCTCCCAAAATAAAAGTTACATACGAGGTAGCAGTTTCAGCAACGTTGTTAGCATCATGCCTCTAAAAATTCTGGCTGTGCATCGCGGGTCCTCTGAAGCGAGGAAGGAGCATCTTTAATGCATGTGGCCTCCTGAGAGAGAGAGAGGCAGAGACAGCCAGCCAAGGAGGGCTCTCTCCCAGCCTCGTCTGCATGACCGGGTCCGAGTGGCTCCTTCAACCCTGCAGGACGAACAGCTGCCCTCCTGCCTTTCCAAGGGCTTCTCTTGGCAGCCCCGGCTGGCCGGTGCTGCCCCTTTGCGAGCCTGGCAGCCGAAGCGTTGCCCCAGCTGCTCATGGCTGGAGCGGGGAGGATGCTCTGCAGCCAGGTCCCCTCCTGGAGCCTCTGCAGTTCTTTTGAGAAGCCCTTTTTCTGAAAGGGAGGATGAACTTTAGCAGCAGCAGATTCTGGATTTCAGGCCAGGGACCTTGGGACACCAGCGGTCCTCGTCCTCCCACCCCCACCGGTGCTGATGCAACTGTGTCCCTCTAGGCTGGATTTGGCCCACCACCAGATGCCAGCTAAGCAGGACAGGAGGCGGCAGAGGAGGCGCCCTGGGCAGGTCTTCTGAGGAGGAAGCTGCCCAGGATGATGGATTCACTTGAAGGAAGGAGCCTCATCCATCATCAGGGGACCCCATTAGTTCCTTTGTGTCCCACAGAAGACCAGTGGAGGAATATTTCCCAGGAAAGCAATTTTCCAAACTTGTCAGCTGAGATTTCCCTTTCCTCACCCGTTTGCAAACCCAGGTTGTTCCACCAGCTGCATCAGAAATTCTATTCCTTCCGTAAGATATACAGAGTAGATCTACGTTTGATCCAGATGCAAGACCGGGCCCGCCGGCCCTGTCCCCTCTTCCAGGGGCAAGGGGGGCCCCTCTGTGGGGCTTGAGGGCCCTGAAGCGGAGGGGGGGCTTGGGGCAGGCAGGGTCCGCGGCTTTTGCCTTTTCCCCCTCCAAATGGAGCCGCCAAAGAGGATCAAAGGATGCAGAGAATTAAATCGAATCTAGACTCGGAATTCGAATTACAGCCGAATTGCGGGGGGGGGGGGAGGCCGGAGCTTTCCAACGCGCTTCCCTCCCGCGGAAGGGAGAGTTCGCTCGGGGTTTCCATGATCCACAGCGTACTGGAGAGCGACTGATGGGAGATGGACTTGCCCCGGCCTGACCGGGGGAGGCGGATGGGAGGGACCGACTACAAAGCTCATCCCCTCACTCTTGCTAAGGGACTGGACGGTGAGGAGCCGCCCCTCATCGGAGACGGCGCCGTTTCCCTTCTGCGGATGGGAACTGTAGTCCCCCGCGGGGCGGGGCGCTTTGCCCGCTCTGCCAATCCCGGCGCCGGACGCCCCCCCCCCGCAGGGTTGCCGCGCGACGGAAGCGGGAGCCGGCAGCGGGTCTCGCGAGGCTTGGCCGGCGCGGCCCACCCTCCTCCTGCCTCTCTCCCTCCCTCCCTCCCTGCCCCCGCGCGGGCTGGTTGCTGCTGCCTGACCGGAGCGCCGCCGCGGGAGGAGCCCGGGGCCCTCGCGGACGGGCGGGCGGGCGGAAGCGAGCAGGTAGACGCGCCGGGCGGGCGGGCGGGCGGGTGTCGGGGCGGGAGGCCGGCGGCGTCCGGCCCCCGCGCGGCGGGGCTGAGGCGGCGGCTGGGCCTCCCTGCGCGGCCGGGACTGCAACTCCCGTCGGCCCGCCGCCCCGCGAGGCATTCTGGGAGGGCGGGAGCGGCGGCGGCGGCGGCGGCGCGCTCCGAGGCGGGCAGGTAGGGCGGCCCCGATGGCGGCGCTGCGCGAGGGTCCCCGGCGGGGCGGCGGGAGGGCGAAGCGGCGCCGGGCGGCTCCTCCTCCGGCCTCGCGCCCGCGCTTCCCTCTGCGCCGACGGGGCACCCGGGGCTGGCTTAGCGGGCCCGGCGTCGCCTTCCGAGGCTGGCTTGGCCTCCTCGGGGCGGCTTCCTGGGCGCCGCCAGCAGCGCGGGAAGCCTGGCGGCGCGAGCTTCGGGCACCGGGAGCCGGCCGGGCGAGGGAGGGAGGGGCCGTCTGGGCGCCGCAGTCGAGCCCGGGGGGTGTCCGGGCCCGGCCGTCTCGCACTGCCCAGAAAATGGGTTTGAGTTAACGGTGAGCAGGCTGGCTACGCGCCACTGCCGCTGTTTCTGCCGTCGGGCCCAGAAACATCCGGGAAAAGGGAAACGTTCGAAATGGGAGGCCCGGTTGAGGCCGGGTCCTCGAATTAGAGCTTGGCAGTTCCATCCCTGGGACGATTCCTGTACAAGCAGCCGGCTCAGATGCCTGCCTGCCTGTTTATAGTCAACATTTTGTCGGGGTTTAAAAAAGCGATGGATGGGCCTTGCTGAAGGCGTACACGAAAATTTGCATAGATAGGAACAATCTGTACTGGAAGTGACTATTTGATAAGGTTTGCAAGTGAATAGGCAGGCGTGGGTTCAGCTCTCCTTTCACGTTGGGACAGTAAGAGAGAAAGGTAGAACTGTTTGGAGTTGAACTTTACGCTGGTCACTTCACGGACATATCCAGGTAAAGCCAGCAACTGTCAAGAAAAGATGAAAGGCATTAAGCCTTGAACCTAGAAGCTTTAGGCGTTGGTTGACCAGGGTTGGGTGAAGCCTGGGAATTGGCCAATGACAGCCTGACTTCCACGACTGCCTTTTGTGACTGATCCAGGGTCATCAAGCCAACTGGAACGTTTCCAGGCAACCCTGGTAAGCGGGTTCTTCTCTGGAACATTGGAGGAGATGGACAAGCGCCCACATTGGTTTGCCTTGCTTGGCTTGGGAACTTAATAGTTTGAAAGCATTGTTAATTATGTAAATCAGCTTTATATAAATTTGACAATATTAAACTTTGCAAATTCACTTGTAGCGTGCAATACGCACAAATGCTCAGTGAAAAAGTCTGTACGGAGCCCTGTTGGCTATTAAATGGCAGAACACTGAAATGGTCAAAGGTCAAAGGTTATAAATAGAAGAGACCTCTTTTGCAACCTTGCCAGAGCAGATACAGCCAGGGCTGGACTGGACGATCCAATGATGTGATTTGCTAGGCACGGTTCACACAGGCCCCTAATCCCTTAATAAATATAGCTGCCTTCCTTGGGGACAGCTGTTTCTATTTACCATTGTAAGTCACTCCCTTGCCTTCAGTTGAGGTTGGTTTGGAATGCCATATTCTCTCTCACCCCTTGGTTACGTCTTTCAGATGGCCCTTGTTTCTGTTTATGAATAAGTAATGGACCAATGAATGTAATGTGTATACACTCATACACACGCACGCACACATTTCTGGTGTATACGTACAGTATAAGAGGTCTTAAACAAGTAATAGCAGGGTAGTGTATCTGAAAGAGAAAGCACAACACAAGCCTGTAGAGCAGTTTTCACAGAGAATATATCTGCAAATATATTTTCTAACCACCTGAAGGAGTGTCAGACATTCTTAGCTTATCAACACATCAGATTCTAAATAAGTGTTTGTTTTGCTGATGACCCAAGTCCAACTTTTCAGCAGTCTGTGTAGTCTGTGCTACTTTGAACTTTCAGCACGCAGAAAGTTATGATTAACACACACACATTTTATAATTTTTAAATCAAATTACTCAGTTTTTAAGTTGTTTAATTTTGAATTTGTATCTCTACTTTTAAATTGTTTTTGGTGTATCCAGAGGTGGAAACTCAGAACAAAGAAGACGCGATATCAAAAAGCTCACCTTAAAGTGAAACACTGCCTTCTGTTATGAAGTCAGTACAAGCTTTGACTCTGTGGCTGCTGCTGAAACTTTCTAGAATGTTGTGGCTAACCTTGAATATTCATTCATCTTTGGGGCAGATAGAGCTGCCTGCTGTAGCCTTGGAAATGGTTATCTGGCCAGAAATGACGACTGGTTTCCGTTTCTGCAATGGGGTGAATTTGTCCTGAATGGACCCCAGAAATGTCTGTATTATGTAGTAATATGTAGCACTAGAACTTGAAAGATTTAAAGACCGTATTAATTTTGAGAAGATTTTGCATTATTTAAAGTAATTTAAACCTTCTAAGAAAATGTAATCATTGTTCACATCCTGATTTATGAATCATAAATTAGGACATTTGTTTCTTGCATTAAACCCTGAATTTTCTTTAGAAATGTTATGATCCAAATAAAAAATACTGTCGTAGTGGTTGGTTAGTATGTTAGTGGTTAGTTTTGTACATTTATGCAGTGTCCTCTTTGTAGAGCCAACTTTGCAAAATAAAGGCAGGTGGTTCATTGTTTTGACCTAAATGTTGTTGATAGGCTGAAGAGCAAAAAAAAAAAAGCTGGCTAAGAATATAAAGAATGAGAATCAGCTAATGCAATTACAGGCAACTGGAAGTAAGACGAGATAGGAAATGTAGAAAATGTACGGCTACAGTTTCAGACGATTTCTGTATCTCAGCCTGTGATGTAACATCAACACAGGGCGGACCTTCAGTATGATGACATCAAGTTGGCTGCTTTGTTGAGGTGGGAAGGGGAAAGAGGGGCCCGATTGATGCTTTCAGCTCAGTGATCTCCATATTACCTTAGAGAAGGAGATTTTTTTAAAAGGTAAAGGATTAGGCAGCATCCTGACCACTGAGGAGTGTATGAAATGCTGTAATCCAAATAGCTGCTGCTTAGACCACAGCCCAAGTCTGTCCAAATGATATATGAACTCTAAATAGGATTTATACTGCAGTTGCTTATTAGAATACTTTTGCAAAATTAAAAATTCTCTTTGAAAATAGTTTCCTCCTGATATCTAGCCTGAATCTTCTTTGGTGAAGTACTAACTCCGTAGTTCTGCTCCTGCCCCACTCCTTTTTCTTCGGAACAACCCTGTGAATATTTAATGTGGCTGTAAAAAGTCATAAATGAGCTGCTGCAGTGCTGGAAGCTGTAATCCTGTAACTCTTCAGTTCTGCTCCCTGTGTTGTTGCCTTCTCCTTTGGCAAAGTGAGAAACCCCCCCATTTGCTGGATTCTGCCTTAAGCAGCTGCTCTGCAGAGGAGGGTCTGCCCCCAACCCCAGGAGATGCCGTAAAGGGACCACAGGAGGGAGGAGGAGATGGCAGGCTTGGATGCACAGCACGGCCCACCCTTTGGGGACATCAGAGGCAGTCCAGCGCCCTTCAGCTCGATTATAAAATACCAACAACAGCTTTGCCTATTGTTGAGTCATGAATCTCATGGTTGAGTCATATTTGGGCTTCAGTATCCTTTTTTTGTCTCTTATAGCTCTGAACAAAATTTTTATGTCTAGGTTATAATCCCTTTATTTGCACCTAGTGTACAGCAACAAGCTAGTTATTAAATGTTGTTTATAAATAAAGTGGTTTATGGGAAAGGTCCTTTTAAAAATAATGTGCCCAAGAAAAATAATTTAAATATTAATTGACCAGAGAACAAGGGCATTTCTTAGAATCATACACAAATATTGATGACTGAATCATATTTAACCCTTTAACCCTAGAAAACATTGGGTATTTTATTGTGCGGTCACCCCACCCTGTATAACTCTGGGGACGAATAATGAAGCTTGTCCTGTTTGAGCCTTTTCAGGCTGATTCCTTACAGCACTGTTGCTATAGCAATGAACGTGTGACAGTGGTTCTTTCTGCAGTCCTCATCATGGGTGTTGGCTTGCAGAACACACAACAAGCAGGGAGAAGAGTATAATCTTAATCTATAGCATAAATCTTTCTCTAGAATTAATTTCAACTGTTATTGTTTTCTTTCCCTGTATGTCTGCATTGACATGCAGATATATCATCCCTAATTAAATCTTGAAATGCCTTTTAAAAATGTCCATAGTAAGTGCAATTGGAATTTTGTGCTGTTGTCTTCTTAGTCCAGAAAATGAGACTCTGACAGGTAAGGCAGAGTCTGCAAAGGATGCTTTAAAAGAATCAAAACAACTGTACGCATACGTGTATATATAGACCTTCTCATGTATATACATAAACTTTTATATGTTCGTTTCAATAAAGAGTTGTCACATTTTTTGTACCCATCCAAATAAGGCCGCCAGTGGGGAAATTAATTTAGATGTTATTTTCTGGACATTGATACCAAGTGATCTGTCATACTCCTTACAGCACTTTACAGTCGTACAGTCATCCCCAAATGCCTGTCAGTTATGCTGATTATGTGGATCTATTCCGATCTGATTTACTTCTCATTTTAGGAAATAGTCTCAGTTGCTTTAAAGTAGATGACATGGCACGGAATGGAAAAGAGGAGAGGCGAACTCTTGGTTCTCTTGAATTTCTCAGAAGCACCATTGACCACGGTGTCAGAAGACGATGGTTGGAAACTGGGGAGTCCTTTAGATTTTGAGCTGAAATACAAATAAAACTGTCCATTTGGTGGTATTAACAAGTTGGGACAAATATGTGCATATGCACTGAGATTTAATCCAAGCGAGGCAAGGGTCAAGGAGAGAAGGCAGTTCCTCTGGACAGGGGAATGTCTCTGTCCTTTGAGGACAGTGTGTTTGCTGTACACAAAGATGAGTTTGCATAAAGGAAGCCCAGTTCTGGGGTTATTTGGGGAAAATAACATATAGTCTTAACATGACTATTTGGGAGTCACAGCCATTGTGATCAGTGGGCATTTCCCTTGGGCAATTGTGTCTCAGTATTTCACCAGTAGCAGTGGAAAACAGGTATGAGGTTGAGGTCTGGAAATGCAAAGTTGGTGATTTTTTTGGACGTGCGCTTCCTTTTCATTTTAACATGCCAGGCTGACAATTAGTGTTCAGTAAGCATCCAGTTCTAAGGAGTTAGTGAAGAGGGATTTGGGAAAGCCGACTGTTGGAAGAAGAGAGCGGGTTCAGAGACGTATAAGCTGTGTCTGGTGGCGGGTGTTGCTGACTTGGTGACAGAACCGTTTTCCTGCCTGTGCAACAATTCAGCCAGCCAATTATTAATCCCCAATTTGCAGGAAAGAGACACTGCATGTGTGGTGGGATTCCCTTCAGTGGTGCAAAATAGGCGGTTTGCTTTGCTCGGTCTAAACACTGACTCCCCGAATTAGCAGATTAGAGAGCTTTGCAGCAGGACTTTGACAGGCAGAGAAGGTCTGTGAGTGAAGGAAGGAGTTCCTCTGCCATTTTGCCAGGAGTCTCTTGACACAAGAGGCAACCGGGGTTCTTCACACAGCTTTACTTTGGTGGTCTCAATGCAGCAGACGCAGAAGTATATTTTCCCTTTTAGGGGGAAAGAAGTTCTTCATGGAGGAGGTGAGGGGTAGACTTTGATTTTGGTCGTTAATGCATAAATCAGGAAGGTGTGGTTTGTTGTGGCTGTTTAAATTTACTTATGAATTACATTTATACGCTGCCCATAGATGTTGGTACGATAAGGCCTCCGTTAAGTAGTGGATTTCTTTTCCGTCCTAGGACTGATGGCCAGTCGGTAGGCCAAGATGGCGACCATGGTTCCACCTGTGAAGTTGAAATGGCTGGAGCACCTCAACAGCTCCTGGATCACGGAAGACAGCGAATCGATCGCTACCAGGGAAGGGGTCTCCGTCCTGTACGCGAAACTCGTCAGTAACAAAGAGGTGGTCCCCCTGCCCCAGCAGGTCTTCTGCCTCAAAGGGCCCCAGCTGCCTGATTTCGAACGCGAGTCCCTGTCCAGCGATGAGCAGGACCACTACTTGGACGCCCTTCTTAGCAGCCAGCTGGCTCTGGCAAAGATGGTGTGCTCGGACTCCCCCTTTGCCGGGGCGCTTCGCAAGCGCCTGCTGGTCTTGCAGCGCATCTTCTACGCGCTGTCCAATAAGTACCACGACAAAGGCCGGGTGAAGCAGCAGCAGCATTCTCCGGAAAGCAGTTCGGGCTGCGCGGACATCCACTCCATCAGCGAGAGGCCCCGGTCAAGCACGGACGCGCTTATAGAAATGGGGGTACGGACCGGGCTGAGCCTGCTCTTTGCACTGCTGAGGCAAAGCTGGATGATGCCGGCGGCAGGACCCGGGGTCAGCCTTTGCAATGATGTCATTCACACGGCCATCGAGGTGGTCAGTTCCTTGCCTCCTTTGTCTCTAGCCAACGAGAGCAAGATCCCCCCCATGGGCCTGGACTGCCTCTCCCAAGTCACGGTCTTCCTTAAAGGAGTAACGATCCCTAACTCCGGAGCGGACACCCTCGGGCGAAGGTTGGCTTCGGAGCTGCTGCTGGGCTTGGCAGCTCAGCGCGGCTCCCTGCGGTATCTCTTGGAGTGGATTGAGATGGCCCTGAGTGCGTCGGCCGTGGTCCACACCATGGAGAAGAACAAGCTGCTGCAGACCTTGGAAGGCATGATCAGTTTCGATTGTTTCATGACGATTTTAATGCAAATGAGGCGGTCGCTGGTACGTATGCACTGCTCTCAGGTGAAATGAAAGAAAATCTAGGAATTTGTAGCTTCTTTGCAACCAGAGACGGCATAATATCGGATGTATATCCATCCTGTCGGCCTCACCTATGGTTGATGGCATTTGAACAGTTTTGAAAAGAGTTGACCATCTTTAAACCCTGGCATCAGTAGCAGTTTAGAACTGTGTTAGGTATTCCTGATTACTTTAGAAATGCCTGTACTTATTTTCTAGTTAATAGCAGCTACCGAGAAAGTGGTCTTTTAATGTTAGTAGCTTGAAACATTGGCACCTGTACCGCCTGTCTCTTATTTAGAAGAAACAAATAAAAATATAGGCATTCTGGTGTAAAAGTAAAATAAATTAAAAATAAAATGCTGAAGATGATGCATACAATTATTTGCAAAAATAATAAAGAGCTGGTCCAATCTGGGTCGGTCACCGAGACCAGAGGTTCAGTCTTCCAAGCTTTTGGACTTGTGCTGGAGCTTATCCTTGGGGAACTTCTCTCGAGCAGAGTGCATGCCATAAAGTGCTGTTATTTTGAGGAAAGAAATTTCTTTTTAGCCTGTTTTATTTGGGGAAACAGTCTACTGCTTGGTTGGTGAGATATGTTTACGTACTTCTATATGTGTGCGGTTCTCCTTCAGTCATTCCTCTTCTGTGGCTCATTTTGCAGGGATCGTCTGCAGACCGAAGTCAGTGGCGGGAACCAACCAGGACCTCTGAAGGGCTGTGCTCGCTCTATGAGGCAGCCTTGTGTCTCTTTGAAGAGGTACGTCTACCTAGCCATAAAGGAAGGGTGAAAAAAGACTGTTTCACCTTCTTCCAGTCGTGAATTTCTCACTCCTCTAAAAGTGTGAAGGAAACTTGGTATGTGTCCTTGATTCTGTGTATTTTGACTCTGCGGTTTTATTTCAATATTGAATTTCTGTCCTACCTCTTCCCAAGATTGAAGGTAATTAACTGTTACAGAATGTTGAGGAAATTATATTTATTGAATTCTGGCCTGGCTTTAAATTAAAAAGTATTAAAAACAAGCACAGTTATAGCAGCCCTGCATCTGCTTAGCCTATGCAAACGGCTAGGAGAAGGGAATTTGCAGCCCCTGATACCTCTTGATCTTTCCCTTCGGAAAACGGTCTTGGGGTGGGTTTTTTCCCCCAGAAATCTCAACTGAAACTTAAAAGATAGTTCTGTCTTAACAGACTTGCCTTTTTGGTCATCATATCTAATGCGGCCGGTGGGATGAGATGGACAAGTGGGATGAAGTGAATCCCCTGGTCCAACCTCCCACAATCAGATGCGCCCAGATTTCAACTCTGTATCTGAGAATTCCTGGAACTGAAATCTAACAATACATCAAGCGCCACGTTGGGGAAGATGTGGGGTTCACTTGAGTTAATGAGACCGCTTGATAATTGCCTACAGATGTTTCCTGTAAGGCCTGTTTGTTTTAAAAGGTGTGCCGGATGGCCTCCGACTACTCCAGGACATGTGCCAGTCCAGATAGCATCCAGACTGGGGAGACTCCCATTGTTTCTGAAACCTGTGAGGTGTATGTCTGGGGCAGCAACAGCAGCCACCAACTTGTGGAAGGGACCCAGGAGAAAATCCTTCAGCCTAAGTTGGCTCCAAGTTTTTCTGATGCGCAGACAGTGAGTATCTTTGGATAGTGAGGGTAGATTGCTTGGTGAGCTAAAAAAGGATCAGCTGCCAATCTCTTCTGTCTTTTGTTTTCTCCCTGCCATAGATTGAAGCTGGTCAGTATTGTACCTTCGTAATATCCACGGATGGCTCCGTTCGGGCTTGTGGCAAAGGCAGCTACGGCCGGTTAGGACTGGGTGACTCCAACAATCAGTCCACCCTGAAGAAGTTGACTTTTGAGCCTCACCGATCAATCAAAAAGGTGTCATCTTCGAAAGGCTCGGATGGCCACACGCTGGCGTTCACCACCGAAGGAGAAGTCTTCAGCTGGGGGGACGGCGACTATGGGAAACTGGGCCACGGAAATAGCTCCACACAAAAATACCCTAAGCTTATCCAGGGACCTTTGCAGGGAAAGGTAGGCCGCACCGACTTGGCTCTTTCAGAAGGTTCACATCCCCGAGTTTCTTATTTCTCTGTCTGTGTCACCCTTTTGTAGCCCAGCTTATTAAGGAGCTTCTCCATCTAGGGCTGAAATCTAAACTATTTTCTAAAAGGAGAACTTTCTTCCCCTGTTATCCAGGTGGTGATTTGTGTATCGGCTGGGTACCGGCATAGTGCTGCTGTTACAGAGGATGGTGAATTATACAGCTGGGGAGAAGGAGACTTTGGCAGGCTAGGTAACGGGAATAATCGCATTTTCCTCTTTCTTTAAACCGCTAATTAAGACAAAAAGAAATTATTTAAAACAAGTTAGAAACCGATTCTAGAGGCAAGGCCTAAAGAGCAAAATCCTGCAAATGGCCTCTTCTGCTTTCTCTCCCAAGGTCACGGTGACAGCAACAGCCGTAACATCCCCACTCTTGTCAAAGACATTAGCAACGTTGGAGAGGTTTCCTGCGGCAGCTCACACACCATAGCGTTGTCCAAAGATGGGCGAACGGTTTGGTCCTTTGGAGGAGGAGATAACGGTAAGAGCGTTGGTTGAGTGGTGACTGTCTTGCTTGAGGCAGGGAATGGCCAGCCTGAAAAAACCCGTGATCCCGTATGGACTGTTGCGTTCATCGGCAGAAACGTTCGCTCAAGCTTTGAGCCACCATAAACATTTGTTTTATTGCAGAGCAATTTGAACATGAATAAATACAGTAGATCCCTAGTCTTCTCTCACTCTTTCTGTCTCAAGATGCTGCTGATAATTGTAATGTAATGGTTAAATATTTGTAATTTAATTGTACAATTGTAATTGTAATTTAAATTGGCAGTTTATTTTAGATGGATGTCAGTTGCGTAGCCCTCGATCTGCAGATTGTAAATTCCCTTGTGTATGTGGTCCCAACAGGCAAATTGGGTCATGGAGACACCAACAGAGTGTATAAACCCAAAGTGATAGAAGCTCTGCAGGGGATGTTCATACGGAAAGTTTGTGCCGGAAGCCAGTCTTCGCTTGCTCTAACGTCAACTGGACAAGTAAGCAGAACAATTTGCAACTGAGCCACAAAAGCTGGTAGATGAGAAAGAGTTTCACTAATTCTTTGAAGGAGTTTGTGGCTCAGCAGCAGCCTGGGGGCAAAAAGAAACTGCACTGGGATTTCTTAAGCTTCTTTCCCTGCCCACTTTAAGCTATTGGAGCTGTTGGCAAAATGGGCAAGAAATTATTCAACAAAAGAGCTGTCTTAATGTTTGTTTGTTCCAAAAATACTCAAGGTGGCTTGCAAAAGCTAATTGAGAAGCAAACCCAGGTTTGAACTCATGTGCCTAGTTTTAAGTGGCCGAGATGTGCCCAGAGTTGGCTCTCTCTTTGCTGTTGGCAGGGGACGTTGGCAGGCTCTGTCTGGCTACGTGACACAGGCTGATAGGTGCAGAGCCGGAAGGCTTATGTGTACAGATTGAATCAGCTGCGGCTCTTCAGTTAGAGAAAGATTTCTTTAATGGTGTCAGAGTTGTACCTGGGTTGTAGTTGGGGCTTATGGACTCTGGTCTGTGAGGTTTAGCATTCTTTGTACCCCTTTGATCCAGGTGTCTGCCTGGGGCTGTGGGGCATGCTTAGGATGTGGCTCCTCAGAAGCCACGGCTCTCCGGCCCAAGTTGATTGAAGAGCTGGCCGCCACGCGGATTGTGGACATTTCAATTGGTGACAGCCACTGCTTGGCCCTTTCTCATGGTAAGAAGGCGTGCCCGCATACTCTGGGTAAATTGTGTTTGGTATTGTGAGATTTCTGTGACGATCTTGAACTGCTTCTCTTTAGATAATGAGGTTTACGCTTGGGGTAACAACTCCATGGGGCAGTGTGGCCAAGGGAATTCCACCGGCCCCATCACTAAGCCAAAGAAAGTAAGTGGTTTAGATGGAGTCGCCATTCAGCAGATTTCGGCTGGAACATCCCATAGTCTGGCTTGGACAGCCCTTCCCAGAGATAGGCAAGTAATACGTGCACGTGTGCGCTTCTGTGTGATAAAGCTGTGCTGTTTCTGTCGCCGAGACCTAATTGAAGCGCCTGATGTTTTTGAGCACTGGGCCTTTTCATCACCAGAGACCTTGTTGGATTTTCCAAACTTCCTGTGTGTATTTTATAACTCGTTAGTTGCCAATATCTCTCGGCATTCTCCTTTTGTAACTGGCCTCTGGCACGGGACTCATGGCCGCAGCGTCTTCCGATTTGGACTCCGTTGTGCTCTTTATTCATCCAGCGAGGTCTCACAACTCCGGCACAACAGAAAGGCAACTCGGGATGAGCAGAACTACTTTTAAAACGAGAAATTGAATGAGTGGGGTAATGGATTAAAGGGATGATTCAGCAGGTAGTCATTCTGGGTGTGTGTGCTACAAATGTGATAAATACAGTGTGATTTTGTATTAAATGTGTTCTTTTATGGTGTTAGATTTCAGTTTTGCTTTTTTTTAAAATTTCTGAACCACTCTCTGTGCATCGGGCGCAGAAGAAAGGTGAGGTGAGGATATTAGGAAAAAAGCAGTAGCCCCCTCAGCAAGCACCTGGTTCCAGCACACTAGATAGGGATATATGGGGGGGGGGGCTTTACTAGCACTGTGTACAAAAGAGACATAGAAACAGCTTGAGAATTAAAAGGAAGCATTTAGGTTTTGGTCTTAGGGAATACGTTGCAGAGTCCTGCTAATGAGCAAGCTCTGGCTAACTAGGGTTGATGTCAAAGTACCAAGCAGGGTCAGTTTGGAGGCAGAACCGGGCAGCTGAAAGCCCTGGAGGAAGGCTGTGCCACCCCCTGCTGCCGCACAGATGCTCCCCTGAAGACCCCCCAAGTCGAGCTCGGTTTGAAGGAGCTTGAGTGCATTTCACATCAGATCTCCCTTTTCTCTGGCTTGGCCTGGTTCTGCTCTTCAGTGTGATGGGCATCTTCCTTCCTTAACCTTTCCTCCTTTGATTGCAGGCAGGTTGTTGCCTGGCACAGGCCGTATTGTGTGGATCTTGAAGAAAGCACCTTCTCCCACCTCCGTTCTTTCCTCGAGCAGTATTGTGACAAAATTAATAGTGAGATTCCTCCTCTTCCTTTTCCTTCCTCAAGGTACTTGTTTTGGGGGGGGGGTGAAATCCTTTCGGCTGCTTCTCTTTTGATTATTGTTGTTAATATGTTTCATTTTAATCTCGATTTATCATGAATGCAGAGCTAGAATTCCTTTTAAGATTTCTGATTAAGTAATAGAAATCCTTTGTGGCAGTAACGTATGGACTTTTCGGTGAGAAACCGAAGGCTCTTCCACTGGGTGGGAGAAACCATTTGCTAATTTCTCTTTCAACTCTAGCGTGAACACGGAAGGCAGGGCAAGGCCCCTTGGGGCTTTGGGGGAGGATTCCCCTGTTTGTGCTTTCAGCAGTTAAGTCTAACAAGGAGCCCCTTTTGTAAAGGAAGGCAGTGCCTGGGAAGGAAGGACAAGCCAGATTATTACAGAAAGGCCTCCGTTAATGGCGACTCCTTCTTTTGCAGGGAGCACCACAACTTCCTAAAACTCTGTCTGAAGCTGCTCTCCAACCACCTGGCGCTGGCGCTGGCTGGCGGAGTGGCCACCAGCATCCTGGGCAGGCAGGCGGGGCCCCTGCGGAATTTGTTGTTTCGCCTGATGGATTCCTCCGTCCCAGATGAAATACAGGAGGTCAGTCTTGATTGGGAAGCCCCCTTTAGACTGTACATTTGCTGAACGACGTTACGTCTATTTTGCAGCTTTCAGTGGGACGTTCATGCGATTTCATCTCCCTTCAAATTTTAGGTAGTAATTGAGACTCTGTCAGTTGGAGCGACGATGCTGCTGCCTCCCTTAAGGGAGAGGATGGAGCTGCTGCACTCCCTCCTTCCCCAGGGCCCTGACCGATGGGAGAGCTTATCCAAAGGGCAGGTAAGAAGTCCCTGTTCGTCTGAAGGCAAAGCTGGACCTTTACGGGGTGATGCTGCTGCTGAGGATCTGACGATCTGACGCTGACTGTGCTTATTATGCTTCTGAACTGTAAGTTCTTGGAATAGCACACAGAGCTGGGAAAGCACCATGAAATCAACTAAATTCTGTACTGCTGGGTAATGTAAAGGTTAAATCAAAAAACCCGACTGTAATGCTGAAAACCACGTGCAAGGGATCTTGCTTTGATGTCTTATCTGGCTGTTATTGTCAGAAGGTTTCTAAGTGAAGGAAATAGGGGTTTTTTTCCCTTTTTTTCCCCATCAGCGAATGCAGTTGGATATCATTCTGACCAGCCTGCAAGACCACACTCACGTCGCCTCCTTGCTCGGCTACAGCTCCCCCTCTGACGCCACTGACATCTCCTCCCTGTGCATTGCTTATGGGAATCTCTCTGATGCAGCCTATGGGGCCCAGAGTCACCACCCTGACACTCACCTGGCCGAAATCTTAATGAAGACTCTCCTGCGCAATTTGGGGTTCTATACGGTGAGTTCCTTACCTACTCCTGGTGCCCCTGGAATAGTTTAGTCCAGAAACACTGGTTGGATCAGAGGACTGATGGGAGGGTGCAGTGGGGGAAACCAACTGTTTGAAAAAATCAGCTGTTTTCATTTGCCAGAGTTTTAGTATTGTCCACTCTTTAAGTTGGATTAATAATTTGGTTATGTCGTCTCAGTTCTAACTCCTGGGTGCTATTTCCTAATTGGCGAGAATTGTATTAGTAGCAAGGACACAATAATTCTTTAAAGCAGTTCTAGAAAGCAGCCATATCTGTTGGTAGAAACATGGCTCCTATAGCTATTGGAATGGGGTGGGGATTAAAAATAAGGAAGGGAAACTTACACAGGGAAGCATATTAAACTTTGTGTGTGTGTGAATCTTCTGCCTTGGTAGGATCAAGCATTTGGAGAGCTGGAGAAAAACAGTGACAAATTTTTACTTGGGACGTCTTCCTCCGAGAACAGCCAGCCTGCTCATCTTCACGAACTCCTTTGCTCCCTGCAGAAACAGCTCCTCGCCTACTGTCACATTAACAGCGTCGGTGAGGTGAGTGCTGCAGTTTTTAGACCCGTCTCCAAAGTAAGCAAAACAATAAAGAACGTGACGGACAGTAATTTTAGGTGCAAACTTTTGGCTAGAGGTCATTGGATGAGCAGAGGAGTCCGTAGTTCTTGTGGCGGTCGCCTCCCTGCCGGCCACGTTCCCTGCGGAGGACTTTTCACGGGTCTCTCTTCTCTGCAGAGCTCCAGCAGTGTGGCCCTCCTGCACAAGCACCTCCAGCTTCTCTTGCCTCACGCCACGGAGATCTACTCCCGCTCAGCTACTTTGCTGAAGGAGAGCCCCTGGAACGGCAGCGTGGGAGAAAAACTGAGAGGTGGGTGTGCGTGCGCATGCGTGCAAGCATGCGCTGTTTATCCGATTGTGCTCAGTAGAGAATGTAGTTACAGAACTATTGTTCATCAGGCTTTTTTCTCCCAATCTGTCTCATTTTTGCTGAACGTTTGGTTAAATGCCCAAATACGTGTCAGGTCTGGCTAGGCTGATCGTAGTGCTGGTTTGGAGTAACGGCTGGAAATGCTTAGCCTGTGTCTTGGGGCACATGAGAACCCTAAGGCTGCTTCTTGAGTCTGGTCAAGGGGTGCCAAGGTTATATTGGGGGGAGGGAGAGGGGGGGATTCATGGGACTTGCCTACCTCCAATTGAAGAAGGAATTCCCCAGCCAGCACTCTGGGAGTTGAAGTCCACACAGATTGAGAAAGGCTGCCCATGAATTTGCCATCAGGCATACATGTATAAATCCAGGCATCTTTCCCCCCCCCCCCACTTCCTGCTGCAGCTTTCCAGGCCTGCCCCCCATTAATGAGCCTTTCTCCCCCCCCTTCCAGATGTCATCTACGTGTCTGCAGCGGGAAGCATGCTTTGCCAGATTGTAAATTCCCTGCTTTTGCTGCCTGTATCGGTAGCCCGGTCTTTGCTGAGCTACCTTCTGGATCTGTTGCCACCTCTGGATTGCCTTAATAGACTCCTGCCAGCTGCAGTGCTTCTAGAAGACCAGGAGTTACAGTGGCCTCTTCATGGTAAGCCTGGCTCAGAGTAGATCTTGTCCTTTCCAAACTGAGAAGGGGGGGGGAGATTTCAGAACGGAAATGGGCTGGTAATCCCAATTTTCTAAAACGCTGATTGCTCCATATTCCCAGGTGGGCCTGAACTGGTCGATCCAGCTGGAATACCCTTACCTCAGCCTGCCCAGGTGTGGGTGTGGCTTGTGGACCTTGAGAGAACCGTTGCTTTGCTGATTGGACGGTGTCTGGGTGGGATGCTACAAGGGTCGCCGGTGTCCCCCGAAGAGCAGGACACCACTTACTGGTTGAAAACACCGTTGTTCAGTGATGGAGTAGAAATGGACGTTCCCCAGTTAGGTAATCTGGTCAACAGCATTAAAGATTTGCGGAAATAGAAGTGGGTTACAGGTTAAAATAATCCAATAAATTTCCAGAAGTGGGAGAGAAGGGTAGAAAGATGCTCGGGGGAGGGGACTTTTAGCTTAGAAAAGTGGGGAAGAGAAAGAGAAGTATAAAAATACACTGGGAGGGAGAAAATAGAGAAAAAGTATTGTCCTTATTGTATCATATTAGGAGTTGTGAAAACAAATGCCGGATTTTGGACAGAAGGGAACAAGCAAGCACTTCTTCATGCAGGCATTAGCCCCAAAGAAACGTTCAGGTGGTCACCTGCTTGGGTGGCTTTAAAAGGGAGCAGTGGAAGGCTGAGCGTGCTCAGTAGCCCTTTGGGGGTCACCGCTGGGGCTCCCCTGAGTGCCGGTGGAACGGTTGGTTCTACTTATGAATCACTCAGTCAGCCCTCTGATTGTTCCCATTTCAGACATATTACAGCTCCCATAAGTTGGGATAGATTTGGAAGGTTGAGCTAAGTAAATGGATAACATGCATTTGTTTTTGTTATTTTTAGAGAAATCGGTGAGTTCTCTGCTGGAGGTGGCCCTCTCTGGAAACGAAGAGCAAAAGCCTTTGGATTACCGCCTCCGCCCGGAAGTCTCCATCTTAGTGGACATGGCCCTGGGGTGTGCAAAGGAGCCAGCCCGCAGCCTCTGGGTCAGCATGCAGGACTACGCCGTGAGCAAAGGTAAACTCTCGGAAGAGGGAGAGGGAGCCCCATGCTCTTCTCCCTCCTGGCTCTCAGGTAGAAGTGGTGCATCCCAGGTAAAAGACAGAGGAAGTGCTTAGCCTTCTCTTGGGGAAGCAGCCCCTTCATCTTGGCTCCAAGAGAGGACTTGGCTCCGTTTAGCACAGGGAAGGCGACCTCCGAGCGGCAGGTTCAGCCTTCCGATTTCCAGGGAACCTTAGCAGATCATTTGGCGAAGCAGATTTGGCCAGAGGAGATGCGGTCCAATTTTCCATCCTGTTTGGAGAGAGCTTTAATCGGGCTGCAAATAGGAGTAGGTGGCCTCTGGGCTGCAAAGCAGTGTCAGTGTCCCCTTCAGGCCCCCTCCCAGAATTGTGTGCTTTTTGCTGGGCTGGGGGGCTAATTGGACCCCTTGAAAAGAGCAAGCACCAAAGAGTTGGGGGAATCATTGTGGAACCTTTCTGGCCGTTTACCCTTCGGAGGCTTCCAGGGCATTTTATTCTGTTTCTCTACTCAATCAGATTGGGACAGTGCGACCTTGAGCAGCGAGTCCCTGTTGGACACCGTCTCCCGATTTGTTCTTGCTGCCCTTTTGAAACACACAAATCTGCTCAGTCAAGCAAGTGGTGAGAGCAGGCAAGTATTCCAGAACCTATTCTGTCATTTTTGTCTGAGATTGATGTCTCTTGTCTTAACCATGTGGGATGCTTGTGTTTTTAGGTACCAGCCTGGAAAAATGTTGGTAGAAATCTATCGATGCGTGTATAAAGTTCGGAATCGTTTGCTTGCTTGCAAGAACATGGAACTTATTCCCACTCGCTCATCTTCCAGGGATAGATGGGTAAGCCTGACCACCACCTGTTTCCTTTTCTTAAAGAGGGAAGGTATTTTAACATGAAGAAATTAAAAGACGCTTGCTCCTCGGGAGGAAAGCCATGGCAAATCTAGACAGCACACTAAAAAGCAGAGACATCACCCTGTCAACAAAAGTGCGTATAGTCAAGGCTCTGGTCTTCCCAGTTGCAATGTGTGGCAGTGAAAGCTGGACCATAAGAAAGGCTGAGCGCCAAAGAATTGAGGCCTTTGAACTGTGGTGCTGGAGAAGACTCCTGCGAGTCGCTTGGCCTGCAAGGTGATCCAACCTGTCAGTCCTAGAGGAGATCAACCCTGGCTGCTCTTTAGAAGGCCAGATCCTGAAGCCAAAACTCAAATACTTTGGCCACCTGATGAGAAGGAAGGACTCACTGGAGAAGAGCCTAATGCTGGGAAAGGTTGAGGGCAAGAGAAGAAGGGGACGACAGAGAATGAGGTGGCTGGATGGAGTCACTGAAGCAGTAGGCGTGAGCTTAAATGGACTCCAGAAGATGGTAGAGGACAGGAAGGCCTGGAGGAATGTTGTCCATGGGGTCGTGATGGGTCGGACACGACTTCACAACTAACAACAACAACATTTTAACATGAAAGACCACGGGGGTTTCTCAGGCTGAAATTCATGTGAGCATTTCTCCTTGTTTTGCTTGCCTTGAATTAAGCTGGTTCATTACATTTTTAAATTGAAGTATTTCAGATTTGAATTCTGTGGCAGGCTATTGAAATAAGCGATGGCTAAAAGCTTGGTGTGATAGCTAGCGGGTTATTTTTATTCCGTTCAAGTAACGGATTATTCCTGTTTAATTGAAGCAAGGGCTCCATTCACAGCCCCTCTTCTTTGCCCTTTTTCCAGCTGTCAGATAATCCAGAATCGTCAGACATCGATGCTCAAGAAAGCCCCTTTACCCGGACCATCGATGAGGAAGCAGAAATGGAAGAGCAGGCAGAGAGGGAAAGGGAGGAGGGGCACCCGGAGCAGGAGGAGGAAGAGGAGGAGAGAGAGCACGAAGTGATGACCGCTGGCAGTAAGTGGACGCTGGGGCCGAGATCCCGGGCACCTCTGGCACAGTTTTGCCTGGGGGCCGAGACATTCAGCTGAAGAATGACTGCCGCCCTTTAGCTCCGCCTAGCAGTTAAGACCTTTTGTTTTTGTGTTGCATGTTACAGAAATATTTCAATGTTTTCTATCAGCCCGAGAAGTAGCCCGCGGCCGAGACCGAGAGAGAATAAATGGCGGGCTGGGGGCACAAGCAGATGATCAGCCCCCCCAGTCCCAGCAGGAGCGGCGCATCAGCAGAGACCTTCCGGAGGGCCAGGATGTGTACACGGCTGCCTGCAACTCGGTGATCCACCGCTGTGCCCTGCTGATCTTGGGGGTCAGCCCGGTGATTGAGGAGCTGCAGAAGCAGAGGGAGGAAGGGCAGTCGCAGCAGCTTTCGGGCGGCACTCCGGAAGGGGCCGGCCTCATGACCAGGTGCGAGCAGCTCTGCGCTCTTCTCCGGCATCTCAGGCACCTGCGGTGGCTGCACCGGAGCTCTAGTCGGATGGGTGTCCTTGGTGGTGCCCTTTGGATGAGCTTCGCTACTTACTGCTGTGAAGGCAGGGCTGCATTTTTTCAAAAACCGACCCCAGGGCTGTCCTTGGTGTTCATTGTGTGTATGATGCATTTGCCTGTCATGGGAGAGTAGATTTAATCAAATGTGGTTGTGGCTGAATTTATGCAAGCAGAAGCACTCGGCTGCATGTGGGGACATGGAAGGAGAACCCCTGAATTAGGAGGCTTTTCATGGCCGTGGCCTATGACTGAACGCAGAGCACGACACTGAGAACCCCCAGGCAAAGGAAAAGGTCTTTGCATCACTGTGTACTTTTTTCTCTCTCTCGTCTGTTTATGTGAGGCAGAAGTGAAAGTCTTAGCGCAGAAAGCCGTTCGGGCCACTCTACCTCAAGTTACAAACTGATGAAATCGAGGAGTGAATCTGACCTCTCTCAGCCTGAATCAGATGAGGAAAATTACTCACTGGTAAGCAGAACTGCAAGCGTTACTTGATGGGACAGGCAGTCACAAACTTGATTCAGCTCAAAAGCCCAACGTGTGTTTAGATTCCTCTAAAACAGACATGTCAAACTCGCGACACCACATGACGGCGCGCGACGTCTCGGAACTTTTTCCCATTGCTGGCAATGCGATGGGCGCGGTTTCTCCGTGATGCTCCGGCCCGTGGGCCGGCAGTTTGACACCCCTGCTCTAAAAGGACGGTGTTTCTGTTATTTGCTTATTTTCCACTTCCCTCCCTGTCTCTGCCCCCGTTTATGTTACGTCTCTTAATTTGTCATCTGGGTTTTTAAAGCTGTGCCCCAGCTTGACTGCATTAGGAACTGTTACTACAAAATAACCAGAAGGACCCATAACGTTAACCGTTTTCTGTGCTTCTCTTTAGAGCGGAAGGCGAAATGTGGACCTGGATTTGGCATCATCGCATAGAAAGAAAGGTAAACCATTAATTATCGCCACCTCATAGCCCTATCATCCTCCAAAATCAGGGGTCTCCAACCTTGGCAAGTTTAAGACTTGTGGACTTCAACTCCCAGAATTCCTCAGCCAGCCATGAAGAATTCTGGGAGTTGAAGTCCACAAGTCTTAAAGTGCCCAGGGTTGGAGAACCCTGCTCTAAAGCAACGACCTTGACCCTTTGCAACTTCAGACAACTTTCCAAGTCTGTTGTGTGGCCCCCTTGTAGTGTGGGAGGTTCTGAGGAGGGGTCTGTGCTGATGGTCCACCAGCATTCTAGCCTGGCTTGCTGGCCACCGCCTTACCCAGCGATCAGAGCTGCATTCCAGAGCAGGCTGAGGTTCTCTGCACATGGCCAGAGAATAATGGCTGCCTGTTTCCGTGGGTTGCTTTATGAGGGGAAACTCTGGAGAATTCTGAAGAGTTCTGGATTTGGAAACCAAGTTCTCAAGGTGGACTCTTCAGTCTACACTTCAAAGAATTATGAGAGGGATTGCCGTTGCACAACTGATGGAAATGCCACGTATGATGGGAGTGTCGCCACATTCCGTTGTGCGAAGCGAGAAGGCGGATTGCAGGTGGTGCAAAGAGAGTCCAGGGAGCGATGGCCAATCAGTCGAAGATCCATCAGAAAGTGGACCCTCTGTGCTTGGGCCTAATCTCCACTTCCTTTACTGAGGGGAAGAAGGGTCGCTACTCTTGACGAGCGAGTGCTGCTTCCTTTTGAGCAGTCTGTCTTCCCGCACCTTTCTTAGCTTCTGAAAACTTTTGGTTCCCGCTGGGCTTCTGGAGTTGCTGTCCTTCAACCGGTCTCTGTCCTCTAGGGAAACCTTGAATTCAGCTTGTTGCCTGGCCAGATCTGCTCCGCGCCGGGCCCTGTGATGCAGAGTAGCCAGGCCTGGGAAGTGGTGGTGGGATGCAGCCGTGTTTTCTAACCCAGCGGTCTCCAGTCTTGGCAAATTGAACCTGTGCAGTTCAGTTCCCCAAACTGAACATCCGCTGGGTTAGTTTTACAGGGCTCTCCAACCTTGGCAACTTTTAAGACTTGTGAACATTCCTCAACCTGCTATGCTGGGGAATGTTCACAAGTCTTAGAGTTGCCAAGGTTGGAGACTCCTGCAAATCTAACCCATCGGATTTTAGGAAGTGATTGTTTGAATGGGAACGCTCCGCCCCCTCCCCCCCTTCCTGACCCTGTTTTCCATGTGTGGACAGATTGCAGATTGAATGTTGTCTTTCTTTGTCTTCTGATTCTTGTGTGGTAGTGTGTTTACTCCTTTTTGGCCAGTTGAGCCCCAGAAAAAAGAAGAGCTTCAAGCAAGTACACGATGGCATGTTCTGATTTTATATTCTCTCTCTAGTTTGCCTACATACTTTATAAAATATAAAATATGTATAGCAGCCGCTCCACCTTCATTTTGAATATCGCATTATTGAGAAGTGGCATACAAGGACAAGTAAACGTTGGTGGTCCCTGTCCCCCCCCCTCAGACTTTTGTCAAGCTCAGAGTTGAGCTACTGCTGGAGTCGTCGTAAGGCTTTGCTTAGCGCAAGGGGCGTCCTTGAAGCACGGCGGAGCCCTCTTCGCCCAACTGCAGCTTCCAGGAGAGGGTGGGTTATTTTAAACCCCGACTATGCTGGACCCTCAAAGACCCCCCTCCTTGGCAGTCTTTTCCTTTTCTGAAACGTGTGAACAGTCACTTCTTGAGAGGTTTTTGTGAATTCTCCCTTTTCTGTTTCTGATAAGGAATGTATCGGACCCTTCTGGCCTAGTAAGTTTCTTCTGGGTTCTGCAGTTTTTAAAAAAAGTAACGTGCATTCCTTTTTTAAATCGGGGAGGGGGGGAGTCATGGCAGCCCTGAGTGCCCTCTGCCCCAATTAGCCCATCCGCGGTGGCTCTGTGGGCCCCACCGCTCGCCTTGCCCTTCCTCCCGTTCTTCAGTGGCCATGGATCAGCGCCTGGCATCGCCCTTTGGCCTTCACGTTTGTGTAGCTCTCTTAATGCCCAGAGAAAGGAAGGCAGCTTAGCTCAACGTAAAGTCGACATCGTAAAGTGGAACGCCGAGGGGCGTATCGCTCTGAAACTGTAGAATGCAGTAGAATTACCGTATTTTCCGGCGTATACGACGACTTTTTAACCCATGAAAATCACCTCAAAAGTTGGGGGGTCGTCTTATACGCCCAGTCGTCCTATACGCCGGAAAATCAGTGGGTGGCGTCTGGCGGGAGCCAGCAGGGCAGTCCTGCGCATGCGCGCACTGCCCTGCTGGCTCCCGCCTGACACTCTTCCCTCTTGAGGCAGCATCGCTCCCCGGCTCCTAAGGAGTCCTCGGGGATGCTGCCTCAAGAGGGAAGAGCCGGCTCCCGTCCGACGCTCTTCCCTCTTGAGGCAGCAGCTGCCTCAAGAGGGAAGAGCGTCGGACGGGAGCCGGCAGGGAAGTCCTGCTCCCGTCTGACGCTGCGCTTCCGCCGGGCGGTGCTGGCCGAGACGAGCCAGCAGGCAGCCGCCGTGAGCGCGGCGCTGAGGGGCAGCGGCAGGACGGCCCAGCGCCTGCAGGACGGCCAGCAGCCCCATGCGCAGCAGCAGCCGCCGGCTCAGCAACAGGTCCGAGCGCAGGAGCCGCACCACCAGGCTGCCCAGGAAAAGCAGCCACACCGAGAGGCTGCACGCCCAGTCCAGCTCCATGAGGGGCAGGGCGGGAAGAGGGACCGGGAGCCCGGGCCGAGCGCACCTCGGCCGACGGTGAGAGGGAAGCGGCACATGAAAAAGAGGCTGCGGGCGGAGCTGCCCCGCCCTGCGCCGAATGGGAGAAGTTCAAGGCCTGGGGGGGGAAGCAGGAGGGGCGCCGGCCGTGGCGGGGTGGCGGCTGCCCTCCGGCACTGCCTGCCGCCCGGGAAATGCGCCTCGGGGGCCGGCGGGAGCAGCGGGAGGGCCGGCGGGGCCAGTCGGGCCTTCGCCTCCTCTGCGACGGACAAGGAGGGCAGGGCATGTAAGTATTTTCCGGTGTATAAGACAAAAAACCTTGAAAAACTTCTTAAAAGTAGGGGGTCGTCTTATATGCCAGGTCGTCTTATATGCCGGAAAATACGGTACAGACTTTTCCACAGAAACACTGATAGAGTTTGAGCAATAATGTAACTAAAATTATTGCAAAATTGAGGAGCAATAAAATAGGTTTTGCCTCACTCCCCTGTTTCTAAAAGTTTCATATTTTTTGTGCAGACAAGGTCACCCTTCAACAGCTGTTTTCTTTTTCTCCCTGTGCATTTACTTAAGAGTAACAGCTTTATGAGATAATGGTGGGGTCGACAAGACTCGCATCTGGTTACGTGATGCCTCAGCTTACGACCATAAGTCTGGGCTTAGTTAGGGTAGTAAGTCGAGGGCTATCTCTCTGTATCTGCTTAAGCTCAGCCAAGCCACTTTGCTCTGAAGCCAGGTCCAAAGAAAGCAAACCATTTGTGCCTGTTTACTTGACCTTTACTCATCCCTGTATTTACATAAATTTCCAGAAAATCTATAAATCACCCACCCCTGCTTTACACTGATGCAAGTTACACACAAACCTTTTTTTTCAATTGGATGTGAAGAAAAGAGTTTCCCTTTTTTGTGTGTGGCAAATGTTCTTTCCCCCCTTTACCCCTGTGTTGTTTTATTTGCATATACCTTTTTTTCAACATTCTAGCTTTAAGCTAAACCGTTTGAGTGGCTTGTGCTTTTAATTTCCTTGTAAGGCAAAATCCGTAGCCCGGAGATTTGCCGGCAAAACATGCAGCTCTCAGTTTTTGGGCCTTTGATGTGGTGGGCATTGCTGACCATGTGCATGAAATTGAAGGAATTCCCATTTCCATCTGTTTTGAATTGTAAGCTGCGCACTCGCTTCTGCCAGTTGCAGAACTCGGCTGCCTTGCCGCTGACGGGATTCTGCTGTGTGTTTCTAGGCTTGGTCCACAGCCCGACTGAAACTCTCAGCGACTCGTGGACTCGGCTAAAACAGCGCGATTGGCTCTCCAGCTCTTCTTGTTTGTTTGGGGAGCCTGATGTGGATTTCACAAAATCCGTCGGCATTCATACTTTGATCGAGAACATTGTTACTTTTATAAGTGGGGATGTAGGAAGCTCCCCAGGCTTCAGGGAGCCCGAAGAAAGCATGTCCACCGATCCCCAGGCCTACCTGGTGGCCATGGAGCAGCAGCAGCAGAGAGCGGAGGTGTGTGTTGCATGTTGTGGTTCCTTGTCATCCCGATTGTCAGAGGATCCGGGCCCTGGAGTTGTCGCCTGCCATTCTGCCTGGGGGAGGGACCTGTTCACTTCCTTCCATTCTGGCAGGCTAGTTGGTTTGGCCCTTGTGCTGGCCGGCCTTCCCGCGCAATCAGCGGTTGTCAAGCTGTGCTGGCACCACGAAATATCAGAAGCAAAACCCAGCATAAGAGCCTTCTGGCACCTTTGGCGCATTTAATGTAGCTGAGCCCCCGATGGACTCGTGAGCAGTTGCCTTCACATAAACAAGGATTACGGTCTTGCAGCTTCTGCATTCTGTTTCCTTCTGCTGTGGCTGTTCTCCCAAGCCTGGATACTTCCTGTGCCTCTCAGGAGGAGACGTGGTCTGTGAAAACACCTGCCACTGTACATGTTTAGGTCCTGTCCACAGGATGTCCTGTGGCTTCTGCTTGGAGAATGTTATTTGCAAGCTTCCCTGTCGTCTTGCTGCTCTTAGGATTTGCTTTCCCAGTAGCAGCTCCAAACCCCTCTTTCCAATCGCCCTCAGCTGCGCCTGGAGGCCTTGCACCAGATCCTGGTCTTGCTTTCGGGAATGGAAGAGAAGGGCAGCACCAGCTCCCTGGGGAACCGCCAAGGACTGGGGTTCCAGTCTTCCGCATTTCTCACTTCTGTGAGGCTGCAGTTCCTGGCCGGCTGCTTCGGCTTGGGAAGCGTGGGGCAGGCCGGAGCCAAAGGAGAGAGCACCCGGCTGCACCACTATCAGGTAAGGGCTGTGGCCCCGAGAAGACGGTGCCGTTGTGCACCCCCCCGCTTGCCTCAAGACCTGTCCAGGGCTTCCTCTGGCGGGCGGCTCTCCAATGGGTGGGCTTCACTGCCCTGGGCTTTTCCTAGGATGGCATCAGAGCAGCTAAGAGAAGTCTCCAGACCGAGATCCAAGTGGCGGTGCACAAGATCTATCAGCAGCTGTCTGCAACATTGGAAAGAGCCCTTCAAGCAAATAAGCATCACATTGGTAAGAAGAGGGGATTGAATCCGGCATTAGTTTTATTTCTGGGAAGAAATAAACCTGAGATTCCTCCGGCTCAATCTGGAAACCTTCTTTAAGTATGTTCTTGTTTTCCCTTTTGTGCTTGCGTGCGCGTGTGTGTGTATTAGAGGCACAACAACGGCTCCTGTTGGTGACTGTGTTTGCCCTAAGTGTGCATTACCAGCCAGCCGATGTCTCCTTGGCCATTTCCACCGGATTGCTGAACGTCCTTTCTCAGTTATGCGGGACGGACACCGTGCTAGGGCAGCCCCTGCAGCTCTTACCCAAAAGTGGCATTTCCCAGCTCAGCACGGCCTTGAAAGTAGCCAGCACTCGGCTGCTACAGATTCTCGCCATCACCACCGGGTAAGGACTAACGAGATAAAACTTACCCCCCAGAACCGACTGGTTGAAATACTGAAAAGTTGGGATGAAAGTTAGGCTAAGCCCCAAATTTACCTCCTTTGCAAAACCAGGAAATACTGACCTTGCATCATCCCTCCACCAGCTGCAGCCGCCTTAAACGGTGCTGACGGAAGGCCCCGCCTGGTTGAAAGACGAGTCCTTGGTCGAGGTCTCCAGAGTCGGGCCAGGCAGGCCTGGGGTGGGAATGGAGGGTGCTGCGGGTTCAGCCTCAGCCCGTTGAAGGTCTGCTCCTGGGTGGCCGAGAGCAGCATTCCCCTCCATTAGCAATTCCGTTGGTTGGAAGGTGTGTCCAGGCCCAGGAGCAGGAAGTTCGTGTCCGGGAAGGTTCTCCAGTGCCTCACGTGGATCTCTTCCCAGGGCTTGGACTCCTCTGGGTGACCCTGCTTGACCTCCACCCTTTCCACCTAGGACGTACGCAGATCAGTTGAGTCCCAAAGTGGTGCAGTCCTTGCTGGACCTGCTGTGTAGTCAGTTGAAGAACCTGTTGTCGCAAGCGGGCGTGGTGCTTATGACTTCTTCCTTTGGAGAAAAAGAAGTTGGCGATCCGGACGGAAAAAAACCAGAATCCAAAGGAGACACTGAGAGGAAAGACTTCAAAGGTAGGAGGCCCCCACCGTGTCTAAAGGAAGGAGTAACAACAGTCAGGCAGAGGTTGCAGTTCGTTCCTTTGGCTGCTCTCGGTCCCCCTTCTCCTGGGTTGCGATAATTGCCAATAAAACAGTCATGCAATCTCTGCTCCCAATTGCTTGCCCTGCTTTACAGATTAGGGAATTTATTACAGGAATGCCGTCTTGCTGGGCTGGCAAAGGTTCATTCGTGTTGTTTGGTTTTACAGTTGCCCTCCGAAAACAGCATGCTGCAGAGTTACATCTAGGAGATTTCTTAGTTTTCCTCAGGAGAGTTGTTTCTTCAAAAGCCATTCAGTCCAAAATGGCTTCCCCAAAGTGGACCGAAGTGCTTCTGGACATAGCTTCTCAAAAGTGCTGCTCAGGTACGGTCCACTGAGCTGATGGATGAACCAATGAATGACAGTTAGCATCAAATTAATAATCACGATTATTCCACTGATATGTGGGATGTGTGTTTGGGCTTCATGGCAACACTTTAAAAACCGCCTGTTGCTCAAATCAATTTTCTGTGCCATTTCCCTTTTAGGTGTCCCTTTGGTTGGCAAACTGAGGACCAGGCTGCTCGCCCTCCATGTCCTGGAAGCTGTGCTGCCGGCCTGTGAATCGGGTGTGGAGGATGACCAGATGGCTCAGGTGTTGATACTTTGGAGAGAGTTTAGAATGGCCATAGGGTGGTATTTGCCCCTCTAAAGTCGAATTAGGTCTCTGCCTCCAGCAGCCGCCCTCAGGCCCACCTTTCCCTCGAGCGCCAGGCGCTACCTTCTCCCAAACAGAATCGGTGGTCTCCTACCTCAGGACAGTTTCCACCCGTTGGCAGCAAGAGAATCCTTCCCTCATCCCGTGTCTCAGGGTCATCCCTTCAGCGATGCCCAAAGAGACCGAGGGACCTTTGAGATTCTCTGGCTGCGTTGCATTATGTTGCCGTTGGAGGACGCTCCTTCCACAGGGGTGCGGAGAAGTCCTTAGGTAGCATACGAGGGACCCACGCAGCCCCCTCGGTGGCCTTTAGAAGTGCCGAAGCACAGCTGTAGCCTTTCCCTTGCAGTTCGTTGAATTGAATGCGCTGTGCTGATGCTCCCAACAGGTGATCGAGCGGCTGTTTTCCCTCCTGTCCGACTGTATGTGGGAGAGCCCCGTTGCGCAAGCCAAACACGTACTTCAGGTCAAAGAGAAAGAGCAAGAAATAAAGCTGCAGGTACCATTTTATCTACCTTTGATATCTTCGTGCGCGTTGGCTGCGCCACGCTGACAAGAGTTTTGCCTTCCGTCCCTGAAGAAGCAGGGGGAGTCTGAAGAAGAGGACGAGAACCTCCCTATCCAGGAGGTCTCCTTCGACCCCGAGAAGGCCCAGTGCTGCCTGGTGGAAAACGGCCAGATTCTCACTCACGGCAGCGGAGGAAAGGGCTACGGGCTGGCCTCCACAGGGGTCTCCTCCGGGTGCTACCAGTGGAAGGTAGGCAGACCAAAAAGAGCATTTCAGAGTCAGGCCTGTGGTGGAGGATAAACTGGTTCAGCTGGAGTCAGGCACTTTTTTGCTTGCTTTCTGGCTCCTCGGGATGGTATCTTGCTCGAAATGGAGGAAAGTGTATTAGAAATATGGATTCAGTAGTATTTGGGAACTCGTGGGAGGTTTTCACCCAAAAATAAATGTATTGCAACTGCCCGTTTTAATTTTGGGAAGAACTAGTCGTGTTCGTTATACCCGAGAGTTGCTACTTTGTTAAGAGGGGAGGATGAGATTTTGAGCGGGTTGTCAAACCCAAATATTTCCTTTTTGTCCCATACTTACAGTATATGCGTTCTGCCCGTGTTCATATTTAAAGTTCACAGTTATTCTGCATTTTCTAGTTTTACATTGTGAAGGAAAACCGAGGCAACGAAGGGACGTGCGTGGGAGTGTCCCGCTGGCCCGTTCATGATTTTAATCATCGCACCACCTCAGACATGTGGCTGTACAGAGCGTACAGCGGCAACCTCTACCACAACGGGGAGCAGGCGTTGACGCTGACCAGCTTCACCCAAGGAGACTTCATCACGTGCGTGCTGGATATGGAAGCAAGAACGATTTCCTTCGGCAAAAATGGGGAGGTGAGAAGCTTGGATCCATTCCTGCCCTGCTATAGTTGCTTATTGCTTAATAAGCAGTTTACGATAGAGGTTAAAAACTCCTTCCTGTGGCAACATTACGTCCCGAGTTTCAAACAGAGCAGAAGAAGAGTAACCCAATGTATATTTCTTATATACAGTGGGTATATTCACCTTGGAAAGTTAATCTCATAAACGGGTGCAGTGACCTAAAACAAATAAAGGGAAGTGAATTCCCAGTCTCATCTTAAGCTGGCACAAATTTCATAGTCAAACTGGAGCAGAAGCAGAAGTTCTCCCCTGTAAATGCGTGTCTC
Source organism: Vipera ursinii (assembly GCF_947247035.1). Lineage (NCBI taxonomy): Eukaryota > Metazoa > Chordata > Lepidosauria > Squamata > Viperidae > Vipera > Vipera ursinii. The sequence goes on along the minus strand of NC_139524.1, from coordinate 20,430,767 downwards.
AAGTCCCTTAAGTTTTCTTTTTCATTAGGAACCCAAACTGGCTTTTGAAGATGTGGATGCTGGAGAATTGTATCCTTGTGTGATGTTTTACAGTAGCAACCCTGGAGAAAAGGTAACGTGGATGCTTTGAGGGCTCTGGAGCAGATGGGCCTTCCCTGCCAGTTTGAGGGAGGGCAGGAGCAATTGAGGAGGGGGCAGGGAGACCGGGGAACATAAAGGGACATCCATAAGAGGATTCAGTGCCTTTGGCTTGTTGAAGCAGCTTGTTCTGGCCAAATCTACCTTGAGCCTCTTTGAGGAGCCTTTCTAGCTTTTCTGCCTGAAATTCTGTGGCTTTTAGGCATGCCGAGAAGAGGGCGAGGAGCCAGGGTCTCTCCCTGGTTAAGCTGGCCTGCCTTTTCTCTCCTCCACCCATTTCCCCACACTTTGAAATCCTGCCCGGTCTTGGCACCCTTCTGCCATCCCAGGGCACTGTGAATGTTGGTACTTCTCTGCCTGCTAGACTCGCTAGCAGTAGGCAGATGAATCCTGGGGCAGTTTGGAAGGAGAAAAATGGCCGTCACTGAATCTGATATTCTAAATTCAGCACAGGGATTTTTAAGGCCCGAGAGGCAGCAAAGGAACTTCCGGATGTCTCTCTGTCTGTTTAGGTGAAGATCTGTGACATGCAGATGCGCGGCACCCCAAGAGACCTGCTGCCGGGGGATCCCATCTGCAGCCCGGTGGCCGCGGTGCTGGCGGAGGCCACCATTCAGCTGATCCGCATCCTGCACCGCACCGACCGGTGGACGCACTGCATCAACAAAAAAATGATGGAGAGGCTGTACAAAATCAAAGGGTGCCTGAAAGACGCCGGTCAGAAGCTGAAGAAAAGCCGCTCCCTGCAGAGTCGAGAGGAGAGCGAGGTGCGCGAGGAGGAGGAGAAGATGAAGCATTGCGGCCGGCTGCACGGCCTGGCGGACCTCTCGGAACTGCAGCTGAAGTCGCTCTGCGTGGAGGTCTGGCCGGTGCTGGCAGTGATTGGTGGGGTGGACGCTGGTCTTCGAGTTGGGGGACGCTGCATCCACAAGCAAACTGGGCGGCACGCCACCTTGCTGGGCGTGGTCAAGGAAGGCAGCGCGTCTGCCAAGGTCCAGTGGGATGAGGCCGAGATCACCATCAGGTACAGTGCTGGTCTTCAGCAAGCGGCCAGCGGTTGAGATTCAGGAAATGGTTTTGAGTTTGAGTAGCTGGTCTAGGAGCCGCTTGCCTCCCAGAGTAGCTTGTGGCATTTTAAGTGCTGGGATAATTTATCGTGTGATTTGCTCTAAGGAACGGCTACGTTAGAGTAATACATCACCACAGGGAAGCAGAGGCCCCTTCCAACCTGTCCTAGGTGGGCTGGGCTGGGCCCTGCCAGGGCATTCTGGGGACAGGTGACACCCCAGGTATGTGCCAGCCAGCGGCCCATTCGTGGAGGCAACTGTGCCTGTTGAGAGGCGCTTTTCAAAAGCGGTTTAGAAAAGTTCCTTTTTTAGTGAATGGTAAACCATGTCAAGTGTTTAGAATTAAATACATTGTTTTAAAGATATACACGCATGGTTTGTTACTTTTGTGTTGAATGTCATCCTTCCCCATAATCTCATTTCCCTGGTTTACATTGATTTTTAGATTGTCAGCTCGTTTAGACTGTGGTATATTTTACATCTTATTTTGCCTGTGTGATTTCCTGTGCTTTCCTCTCGTCTATCCCTCACTTGCTTTCTCCTGTGTCATTCTGATCTTTATTAAAGCTTCCCAACTTTTTGGTCGCCTAGTGATACACCGCTCTATAATCTGGAACCTTGCGAGCCGCTGCCTTTTGACGTTGCAAGATTCCGGGGACTGACAGCCACTGTCTTGCTGGACCTCACCTATCTGACTGGCATCCACGAAGACCTGGGCAAGCAGAGCGTCAAACGGCACGAGAAGAGGCACAAGCATGACCTGGAGGATAAAGGGGAGCTCGATCAGAAAACGGAAGGCGATGCCACCTCTGAGGCACGATCTGTGCCAAGCGCTGAGGAGGTGAAAGGACACGGGGCCAAGCTGGAAAGTGAGACCTCTTCCTTCTCTCTAGATGCCATTTCCTTGGGCATGGAGTGCCAGCATCTAAACGCTGAGGGCAAAAGAAAGAACCACGAACACGCCTCCAAGAATTATGAGGCCGCACAGCCAGAAATCAGGGCTGTACAACTGTCCTACCTTTACCTTGGTGCTATGAAGTCCCTTAGCACGCTGCTTAGTTGCAGCAAGTATGCTGAGCTGCTTCTGATCCCCAAAGTCCTGGCCGAGAGCGGCCACAACTCCGATTGTGCCAGCTCCCCCGTTGTCCACGAAGAAGTGGAAATGCGCACTGCCTTGCAGTTCTTGATGCGCCATATGGTAAAACGGGCAGTCATGCGCTCGCCCATTAAGAGGGCGCTGGGATTGGCAGACTTGGAACGGGCACAAGGCATGATCTACAAATTAGTTGTGCATGGACTGTTGGAAGACCAGGGCGGCGCCAAAGCCAAGCAAGGTAGGTTCCAAGCAGGCGGGTGTAGGGCTGCAAGTTAAATGTTAGCGCAAGGCCTGCCTGTGGCTGCGAACAAACTGCAGGGCCTGATTGCTGCATCTTCCTTTGTCAAACTCCCTGGTTTGTAATCTTTCGCCCGAGCTCAGCAGGTAGTAGTTGCGCTGGCGACACCCCTCCTTTCTCCTTTGCTCAGCTACTAAAAGTGGCTGAAAGACAAACCTGGAGAGCCCCTGGCCTGTCACTGCAAACCAGGTGATGGCAGCTGGTGGCTCCCAACGTTTTGGAGAGAAAATATTAGCGGGCCTGACGTGCAGCCGCCACCGTTGCAGTGGGCGATGGCTGGACTTGAGGTAAAATTCCCTTGTGCTTCCCTCATCGCCCAGCCCTCAAAGGCCCTAACATAAGGCGCTGCACAGAAATAAATTAACGGAAGGGCCATTTTGGAATTGCAGAGGTCAGCAGCAGGCAAGGACTTTCCCATCCTCCTAGGAGTCGCTTCCAGACTCTGCTTAGCTGGACTGCTGGGTATCACTCTGAGTGCTGCTCGTTTGAGCCCCCAGACGAGAGGCATTCTACGATGGGTCTCGCCCCTCCCCCAGCACTCCTCCCCTCCCCGGCGCTCTCCGGCAGGCGAGACAGAAAGGGCTGCCTTTGCTTTGCAGAAATGGACCAGCAGGCCGAAGAGACTGACCAAGGTCTGCAGGCCCAGACCCCCGTGACCACCAGTCCGTCTGCCTCCAGCACCACGTCTTTCATGAGCAGCTCTCTGGAAGATACGACGACAGCCACCACCCCAGTGACCGATACAGAAACTGTGCCCGCCTCAGAGTCCCCGGGGGTTTTGCCACTCAGCCTCCTGAGGTACCCATTGGTTTCCGTGCTTCATTGTTTTGCAGTCTGGACTGCCCGCTGCTGGCTGGCCGGCTGGCCTTGTGTTAATCACTCCTTTCCTGTCTCCCCAAAGGCAAATGTTCTCCAGCTACCCCACCACGGCTGTCCTTCCCGCCAGACGGGCACAGACGCCCCCCATCTCCTCCCTGCCGACTTCTCCCTCGGACGACGTGGGCAGGCGCCAGTCGCTCACCTCCCCCGACTCTCAGCCCGCCAGACCTGCCAATCGCACAGGTGGGCCTTGTCCACAGCTACCTGGCTCGCCTTAAACCTGTATCAACTTTTGTGTTTGGCAAACCCAGGCATTAATTTTTGTCCCCCCCTCCCCCCCTTACAGCTTTGTCTGACCCAAGCAGCCGCCTGTCAACCTCCCCCCCCCCTCCTGCTGTGGCTGTGCCCTTGTTAGAAATGGGGTTTTCCCTCCGGCAGATTGCGAAAGCAATGGAAACCACAGGTAATCAGATACACCTGGGCCAGGGATGATTCTGCCCATCCACCTGAGCTTCTGGAGAGTCCACAAGTGATGCAGAGTGGGGGTGGGGGTCATGTATCCTCCACCCTCTTGCATTTCACAAGAGATGAAAATCTGGACTCTGCCGTTCCTTTGGCCCAAACTGATTGTGCATATCCACCTTGTGTCTGCGTGTCTAGTGTTTGGTTCCTGGCTTTATCCGGCTTCTCTGTTTGCTGCCCAGAATCTTAACTGACTGGGGCAAATACTAATTTCTTGCAGAAGCAGGGGATTCTGGGCTGGGCAAAAGAGATGCTTCTCTCTATTTCTTTCCACGCTGTAGCAGGTGGCTTTGCTGAGGTGTTCAGAGGAAGGTTTATGGTTCCCACAGGTGCCAGAGGAGAAGCGGATGCCCAGAACATCACCGTCCTGGCAATGTGGATGATTGAGCATCCCGGGAATGAGGAAGACGAAGAGCCTCAGTCAGAAGGAATGGTGGACGCCCGACTGGGAGGATTGGGCCCCGGAGGGGGTGGCAAGTCCAGTGAGCAGGGCTACTTGCAGTCTCCAGGAGACTTGCCTTCAGCTGATACCCCTGAAGTGGAGGAAGGCTTTGGCGAAAGGTGAGCTCTCAGTCACGGAGTACAAATATTTGTCACCTTATCTGTCAGTAGTGAGGTGGTATGATTAAAATTATTTCAGTCTCCGTTAAAAAAATTTTAAAAAAATGATTAGGCACATTTTAATGGATGTGAAGTCTCTTGATCCTTGTCCATCGTTCAGCCTTCTGGTTCAGAGGTGGCAGCACAGCAGTGTTGCACTTCCCCTCCCGTCATGCTGGCATTTCTCAGCTGATTTTGTCCTTTCAGCCAAGATCACATGGATCACGCAGAAAACGCGGCATCTGGCAGTGGGCCCGTGGCAAGGGGCCGCTCAGCAGTAACCAGGAGACACAAGTTTGATCTAGCTGCAAGAACGCTGCTGGCCCGTGCCGGTAGGTCTTTCAAACGCCACATTACTCACTTCCCTCTCATCCTTTTCTTTCGTGAAGATGCTTGCTGTGTTTTAGAGCACGTCCTAACAACCTATTTGCCAAAAAAAAAAAAGCGCCAGAGAAGGCAGCTATAAAGTCTGCACATCCAAAGCCGAAGGAAGATTATGTAAAGATTTCTTGAGAATTTTTCAGTTTTGTGGGGCCACATATAAAGGCTGTCCCAGAGGGTGGAGAGCCTGCTCTGTCTAGGAAAATGAGGCTGCAGCTGGGACACCAGCTTCCCCCCCCCCTGCAGCCGCTTTCTTCCCCATGTCAGTCCAGAGTGGTCCTCCCTGGGGACCCTGGCAGTCTGGTAGCCATGGCAGGTAGACCAGGCTAAGAAAGAGATGCCCTGCAGACGACCTAAGGCTAGCTATTATTTGCTAGGACAGCTTCAGTAACAGAATCTTGCAAGGGTGAATGTGCTGCCTCTTATGGGGGGGAGTGTTTAGGGGCCCCCTTTTCTTTTTTTTTCTTTTTTTTTTATTGAAAAGTTTTATCATACATTTTATCTTTAACAGTCCCCCCTACCCCTCCCCTATCCATCCCTCCCTACCCCTACCCCCTCCCCTCCCCCCCCCGACTTCCCAGAGCTAAGTACAAGGTATAAAAAACAAAAAAAACAATCATAAACATCCATATGCTAACAACCATAAACTCTAAAATCTATCACTCTCTAGCTCATATAGGATAACTACCAACACTATTAATATAAAATATATAAAAAAAGAGAAAAAAAGAAAAAAGAAAGGAAGACTTATTCAAATGCTACATGAAACTTTTTAGTCCCATATTTGTTCTGGATATACTCAATCCATTTTCTCCACTCCATAATATAGCGTTCTTGCGAGTGATCTTTCAAATAAGCCGATATCTTTGCCATCTCTGCCAGGTCAGAAACCTTTAAGATCCATTCTTCTATAGTCGGCAGTTCCTCCTTCTTCCAATACTGACCTATTAAGAGTCTTGCTGCCGTAATTAAATTCAGCATCAACTTAGTGTCCACAACTGTAGCATCTGTGATTATTCCCAACAAAAAAAGTTGCGGACAAAACTTTATCCTTTGCTTAAAAATCTTCTGCATATTCCACCAAATTTTTATCCAAAAAGCCTTAACCTTTTTACAAGTCCACCATATGTGAAAATATGTTGCATCTTCGTCACCGCACCTCCAGCATTTAGGCTGATAATTCGGATACATACTTGCAAGCTTTTTAGGATCTAAATGCCATCTGTAAAACATTTTATAAAAATTCTCTCTTAAATTTTGAGCTTGTGTGAATTTTACGTTCCTCACCCAAATCCTTTCCCACGTGTCCATTGTAATAACTTCTTGGATGTTTTGGGCCCATTTAATCATACAATCTTTAACAAGTTCTGTTTCTGAGTCAATTTCTATCAATGCAAGATATATCCGTTTAATATGTGCTGGACCCTGATTTCTAATTTGCTTTATCAGATTTTCATCAGTCATTGTAAAACCAGTTTTCTGATCTTCTTTCCACCTGGCCCGTAGCTGAATATATTGAAACCAAGTTTGAACAATCTTCTCATCTCGCAAGAGGCTATATGGTTTCAGACACCAGACATTTCTTTCCAAGCTTAAAATCTCCTTATACGTAGTCACATCATGTTTAAAACCAACATTTATATTTTCTATTGCGTGTTTTGGAATTGCCCACAATGGTATCTTACAGTCTAACTTATGTCTATACTTCTTCCAAACTCTCAACAATGCCTGTCTTAAAATATGCACTCTAAACACATTATCTACCTTCTTATCATACAACAAATATGCATGCCAGCCAAACAACAAGTCCCCCTTTTCTGATCACTGCCTTGGTCGCAGCCGTCCTCTGTCCTTCACTACCCAAAGGCCTTTCCCAGGCTTCGGCTTGGCAGAAGTCATAAGACCAGGAGAGCAGGGGATGATGGGCTCCCTCTTGCTCTTGGGCGGATAGGCCTCCATTCCTGCAGTCCAAGCGCCCTCTCGCCCTTGTGACACACACACACGCACGCACACTGCTTTGGACTCACCCAGTAAACTCTGTGGTTTTCTTCTCTGGTTTAAGCGGGATTGTACCGCTCTGTACAGGCCCACCGGAATCAGAGTCGGCGAGAAGGGATCTCCTTGCCGCAAGACCCCGGTGCACTCTATGACTTCAACCTGGATGAGGAGCTGGAGCTGGAGCTGGACGAGGAGGCCATGGAAGCCATGTTTGGACCAGACCTTGCCGGGGAAAATGACATTCTGGGAATGTGGATCCCAGAGGTATTGGACTGGCCGACCTGGGTGTGTGTGATGGCAGCTGGGGCTGCTTTGCTTCCTTCTTGCTCTTCAGAATGTGACCTAACTCTGTGCCTCGCTAAGCCCTCTCAGTTAACACAGTTGTGGCTAAAATGTGGGAAAGCGGCAGGGGTTCTCCTCTCTGTGACTGCAGCTGCTCTCCAGTCGCCAACGCTCTTTTCTCCAGAAAGTAATGTTTCAGAGTCTGTTCTTTTCCTTAAAAGCATCTTTAGAAATAGGTGTAACTCCACATTTTAGTAATCAGAAAACATACCCAAAGTTTTTCCTCTGATTTAAATTAAAATATAGCTGAAACAGAGGTGGAACTACACGGAAATGCCGCTTGTGTTTAAAACTTGGGCAGTTCACCGCTCAGTGCCGTCACCTCCTTCCGGTCAAGGATCCAGCCAAAGCTCAGAATCCTGGGCTCTTCCGAGTTGATTTGCTCACGAGTCAGAAGGAGGAGGAGGGGTTGCTTGTTAATGCTCCAGAGCAAACTCTTCACAAAGAGCACAATCTAGAAATAGATCTCGGTTCTGCCTGATAGGAAGGCAGTTAACTTGTGCTTAATTAGTGTGACTTTTTTTTTTGAAAGTATACAACCTTTTCTTCCTCAAGGCTTCCGAAAAAGAAAATTCTTGAAACTGAACTTGTAGAAATTACTCACGTGAGATTGCATAATGTATTAAACTGCACGTGGAGGAGGGGTCTCCCTGTGCACTTGGGGGGCTCTTCCACTGAGCAGCACACCTAGTGAGGGCACCAATATTGATGCTGTTGATTTGCCTTGTTTTCTTGCACATTGTCTTTCTCTTGTCTGCCTCTGGCAGCCCCCTTTCTCGTTGGGGGGACTATTAAGACCTGGGGGGGAGCTCTTTGGAGGGCGGGGGGAGGTTGAAGAAAGCAGCGATGCTGCCTGCGCCTCTGTGGCACTGAGCTGGAGCAGAATAACTCAGTTTGCCTTAATGCAGGTGTGGGGAAAATAGAAATAGGAGATTGTTCCTTGTACATGAAACAATAATGGCATAATTATGTTGTGCAGCATGTTTGTGAATCTGAAGACAGGGAAGAAGTGGTAGTGTGTGAGTTGTGTGAAGCCAGCGTGGTCAGCTTCAATCAGCACATGAAGAGGAACCACCCCGGCTGTGGGCGCAGTGCAAACCGCCAAGGCTACCGCAGCAACGGCTCCTACGTGGACGGATGGTTTGGTGGCGAGTGTGGGAGTGGGAACCCTTACTACCTGCTGTGCGGCAGCTGCCGGGAGAAGCACCTGGCCCTGAAGAGCAAGTCCAAGGCCTCTACCTCGGAAAGGTATCCGGCAGGGTGCGGGAAGGGCGTGGGGCAGCCGGCTCACTCTCCCCTCTGGGCCGCTGGGTGGGACTTCCTGGCCTCTGGTAGGGAGTGGGGCTGAGGGTCTTGCCCCCTTTCCCATGGGGAATGTTAACCCTCGTGACGTGTTCGGGCTGTCCGAGGCCTCTCCTGCCTCTTCCCTGTGCGGCCGTTGGGAAGTTGCACTGCCCTCGTGCTCAGGTTCAGCAGCAGAATCCGGAAGAGAGCACTGGATGAGCAGAGGCTAAGTGGGTGGCAGCTTTGTGTAAAGAGATTTTAAATCTTTGCACCAGAGATTTAAATCTGAGGAAATCTTTTGTCAGCTTCCCTTTCTTTTGTGAGAGAAGAACATTTCAAGCTTTCTGTAGCCCTTTCAGTCAGCGTAGCCCACTGAAAAGGAAGCACGTGTTCAAAATTTTCGTCCATCCCCTAACGGACACGGTGTAATGCCTTGTAGCTTCTTGGTGGGGGGCACAGAGTTGAGATACAGAGTTGGGTTTCCAGAATAGGCTCAATTCTAGTATGTTTTTCCCACAAGAAACAAAGCCTAATCATGAACTGGAACTTTAACATCAGTGAAAAAAGAGCATCTAGATGAGTCCTGCTAGAACCCTTGTGGAGCTTCCAGTGTTGAATCATGTGGTGCAGCTTCTCAATCCAGCATGTTCCTCCTGCCAGCCCTGCAGAACAAGTGGATTAAGCTGCCCAAAAGAAGGAGGCCTCTGTTTAACTGTCCCTTCCTATTAAAGTTAGCAACTGGAAAACAGCTAATTCTTTACGACCGGCTTCGAGGGAGACGGGGCCTTGGAAGGTTCCCTTGATTCTTTCTCTCTTCGGTGCAGGTACAAAGGCCAGGCCCCTGATCTCATAGGCAAGCAGGAGAGCATCTACGAAGGTACTTCTTGCAGCCTTTCTAGCAACACTTTCTAGCGTCGACCTCGGGCCTCCGTGAAAAGGTAACACCTGACCGTACTTTGCTTGCCTCGTGCTAGAAGACTGGGATATGTTGGACGTGGACGAGGATGAAAAGCTGACTGGCGAAGAGGAGTTTGAGCTGCTGGCTGGGCCCCTGGGCTTGAATGACCGGCGCATCGTGCCCGAACCGGTCCAGTTCCCGGACAGTGACCCCCTGGGAGCTTCTGTGGCCATGGTCACGGCCATCAACAGCATGGAGGAAACGCTGATGCAGATAGGTAAGCCAGGGGGAAGATTGCTGGCCCCTGAAGCCATCCCTAGGCCATCCTCTTTTGTGCCCAGCGCTGAGATCCCGTCTCTTTGGGGCCAGCCAGCAGAGCTGGTGGTTGTGGGAATGGAGACCTCCTGGAAAGCTGTAAAGGGTGCCCAGTCGTGCCTTTTTTCTTGAAGATAAAAGCGCGAGAAGGATTGGAAGATCAGGGAAGCCCGGGGATTGGGACTTGCACTGAAACAGAGGCTTTTAATGTGGGTAGAGTGTACAGTTCCCTGGAAAGAGCAGAGGGCAAGGGTAGCCCTCTGGATTGGCTCCAAACCCAGGAATGGACTCAGGGAATGAAATCCATGGCAGCCACACCAACTTTGTGCCACAGAACGGGGGCAGGGAGATCAGACAACGGTGCAGCAAGAGAGGCCCAGCGTTGGCTCCGAAGCATTGAGGACCCCTCGCACCACCTGGGGCTTTTGCCCTCTCTTTCCTCGTAAGCCAGCCTCGGGGCCAGCAAGGCAGCAGTCGGGCTCCTTCCTCCGGTGACCTTGCCTTTCCTTCCTCTTCCTCTTTACAGGTTGCCAAGGCTCTGTGGAGAAAAGCTCTTCGGGCAGGATTACCCTGGGAGAGCAGGCGGCTGCTTTGGTGAATCCCCAAGACCGCGTCACGGCCTTGAGGCGGGTGACAGCAGCAGCCCAGGTGCTCCTGGCCCGGACGATGGTCATGAGAGCCCTCTCACTGCTGTCGGTCAGGTGAGGAGGTTCCGTTGGGCTGGGGGGAAGCAGGCCGGCCGGGGGGGCCACAGGAGGGCCGAAGAGGCTTTGCCTGGCCTTTCCAAACAAGGCCAAGGACAGCGGCTTCCCTCTGACCCTTCCTCTTCTCCCGCCTCTACAGTGGGTCCAGCTGCAGCCTGGCAGCAGGGCTGGAGTCCCTGGGCTTGACGGACATCCGCACCTTAGTCCGCCTGATGTGCCTGGCCGCAGCAGGGAGGGCTGGCCTCTCCACGGGCCCCTGCTCCGGGCTGGGCCCTTCTGAGAGGCCGAGAAGCGTCCAGAGCCAAATGGCCAAGCCCATCTCCTGCCTGGCCTACCTAAGCACGGCAGTCGGCTGCTTGGCCTCCAACAGCCCCAGTGCTGCAGCGCTGCTGGTCCAGCTGTGCACTCAGGTGAAGGGGGCAGGGTTCTTTCCACTGCGAGGTCTCGGATTTATGGTCTAAAGAAGCCGCAAGTCTTCTGTCTGGGGGGCAGGGGGAAGGTGGCAAGAGCAGTGGGCAAAAGCCCCTTGGCCCAGGCAGGCGCCGGACTCTCGGGTTGATGCGTGCCAATTGCGCTTCGAGAGTCGGCAGTTGAGGACACGGGAGGCTGTTTCTGAAATGAAAATGGAAGAAGCAGCTAGAGGCTTAAGCAACCTTTCTCTGCCCTGGATATTGAGCCATTAGGTAACAATCTACTGAACTGAACCTGGTCTGCAAAAACAAAAATAGTTTCAAACAAATATCTGTTGCTTAATACGGGAATATAGTTTGTTTTTCTTAGGATTATTTTAATTTGGATAAGTTTATTTGAATCATTGCATTCCATTATGTCTTTAATCTCTAAAATCTATTATACCTGATGGTTGGAATCATGACAACTATGAGCTACCTAAAAATTTTTCAGTCTCTTTGAAAACAACCTCCTGCCCTGCATATTACTTTTTCCTGTTTTAGTCTTCTAAAACCCTATTATTCATAATAAGAGCCGACCTGTATTTTGCTTTAAATGTAACGTTGAATCTGCTTTAATGGGCAATGTTTTAAAGGTTCCCGTATCTTGTTGAAAAACTCAATATAGTGAGAATTAGCATGTCTGTTTAACAAAGGCTGTATTAATTGTTGCTTTAATTTTGTGTTGTTTTAGAACTTGATTTCAGCAGCTACCGGCGTCAATTTAACGACAGTAGACGATCCCGTGCAACGAAAATTCTTGCCAAGTTTTCTGCGAGGAATAGCCGAAGAGAACAAACTGGTCACCTCCCCTAACTTTGTTGTAACCCAGGCCCTGGTGGCCCTGCTGGCCGACAAGGGGGCCAAACTGAGGCCCAGCTACGATAAAGCGGAAATGGAAAAGAAAGGTAGTTGTTTGGGGGGGGGGGTGATGCGGCACAGCCATGATCTTCTGCTCCCTCACCTGGGTGCAGTCTAAGCAGAGGTGTGTGCCCATTGAGTGCCCACCTTTGCTCTGGTCCGTCTGCCGCAGGGCCACTGGAGCTGGCCAATGCCCTGGCGGCTTGCTGCCTCTCCTCCCGGCTGTCCTCGCAGCACAGACAGTGGGCAGCTCAGCAGCTGGTGCGGACCCTCGCCGCTCACGACCGAGACAGCCAAGGCAGCCCGCAGACTCTGGCAGACGTGGGAGGGGACCTGCGCAAGTGCTGCTCCATCAAGCTGGAGGCTCATCAGAACAGGGTAACCCTCCACCGTGTCTCTGCCTGGCCACAAAAATGGGTCGTTGCGCCTCTCCAGAGGCCCATCTCGGCGAACACTCCTGCAGCTTGGGGGGAGGGGGGCTTAGTACCCCCCTGTAATTCCCAGCCAGGATGATATTAAGCCCTGAATTTGGTTCTGGTGCACACATCTGGCAAGCGTGGATATGATGGAGCCCAACAGGAAAGGGGGAAGACTGAAATAAGAATAAAATCTCCTCAGATTTCATTCAGCTGAGTTTTCAGTCGGGTGTCCTGGCCAGATTTTACCCTGGGCTCCAGCAGCAGCTGAAGAGGAAGATTTGATAATTAAGCAGATGATCCTTGGCTTTTGGAGCACGGCTGAAACGCTTCCCCGACTTTCCTTGAAACAGGTCATGACTTGCATTTGGTGCAACAAGAAGGGTCTTCTCGCCACCAGTGGCAGCGACGGGACCATCCGAGTGTGGAACGTCAGCAAGAAGCAGTATTCGCTGCAACAGACTTGTGTCTTCAGCAAACTGTGAGTGGCTTGGTGGGAGCGTCTGTTAAGTTGACAGAAAGGGAGGCATTTCTGGGCGAATTCAGAGCCGAAAGGACTCTGCCGGGTCAGAGCAAAGGCCCTCTCGGATCCCCCGACTGGGGCCACACAGCCAGTAGGCGATAGAAGAAATTCTTCTGGGGCTGAGCCTTGGGTTCCCCTCTGCTTGCCAGCGAGGCACAGAGAACACGCTGCACGGAACAGCTCAAGGGAGGGTGGGGTGTTTCTTATTGCCTGGGCTAGAGAGGTTAGTGAAAAACCGGTGTGTCTTGTTTCTTGCTGGATGCTGTTTCTGTATTGTCTTGCAGAGAAGGAGATGCAGAAGAAAATTTGGGATCTCCCAGTGACCCTGGTTCCTCCCTTGCCTGCTGGAGTATTAGCGGCAAGTACCTGGCAGGAGCCCTGGAGAAGATGGTCAACATATGGCAGGTCAACGGTACGAACCACCGTCATTTTTAGTGAAAGAAATTAAGCAGAATTAAGCTAACGAGTGTTTTATTTTTAAAAATGAAATAGCCTAGCTAGCCCCATGGTGGCAAAACTATGGTACGCGTGCCACAGGTGGCACACAGAGCCCTGTCTGTGGGCATGCGCGCTCGCCCCATCCTAGGCCTTCAGCTGGGTTTTATAAAACCTTTTTGTTTTAGGCCTCCGCCGCCATGTGCAAAAAAACCCACAAGAGGTTCAGTCAATTTCAATTTCTCATGGGGAAAAAAGATCTTGCAAAGTTGGAATTGATTGAACTTTTTAAATCCCACCCAGTCTGCTGTTACCACGCCCACCCAATGGGCCACGCCCACCCAGCACCCAACGATACATAAGTGGTTTGCAGTTGCAGTTTGGGCACTCGGTCTCTAAAAGGTTCACCATCACTGCCCTAAGTGGAATTTTCCTCCAATGGGATTTTCCCATGTATTTTCGCAGGAAACGTAGGGCAGCCTAGAAAGGTCAGTGCCCTCCTAACCATACCCGAGCACTCCGAGTTTGTTGGCGATGTCCATTTTGCTCTATGAGTTGATGGTGATCTAACCCTAAGTGGAATTTTCCTCCAATGGGATTTTCCCATGTATTTTCCCAGGAAACATAGATAGGGCAGCGTAGAAAAGCCAATGCCCTCCTAACCATACCCAAGCACTCCAAATTTGTTGGCAATGTCCATTTTGCTCTCCGAGTTCATAGTGACGTAACCCTAAGTCTGTGGTGGTGAATCTATGGCACTTGTGTCACAGGTGTCACACAGAGCCATCTGTGGGCATGCCTGCCGTCGCCCCAGTCAATCAATCAATTTCAACTTCTCACAGGGGAAAAAAAGGTCTTGCAAAGTTGGAATTGATTGAACTTTTTAATTCTCACCCAGTCTGCTGTTACCACCGCAGCTAAGCCCACCCAGTGGGCCATGCCCATAAGTGGGTTTTGGGTTGCAGTTTGGGCACTCAGTCTCTAAAAGGTTCACCATCATTGACCTAGCCTTTGTCCTGGCCAATAATAATTAGGCATTCAGTTCCCCCAATGCTTTTTGTGTTTTATTTTTTTAAGCCAGTTTTGCTGTGAGTGAACATAACTGATTTTCTAAAGACCATTTACACCCATCCTTCATAAGAAGGATACTTCAAGCAGGGGCCTCCAACCTTGACCACTTTAAGACTTCCAGAACTCCCCAGCCAGCTTTGCTTGAAGCATTATCACTTGGATTATGTGCAGTTGTGAAGTTTTTTAATTCATTGGGAGATGGAATGAGGGGAACCCGATTGAACCCCTGCTCGTTGGAGGCTTCTGCTGGAGGTCCTCTTGGCATCTTCAGAGCTTCTAGACAGCAGCTGATTCTCCAGGAGCTGCTGACAGGGAAACGGGGGGGGGGGATGTCAGATGGAAGACAGAAACTTGAGTCTCTCTTCTGTCCCATCACCTGCGATGTGGCCCTTCCTTTTTCGTGGAGGGATCTGTTTTGACAAGCACTGGCTCTCCTGTCCGGCTCTTTGGCTCCTTCTCTTCTGCTGGTTGTTCTTAATGGGCTGACCCATCTGGTCGTGATGGGTTTCACTGACAACACCCTAAACCCAGGCTGCCCGGGGTGCTCGCAGAGTCTGGCTGGCAAAGGCACCATAGAAGTGTTGGGGGCCACTTGGGGTGAGGAGAGCATCTGTGTTCTTCCTAGGGGGAAAGGGTCTCCTGGACATCCAACCCCACTGGGTCTCTGCCCTTGCCTGGCCCGAAGAAAGTCCCTCCGCAGCCTGGACAGGAGACGAGTCGGAGTTCCTGCTGGTGGGGCGGATGGACGGCTCCCTGGGGCTGATTGAGGTTCTGGATGTTTCCACCATGCGCAGGATCGAACTGGAACATTGCTACCGGAAGGACGGTAGGCGCCTGCCGGGTCCCGAGGGCTGAGACGTGGGGAGGGACATTTTGACCCAAGAGGGAAGAAGAGAAAGCTTGAGCTGATGTCATTTTCCTACTGCTTTTGTGCATTTCCTTTCTGTCCTGTAAAAGATTTGGGTAACTTAGCCATTTTTTTCTCCTGGTCTTTAGTGTCGGTGACCTGCCTTGCCTGGTTCAGTGAGGAGAGCGCTTTTGCTGTTGGCTACGTGGATGGGAAGCTGTTGATCGGCCTGAGAGAAGCACGGGAGAGCGGAGGGATTGTTTTGGTGGATGCACACAAGGTACAGCAGAGCCCGCTTGCTTTGGCCCGGCTAAACTGCCTGCACTCCAGGAAGGGGTGAAAGGAGAGACCGCCTTAGGAACTAAGTGGCCAGATGGTTGTACGTGCTTGTACCAGGGTCCCAACTCAGGAGTGAGCTTTGTGTCTTGTGCTCAGAGGGATGCCCGAATGTGCGTTCTTTGTGCTCCTTGCCTTCTCCAGGACACCATTGTCAGCATGAAGTGGGACCCCACTGGGAAGATTCTCATGACCTGTGCGAAGGAAGACTCGGTCAAGCTCTGGGGCTCCTCGGGGAGCTGCTGGCGGCACTTGTACACCCTTTCCCACCAGGCCGGGGTGAACGCCATTGTCTGGTGCAGCCTCCTGGGGAAGGGCCCCAAACTGCAACTGCTGCTGGCTACGTGAGTTGGGAGATTTGCTGCCTCTCTTTGCATCTGCCTGGTACGGAAAGAAATTCTGGGGGTTTTGACGGGTTTCTAAAATTTTCTGCATTGACCTATTTTCCAAACGGCATTTGGCTAACTTGGAAGAGAATTAATTCTGTATGGGTAGTCCTCAGCTTATGATCGTTCATTTAAAGATGGTTCAAAGGCAGGACATTCTTGAAAAAAGTGACATGACCCATCCTCAAAATTACAACTGTCGCACTACCCCTGCCATCACACGATCACAATTTGGGCGCTTGACAACCAATTTGCATTTACAGTGGTTGCAGCATCTCCTGGTTGTGTGATTGCAATTGTTGGATTTTGTATTTTTGGATTTTTTTTGCTATCTTATAAAAAAAATAGGCTCACTATTTTGGACCCCAGGGTTCGCCTTTCCACTCTCCCTCCTGATCTCCTGGCTTCTGTAGAGAGAAAAAAACACTAAGAGGGGATTAGAGTTCCCAAGACCAAAAGCCACCACCCGCTCGGCACTTGCAGCCCTCGGGATCCTGCGTGACCTGCAAGCATCACCACTGGGTGCAGAACCGTTGTTCTTCACTGCAGCTTCTCCTCTTCGCTTTTGTTTAGCGGGTGCCAGAACGGCTTGGTTTGTGTTTGGACAGTTCCCCAAGACGAGCCGGTCTTCCTGCAGTCAAGCCTGAGCTGCTCCGAAGAGTGGTGGGATGAAGAAATTGGCAGGAAGGTGAGGACCACAAGTTGGTGCTCTCTCAGGAGGAACCAGCGCAGAGCAGAAAGCGGCTTCAGGTCTGGCAAGTCAGAGATAAGCCCAGACATTCGAGGCAGATTTTGAAATAAATAAATAAATCATTGGGTTGGTTCCGCCTCTCTGCTCAGCTCTTACGGAGCTTTCCTCTGTTGCGTTAAGACCTCCCCTGCTTGGGAGGGATGATGGGAACTAATCCCTTGCAGAGATTGCCCCCGTAAAGAAAGCTGGCTTATGATGATGATGACTTTATGGTCACTTTGAATGTACACCAATCGGCGTACATCAAAATGAAATTTCGTTGCATGCAGCTCTCAAAGGGTCACCACCTCCAATATATACTCCTTGTTCGGGGCCCGCTCAATTTTCACATTGTCCATTTTAGTCTCTAGGGAGCGAACGATGGCAAACGGGACAGCTTATGCACATTAGCTGGACAAGTGGCCATTCTTTCACATATTTGGGGTAATTTACATTTCAGTTCTTTAGTATGAAAAGTCTGAGATTCTTCTGGCCCTTCCTTTCCAGGATGCGTACAGAAAAATAGCAGAAACCAAGTGCATTTATCAGCTAAAAGGACACATCACACCTGTACGGACTTTGGCTTTCAGTTCTGACGGGCTGACCTTGGTCTCCGGAGGACTCGGGGGCCTTATCAATATCTGGTCTCTACGGGTAAGCGGTGTTCCCAAAAGCCAAAGCCGGTTTTCAGTTACCCCTTCAGGGGTTAAAAATAACACAAGTTTGTAGGCTCAGGTTTAGCAAATAATTTTACAGTCGTGGCCAGAATTGTGGAAACCTTTTGGGAAAAGTGTATTTTTGAGGTTTGATGGCTAATAGCACCACTTTTTTTTTGGGAGCAGTACCATAAAATTATATATCAATGGAAAGATAATTTAATCAAGAATGTAATGCAACCAAGTTTGTTCCATTATCTGTACTGTATTCTATGAAAGGTTACAGCCAAATAACCAGAAAAAAGGAAGCGCAACTTGCTTAGGTTGATCTCAGGTAGCTTTCCTTCATCTGATTGTAGCCAATGAGCACGAGTGTTTAGAGAGCCAATCGGGCGTCATCTTGTTTTGGCAATGAGCCAATCAGATCACAGTAGGATTCCGTTATTGATGTCATGTATTGAAGCTGAGAGGAGGAGATTGGTCAGTGTGTTATGTGATCGCTATCAAGTTGGTTGGGTTTTTTTGTGTTCTTTCATTTAGTGAGCTTGTAAAATGTAATAAAATTAAAGTAATGGTGCAAAGAGTTGATCGGTTGCCCAGAAAGCGATGTAAAATAGTATTATTAAGTGAACAAGGCTACAGTTATAAAGAAATTAGAAGAAAAATGGGTGGAAACTTAACCAAAGATGGCATTTCTACTGTACACTTTTCCCAAAAGGTTTCCACAATTTTGGCCACTACTGTAGATAATTCTGGAGTTGGGCAGATCCTAAATCAAATACATTGTTGTTGATGATGATATCTTTTTTTGCCATACATACACAAATATCTGTGTTTATGTAATTGTTTTTCTGATTCTTCCTTTCTAGGATGGGTCTGTCCTGCAGACTGTGGTAATCAGTTCTGGAGCTATTCAGACGGTGGTTTGGATCCCTGAGGTTGGAGTTGCTGCTTGTTCTAGTAGATCAAAGGTATCGTTCATTTCCCTCCCTCACAGTGGGAAGTGATCCCAGTCTAGCCAGTGGGATCTCTCTCTGGGCTCACCTGCCTTTATGCCTCACATTAGATTATTGATTAGGGTTGCCGTGGTATTTCGGAAGGTGTGAGAGTCACTTCTCTCTTGGTAGGATGTCCTGGTGGTGAATTGCACTTCGGAATGGGTCTCTTCCAACCACGTCTTGGCAACATGTAGGAGTGCTTTGAAACAACAGGGCATTTTTGGCTTAAACACGGCCCCATGTATGAGGGCTTTCTTGGAACGGCTGCCCATAATGCTGCAAGAACAGTACACGTATGAAAAGGTAGGAAGACCTGAACAGCTTGTGCATGAAGTGCGCAGAGACCATTTCAGAAATATTGATCTTGGTCTCAACCTAGTTCTAGGATTCCGCTGACTTCTCCAGTGTTCCCAGACCAGGTCAGAGGATTGTGCTAGATTAGGTTGCTTAGACATTCATTTTTTAACAACATTTTACACAGCCCTTTGCTGTCACAATTTCCTTTTGAAAAAGCACTTGACACCGAATTTGTTACTCTGTCCCCTGTTGTGCTGATGGGAACTAATTCTCTTGGCCATGCCGATAAAGTGAAGGGTTAGAAGGATAACACTGGGGGTAAACCTTCCTCTTTCTCTCACTCTTAGCCCTACGTGGTTTGTGGAGACCAGCTTGTTCACAGCCCCTACATGCAGTGCTTAGCTTCGCTTGCCGTGGGGCTGCGTCTGGATCAGCTCTTGTGCAGCCCACCCGTCCCTCCGCATCACCAGGGCTGCCTACCAGACCCCTCGGCCTGGAATCCCACCGAGTGGGCCTGGCTGGAGTGCTTCTCCACTACTGTCAAGGCTGCAGAAGCGCTGGCCAAGGGGGACGCCTTCCCAGAGTCCTTCACTGTCCCAGACCTGGAACCGGTGCCAGAAGAAGAACTCGCCCTCCTCATGGTAACCGTGCCCTGCACGTGGCAGCGCAGCTTTTGAAAGAGCTCTGGGCGTTGCTCAGTTGTGCCGACTGGAGATGTTAGTTCTGCAGCGGCTTTTCTGTTGTGGAATGTGGGGAGACAGAACTTTCGAGTGCTGCCTCTTGCAGCTCTAGGAAAAGCGGGGGGGGGGGATGTTGCTCCAGATTTTGCAGGTTCTTGCCTTGCCTTGCCTTGCCTGAAACTACAGTTTGGGGTGTCATAATTGCATAAGTTGCTCTGGACAGAATCAGGGTGCCCTTTCAAGCAAGCCGGCATAGGATGGATCAAGATACGTGAGAGACCTGGAGGGGCACAGCTGCCGGCTCTGCCGTAAGGCAAGAACTGTGTATTTTGCAGGACAACGGAAAATGGATCAATGGCCTGGATGAGCAGATCATGTCCTGGGCAACCTCACGCCCGGAGGTCAGTGTCCCGGGTGGTGGGTTGGAAAGAGCCCCAAAGAGGCCCCCCTTCTCAAAACCTCTGCTTTCCCTTAGGATTGGCACCTTGGGGGGAAATGTGACGTGTGCCTCTGGGGAGCCGGAAGGCATGGGCAGCTGGCAGAGGCCGGAAGGAACGTCCTGGTGCCCGTCACGGCACCCTCCTTCTCACAAGCGCAACAGGTGAGCTGCCGCCAGGAGTCTTCCGACCCAGTAGTCTCGCCCTTGGCACAGCGCTGGGGGCCTCCTGGGGAGGGCAGAGCAGGGCCGGAACGGGCGGACAGATGCCCGCAGACCGGATGCTCGTCAGGGGAGCCTGTGCAGAGAGTTCAGTTCTGCAGAAATAGCTCTCTGCATTTATTCAGAGGCAGTTTTTTGCTACCTTAAGAAATGAGGGTTTTTTTCTTTTAATTACACCAGGTCATTTGTGGCCAAAACTGTACATTTGTGATTCAAGCGAATGGAACGGTTTTGGCGTGTGGAGAAGGGAGCTACGGTCGGCTGGGACAAGGAAATTCCGATGATCTTCACGTGCTCACCGTCATTTCAGCTTTGCAGGGTATGTTGTGTATTTCGGCACTGAAGATTTAGTCAGTGTCACATTCGACCAGGTGACCTTGTTATATTTATTCATGATCGGCTCCATTCCCAAAACGGGGCAGCCCCAAGATAGAGTCTAACGTGCCACAATTGGGAACGGTCCGGAAATAAGTTCTGGGTTTGCTCCAGGGCTCCCCAGCAGAGGCTGTGGCAGACCGTTGCCTGGAAAGCAGGGCCTGGCCAAGGTTTGTATTCACCACAGCCCTTGCCAGAGGGCAGTGGATGGCCTCCTCCAGCTGGAGAGGAGCCCAGACGGTGCCCCACACAGCCTCAGGATTTGACGTCTAGATCAGGGGGGAGAATCAGGGAGGGTGTTTGGGCCTTTGGGGGGGGGTTGGATGGATGGAGCTATTAATGTTGTCTTTGTTCTTCCACTTGCGGGAAGGTTTTGTTGTCACCCAGCTGGTGACATCTTGTGGTTCTGATGGACATTCCATGGCTTTGACCGAGAGTGGGGAAGTTTTCAGCTGGGGAGACGGAGATTATGGCAAACTGGGACACGGAAACAGCGACCGGCAACGCCGGCCAAGGCAAATAGAGGCTTTGCAAGGAGAAGAAGTGGTCCAGGTATGGCGAAGGGCTCCGAGACTGGATCCCTCATCAACTCCATGGTTTTTGCAAGAATTGGGGGGTCGTGGCTCTGAATTCAGGCCGGGTGGTTAAAAGTCCAAAATTGTAGCTGGCTTGAAAGAGCTCCAAAAAGCCCGACTTGGTCCGTTGATGCTGTTTTTTCCAGATGTCCTGTGGCTTTAAGCATTCAGCTGTGGTGACTGCAGATGGCAAACTGCTTACCTTTGGGAACGGTGACTACGGACGGCTGGGATTAGGGAACACATCCAACAAGAAGCTTCCCGAGAGGGTGACGGCGCTTGAGGGGTACCAGATTGGAGAGGTTTGACTTTCAGACTAAAATTGCGCCCTCTCTTCTTTAGAAACGTAGCAGGACAAGCCGGACTTGCCTCCCATTCGTGTCTGCCTGGAGAGTTTGAGCCCCCAGCTGGCAAACGAGTCCTTCTGCAGAATTCTAGCTCTGGAATTTGAGACCCTTAAACTGAAGTGCTAACTCTCTTTTAACATTAGGTGGCTTGTGGACTAAACCACACCATCGTTGTATCTACCGACGGTTCCATGGTTTGGGCTTTTGGTGACGGAGACTACGGAAAGCTCGGCCTGGGAAATTCAACTGCAAAGTCCTCACCGCAGGCAAGTCCCCACAGCACCCCCCCCCCTCAGAAATGGGTTTCCCTGAGAGAGGGTCTTTCCGGGATAAAGCCCTAGGGCGGGGTCAAAAGTCTCTCCAGTCTCCCTCCCTCCTAGCTTTCATGAGAGCTGAAAGGAGTGTTAGTTCGGTGTGTGTGTATGTTATATTGCAGCATCCCTGAATTCTTCATCGTGGAAATAACACGGAGTCTCTGCGAATTTTTTCTATATTCCATGTGCAAATCACTCTGCGTCCCAAGCACAGTGTGGCCTCCTGATTAGAAATGAAAATTAAAAACAAATTTTAATGGCTTTGAATGTGATATCTCTGATACTACCCATTCTTGTTCCACCTTTTTAAAAAAATGTTTCCCTTTTTCTGTCTCTTTCACAGAAAGTAGATATACTTTGTGGAATAGGAATCAAAAAAGTTGCCTGTGGCACCCAGTTTTCAGTGGCTTTGACAAAGGACGGACATGTCTACACTTTTGGGCAAGGTGAGTCCAGCTGAACCGTCCTCGGCACTCGGCCTCCGGGTGCCGGAGGAGATCTCGGGGGAGGCAGGCCAGAGCCGGCCCCCAGTTCCCACAAGGGCTCTCCTTTATTCCAGACCGACTGATCGGCCTGCCAGAAGGACGAGCCCGAAACCACAATCGGCCGCAGCAAGTTCCGGCCCTTTCGGGGGTTTTCATAGAGGACGTTGCTGTCGGAGCAGAGCACACCCTGGCTCTCTCCTCCGCCGGAGACGTCTATGCCTGGGGCAGCAATTCAGAAGGGCAGGTATGCCCAGGAGAGGGCTGCATTCGCCCACTAAGCAGGCGAAGGGGGGCACAGAAATGGATGCGGTGTCCGGTCAGGCGTCCCGCTGAGGCTGTCCTGTGGCTGTTCTGTTTTCTGAATCTAGCTTGGGTTGGGCCACACCAACCACATCCGGGAGCCCACCCTGATCACCTTTCTGCAAGGGAAAAACATCCGACAGATCTCAGCAGGACGATGCCACAGCGCTGCATGGACCGCCCCGCCCGTTCCCCCTCGAGCGCCAGGTACAAGGGCCGATGGGGGGGCTGTGCTCTTCCCCCCCCCAGTCATCTGGGGCAAGCTTCACTACTGTTGCCGCTTGAGAAGGGAGGGACTGCCACTTTCTCGTGCTCGGGGGTCCATAGCAGCAGCTCCTCCAAAATGAATCCTATATAAGTTCACATTTGCTTTTCAGCAGCCTTCTCTCCCCTGCCCCCAGGGGGGCACCTTCCCCTCCCCCAAGAGTAGAGACTTTTCAGGTGGAGAGGGGGGCTCTGGCTGATCTTGCCCCCCCCCTAGTGATGGACCTCATGACAGCCGTGGGCGAGGTTAGGGGCTGACCACCTCTCTCTCGCTGCAGGGGTGTCGGTGCCTTTGCAGCTGGGCTTGCCGGACGCCATTCCGCCGCAGTATGGGGCCCTGAAGGAAGTGAGCATCCACACCGTCCGGGCCAGGCTCCGGCTGCTCTACCACTTCTCCGACCTCATGTACTCCTCGTGGAGGTTGCTGAACCTGAGTCCCAACAACCAGGTGAAGCCACTGCCTCTGCTACCAAGTTAAATCTCTGCCTTTCCCCGCCCGTCCCAATGCACAGGCGACAGCCTGGCTGATGCAGTTGGCAGGGTGGCACAGCATCCGGTGCTGCCAGCCTTGGCGGCTCCCCCACACAAGGAGTCGCCCCCCTCTAAGCGCGCCAAGGGCGCCTCAAGCGTCTGCACTGCCGGAGAGGGGGACCATTGCCCCTGCAGAAGTGCTAGCCCAGCTGATGTGGCTGAGAAAGCGGGGCTGGGCACCCGTCCTCAGCCATCTGGAAGGCCCAGACCCGGATGGGGAAAGGGGGCTGGGGAGGGCCTGTGAGGAAGGTCAGTCTGGCCAGGCCACGGACTGCTTGGCCTGCGGGGGGAGAAAAAGGGTTGCTTCCCTTTGCTTTCCAAAGACGTGGGAAGTGGCCCGGCTCCTCTTCTGCCCCCAGCGAGGGGCGAAGCTAACCTTTGAACCCAGTCTCATGCTGGTGGCCCTTTCCAGAGCTCCCCTTTGCCCTCCCGGTGGCTCCGCCTCGGGTAAAGCTTTCGGCCTCTTTCTTGCTACAGAACAGCACATCCCGCTACAATGCCGGCACGTGGGGGATCGTCCAAGGGCAGCTGAGGCCGCTGCTGGCACCCCGCGTCTACACGCTGCCCATGGTCCGCTCCATTGGGAAGACGATGGTTCAGGGGAAGAACTACGGCCCCCAGATCACGGTCAAGAGGAT
Organism: Vipera ursinii; assembly: GCF_947247035.1. NCBI lineage: Eukaryota > Metazoa > Chordata > Lepidosauria > Squamata > Viperidae > Vipera > Vipera ursinii. Next base: position 20,407,133 of record NC_139524.1, on the reverse strand, counting down.
ATCCACCAGGTCAGCCTTTGGGGCCCAGGCAGCTGGCTGCAAGCAGGGCAGTGCACCGCCCCGGGCGGCTGATCTCGCCTTCCTGTCCTCCAAGGGGCCGGAAGTGCAAGCCCATCCTGGTGCAGATCGCACGGCAAGTGGTGAAGCTGAATGCCTCCGATCTCCGGCTGCCCTCTCGGGCCTGGAAGGTGAAGCTGGTTGGGGAAGGCGCCGACGACGCCGGGGGCGTCTTTGACGACACCATCACGGAGATGTGCCAGGTACTGCAGGATTCCAGGGGGCTGGGTGGCGTCGCTCCCCTTTCAGCTGCTCCTCCGATTGCTGGGGTACACCTGAAAAGGGAAAAAGGACAAGACTAGATAGCAGGCACTTTCCTCCTCCTCCTCCTCCTCCTCCTGGGGGCCAAAATGGAGGCGACGGGCCACACCTTTGCTCTCACTGATTAAAATTCTGGAGTAGGATATAGATATAGCGTGATAAGCATTTTATTATGGGTCTAGACCAGAGTACCTGCCCAGAAGAGAGATGCCAGCGGCTGGTACTTCTGAAGCTGCTCCCCGGGGCTTCCTCCACACAAACGGGGCTGTTCATCTGGAGCCGGCAGTCAGCAATGCCAAAGGATACAAAGCGTTTGCTAATGTTTTAGTAGGCTTTATAGTCATATGCCAAGTTCCTAAATGGAGGTTGGTTGTTGGGAATTCATGGTTAGGGAAACGGGAAAGGGCGGCAGTTCCAGCTGCTCTCAGACGAACAGACGCGGCTGTCCTCTCGCTCTTAGTGGACTTGCTTTTCGGAGCCATTTAATAATTCAAAAAACCTTTTTCCCCCTTAATTCATAAGGAACTTGAAACTGGAATTGTAGACTTGCTGATTCCTTCCCCAAACGCAACAGCTGAAGTTGGCTACAACAGGGATCGGTAAGTTCACCAGTTCCCTTCTGAGCAGTTCCAGAGAAGAGGAAGAATTCTTGAACCTATTTTGCAGTTTGTGTCTCCTTGGAAGGTGGGCCAGGAGTGGGCAGACCCCCGTGGCCTGGTTGGTCCAGCGCCATTTGTCAGAAGCCCCTGGTGACCCCACCCCCTCCCTGGCCCTCTTCCTGCCCGCTGGCTCCACAGGGGGAAAAAGGGGCCTGGCGCTTGGACCCAGACTCGGGCAGCCCGTCTGTCTCCTGGCTCTTCCGGGGGGGGGTGGGGGGGCGGGGTTGCAGTTGGTGCTCTGTGCACCGGAAGCTTCCGCCTGGCCATAGAACTTGGGAATCCTCCCGCTCTCCCTGGGGAGTTGGGGCTCTCGTCTCTGGTGGTGATCTGGGTCTGCTTGTGGGCCAATGGCGGTCTTGTGTCTTGCCAGGCTTCTCTTGAACCCGTCAGCCTGCCTGGAGGAGCACCTGGTGCAGTTTAAGTTCCTGGGCATCCTGGTGGGCGTGGCCATCCGCACCAAGAAGCCTCTGGACCTCCACCTGGCCCCCATGGTCTGGAAGCAGCTCTGCTGCATCCCACTCACACTGGAGGACTTGGAGGAGGTGGACCTCCTCTGCGTGCAAACCCTGAACGGCATTCTTCACATTGAAGACAGCGGCATCACCCAGGAGAACTTCCACGAGGTGAGGGAGCTGCCGGCGGCCGCTGCTGGGCCCAACAAAAGTGGTCTGGAGCTCTTCCCAGTTGAACCTCTTGGGAGATTGTGAAGGGGGGGTCACCAGAAGGGGCTTTTCCTAGGAGTTGGGGGCCAAAAAGGCCTGTTAGCGGGAAAGGCAGTGCAGGGACAAAGAAGCAAAACTGCCACTTTGCAAAGATCAACCAAAAACCTGACTTGATTTCTTTCCTGTTAGATGATTCCTTTAGATTCCTTTATTGGCCAGAGTGCCGATGGCAAAATGGTGCCCATCATCCCCGGTGGGAACAGCATCCCCCTCACCTTCTCAAACCGGAAGGAATACGTGGAAAGAGCCATCGAGTACCGGCTGCATGAAATGGATCGCCAGGTAATGGTCCGGCACAGTCAGTCAATCTGGTGAAGCCCAGAAATGTCTCTGCTTTGTTTGGGGGCCTCACTTGGAGCAATGAAAATGAGGGTTCGTTTTACCCTCGTGTTCCATTTCAGCGTACTGGAAGGAACACGGTTTATAGGCTCCCGCCCCAAGTTGGAAATATTAATCCTGATTTCCAGTTTGTCCCCAAAGGTGACTTGTCCCTGCCTGCCTTCCTCCTGCCCCTTTGGGCCTTAGAGGGTCTTCCCCACCGCTGAGCTTCTGCTCACCTTGCAGGTGGCCGCCGTGCGGGAAGGGATGTCCTGGATCGTGCCGGTGCCTCTGCTGTCCCTGCTGACGGCCAAGCAGCTGGAGCAGATGGTCTGCGGCATGCCCGAGATCTCGGTGGACGTCCTGAGGAAGGTGGTGCGCTACCGCGAGGTGGACGAACAGCACCAGCTGGTCCAGTGGTTCTGGCACACGCTGGAAGAGTTCTCCAACGAGGAGCGGGTCCTTTTCATGAGGTTTGTGTCCGGAAGGTCTCGCCTGCCCGCGAACACGGCAGATATTTCTCAGCGGTTCCAAATCATGAAGGTCGATAGGGTAAGTTGGCGCTTCTCCCCCTCCTGATCAGAGGGAGGCCAGGGGGCCCAAAGGAGGGTGGCCTGCAGTCCCCTGCTGAGCCTGAAGGGCCACTTGCTGGGCAGCTGAGCGGGCCCCGAGACACGCCGGCTCTGCCGCGGAGGCCACACCTGGGCGGGAGAGGAGAGGCAGCCCTGCAAGCGGAGCAGGTGGGACTGGGGGGGGGCAGTCAGGGCCGGGGGCAGCGAATGCTGGATCTGAGAAAGGCTGAGCCAGACTGGGGGCCCTGAGCTTAGCCAAGGGCCCACCAACATTCCCCACACACACACACACACCCGCTTTGGGAGGTCCAGGTTTGGGGAGGCCCCTCTGTCGATGACCTGGCCTAACCTGCCCCCCTCCTGCTCTTCTCCTGACCAGCCTTACGACAGCTTGCCTACCTCACAGACCTGCTTCTTCCAACTGCGCCTCCCACCCTACTCGTGTCAGCTCGTCATGGCGGAGCGTCTGCGCTATGCAATCAATAATTGCAGGTCGATCGATATGGACAATTATATGCTGTCCCGCAACGTGGACAATGCTGAGGGCTCCGACACAGACTATTAACTGTGGACAACAAATCCTCCCTCTCCCTCCCTCCCTCCCAGGATGCCCACACTAGATTTCATCGCTGATGTGGTTTTACGGTAAAGATAGATGTTTTAGGAACATGAACAGTGGCCACCTTTTTAGTTACTCTAAATGTAACAAAATTTAGATGTCTTTATTTTTTGTGACTGTAAGCAGAAAATGCAAAAAAGTGAGATGAGTAAAGTTTTCCCCTTTCCCCCCTCTTTTTGTTCACTTTTGATAAGTTTGCATGGAGCCTTTCTGGTGCAATTTGTTGGGGATGGAGCCTCGTTTCCCTTTCCCAGTGAATCTGAAGAGCTGTACATTGTGTATAATTGTTCATTAGAAAGAACAGTTTTACATGAATATTCATATATTTATTTTTGTTTTAATTTGAAATGCCTGTGCAGGGTTCCTTATTCAAATAAAGCAGATTCAAGAAACAAATAGTAGCTCTCTTCTTTGAGGGTTTCTGACGATTATCCTTTTTGTGGGCTTTTATTTTTCTTCTTTGCTTTTAATTTCTACATTTCTGATTTTGCTCTCTTGTTTTTGCTCACAATTGCCACAATGAAACTGAACTTCCCAAGAAGGAAGGAAAGGAAGGAAGGTTGGTTATTTTATGTATAATAAATAATTTAGAGAAATCGGTATGAGTTGAGATTTATGATTGTTGGATTTTACTTGTGTTAAAAATCTAGCATGTTTAACTAAAGAAGTACCTGAGGGAGGAAGGATGGTACAAATATTGTCTTTTAATTTAGAAACTCCACATTCCAAAATAATCCCTGCTAGTTAGAGAAATGGAACAGGCCACAGGGATTCATAAAGTGGTCCGCTAAAGTGGTCCGCTAAAAGAACAGCCTAAATTTTTGTTATCAAACAGCCACTTTGGCATTTCCACAGCAGTTTTGAGTAGATTTTACATCTCTCTTGCAACGCGCACAGAATCTCAATCTGCAAACAGAAAGAGCAGACTCCAGCTTGGCCGCTTGCTTGGCTAATGCCACAGCATTCTCTTGAAGCCTCTTTCTAAGGCCCAGACCCCTGCCCTTTTGTCCGGAATCATGCTTGCGCTTCTTTCTGCGCTGAGCTTCAGGGATGGGCGCATCTTCTGGACTCGCTGCACTCCAGCAGCTGTTATGTTTCTGCAAAAGTCCACATGCAGAGTTTGTAAGGAATCGGCATGGAAAGCCACAGCTTCCAGGGTCTGGTCAGTGATCAGGACACAGTTTTCCAACTGGAGAGTCCGAAGACCCCGGCAGCTTTTGAGAAGCAGCACAATGGAATCGTCTGTGACGTGGCCACATCCAGAAAGCTTCAGAGACCGCAGGCTGGGGCACCTGAAAGTGGAAGCACGAAGGGTTACGGGGGGGGGGCGGCAATGGGGGGAGTGGAAGCCAGTCCTGCAGCCTCTTCCTTCTCCCAGACTTCAGATCAACTCACAGGCACGCACGCGCGCACACACACACACACGCAGAGTGGCTTGTAAGGATTTTTTTGAATACAAAAAGGTCATGCTTGACTTGAGAGGGATGGTAAAGCCCTGAACTGGATGAGAATTTATTCCACGTTCAGCACCTCAGAAGCTTTTCAGGCTTCGCAAGAACTATAATGGTTGCATCGTCTTCTGAGCAAATCTTAAATTAAGCAGAGAGAGGGAGATTAGCAGATCTGCTTCCTGTTTCACTCCTGGAGTAATTTCTCCTCCCGGCTATCGAAGACCAAGCATATTTAGTTACATCTAAACCATAAAACAAGCTAAGTGGTTGTGTTGATAACTCACTGCATAAGGAAGCTTCCAATGAACAGAATTGATTACAGCTTACAATGTCATTTTTTGATTCATGTCTGTCCTGATACTTGTATTGTGCTTAGTTTAATAGCAGTGGTCAGCTTTTAAAAATAAAATTAATGAAATATTGAAAAATTACAACTGTTTTGACCTTGTAAGTTCCTTTTGACAAAAAAGTTTTCATTCCCACCCCTGCCCAGGATGAACACACGTGTCACAAAGAACGGCGAGCCTCATCACTGACCGTGGGAGGGTTTTGCGGTCGTCTTGCTCAGAAAGCGTTAAAGGCCGAGTCCCAAAGTGAGGGAGAAGGGGCTGAAAATCACGTGTCTCCAGCCAGGGGGCCAAGAGCCTCTGCTGAAATACGCTTGGAATGCCTGAGCACCGAGCAGCAGTTGGTGGCACAAGTGCAATGCGATTATGACACACAGAACAAGCTTGTTTGAAAACCGAACTGCTTGATTTTACGCTTTTAACAATCCCTGGGGAGGGGGGACCTTGGGGGCCTTCCTGGGGCACAGAATTAGTTAAGGTGTGCCTGTAAACAAAACTGCTTTCTCATTTCTTGGGGAGGGGGGCATCCAAAGCCATTCCCACAGGAAGACCCACATACCGAGCAATATTTTTTCTTACCCGTTAGAAACCTGGAGTAAAAACTCATTCACCAGGTGTTTGTGTAGGCTGCAGATGTTCCTCTGAAGCTGGTTCTTCATCCAGTCCTCCACGTTGCACACCTTGACCTGGCTGGAATGCCAGCAGATGGAGAGGTGCCGCAAGGCCGGTCCCAGGACAAAGTTGTCCTTGGTCAGCTCGGCCAGAGAGTGGAAGTGGAGCAGAGGCCACAGAGAGGCGTCCTGGAAGACCCGCAGCAGCCTGCGGCACGTCTGGGCCAAACTCTTCCGGCTGTTTTTGTCCAGGAAGGAGAAGAGGTGCAGGAGGCATTCCCAGTTCAGCTCCGTCAAACGCATCGCCCTCCGTGCCTGGGCAGCAAAGGCAGCAGGCTCGCCACGAAGGGCTCGGGGCTTAATCAGCTTCCAAGGGCTCCAGATCCCTTGCACAAATATGGTCTGGAATGGAAGCTATTTTTGGCTGCCAGCTGGGAGAGAAGTTTCCAAACAGGACAAGGCACCGGCCTCCCTTTCGTCTCCCTGAGGAGGGAGCAGCCTGGCGTTGCTTCAGCCAGTCTGGGCTTAAAAGGGCCACTTGGCCACTTCTATGGAGACCTTGGTCGGCTTCAGCTCAGGTCAATGGGACTCGCTGAGAACCTAATTCAAGGGCAGAGAAGCTCATCGACAGGAACAGGCAGGACCCGACTTTGGCCTATTTGTGCTGTCAACAAGAAGTTTCACACTGCAACCCAACTTCAAGGACGCTGGGCTTCAAGAGTGCTCCGACCCTGGGCAGCTGTCACCAGCAGGCGCAGCACACGGAGTGGGGCAGAGCAGGAGAGGACCCCTTGGTGGCCAGGCCCTGCCCCAAGACTGCAGAAAAGGCAAGTCCTCTTTGGCGCCCACTTGGAACAGCCTGCTGCTTTAAAGCCCGGGGGCCCCTTGGCTGGCGATGCCCCCATTTCTCAGCTGCTGCCCTTGAGAGCGAGTGCCAGCCACCCGGCCCCGCTTGAGGCAAGTCTCAATTCCCCCCAGCCCAGAGAAGACAGGACTTCACAGATAACGTGGACAGGAATATATTTTAGGAGTTTCAACCATGGTCAAGATCACCAACAAATGCGCTGAAGACAACCACTCACCAAACATATACATGAAAGTTAAATGGCCAACAAAGAAGCCCCCAGGCTGCACACGAGACCGAGAACGCAACACACACTGGAACCAGAGAGAATGCCCACTCTGTGGACTGAGCACGAAGCCGGACATGTCCGGCTCCTCTACGGGACCTTCTGGGGCCACCAACCTTGAGTGGAGCCCTTTTGCAATGCAAACGTCCAGCAGAAGCAGGGCAGGAGCCCTTCAGGTGATAACAGGCACGGTGGCAGGGAGGTGAGGCCAGCATCTCCATCGCCATCGGCCTATCCCTGCCAAGGCTGCCTGTGGAGACAGCAGAGCTGATGCACCCTGCGAGAAGAGGGGCTACAAAGAGGGGCAAAAATCCAATACTGTTTCTGGTTGGGCTGCTTTACTCTAACCCAACTCACTGAGCGAAATCCAGCGGATCCACAAATCTCCGCCAGGGAGAGAAATCCGTTGTGTTGCCACAACTTACAAACTAATCTGTCCATTGGCAAGTTTGCAGGCGTCGGGTCAAAGGAAGAACGGCTTCCCTCCTTGTCCTTGCTGGGGGAAGAAGGGCCTGGCAGCAGGGCTGTCCACTCGGGAGGGTCTACGCTGCCGCTTGCAAGACCTCCCGCCCTTGAGGACCTCCCAGGGGTGCAGCTTGCAAGAGGGAGGCTCAGGAGAGCCGAGTGAGAGTTAAGCGCTGGGCTAACCTGAAGGGAGACACCCAGCATCTCTGCAGCCGTCTCCTTGAGCAGCCGCCTGGCGCAGGACAGCCCATCCTCTCTGGCATCTGGGGGGGGCACCCAAATGCATGCAGAGGAGGCCCCAAGCTGCAAGCAGAGATGAGCTTCCCCAACTGGCAGCAGAAGAGCGCCCCCTGGTGGGAAGAAGTTTGCATTTCAGCCAAACAGAAAAACTCAGGAAAAGGGTCCAATTGACTGCAATGATACGCAACATGGGAATGTGACGTCACAACCAACTCACCAAATGGAATCCAGCTTCGATATTGTGAATCTGGGCTTCCTTTTCTCCTGGACCGCTTAATTTTGTTTATATCGGTGCGGGGAGGGGGCAGCAAGACTTCCAGGGAGTCCCTACTGCTTTTCCGTGATTCTACACCTGTCTCTGCCTGCCCAGCCACGGCTGGAAGCAACGCCTGCCTCTTCTTTAGGCCAGGGAAAGGGAGGCATGCTTCTCCAGGCAGGGACAGCCACTCCTTTCTCCTTGCTCGGGGGCGGGGGGGAGCATGTTCCTGTTCAGCTACTGGCATATTCCTCTTCGTGCAACCCCCACAGCCCTTTAGGGCTCTCCTCTCCTGCTCCCCACTTCCCTCCTTGAAGAATTCTGCAGAATTCAAAATTCTGCACACATTTGGCTGACTGGAACAAGTGCACCCAGGGACCTCCTTTCTTTCACCCAGGCCAAACCAGCTTTTAAAAAGCCTCTTCCATGCAGGAGCCTTTAGAAAAGCGCAGCCTGAACAGTCATCTCCCATCTCTTCTCTTCCAAACCTTCTTCTTCAGAGTTTCAGCGGCCCAAGATGGCAGTTTCTGCGAGAGAAGAATAGAGTGCTCTACTTCTCCTCTTCTTCCAAATAAGTCAGAGAGCGACATTCGCGAGTGATTCTAGACACGGCGCTAGCAAAATGACTAACCGATCCTGAATTCTGATTTTTGGTACCTTAATTGCAGCAGAATAGTAATTTCCCATATTCATATAAAGGATTTTTTAAAAAAAGTTTCTATTACAAACAATGCAGCCATCTACTGAAGTACAATCTACAGACTAAAGAACAGCCTTCGGAGAAACAAAAATAGCAGCAGTTACATGGCCTGTTTAATGCAGCCCCGTTAAGTCCCTTAAAGAAAGAAAAGAGATTCCAAAGTCTGTGCCTGCATCCCGTTTGGGCAGGGGGGGTGGGGGTGGGGTGTTGAGTTGCTGATCCTGGGAGACCCACCAAGGCCGTTTCCTAACAGAGCACGCAGAGTCGTGCTCATCAAAAGGGTTCAAGTTTCCCTCATGGAAATGTGCCTTTAGAAAGCAAACCAGAACATGGAGAAAGGAAAGTCAAACATAACAGTTGCTCCTGAAACTATGTATAAAATTTGAGTTTAAGCAGCACATCAGTATCTGCTGAGGTTTTGCCTTTTTTCTGGTATAACTAACCACAAAGTTAGCTTGTGTCCATTTTTTAATAAGTCAAATGCTACTACCGACAATGTAATAAAACTAGAACCCACAAAAAAATTTGAAAAGTGCACAATGAAATCAAGAGTCTTGGATCAAGTATCTGTGGAGAACTGGAAATGTTTTGTCCATTGGACTTGATATGCACAGGGCGGAGAGAAGCATTAAAGTTTCTCGGATCCAGACTTAGCCTGGCGGTCCACATAGAAGAGGATGTAGGCCTTGGCTTTTGAGACCGTCTCCTCGTCCGTCAGCGTCACCGTGCTGTCGTTGAAATGGAACCAGCGCCCTTCGTGGGTCGCGTACGCCGTGTAATGCCCAGAACCGACCCTGGAAATGCCAGTACGCAAAACGTGAAAGGGAGGCCCCCCCGGGCTGTGTCTGGAGCAAGCGGGTGGCTTGAGAGGGCAGCGGCCACACAAAGGCCGCTCACTTTGGCCTCGCCACAAAGCGGGCCATCCAAGGTGGGCCCTTGAGCCAAGCCTTTTGTCCCGCACTCCAGGCATCAATGCTCCCACCGGTTGAACCCTTCCAGTTTATGGCCACCTGTTCACAGAGAAGGCCCACCAAGGTGGCCACTCTGGGAAGGCAGGGAAGGCCACAAGGAAGCCACCAGTTCTCAGGCGCCCTACAAGGGAGCCCCCGGCCCCCCTCCCTGCCCCCCCAGGAGCTGATACTGCTCTTTGCCCACCTCCCCGTCACGTGTCCCAGCATGCCAGGTTTTCAGAAGTCCAGGCCCCAACCCAGATCTTTCCAAGTACTCACCCTGACCCATGGTGCACAACCACTGCCGCAAGGTCATAGAGGCAGCTGTCTGGGCCGCTGTTTTCAGGCTGCACAAAGGGGGGGGGAGGAAGCCAAAGAAAATGAGTGCCCTGAAGAGCCTGGGCCTGTTGGTCCCCCCCCTCCCCTTCCCAGCTCCGCTGCTCTACCTCCAGCAAGTAGCACTTCATGTCCAGGCCACGCAGGGGGAACTCGACAAAGGTGTCCACCTTGTTCCTCAGGTAGGCCGTCCAGTGAAAGCGTTTCAGGTGCAGGCACAGCACCTGGGCATTAAAGGGACACATGGCACAAAAAGCCCTTAAGGGCTGCATTTGTCAAAACCCTAAAATTAAAGCCCGGTTTTGCAGCAACTTTGGGCACAAGAGCACAGAAACACATTATTTCTGTGAGGAAGTAGAAGAATTTCACAATAACAGCATTTATTTATCTAATATATTTCTCTATCTCTTCCTATTAAATCTCAAAGCAGCACACAAAATCTCAAATGTCCTTTAGATATCAAGATGTTCATTTGCAGGTTTTATAAGACACCACACGAAAGCTAAAAAAACGGCTTTCACGCCTGGGTCCCTCCACAATGTTCACTAGGAGACTTTACCAAGAGCCTGCAGCTTGTCTTTTGTGTACAAAAAAAATCCCCCAATTTTTACCAAGTGGCACTCACTTTGGGGAGCTTCTGCATCCAGAACTTCTTGGTTGACTTCTGTTTCTTCTTACATTTGTGACACATGTAGAGCTCCGAGTCATCAAGTTCTTCCAGGTCGGTGAAGCTACGGAGACAATCTGGAGCAGAGTTCAATGAAGAGGGTGAGTATCCCTCTTCAATCAAAAAAGGGCAGAGAGTGGCGAGCCGCTCCCGGAGAACGTACCCCGTAACGTGCAGATTGGTCCATTCTCTTGGTTCTTGCTGCGTTTATTCCGGAACTGATTTGGAATATCTAGTGAGAGGTCTAGAAGCAAAGGCCTTGTGGTCAGAGTTGCAAAGGGAAACATTCCTTAAATACTTTCAAGCTGGGCATATTTTTAAACCCTTTACCTAGGAATGGATCAAACTTTCTGGATTCAGTTCCACATATCAAGCAGTTGACTTCATTCTGAAGGACGCCTCCAAAGACAGTTGTGACAACGGTAGAAGTGCCGTTACTGAAGAAAAGATGGGGAGAGGACTGTCAGGGCAGCAGGTTCCTCACAACGGCTTTTGCCCAGAATGTCTAATTATCCTATTGCTGTTCGGACATTTCACCTTTGTACAAAACCAACCATGGGCAGAAAGAGGTAGGAGATGTGTGCTAAGTCACCACCCTGCCCTTTCCTGCTCTCCTCCAGAGGACCGATGGACACCTTCTCTTTCTGCTCCACAAGGCTGCCCACACAAGTTGCCCTCCACCACCGAAACGCCTCTATTGTGGGAGACAACCACAAGCAGACGCTGAAAATGACCCCAGCACCAAGTCCAAGCAAAGCCCCAGAAGGATTCACTTACATGCAGCACCTGCTCCCAGCAGTGAGGCCGGGATCCTCCTGAGCGATGACGGGGTGGGCAGCACCGTTGACCCCTTCCTGCAGCTCCAGGTGCAGATGGTCCAAGAGGTAGCGCATGAACTCATGGGCATCTTGCTGCTGGTAGCCCCTTAACATAAGCAAACCCAGGAATCGACAGACTGACCACCAGCTCCTGCGCCCGCTGCACACAGGGAAGGTGGCAAGGCCAAGCTCCCGAAGGCCCGTGGTGAGCACCAGGAAGGAGACTGTCTCTTAAAATCATCTGACCAGAGGAAGGACGTCTAAAGCTCTTCTTGGGAAGTTCTTCACTATTCAAGGTAAGAATCTTTCCAATGTGCAAACACAGATGTTCAAACCTCAGGGCACTATGGGATATAGATGTTGTGCCTGAATGCACGTGTGCAGGACGGGAACATACTCTGTGTTTGTGTGTGTGTGTGTGAACAGCGCCTCTCAGGAAACAAAAGAGCTTCTCCACACTCATGTTTTACACTGGCTGTAACCAGAAAGCAAAAAGATGTTTCTCTTCAAGAAAGGCCAGCCAGGAAGTGGAGATGTTTAATCTACGCAGAGTGAAAAAGGATTAGCAGCTACAAAGGCATCTAAAGACACCTTATTGCCCTTAATCCAGGTATTTTACTTTCAAGACAAAGAAAGGTGCATTTTGAGAAGAACCACTTCACCTAGTAGGTGTCCTTCTCCAGAAAAAGCTTGAGGTACTGAAATATTTGTATTATCAATTTTGCAATGCATTGGGCTTTTAAAAACTAACCCCATCAGACACAACCTGCCATGTCTTCCTGGGACACGCAGACCACGGGGACCATTTCCCCCAGAGGACCCCATCTAGAGTTCAAGGCATTGGGCAATGTTAGAGAAGGAAGGGTCAAGTTCTGAGCTGATGGGCTTGGAAATGGTTGGGGGGGGGCTCAGGAGGCCCCAGAGAAGCTCCCTCCCACCCCCTCTGGTCTCTTCTTGCCCTGGGACAGGCAAGGTGACCTTGGCCTTCACATCCCCACCCTTGGCTGAAACTAGATGACGCTTCACTCTCTCCGAATCCCTCACTCATTCTGCACTTCTGCAGGAGCTGGCCTCATGAAAGGACGTGTCCTCCACAGAGGAACCCCAGGGATGAAAAATCTGCCGCAGCAAGCTTGAGGGTGGGGCTCGTGCTTTGCCCTCCGTCAGTTTGGGAGGGAGGGGATTTGGGCCAAAGGCAAAACGAGACCAAAGCTTTGCTCTTCCCCTGAAACAACCCATGCTGAACTTCCTTGATTCTCCCGGGGGGGGGGGGGTGTCCAGAGGGCAAGTGGGAGAGGAGGCCGAGAGCTGGCACCATCTCCCTGCTTGCCTCTCTCACCCCACAGGCATCCAGAGCAACTTTTCAGCACTGCCAGAGGCATTAACACATCAAGAGAACATCTTTACTAGCTGAAAATATGGAGCAACTTACCTTTCTGCCCAATTAATCCTAATATTGTTCAAGGTTCCTTTGAAAGAGGTTCAGGGGCCAAGACAGGGAGACCTTGGAGAGGAATGACACTTGGATTTACTGGTGTGAACTAATCACCTCTTTTGACAGCCTGGGTGGAAAATGCTTCCTGCACCCAAGAATCAGCCTCTTTGCTGCCTTCCTTCAGCACTACAGAATCTAGTTTAATGCGGAGAGAATCAAGGAAGTTTTGCCTTCTGTGTTTCGCTTCAGCCTTCTGGGACCTAGCGTGCCCACAGCAGAGCTCTGGGACTGGCTGGGATGCTCAACTGCAGCACGTCAGCACCACCTGGCCTCAGGAACAAGGAAAGCCCCTCTTAGCACCGCTCCTTCCCTTTGGGGGAAGATCAGAGCCTTCTGGCCAGGCCGTCCTCCAGACGAGGCCGATGCGAAGCTGCTCCTTTCAGAGACAGCAACCGATTCTCCGGAGACAGACTTACCTGAAGTTGGGCATGATTTTCCAAACAACGTAAAACAAGGATTCAGGGCTGAAGGCGGTCTGACTTCCTTGCCACAAAGCACACAGGGTCTTCCGGAATTCCTCCACCAAGGAACTGCAGAAGGAAAGCGATATTTATCCTTAGGAAGAAAACAACACTCTCGCTACATCTGTGGACAACTAAACCACGGAGGGTTTTTTTTACCCCACATTTTTTTCTTGCATTCAGTCACGTCAGACTCTCAGAGACTGCTTTGGTCAATCCCTCCATTTTTCTGGGCAAGGTTTTTCCAGAGGGGCTTGCCATTGCCCCCTTCCTAGGGCTGAGAGACAGTGACCGGCCCAAGGTCACAGATCCATGCCCGAGGCAAGTTTAGAACTCAGTCTCCCGGCTTCTAGCCCGATGCTTTAACCGCTACATCTAACTAACTCTCAGCATACAACGATCAAATGACTGAGGTGTCTTTCTCCGTCAGCTGCCCCGGTCTCCAGACGCGGCTGGGACCCTCCGCTTCCAGGCTCAAGCACTCACATGCTGCCCTCGCCTTGGCTCCGCGTGTGGTAGGTCCGCCGGCCTGCAGTCTTCCCGTTCCGAAGTTCCACCGCTGGCAGTTCTTTGAAGTAGCAGCAGAACTGTGGAATGTTACTGTGGGGAGGAGGACAGATCAGCCAGACGTGCCGGAAGGGCCACTCGGCCCCAAGCGCTCATTAACCATCTGTGCTCCAAAAGTGCAGGGGACACTCCTGCCCGTGAACGCTGCAGGGCAGGGACGGCTGTGACACACGGAGGCAAAAGCGCTTCTGCGGGAGGAGAAAAGACCCTGGCATGGACAGACCCCTCAGAGGCATGGGGGTCTTCCTGGACAGCGCCAAGTGCCCCAAAGGGGAGTCCGCCAGCCCCACAGGCGGAAAGTCCCATTCCCAAATGAGGGATACCTGAGGGACTGAAGGATGGCATTCATGAAACACGTGTTCCCCAAGTTCCGAAGACCCGTTGCGCACAAGCTTGTGGGGCTCCCCTGCGAACCAAGATCACCATGAGTTGACATACAATAAGCCACCAATTTTCTTCAACCTCCTTCTAAAGAGACATTACATCATGACACAAGAGAGACCCCTTCACCAACTTCTAAAATATTCAGATAAGTGTCTCGTTACTGTTAGTCAATTAGAGAATTTAGAGCACAGAAAATGATAATTTAATTCGAAGTTTAGAATCTTCAGTAAGTACCCCTGACATTACCCAAAATCAACCAGTACATTCCCAAGTTCCTAGCTTTGTTGAATTCTCTGACGCCATGAGAAAATTTAGACTACTGCCCAGACACACCCCCAGCCCTTCTCCTGGGGGCTGGAGGAAGGACCCCCAGCGATGGGCTCCAGCCTGGGTCTCTCTTCTGGGGGAGCATCTGCCACACATGAACTTCAAGGCTGAATTAAATGGCACTTCATTATTTGGCCTGCTCCGGATTAAAGGCTGATACAAAGTAAGCATATTTTTCTCAGCTGAAAGTGAATTATTCAGATCCTTTGGCACTCAAAATTGGACCCTGAGTGCTGCCAACTCTGAAATCATCGCTCATGGAGCCAATTAAATGTTAAAGGACTTGTCTGATCAATGCGATTAGCTCCAAAGCTGCTCCTTCAAAATTGACGGCAGACAAATCAAGGAAACCACACTTACGTTTACTTTTAATAATTTGCTGTTTACAGAGGCACTTTCAAGTTGTTTTCTTTTCCTATGTCGGTCTACTGTAAAACCTGAGCTGTGAAAGAGAATACGGTAAATGGACGATTTAAGACTTGTTTAACGATACAAAGAGAGCAAACAAACCTTAAGTATCACTTAAGGCAGGAAGGGTTATATGCATTTTATAATAAAGAAATGTTTTTAAATGGCCTATTACACCTGGAATGTTCCAGAGATTCATCCTTAATCTGATGAACACGCAAGAGTACACCCTAAAGCCTTTGATCTAAAATAACTTTTTTTTAAAACTGGACTATCCGTTCTCCCACAGGGCCACGTCTCTGGGCCAAGAAGGGCCATTCCAAACACCAGGACGTGTCTCATCCAAGCCAACCGCCCAGAATCTTACAGACGTCTTCCGTTCTCCAGTCCAAGGGATTCCCATCCAGAGCATCTCAGCTCGCCATTCCCAGGCAGAGGCCCGGCCACACACGGGAACCTCTGCCAGAAGGCAAGTGCTGCCCCGGTTCATTTCAGGGACGGTTCCTAGAACTCGTCTCCCAGTTGGCGCCCCAGGACAAGGCCTTCACGCAATCCAGGAGGCTGAGAGGCTGCCCAAAGGAAAACCTGCCGCCATGCCCATCTTAAGACAAAGAGAAGCTGCTTACTTTTCCAAGTTCTGTAGATGCTCTCGGACTTTCTGCACCAGGCCCAGCTTGGTATCGTTTACTACAAAGTCATCACAGCGATAACTGTGGAGAAAACAGAGAACCATCAAAGAACGGCCAGTGCTGGTTCCCCGGCTAAGGTGAGGCTGCTGAACGGCGAGTGAAGAGGACAAAAGACGGCCTCCTTCAAGAAGGATGAAGCACAAAATGCTGAAACAGCAGAAGCAAAACACAATAGTGTGGGTGTAGCTAGCCACCCTCTTCCTCCAGTCACTGAGCAGAGCTTCCCCCCATCCCAAACTCTTTTCCAACCAATTCTGTGATTCCTGGGCAAGCTCAGTCCTCAAAGATCCTGCTTGGTCTTTCTGCCAATCTAATACTTTGAGAAACCAAATTGCTTCATTCCTCGTGAACAGCCCTAATTGGCAAGTCGCTCAGTGATTCCTCTGGGCTCAGCTTTTACTAGCATGTTATGGCCATAAGATGACCGGCTGGATGCAGCAATCCAGGCACTGGGGAAGCTGTGCCAGGTGAGCCAGGAAAGGCAAGTGATGGACTTACAAAATATTTGCAACCAACAAAGATGGTGCGATGTGGACAAGAGGCAGAACGTTCTCCCGAGATAACAAGTGTTCCCCTTTTTCTGGTTACTGCCAAGCGTTTTCCTTCTCAATTTTAGAAATGCTTTTCAGACTTGCATCTTTTGATTCCTAATTATGGTCTAAAATAAAGTCTAAGTCACAGGCCGGAGACCAAATACTTTGTAGAGAAAAACAAAATGTATGCAAGAGCCCTGTTAATGCAGTTGACCTTTGTAGCCTTTAATTCACACCTAAAGGTTCTACTTCAGCAATTCTGGGGAAGGCATCATCTGTGCCAAGAGAAAGAAGGGAGCATCAGAGGTACCAGGAGCTGCATTTTAGTGCGTTTTAGAAGACTAGAACATTTAGGTAACAAGCAAAGGCCCAGAAAGGGGGGGGAATCCTCGTCAGTTCTTCAACAGATGGGGAATTCCTCTCTTTGCCTGGTTTCCTGAAAGTGGAACATCTGCCCTCTTCTCTTTATTGCTTGGTAAACCACCATTTTCTGTTTTAGCCAACTATAAACTATAAATGAACTTTGTTCTGCAAAGTAGGATCAGACACTGATTTGAACTGATGTCAAATCAGTTGTCATCCCTCAGAGGCTTCGTCTGTCAAACTGACCTTCAGAAAGCTTGCTTGGATGAGCATTTGGGGCTCGCGTTTAAACAAAATAGAGTCCCATTTGAAGAGGCACAGAATTTCAGTGAACTGGGCCAGAATGTTCCTTAATCCAAACGACACTGGCCGAGTGCCAAGAGGTAAAATAAACATACAAACGAGGAGCAAGGAAACGCCTCAAGCTGAGGGGGGAGCCGGGAGCCAGTTTAGCCTCTCACAATGTGGCCTCCAATACGGCACCCTCTCAGTCTCTACCCCACCACACACTCCCTTATTTGGGTGGCTGCTGACTTACCAGTAGGTACTGTAACTACTACAATCCATGCACACCATGTGTTGGATCTTTTGTTGCTTTTCTGCTTTCTTATGGTTCATTAAAGAAACTTGAGCATCTTCATAATGCTTCTTTGCGTGGCCATTTACATACCTTAAAGGACCAAAAAAGAAACAAAACTGAGATTTTGGAAGCCTTCCCCACAAAATTGCCTGCCTCCTCTAACTTGCAAACGGGCTTCAAGGGCAATTGCATTAGCTCCCTTTTTTTATTGCCCAATTTCTTTCAGTACAGCTCAGCAGATTTTGAAATGCTGGAGGTGTGTAAATGGTGCAGAGATTGGCAGGGGTCTCTGGTCAGTTTTGTTGGACTTATATTCCTGCTTGCTGGTCCAAACAAATGAATTTCAAATGTTTTGATAAAAGCCAATAAGATTATTTTACCTCCCTCATTTTAAATGGCGATGCAAAGTGTTTCTGCCTCGGGGTGCCCTCAGAAGCGTGCAAATGGACAGCTGTTTTTCAGCAGCCGCACAAAGCAGGTGCAGGGGTCCGTCCTATCCCCAAAGCAGGGCAGTCTCATGCAAACTGGGGACAGACGGCTGTTCCCTGACCAAACTCTCCAACAGTTCTCCCAAATGTGGACAGTAACATGTTCTTAAATATTACTGCACCTAATAATCCTTGTATACCACACAACTCTGAAGCAAGGGACGTGACTACAGTTGGAATCTTGGCCAGTCTTCCCCAGATGTGCTCGTGGGCCAAACTGCAGGAGCTTAGTCCAAAAAGATGTGGCAACAACAAAATAAGGACAACTGGTCTATGCCAAAGTCCTTCTCAAGATGTTGCTGTCCCAGGCCACAAAGAAGTGGGGAGATTATGAAAATAGCTTGTGTCCTGCACTCACCTCCCACAGTGGACGCTTGAGCAAGTCAGGCAGATCCAAGGACTTTTGTTAGAGCGGCACACTATTGGGGTAAGAAGAAATCAGAAAAAATCAGTTACACAAGATGACATTTCTGCTCCAGAAAACTAGTGAGAAAAAAACTGTTATAGAAAGAATCATGCTGTGTGGACTTTAGAATTAAATATTCAGTAATTATATAAGC
The DNA here is from genome assembly GCF_947247035.1 of Vipera ursinii. Lineage (NCBI taxonomy): Eukaryota > Metazoa > Chordata > Lepidosauria > Squamata > Viperidae > Vipera > Vipera ursinii. Next base: position 20,389,099 of record NC_139524.1, on the reverse strand, counting down.
AGGCAGGTGGGATATAAACTTAAGATTTTTCCCATATGAAATATTTTCAGTTGCACACTCCTCTCCCTCATCACATTTTAACCACTTGAGTTTGATGTATTTAACGCTCAGTACTATGTTCAAAATAAAATAAAACCAACCACATAATTAGCACTGTAATACAGTTATAGTGGGTGGATTATGAGTTATTTCAGGAAGCTAAATTGAGGAATCAAAGTGAACACCGTACCCTATTTAAAAGTGGAACCCCAGTCATAACGGATCAACCAGAACATTAAGTGGAATGACCGCATACTCATTATGTTTGGGTATCAACAACTGCACAGCACGAGGAAGACTGCAGAGCTAATTGGACAACTAATATATTGAAAAGACAGAGAAAACAGCCTTTTGAACAACTTCCTGGCCCTTTGGCTACCTCCCACCTGGGGAAGGCAGACAGAGTCCATGAACCATTGGCTAACTTTCACTAAATCTCCCAACAAAAACCCTGGCCATAGCTTGGGATGTAGCCACTGGAGCTTAAAACCTAAAACAAAAGGCTTGACTTTGAACAGTTGAAACCATCTTGTTTTTAAGAGTATTTTGTCTCTCATGTGTAAAACACCCCCAACTCCAATTAATGGCAATTTGTCGATTCTTATATATCACCAAACTATAGTTAAGGTCCATTAACTTGGTGTACTGGAAAAAGATATGACAGGTAGCACTTTTCACAGATGGCTAACTGGACTTAACTATTTGATTCTCTATCAGAGAACTTAGCGCAGATTTTCTCCAAGACTATATGAACTCTATGGCAGTTAAGTTCTTTTTAAGTCTAAGAACAGCATCAAATACGTGTCTAGGAGGGATGTGGTAAGAAATAAAATCCACGATGGTGTAAGGAAGCCTGGAGTCACATCCTCCTTTTCAGCAACTTCCTGTTAACTGAGTAATTCAGAAAGTATATTTTCTATTGCATAATAGAAAAGAAACAATGCCACTGTTTCTACAAGACTCTGCCCAAATGCCCTTCATGAAGTGCCCCTGTTAGTTAGTTGCAATTAATAAACCATTCCTCACAAAAGGTGAAAATACGCTGTCATAATGAGCTGCTCCCTCCACGGACAACTCTACAGCTGGGGTGCAGAAGCTGGCAATTCTGAACAAGCCAGAGCAAAACTGCTGGCTTCAAACTCTAATATCTGATCCTGAATCCCCACCGGCTGTGCCTTGGATGGTGACCTATTCCCTCCGTTCAGAGTCTGAGTAACTGTGCTCAACCTTTGGACTCATCCTGATATCTCAAAAGCCCCGCCGTTCCCTTAGCCATCACCAAACCTTTGTTTGGTTTTTGTGCCAGGCAAACAAGAGGGCAGAAGAACTGGGCGGCAGCAGCAGCAGCAACTATTACACTCACTCTGGGTTCTGCTGGCACATCCTGAGAAGGAAAGTATGTGCCACTTCCTTGCGGCCTCTCCAGTATCTCCCCAAGAATGAAATGCTGACCCAGACAAGCCCGGCCCCCGGCAGCCAGGCACAAAAGGGAACCCGTATAAACGTTCCAACGCCCTGCCTTGTCACGGCCACCTCGGAAGGTGGCACACAGTGGCCACACCAGGACTGCACACCAGTAGAAGAACGGTGTGGCTCATTCAACCATCAAGAGAGGCCACCCCATCTACAAATGGACCCACCGCCTAGGAAAAACACTCATCTCCTCCTACGTTCCTCACCTGCCTGTTTTGCCCTGGAAAGAAGGGAGCCGCTGCAACTATGAGAAAAGCCCCTGGTTCTTTGTTTTGAGGGGGGGGGGGTCTCGCAAGGCAAGTACTGTGATGCTGCTGAGTAGAAACTGAGCCAGGCAACCTGAATAGCTGCCAAGAGAGCAATTAAAGTCAAAGCGTAACCAAATGAGGGCTGCATTCATCCACACTGTAAAGGAGCCAGGACAAAGGTGAAGGTCAGGGGCTTTCTTATTCCAAATAGAATGCATGAAGAAGTCATCCTGAAAACAGCTTAACCTGTGTGGCAAAAATTTAACCTTTGTGGCCAAGACTTTACATATGAAACAGGCTTATCAAAATCTTTGGCAGAGAAGAAACTGGGCCCTCTCAGGGCTGCCTAGGCCTTCTTACTTTCATCAGTGAAAAATTCGGACTATCTGCACCTGTTGAGCAGATGAGGTTAAAGAAAGACCAGCAAACTCCAGAACCGAAGACCCCAATCAGCTAACGCAGTAATGGTAGATTTTCTTTGCTATATATGGATACAAACCCTAGGAGAGTACAGTACCTTCCATCACTATTATTCTAGTTTTGTAAATGAAGGCTGCTGCTCTGACCTAAATACGAAAGCTCTCTCAGCAAGCACAACGAAGAGGGATTTAAGCTATCCATGGTCCAGTAACAGTTTCATCTCCGCAGGCAGAAGCACCTTTTCCAGGCTGGGAAGCCCTGCAGGTCTGGCCTGACTAGTGGGCGCTGGTGTGGAAGGCGGTGAGGGAAGCACCCTGCTGGGGGGGGAGGCAGATTACAGAAGAACCCCAGAAGGTTGCAGCGGCAGGCAGCGTCAGTACTGCAGCCAAGAAAAGCACATGGATGTATCCATAAAATCACCCACAGAGGCTTATTCTTTTTTAAAAAAATATTTACTTCATTAAAGCTCATTCCTACAATATCCTACAATATCCTGCAACTCACCACGCCTGGGCCAGGTTTTCACTTGGCAAAAGTTAGCCGACTCGGAAGATAGCAGTTACAAGATGGACAATTCTTAAGCTAATTCAATGGCCATCATCCTAGCCAGCAATGGGATCATTTAAATCCATCTGTTAACGTTTTCCCAATGCAGCAAAACCATTCCAAGGCCTTGACATTTATACAGCAGCAAGACAAGTTTTTTTAAAAATTTCCATAAATTATAACGCAATTTGCTTCTCCAAATTAGGAAAACATCCCTGTATTGTTTGTCATCAGAGCAAGGAAAACATCCAAGAATTTCACACTTTGAATTCCTTCCTTGCGGAACAAATAAGAGGGTTTTCAAAGAAGAGTTGTGAAATTTCCCTTTAAAACTCCCTAAACAGAAGGCAAGTTTATTCATTCTGCCCCACAACGTCATAGCCTCATGCTAACAAAACTACTCAAAGCACCACCAAAAGTACATAAATCATTCAACAATTGCTTAGACCTTCCCAAAACAAAATTTAAATAAAATCTGGGAATTTATCTAAATGTTGATTATGTAATTTTTATGATGTAGCTCTTAATAAGGATTAATAAGTTGATGGGGTTGAGATATTAAGAACGCCGTATTACCTATTTGTTACTTTCCTTAATCGTAAAGAATTTTAGGCAGTATACAGGATATAAAACATAGAAACAAAATACATCGCCCTATAAAGAACAAATTGTAAACAGCAGCGCAACTGAAATGGGCTGATTATTTTCACCCTATGGCTGATTTCCAACAGACAACAAGTATTTTTGGCACAAACGTGTGCTCCAATACCTTTGCTATTATCTTAATACAAAACATAAAGTTTAGAAACGTTAAACTGTTAATTGACCGAGCCGTTCTCCCTTATAAAATCTATCGGCTGATATTTCTTTGCTTTGCATACTTTTAAGTCTTCGATTTCTAAACTACACATTTAGGAACTACGGCGCGCACCGCCCTTTACTCTCCGACGCGGCTAAGAAAACCGAGTAAATGAAGCGCAAAGCGCCCAAGCGGGGCGGCCCAGAAGACCCAGGGAGCAAGCGGGAGGCCGCGGCGAGGATCCCGAGCCGGGCGGGCGGCCCAGAAGCGGCATGACCGGCGCTCGGCCAGGGCGGCGAGGGAGCCCCGAGGAGGGCCCGGCGGCAAGAGCGGAGCCGCCTCCGCCCGCCCCCGCCGCGCCCGGCCCACCTCGCAGGGTCGTCGTTGGGGGGGAGAGCGGGGGCGGAGTCTCGGCCGTCCCGAGCGGCAGGAAAGAGCTCCGTCGCCCCGAAAGGTGACTCTGGGCCAGGAAGAGGGGAGACGGACTCCCGGAAGGCCCCGAGGAGAGCCGGGCCGGGCCGGAGCCCCGCTCGGAGGGGCCTTTATGACAGCGCCGCCGTCTCGGCCGAGGGCCCGGAGGCCCGGCGGGCGGGGAGGATGGGCGCGGGAGTCGTACCCACCGCTGCAGCACCACGAGGAGGGCGAGCCCTGCGGGAACTTGGCCGAGTCGGGCGCCAGGCAGACGCTGCCGCCCAGGTGGGGGCACTCCATGGCGGCGCCGCCGACCGCCCGACCGCCCGCCGGCCGCCTCCGCTCCTCGCCCTGCGTCGCCCCACGCACGCACGCACGCACGCACGCACGCACGCCGACGCACCGCGCCTGCGCCGCCCGCGGACACGCCCACCCGCGCGGCGGCCCGGCCGGCAGCGCTCCGCCTGCCCTCCCGCCGGGCCGGGGTCCTCGAGGGGGCGGGCCGAAGAGGGCGGGGCGCCCCCCGCGGGGCTCCTCCCTCCCGCGCCCGGCAGGTCCCCGCGTGGCCGCCAGGGGGCGTCTGGCCGGAGGGCCGCTCCCCCGCCTGCCCGCGCCGGGGCTCCGGCAGCCCCCCCCCCCGGGACCCTCGAGCGGCGGCTTCGCGCAGAGGCTCCGGGCCGGAGGGGGGTGGGCGCCGGGCGAAATTTCCTCAGCGTCTTCCGTATCTTGCGGGTCAAGCTCAGCCTGTTCTTTACCTCAGCAAACCTCTTTCTATCTGTCCTGTAGGTTCCCACCAGGCCATCAAGCCTTTCCTGGAGGGCTGCAAGAATCTGAGGATTCTGCATCATTTGCACAGTTAGTTGGCGTGCTCTGCTGTTAGCACCCTCATCAGATTCTTCTTCTTCTTCTTCTTCAACGTCTTCCGTATCTTGCGGCTCAAGCTCAGCCTGTTCTTTATTGTCAAAGCCTTTTACTTGGAAGCACCTTAAGGATCCATCGACCTCATGAGACCATCTCGCATCCCTGGCCGGGTCCAGCGGCAGAGCCCGGCCTGGCCCCCGCCGCTCCGGCTGAGCCACCCAGCCGGCCTCTCGAGGCGACACCTCTGGCCAAAGAATCGGCCGCTAAGGACAGTGGCCGAAACCCAAACCTCAAAATGAATAACAGTGTCCCCCTTTCAGATCCTCCCTTATTTTTTGCTCCAGGCTATAAAAAGACGCTTTGGGTTCAGAATTAGTTTTCCCTGTTTTTTTTGGAAGGGGCACTGGAATCGATCTCAAGCTGTGGAAATGCCCGCTCAAAACCCCGTAAAGCTCTGGGTCCCTGTTCAGAAGGTTTGGCTGGCGTGGCTGCCCTTCGCTAACCCTTCAGAGACCCTTTTCCTGGTCCCACATCAGCCCCAAAGCTTGGCAGAGTATCCTGATTGCGCTCAGTTGTTTACGGCAACCCCAAAACACCAGGGATCCGATCCCTGGATCCTTGTAAAAGCTTACCAGAGACGGCGTCACCTGGAAAATGTGCAGCCCCGGGTCTCCTGAGGGCATCAGGTAAGGGAAGACGGTTGGCCAAACGGGTGCCAAGCCACATTGCTTGTGTCAAGAGTGGGTAGGAAGTATGGGAGGTGCATCTTCGGTCCACAATAAAAAAAATAATACTGCATTGGTGTAAAAGAATTAATACCCAAATGTCTTAACTAGCCTCCGTCTCACCCAATCCGAACCAAATAATGCAAAGGAGGCCCAGGGGACCATCAGGCTGGCCGTCTCTTGGCCAAATCCTGATTGTAGTCGGCTCTCGGCCCTCCCCATTGAGTTAGCATCCTCTCCCTGCTGAAGTCAGTGCCAGAAATAAAATGACATTGGGTGGAGTCTGCAGACCTTCTGTCAGGCTCTGTTTTAGGTGCAGTGGGCAAACCATCACCCCAGACAAACTGCCGAAAAGTAGAATTTCTCCCCTACCCATGCTCAGGACAGGGTTCTCCGGCCGGATCCAAAGAATCCGACTGAAAAGCTCCTCGTCCTTTCATGGTTGTACTCTTTATACACTTATGATTGTGTATCATCTGACCCATCCACTGCGATAATCACGTTCGCAGATGATACAACTGTGGTGGGTCTTGTTACAGGTGGGGATGAGACAGCAGGGTTCTGGGTCTCGACCAGAGCCTGGAAACGTGGGAACTGATGACCTGCCTGATTCCTCGGCTCCGTGCAGGACTTCTACACCCAGACCTTTGTCCAGGAAGGCCTCCGGAAAAAAAACGTCCCGTAAACAAGCTTGAAAGATACACTAGAGGCAGCTAATTGCTGTGGGAACCTGATGGCCCTCCTGGATGGGGGTCACGTGCAGGCTTGGCCCCTGGGATCAAGCTAAGGGGGAGCCGGGCTTTCCCACGGCTGGCCCTTCTGCACTTGGTGGGACCTGAAACGCTCCAGACAGATCAGGGGGCTCGCAAATGCCTGGGCAGCAAAGGCAGGGGGGTGCCCGGTGGCTTCCTGATAAACGCTCACGGCATCGAGATGGACCGATGGGGCTTGAGCAAAACCACAAGCGAATCAGGTGAAGGGTCAAGAACTGCAGCTGAATTTAATTGCCGACTCATCTGCGCTTTAGGAAGGGTTCCTGCCTGTCACGCGCCACTGCTGTCTGGGGCAGCTCAAGGGCCCTGCTGACCAGCTGAGCAGGTTTTCCACGTAAGAAGGCTGAAGACCAAAATCCATATTTCACGTGAATGCTTCCAAAGGAGCAATTTGAAGGTAGGTGGACTTCAACTCCCAGAGTTCCCCAGCCATCATGAGGTTGAGAAGCCCTCTTCTAAATCGCGAGATGCTGCAGCGCTGGGAGGGAATGCCTCCTCTTCCTGCGTCTTCTGGGGGGAAAGAGCCAAGAGAGAGGAGCGGCCTGACTCATCTACTGATTCAGCCTCGTGATTAACCTGCTGAGCTTTCTTCACAGGTGGGTTTGCAGCCCTGTTGTGCAACTTTCTCTGGCACACGCAGAAGGAGCCTTTCCCGTTCGTTCAGCTCGTGGGATTCTCTCATGGCAGGCCTCCAAGTCACGTCCAGGAGCTGTGATCTCATTTGAATGACATCTCTGGTGCGCCAGCTCTGGACTCCAGCCTGAATTTCACGTGTCTTCCACCTGTCTGCTTTCCAACGTCCAACATTTATGCAGGGTTTTTCCGCACAAAATAGAACACAACAGAAAACATTGGCACACTTGGTGCAAAAGCAGGTCTGCCCACAAAACCTTCCCAGTGAAAGCACCCGAGGGCCTCCTCAGAAGACCACCTGCTGCATTTGTAAAGTTTTTTGTACTGCTGCCGTGTTCCTTCTCGGTTTTGGCCCAAGGAACTCAGGGCAGCCTTTATCCCTCGCAAGGGACCTGCCCGGGTTCGACCCGTGAATGCCGTCGCCTGTGGAGGCTTACGCTGAGCCCCCGTAAATCCTGGTGGATCAGGCCCGTGTGGGGAGCCAGGAATGGGGGCCAGGGCCTGCTGCCACGTTGATGGTATGGATCAGGCCATTACCCTCTGAGGCTGACCTTGGGGAGCGCCAGAAGTTTTCCAGAGCTTTCTGGCTGCCCAGCAGCTCTTCCCAAGGTCACCTTCACAAAGAGTGCGTGCGTGTGTGAGATTAATGGAGGTGTGGCAAAGGCTTGCAGATACTTGCGTGTGCCTGTCTCTGCTGAGGCAGGGACCTTTGTGTTACCCTGGTCCCCCCCCCCCACTCCCCAGCCATCGCGCTGCAGCCTCAGGGCCAGAGGAAAAGACCGCTTTGCTGAGGGAAGCCGGCTCGGGCACCGGGGTTGGGCCAGCCTGATGGGCACTCCTATCCAGAGAAGCACAACGTATTTTATGTCCCTGATTAACGGCTGTTTCTTGTTTCAGCCAGTACTGTTTGTTTCATTCTTCTGTTCTTTTCTTCGTGGTGACAATAAACCTAGAGTCACATTGTGGCTGTTTAAATACAATAAAGAAATAGAGGAACACTCTTGCACTTGAATTCTGAAAATGCAGCCTGGACATTGGTGACTAGTATCCTGAATTATCTCCCTGCACTCTTTCCCCTCCTGGCTCACTCCAAATGGGAAATTGATAACATTAGTTAGCAGGTCCTCTGGCTGTGCTGATCAGAATGATGGGAGTTGTAGTCCAGTTCTGGAAAATGACCTGGGGAAGACTATAGGCGGCACAAGTGCCAACTGTGCATGAGAGATCGATTTTCACCGATTCCATAAAACACTCCAGGGATATTAATTGCATTTGGCAAAAAGAGGCATTTGGCATTTTTGGTATTATCTATTAAAACATTTCCACCCCATTTCCTGTAAAGTATCTCAGACCTATTTACAATCGGATCTGGAGAATAAGAGGTGAAGGAAAGAAGAAGCGCCTGGCAAGGAAGGCTGGGAGAACGGAGGGCCACAGAGGCGGATGGGAGAGTCTTGAATCTCCAAGGAGGGAAGAGAGCGCTTCAAAAGAATGCTGCGGCAGTGATTGACTCAGAGTTACTGTTTATTTTGGTCAATGACCAGATAAAATGGAGCAAATATAAGTTAACTACAGCAGAGAGGGGGAAAACAAACAAATATCCACAGAGCCTAAGAGGAGGATGAGGATTCGGTCACGTTCAGGAGTCCGAAGCTATTTCTCATTCGCAGGGGATACACACAGCTTGGCTGGTTTCTGTTGCTGAAATTTTTTAAATGTCATAAGCTACCTGGAGTCGCCTACTGTATTTGTGAGATGGGCAGCTATAAAAATTTGTTTAATAAAATTTATAAGACAGTTGTGGCCGATGGCCTTTTCCGATCTGATGGACCAGAAGCTCCCTGGGGTCTTCCGAGGGGAGACCTCCTTGGAGGTGTTGCAGAGGGAGCCCTGCAGCTACACCTGGATCCCACTGAGGGGGCAGGCGGGTTCGGTTAATTGTGGCGAGGGGATTATTGAATCTCCCAGGGAAAAGAGCTGAGGATCCACTATTCCATCGGGCTCTGAAGAGGGACCTTTCTCAAGAGACTAGTGAGCTGGCTGCTTTCCACCTACGTGGTTAAATGGAGTTTGGGCAGAACTGGGGATGAGCCTGTTTCATTGCGGACTTTGATGTCTCAAAGCTTTTCCCGAGTAGCTCTCCTGGCCACGGGGGGGGGGGGGGGAGACCTGGCCTACTCAGAGGGAATCCCCCATTTGTGCATCGCTGGAGATGGGGGATCATGCAAGGCTGGCAACATAACAGGGCTTCCAGGCTAATTGGTGAGGCTCCTCTAGGGCCCTCTTTGCACTTGCTTTGTAACTCACTGGTTACTCACGCAGTGGGGTAGCCCACGCCTCTGGCCAGGGGACCCTCAGCCTCCTTGGCAGCTGCAGGGACTTAAATGTCTGTCTCCGAGTCCAGGAAAGGGGACAGCCAGGAAGCCAGAGCCGGAGTGGCTCAGCCACTTCTGCTCATGGAAGCCTTTGGCCCTCTGCGGGATCCGACTCCGGCAAGCCCTGGAAGGGCAGCCCAGGTTTGCAGGATAAGCGCATCCTCTGAAACCACCAGAGACAGGTTTCCCTTCAGGGGAGGCAGAGAAAAGGATTCTCCTTTGGCCACAGCAGCTCACACCTTCTTTGTTTTCACCCGGTTCCTATTCCTGGGAATCTAACGCTGCAATTTGATGGTTTTCTTCTTTTAATGGCATGTTTGAATAACTGCACTGCATTGCTTCTATTTTCCAGGACACTTTTCCAAATTTGACTTTGGATACACTAGAGTGTTGTCGCAAAACTAGCCAGGGACCGAGCAAAAAGAACATGCCTAAATCGGTGGCTGACAGGGAAATAAAGGGTCTTGGGAAAAGAGCAGAAAGGGGCAGATTTCCCCCTCCCCGCCCCGGGGATCTGTTCTCCTGCTCCAGAATAGCAAAACGAGAGCTGCAGTTTGGGGGCTCTGGGCACAATGCAGCTTTGGGGGCTGCTGAAACGGAGGGGAAGATCTAGAAGGAAATCTGGGGCAAAGGCACAGCCTGGGAGAGAAACTAAAACACATACAAAACTTTCCCACCCTTTGCTGAGCGACTGAAATTGCAGACAAGACAGGGAAAAGCATAAAGAGCTGCAGGAGGCTGAAAGAAAAGTGCGGGGAAATGTACCCCCCCCCGTTTGCAGGTGTCCCATGCTGCGCACCCCCACCCCCCCACCCGCGCTGCCCTTCCCGAGAGACTTGATCTTCTCAGGATCGAGTTGGCTGCGGGACTATACAACTGGCCCTGAAGTGGTGCGAGGGCCCAACTCTCCGCCCAGGAAAAGGGGGCGCCGCAAAAGGAAGGGAGGTGGGGGGAGGAGGCCCCGGGCGCTGGGCCCTCCGGCTGCCCTCCTGACGCTCCAGGGTTTCGCCAATCGCTGGGAATGCGGAGCGAAGCGATCCGTCGGGGAAAAGCCCGCAAGAGAAGGAAGAGGAGGCTGGGGGCGATGGGCTCGGGAGTCCGGCCCCTGCAGGAGGGAGGGCAGCAGCGGGGCGTCTCCCGGGGGCCGGTCGTCGGCTGACATCACGGCTCGGGGCGAGGGCGGCGGGCAGGCAGAGCGAGGCTCGCCGCCCGGGCAGCGCACAGGTGCCAGCCGAGGAGGAGGCAGGAGCCGCACGACGCCCGAGATGCCCGCCGCCCTGCCCGCCGCCCTGCTCGCCCTCCTGCTCCACGCTCAGCTCGGCGGGCTGGCCCCGCTGAACGGTAAGCGCCGGCCTCGGCGGGGAGGGGTCTTCCTGGGGCTGGCAGGCACCCTAACCCAGCCCGGGCTGCTTCCTCGCGCCGGCCGGGGCGGTTTCCCCCGCATCCCCGGCAAGGGCGCTGCGGGCGCTGGGGGGCTTCGGCGCCGAGCCAGCCCCGGCCCCGCTCCGGGGGAGAGACCGGACCGCCGCTTGCCCCGAGAACGTCGCACGGCCTTGTGTCGCGCTGGTGTCGGATGATGGTTTCAGGAACCTTTTAGGGCTCGCTGGGGAGGGTGACGTCGAGGCTTCCAGACGGAAGCCGGAGAAAGACAAGGCAAAACTCTGAGGGGCGGGGACGGGGCTCTCGAGAGAGACCCCCTGCAAGGCTTGAGACCCTCCTCTGCGGAGACCCTCCCCCTCTCTGGCCCTCTCGCCCCCCATTCAGGGAGCAGCCAGCGCCAAAGAGGTCCCCTCCCCTCCCAGGGCAAAGGAAGAGGCTCGGTCCGGGCACTCGGGCTGGTTTGGAAATAAGCCCCCAAGCCGAGTTTGGTCAAGAGGGCACAAGGAGCCCCCGAGGGCGTCACGGCGTCCTTCAGGCAGAGGGCCGGGAGGTGGCCAGGCAGGAAGGACTCAGGACAGGGTCCTTGCCCGACCCCCAGCCCGTTTTCTAGCAGAGGGGAGAGTCCTGAAGCAAGACACGGGGGAAGGCAGGGGGGGGGAGAGACCACCTGCCGGGTCTCCCTCCCAGACCTTTCTGGAAGAGAAGCCTTGAGCCTCCCCCGCACAAGAGGTTCCTGGCCAGGCCTCTGAGCAGACCCCCAAGGAGAGGCCGGAAGAAACAGCGAGGTCTGTGGAAGTAGCCCCTCGTCTGCCCTTGGTGAAAGGCGGGTCGGAAGTCCCGATTCCAAAGAGAGATGTGAAGGGAAGAATTGGGTGGGCTGTGGGGGATAGGGTTACGGGGAGGGGGAGGGGGAGGGAGGGAGAGCGAGCAGGGGAACAAGACTCCAAGGTGCTCCAGGAAATGTTTATTTCAGTGAATGGAAGCAACCTGATCTGTTTATTTAGCGTATATTTGGGTCTGTGTTGTGCTGCTTCTCCTACCACCTCTTCCTCCAAGGGGACATTTCCAGAAATGAGGCTGCTGACACTTTCCAGAAATCCAGAATTCTGCCCGTACAAATCTAGGGACTGCCTGTGGGCAGGTTTTGAAAGGATGGTGGCCATCTAATTGCCAAACTCAGGATTATTCACTAAACAATGTTTTCAAGAAAAAACAACAACAACAAACCTCTGTTGCAAATATTTCCCTCATGGTTTTATTACCCTTCTGGTTTTGTATATGGGATAGGTTTAATGCTGCTTTAACTTGAAACTCATATCCCTTCTATTTTCCTTCCAGGATCAAAGTGGTCCTACATTGGTAAGTACCCACTTTAATTGATTAGATTAAATCATATTTGGTGGCTCCAAGTCTGATTAGATCCAGGGAGGTATAATTTAGTTCATAGCAGAATATATTTGGTGCCACAATCTATACAAACCTCCCATTCATTTATATAAGCCTGCCATCATGGGATAAAATGCTGGGGGAGGGGAGGGCTTCATAATTGAGCCCAGCTAACCCACAGTAATTACTTCAGGAAACCACTAAGATGCTTTAGGCTGGCTTGTGGTTGAGTGTGTTGTGGGAACTGAGCAGTTGTTTCAGTACACTGGGTGAAGGAGAATACCCTGTTAAGCCATCCTAGGGTTACCTGTTTGTACCTTGCATGTTAAGAGACCAGATCTTTTCTTATCCCAGTTTTATGGTTGAGCATGGAGGGTGAGCCCAACCACCAGGTCTGACAGAAGGCAGTCTTTGTATCCTGTGAAGCTACCACGCAGGGCTGAGTTGGTCACTACCAGGTGAAGCAGTTGAGTGAGTCAGCCAGTAAAATCCATCAGGTTAATGACCTGTGCTGCTGTCTGGTGACAGGGGAGACTTGAATTAAAGCAGGTCTGGATGGAGCCTGTAGGAGCCTGGGGCTTCTCTAGACCACCTCGGAGTCCGAGTGCAAGTATATGGGGAACCAACACAATCCCCATCTCCTCTCAGGACTCCACAGGGAAGATACTCAGACCTCCTCCAGCTTGGCCACCAGAGCAGGAAGTCTGCCCCAGACATCTCTTGGACGTGGATGTGCACAGAGTTTGGGGGCCACATTGGAGAAAGGAGGTGCTTCCCCTCCTAGCCCAGAAACCTTCCGTCATCCAACCCAGATTTCACATGCAGGCATTCACACTCTCCCCTTCTGTACCCAGCCTATGAAGCAGACCTTTGAGACGAACAGTCTAAGCCTAGGCAACCCGACAGATTGCTCACTGCTCCTCCCACTGGATACCATCTGAATGCAGCATTGTGACCCAGGTGCAGCTGAAGATACCGTCCGTGGTTGTCCTGAGGAGACCCCAGTTGAAGTTCAGCAGGGGCTCCTGGCTGTTAAAAGGAGGTCACTCCTAAGTCAGATCTGAAGCCTGTCCATCTTTCCCTGCTGCTCACATAGGAAACTACGTAGCCTTAAAAGAAGGAGTTTCGTTTTTTTTTAAAAAAAGGTTTTGTGCAGGAAATGGCATGACTAGATATCTCCCAGTTAAATGATGAATCAAAGCCGAAAGTGCAGAATATGCAACTCTGCTGATGAGACAAGATACAAACTATTCCTCAGATTTTTTCTTGCCCAAAGAACTCAGATACTAGGCAGAGCTTTTCTTGACCCTTCTGTTTCATCCTGACAACCATCTCCCTAAGTAGCGGGTGAGGCTGAGAGCTTCACTAGCTCAGCAGGGATCTGAAAGTTCCTGATTCTTTCCCCTGACTTCTTCTCAAGCACCTGATAGTTAGTCAGTGCGGGGGGTCTTTCTCTGCTTGAAGCCAGGTGCCTGCTGGCCTATTGTGGCAAGGGGTCGAGGCTGAGTGGGGGGAGGGACCCATCTTTGCCTCCCCTAAAGGAAGGAGCAGACACGGAATGATATCTTGACTTGACCATCTGGAGGTCTCGCTGTCCTAGGTCCCGATGGAGAAAAGGTGTGGCCAAAGAAGTACCCCTTATGTGGGGGAGTCTTCCAGTCTCCCATTGACTTCCACAATGACATCCTCCAGTATGACTCCACCCTTTCGCCAGTAGAACTGGAAGGCTACAATGTCTCTTCTGATGTCAAGTTCTCCTTGACCAATAATGGGCACTCAGGTAACAGCAGCAAACAAGGATGGAGGAGGGACATTCTGAGGGAACCTGAACAGCCATGAGCATGACTAATCAAGTCACATCCTTGGCCTCCAGATGTTCTTCACAGGCCATGCTGGCTAGGGATCACAGCATCGATGTTCATACATCTGGAGGTGCAAAGCTGGGGTAGCCTGTTTTTAACCAGTTAGAGCCTTAAAGAAAGACCACCGTTGGCATGCTCCAAAGTTGGGGTATCTCCTGGGCACCTAATGCGGCAATGCTTCCACTCCACCTTCTCCCTCCTCTCTTCTTCCATAGTAAGAATGAACCTCTCTTCAGCCATGCGCATCCGGAGTCTCTCCTTCCAGTACTCAGCAGCACAGCTCCACCTACATTGGGGAAATCGGAACAAGCAGGAAGGATCCGAGCACACGGTCAGCGGGAGGCATTTTGCTGCTGAAGTAAGACAATCCTGTCCTTTGGCGGTTTCCCTTTCTGTGGGATCCAGCCGGCCATCGCATGAGATCTCCTCATGGTTTCCATCTTGAATGGAAGAGCTGCTGGGGCTTGTTGGGCTGAGGTAACAGCTGCTGCCTTCATCCTCACACCCTCCAGATGTCTTGGGGCTTGATTGCCATGATGCCCAGCTTCCTTCCTTACTTGTGAAAAGTCAAGGGACACAGACTAGGAGAGGGAGCCCACACGGCAGCATTTCTCAACCTGGGCGACTTGAAGATGGTGGACTTCAACTCTCAAAACTCTGCTGGCTGGTCAATTCTGGGAGTTGAAGTCCACCCATCTTCACGTTGCCCAGGTTGAGAAAGACTGCCATGTGGTTCCATTCTGGCCCTCCTCACATGAGAGCACCAAGATGCTCCCATGCTCCCTATCCTTTGCTTTCTCTTCTTCTATCCATGCCATCCTGAGCACCCTTTGACCAACACAAAATTATGGGGACTTTCTCCAACCTTCGTCCTTCGAGAACCTGCATTGATCCTTACTCTTTTTCTGATTTGTTCCTTCCTCCAACAAACTTCCCATTTGCAAACAGCTAATAATCATATAAGCAAATTCAACAGCAGCCTTCTTTTCCTCCTCCATTTGCTGCGTGGGATAAAATTACCAGACGAACAGCTGGGAGACGCAGACTCACGTTCTCTCGCCTGAGAAGTCATCTTTATCAGCTCATCAGTTCTGTGTCTCTGGTTGCATCATCCCAGCTTTCAGGGGTGTCCCAGAGAATGGCCTCCGTAAGACCCCGACACAATGGGTGGATCCAGCCACGAATTGTCCTCAATTCCTCCGATTCATAACCACAACATTGTTTCATGTCTCGGGCTAATTATAAGTCTAGGGAAGGCCTGAGATTCCCTGAAGTCACAATTTCAGGTCATCAACAAAGACAAAAGTCAGGGCTCAGCCAAGGGAATTCCGTTCTCCCGGCTATTAACAAGTAAGCCTTAGAAATCCCGGTGACCATTTCATTCTCCCTTTGCAGCTGCATATTGTCCATTACAACTCTGACCGATACCCAGATCTGAAATCAGCAGTTGACAAGCCCAGCGGGCTGGCAGTCTTGGCAGTCCTGATTGAGGTAAGGCGTGCTTCTTCCCTGCTGGGTTTAGATGACTCTTCCTGCCAGGACCTCTGGATAGTGCAAAGCGCATCCTTTCCGTGGGTAAAACTGGCCCATCCTGTGGAAGGACCCTTGTCTGTCTCTAGAAGCATCCATGAAGCCACCAGTTCAACTTCAAGAGGATTTTACTCTGGTGCAGTCATTTAAAAACCCACCTCTCCTGCAGCCAGTTTCACTTGCTAAGAACATTTGGCTTATTTTTCCAAAGTGATTATTTTGCAAATGATTTGGTGAGCCGCTCTTAAGAATTTTTGAGTGTAGGCAAAGAAATCACACACCGCAAGATGTGATTATTATTTTAGCAAGAGCAGCTGAGGACTCCCTAAAAGTGGATGTAAAATCAGGAGGGTATATTTGCCCTGCAATGAAATTATCGCTGCCCACAAAATCAGCCGTTCATTTGCTCAACAAATGAAGGTGTCAAAGCACTGGACCAGATCAAAAGGATTCGGCTTCACTTGTGTCACTTCACAATCAGTTGCTGAGCCCCTGAATTTGCACCACTCTCCGCTGTATAAATGGCCAAGAGGCTTTTCCTGCAGGGATTATGCCCTGCGGTTTAGATGGCCCCTTTCTGCTCTGAGGCCCACCGGTGGCCGCACGTCCCAGGCAGCAGATAGGAAATGACCCCTGTCCATTTTGTTGCAGGAGGGCGAATTCAACCCATCCTTTGAAAAGATCTTCAGCCATTTCCAATACGTGAAGTACAAAGGTAGGAAAGGATTTGCGACTGAGAAGGGAGCCCTGAACAACCAAGAGAGGATACTTGGTGCCTAGAAGGGCGATTAATCCCTTGCTTTTGGTGTCAGATTGATTTGCAATGTAACCAGTTGCAGTGTGTGTGTGTGTGTGTGTATACACACATGCGCACACACATATTTACCAATCTGACTTACAAAATACAAGAATGAGGCAGAACAGACTAAATTGTTTACAAGCAAGCTGCAACCAAGGCTGTGGATATTTTCTGCAAGCGTTTCATCCTCTAAGATATCTCTCTCTCTGGTTGTCTGACTCACCATCCCTATTTTCTCTGTCTAAGTGACAGTAAACAAAACCTGAATTCCAGTGTTTGTCCAGATGACAACAGCAGCACATCAGCCGTGTGGTTCAGCCACATAGGGATTTTCAGCAGGCGGCCACATGGACTGGCCGGGCCGACCTTGGTCTTTACAGCAAAACATCTGGATTCTTTGGCTGGATGCAACCCCCTGCTGCCAGGACTGGCTGCAGAAAGCCCTGAATAAGTTGGCTGAGTACATAGTTGAATTATCTGAAAGTTTAAAGAAAAGGCAAGATAAATATTTAGGAAATGTTCCATCCAAAATCAGAACAAACAGGTGCAAACTGCTAGAGTCCAGCTGATGAAGCGGCTGATTCCTTTCAGATCAGGATGCCGTTGTTCCCGGTTTCAATGTCCGAGATTTGCTCCCAGATAGATTGGACGACTACTACCGCTACGAAGGATCTTTGACCACACCTCCATGCTATCCAAGTGTCCTCTGGACAGTTTTCCGAAAACCTGTAGAAGTTTCAGCAGAACAGGCAAGTTCCGTAAAACACAAAATACATTCTGGGAACAGAAGTGATTTTGCAGGTAACTTGAAGAAAAGTATAACTCCCTCTGGTGCTTTCCAGGTTTTCTTCGGCCCTGATAAATGCTGATCCTGTAACAGATGTTTCTTCCTTTCAGGATTTAATTTCTAAAAAATTAAACTAACTAGGAGCCAATGAACGAATGCATGAATATATCGTCCACTTGTATACTTTACCATACTTTTCCATAGTCCATTATCTTCATAAGAAGCAGGCCAATTCAGATTCTTCTTAACTCTCTAGTTTTTGCAGAATTAAGAAAAACACCCTTTCCATACAATTGTTTTAACTGCGGTCAATGGTCCAAGCCCTTCCCACACTGTAAGCCATGGCAAATTTCACCTGGGGAAACTCATTTGTCCGAAAGTAGCTCTCCTCCGTGTGCAGATGCCAAAGCCAACCATGGACTGCTTTGCTCACAGCTGCTGGCGCTGGAAACCACCCTCTACTGCACGGAGTCGAACGACCCTGCCCCTCTTGAAATGGTGGACAACTTCCGGAGAGTTCAGGAATTTGACGAGAGGATGGTTTCTGTCTCCTTCCGACAAGGTAGGCAAGAGAAACTGCCTCCCTACCAAGAAGATTTATCACGATCCGGCTTAGGCTGACATGAACTAGAGACCAAGTTGGGTTAGACTCATCCCAAAGGTGCTTTTTCCAAAAGGCAACTGGACTTTCTTGGTTTTTTTCTTTGAAAACATTTTGCTTCTCACCCAAGAAGCTTCTTCAGTTCTTACAGTTCTACAGTTAAAACTGTAGAAGCTCTTTGGATGAGAATGAAATGTTTTCAAAGAAAAAAACATGAAAGTCCAGTTGCATTTTGGAAAAAGCACCTTTGGGACAACCATGACCCAGATAATGGAGACTTAGTTTACAGGCCAGCTGGGTAAGCCTGGCACCCTGGGGGCTGCCAAGTGGGAGACTGTGAAGCATAGTTCACCCTGCTATGTCTGCAAGGCCTGCTAATTATACCGTAGACTTACTCTAAAAATACGGATTCCAACTTCGGCTTCAAAACAATAACATTGGCACAGAATCACAAGATACTTTTGGATGAACTTGGAAATGAGCGAAGAGGTTAGAGCAACCTTAAAATTAAAGGTGTCCAGATGGAAGGTTGACAGCCAGACGGCCCCCAGTCTTTGGTCTCCAGAGGTTCTTTACCAAATTTGATAAAGCTAGGAATGAAATTCTGGGGCTGGTGGGTCCCACATAAACTGGGTAGATTTCATTTAAATATAAGGGAAAAATTTGTATTTGTTTCCCCTCAATGCTGCTTTTTAAAACAGTCCCAGTCACTGGTCTGTTATAACGCAGGAGTTGTGAGAAAGAGTGTGTGGGGGGAGGAAATCTGTAAAGATTTTATAACAAGATGTTATTTCAGAGGGCACTAAATTATGAACACCTGCCCTGGAGGATTTAAGCATCTGAGCAAAATTCAGTATGGGTACCGAAGTCTTTGTTCAGTGTAACTCAGGAGGGGCACTTGAGAGCAAAGAGCTCCCAGAGGATCAAAATTCACACCCATCTAGATAGTTCAAGGGATGCATCTCAGCTCTCTGGATCAATCAGAGCAGTGTTTCTCAACTGTGTCAACTTTAAGATGTGTGGACTTCAACTCCCAGAATTCCCCAGCCAGCCACCCATGCCAGCTGGGGAATTCTGGGAATTGAAGTCCACACATCTTAAAGTTGACACGGTTGAGAAACAATGGAGTAGGTCTTAAATAAATAAATAATAAATGAGATAGCCTCTTCCCTCCTATGTTGCTGTATCTAGCACGATATTTCTTTCTAGACCTGCAACCTGCCCCATCTGCCCGGGGTCACCAAGGGTGCTTAGTCCACAGCAGCAGCAGCAGCAGTGGGACAAGCTCTTGTGCGTCTCAAAGAAATCAAAACTTTGCCTTGCAGGGAGACACTTTCTGGGGAGGTTCAAAGGATCAGACGAAGCTCTGCAAGAGGTTGAGTTTGACACGTAAAAAGCAGGAAAGGCTCATCACGCTGGGTTGCCCAAATCCACCGTCATGGGTGCAAAAATTAGCCATCTCATGGGGGAATGGGAAGCTCCAGCCACTGCCTCAAGCCTCTTACTTGGTGTTGCAGGGCTGACCCAACAGTGGTCTTTGTTAAAAAACACAACACAACACCAGACCAGCCATGAGGAAACAGTAGGAAAACGTAGGAATGTCCTGATAGCTAGTCCTGTGCAAAGTTATGAATAAGCAGTGATGGAGTAGTTTCTTTTGAGGGGGGCAGGAAGGCTATGTAAATAGCCCCCACTTCAGTCATCTTCAAGTGATGCTGAGCAGACTAGGATTGGGGGGAATGGAGCTACTCCTTTTTAAGTGTACACCTGGATCCGTTTTTCTCAATCTTGGCCACATTAAGATGGGTGGACTTCAACTTCCAGAATTCTACAGGACTTGGGAATTCTTGAAGTCCACCCATCTTTGAGTGACCAAGGTAGAGAAACACTGATTTTCTTGACTTACAACGTACGGTGAGCCAACCTGTGTATCGCAGGCATGCCATGGGTCAGAAGTGAATTATGGTCCCTCCTGAGAGAGGCTTGTTGGCAAAACAGACTGGAAATCTTAGGGTTGTACATAAGAAGTTGTAATTTACAAAACAAAAGAGCAACAAAGATGGCTAATTTTTTCTTCAAACAACTTTGAATATATCTGTATATAGAAATATAGTGATGTTTATACAAGCAATGACTGGTTTGGGACAGAACAGCCGAGGAGCAGACTCCCGGATTATTCTATTTTTTTCTATGTTTGCAATGCTCACAAACTGCAATAAATTCTGCTCTAAGCTTAGCCTTGTACAGAGTATTTCCTTTAAGCATCAGAGGCTGTGATGAAAACTTTCCTGGGCTGAGAACTGTTGGCTGTCCTAGTTGTGTTATATGCTCCTTACAGACTTTGAAGTGGAATTAGGCAGCTGCTGCACAGCCCAAATGTTGCCGAGGCAGTTCTGCAGGCCAGGGCTTACCCAGGAGGAGACGAGGGGGCCTTGAGAGAGCAGGGCTGGGTGTGTGGGAGAGAAAAGCCAAGGTGGCAGCTTTGATCAGCTTTGATTCCTCCTGAGATTGCCCTGCTTAAGACAAACACACCCAGCACACATGCAAGGCAGAAAGAGAGAGAGAGGAGGAGGGGAAGAGAAGAGGCTGTTGTATGTCAGTTTATTGGGCAGGCAAACCTGAACCCAGGGCAGAAGCTCTCATCCGTGTCCAAATCAACCACAGAGCTCTGGGGAAAAACAGGGGGGCCTGGCCCGAACATTTTTGCATGGGGAAAGGACTGGCAGATGAGCCTCGGGGAGTACCAAGCAGGGCAGGCAGACAATTTGGCAGTTCCCGGAAGAGATTCCCCTTCCCAACTAGCCACTCCAGAGCCACTCCAGAGCTTAAGGAAGGGCGCCTCCTTCTCAGCTTTGATTTCAAGGCCGGTAGGCCAGGCCTAGCTGCGCTTCATCTGGCGCCACAGAGCAGCCTGCAAGGCTCCTATTTAAGGGTCCATTCTATTTACTCACGTGCGTCCCCAATAAACTGACCTTTTGCCCCCAACTGGAATCCAACTGAAGCCGCCTCCCTCCCATGCTGCTAAACATGACTTGGAGTGACTTTCCAGCACCGTGTCCAGCATGATTCAGCGGTGATGTTTTCACCCCAAGAAAGCCAGGCAGCATCTGGATTCTGGTCCACCCTTTTCCAAGGACAGGCAGGAGGTGAGAACCAGCACTGGAACTCGAGACCCAGGGGAGGTTTTGGGTGCCAGGACAACACCCACAGCGCGCCCAGTTCTTTGTGCCTCCAACTGGTTTCTGCTTGCCTTGGCAACTCACTTCTCTGCTTTAAAAGCACTGGGCAAGAGCCAACCCCGAAGATGCTGGCATTAACAAGCTTCCCAGTGCCTCTCCGCCCTGCCTTTGCCGTAAGACAGTTCTTAATGAGCGACTGTGGAGACCTGATTATTTAATCTAAAAGAACTAGCTTGAAAAACCAAAGAAAAAAGGATTGGCAACAGATGGGGTAAGCTCAGCCAAGGGTGGCACTTCGAACTGGAGCATATAGAAGGGGCAGAAGGACTATAAGTAGGACTGAAAGAAATGGAGAAATGCAGGGGGTTGGGAATCCAAACGGATCTAATAGTTTTATGCCCCAGAGGTTAAATGGAAATGATAAGTGGCTGAAATTTGGAAATATGGTTTACGCTCCGCGGTTGACGGAGCTGTGGCTTTCCTTTTCGGTAAGGGATACCGCAAACCGGGCAGTGAGGCAGGATGACTGCCATGGAGTCTCATAGGCTGGTTTGAGAAACACTGACCTATGAAGGCATCACTACCAGGGTCTACCCATGTGGTTGGTGGGGCTTCCTAGCCAGGACTTGCCCAAGACCCTCGGCCACCCAGGTCAGTGGCTGCTTAGGGGTGGCCGAGGGTCTTGGGCTGGTCCTTCCTGGGAAGCCCCACCAACCACAAGGACAGATCCTAGTGGTGATGTCTTTGTAGGTCAATGTTCCTAAAACTTGGGAGCTTGAAGATGTGTGGACTTCAAGTTCCAGAATTCCCCAGCCAGAATTCTGGAACTTGAAGTCGAAACATCTTCAAGCTCTCAAGGTTGAGAAACACTCTTCTAGGAAAACAAGAGAAACCTGGCTGGGGGGCCAAGAAGATGACTCAGCTGTCCTCCCCTTCTAGCTTTGCCAGTTTGTCAACAGCTGCCCTTCCTTCTCCTGCCACCCAGGATTGGCACTGAGTGAAACTCTTCCTTCCTGCCATTCAGAGACAGGAGATTGTCATCCTCCTTAGAATCAGTTGCCTTTGTCCAATAGTCATTTCAGTGACACCATTGTGACTTTGCATCTCATTTTGCTTCTTCTTTTTCTCAAGATCCAGCTCCAGGTGAACACAACCCAGGTATGTTTTTCCCAAGAGTGCTCGGCATAAAGTGCCCTCCTCCGTTCTTCAGTGGGATTTCTATCTCTTCCATCTGCAACTGTCGTTGCTCTGATAACATCTGGACTCAACTGACTTCTTGACCTTCTCCTGCCTGTCTCCTCTCCAAGATAACCTCCTGCCCTGCAAGTAATATTAACCTTACTAATTCAGAATAGACCTATTGGAAAAGCTTCAGCAGCATGTCTTTGGTTCCAGACCTTCACAAACTACAAAGGTTTCTTCTTACATATGATTGACCCTCACTGCACCTTCTAAAAACAACTGGCCTGGCACACTGCTAAAGATGCAAGTCACAGTCCTCATAAACCTCTCTCTCTCTCTCTCTCTCTCTCTCTCTCTCTCTCTCTCACACACACACACACACACACACACACACACACACACACACTCCTTCTTACCACAGCGAGAGAGCTGAGCAAATCAGTCACACAATTCCACTATTTAACCTTGGAGCCAGGCTCTTATTTCCAAATTCTCCACGGCTATTTCATTTTATTTCACATGATAAAAGTACACGGGGAACCGCTCTAGGGAAGCTGCTTATCTCATTCGGGTTTTAATTCCAGGGCCAATTACGGCACCTGGTCCAAGGAGGAAGGTTCTCCTATTGGCAAGACTTACTAATAAGTGTTTTCCTCCAACCACCTGACCCCACCTCAGGTTTTGTCCTCTTTGTGGTGTTAGCCGGCATTCTTGGCATCGTCTTTGTCACCGTGGTGGCCTTCTGGCTGATTCGAAGGAAGAGGTAAGACTTCTGCTCCACCTCCTCTTTGTCTGCACTCCTGGCTCCCCCCTGCTAACACCTTTCTGCCCCCTGAGCAGACCTGACCCCTTGGGTCCTTGGAATACCCAGGAGTAGCGCTCTTTCTGCAGCCCCTGGGCTTCCTCCCCTTCCCCGGGTCCGAAAGCAGTGCCATCGCTCGCTGTGTGGACACATTTCAGCCAAGGCTCCAGAGGAGACCGAGGACAGGGAGGCATCAAAAACGGTATCACCCTGGGCTTAGATTAAGGGTATCGAAACACGGCAGCTTTAAGACTCGTGGACTTGAACACCTGGATTTCCCCAGCCAGCCTGGGGAAGTTGAAGTCCAAAGGTCTTAAAGTTGCCCCAGGGTTGAACACTCCTCAGATGGTTGTTCTTCCAAGCAGGAGAAAGCATCGGGTGCCAGAAGGGACAATTCCCACCTCCAGCAGAGAACTGCCCGAGGAGTCCACTCAGCATGAGCTTTTTGGTGTGAATGACAGTTCACATGTTACATGTGCTTGCACTCGAAAATAGATAAGCCCTTTTGATCTCCTTGTTATTGTGCCCTCTGGAGTGCCGCCCTTCGGCCACTCGGCTCAGTGAACAAGAGCCCTGGGACATAACTGCCTCTCAATGTTGGCTAACTCCGGCTTCTCCTTCCCAGCCTCCAGAGGGCCAAGGAAGAGAAAGGGGTAATCTACAAGCCCGCAGTCACCAAGGAGGAAGAGGAGGAGGAAGAGAACATCTCCAAAGCTTAAACCTCTGCAATGCTCAACTTTAAATATTCTTAACAGCTGGATGAGCCAAGTGTTGCTATCTCTCTTGTCATGTTTATTGGCCGAGTTGGGTCTCTGGGTCCCTCGAGTGCAAACAGGGCTCTGCTCCCTTGTGTACAGACGTTGTGAGACAGACGTTAAAAATATCTCCCTCCAAGTAAATCACATAACTGCTAGGAGATGTTCTGGGGTTTGCTTAACATTATAGCATGTAAATGTGATATTTATGAATAATAATAATCTGCCTCAAAAAAAGCTACTGTTTATCTACTGAATAGATGAATTTCCTTCCTGTTCCCATAAAATAATTACTGCTGATATTAGGAATAGATCACCAGGATAAGTGTTCGTGTTAACGTCTTAAAGCAGGGGTCCGCACATTTGACAACTTTAAGAATTGTGGGCTTCAACATTCCCCAGCGTGGCTGGCTGAGGAATCCTGGGAGTTGAAGTCAACAAGTCTTAAAGTTGCCAGGTTTGGAGACCCCTGTCTTAGAGGCATAAATATGTAGTTCGGTTCTCTTTGTTGTCCTACTGATTTTAACAGGAATTACATCTGTTTAATCTCTTCTATTTAAGTCTAAAATAAGCTATATCAAGCATGACTTCTAAGAAATACATGGGGCTTATCCCGTGATGTCGAATTGTGGCTGTGTGCTGTACTTGCATCTCTGGAATTGAAGACCAAGCATCTCAGGTTTTAAGAACAGTGCCAGGCTGAAGGCAGCTACTCCAAGTAGTCAATGAGCAAAACGAAGGTCAAATGAAACACTCTGATACTATCTACTCTGAAATTAGGGGGAACTAACATTATTTGAGGGCTCCAAGCACCTTGTTTCCTACAGTGACATATAGGGAAGTTGCCGGTTTGAAGTCTTATTATGATGAAAGTCTCTTATAGATAATGTGCAATTTCATGTATCGTCATACAATAAATATTTTTATTACCGGTAAGAGCTTTAGAGTTTATGTCTCTCTCTCACACACAAATGTACTGAGAAACACCAAGTGAAATTCTGTTCCTGGTTGAGGGCCAGGCTATATTTACACTTTGTATTTTCTGAACTATCCATCAAGCTCTCCAGCACTCGTAAACCACAACAGAGACTTTAACATCAAAATTGTTAGCTAAAGGTACCAAAATAGTCACCTAACGGGTTTGAGACCACATTTTGGATCTCAGTGAGAAAAGGAAACGGAGGTAAAGTTCTCTAACACAGCTACATCCTTGACTGCAGCCACCTCCAGAATAAGCATCTTCCAACACTCTCCAGAATTACCCCAAACTCAGGGATCTGCAGCCGATGAAATCAGGATACGTCTTTCTCAAGCAGCGGAGTGGGTGAAAGCCTCTGCTGCCCTGGCTCATTTCAAAAAAACTCAGTGCATCTTGCTTGGCAAGAGTGCCAAAGGAGCTGGGCTGCCCCATTGGACAAGTTATATGAAGACAGCCCCTTTATTCCACAAGGTGGGCCATTCAACCAGGTAACAGGAAGCACAAGCTTTTTCAAACCCAACCAGCCAAAAGCAAGCGGCTGCAGAATTGAAAACGTGATGCACGGACAGATCTTTAGGCCAGTATTTCTCCTCCTTGGCTTCTTAAAGATGGGTGGGCTTCAACTCCCAGAATTCCCCAGCCAGCTCTGGGAATTACCCAGCCTAGGTTGAGTTGAGGTCCACACGCCTTAAAGAAAAACTTGTTCCAGACAAACACAGGCTTTGCGGTCCTTTTTCCCCAGCCAAGATTTAAAACGTACGTTTGCGTTTTCACAAGGATTAAACATAGAGCACAATTGCATTAATAATGATTATGGAGTCTTATGGAAGCTAACCACAATTCACATTTGGAGCAGGCAGAAAACCAAGGTCAATGAAGTTGAGAGAAAAGTGTAATGTGAGGGCGAAAGAGGAGCAAGGGTGGATGGTTTGCAGCCACTTTCCTTTTGAGGAAAGCCACCTTTTTCAAAACCCAAAGTGAAGCTGATTTTGTGCATAAATAACAATCAGTATGTGTAATACACATCATTTACACACACTACTGCAAGACAGTTTGCTCCACATACCTGCCAGTGCTGGCAGTGAAGACCCAAGGACCGTGGCGTGCAGAATGTTGAACTCATCCATGGCTTACAAGCCACAACAGTAAGGTCCCATCATCATCCTAAGCCACAACCAACCACATTATGATTTAAAGGGAGACAACCTCACCGTGACTTAGCGAGTGCCTGGATAGTAAGCTAGTCCTAAGGCAGCTGAGTGGCTGGACCAGTGCTCTGCTGCCCCCTGGTGAGCACCAGAGGCGGCTCAGTCTCTCTGTCCAACAGCAGCCTTGTAAACCTCTTGGGACTGCAGCTCCCCAAATTCCTCAGACCCCTCCCCCCCAAGTCCACAAGGCAAAGCTGTGGAAGAATACCACAGGCCACGTGGTGCTGTCCAGATGCCATTCTGATCCACCCTCATCCGTGGACATTCACTGACTGATTCTGGGGCGCCCTCATGCCAGCCGTTCCTCCCCTTCCTGCTGAAGAGGGGAGGAAATGAGGGAGATTTCAAGACACACAGGAGGAGTTAGGCCTTTGGACACAATGCGTTTCATGTGGTGGAATAACTAGGTAAAAATTACTTTGTTTAGAATATTGCATTAAATTTCACTTGCACATAAAGTCATTTGTAAGGCCACAGGAATGCACTCACGTTTTCCAGAAGTTGTGTAACTTTCCTGCTAATTGTGATTTACTTTAGAATGTAATATATTTAATTTATATTTTTTTAAAAAATTAAACCGTAACATTAGAATACGGCAATACCAATGCAGAGATCCATTTCAGTATAATTGACTTTACGACATTTCCCATTCCAGCATTTCTCTAATTACCAAGTCCTTTGCTCATTTTAATTGCAGCTGAAAGCCTTGCAAACTCTAACCAAATGAGTGACAGACACATTCAGCGCAACATCCAAGGTGGCTACCAGCCATAATGGATTTTATTCTTTCTGAAAATAAGACGTGGGAAAGCACTTGGTACATGTACATACCCCATTTATTAAAAAAAGCTGGCAAGTATTATACAAGTACTATACAGAGGATGCAAGTTCAGAAGTTTGTTTTTCTGGCCTCACATGCAGCCCAGGAGCCTAGAGGTGCAACTGGGCAGGTAATACTTAAAAATCGAAGATGGCCGCGATGATGGACAGGCTGCCTTCCCTCTGCAGGGCAGGGGCAGGACTCCAGAAACAGGGGAAGGAAAAGTCCTCCTCTCACGGGGAGCGAGGTCCGACGGCCTCCCCACCCCTTGAAGAAGGGCCAGAAGACCGCAGCCCAGCCCACTTCGGTGCTCAGTGCTAGCCAGGGTTGGCTTCTGAGGGCCCCCGCTTTGCAAGGGACCTGCTCTGCTCATGCGAAGGAGGGGAGGTCAACCCCACCGCCATTGTTGACCGCCTGGCCAGAGCCTTCCGTGGCCTTTCCTCAACTGGCTGCCCATCAGATGTGCTGTGCTGTAGCCAACCCCGAGTGATGGGAACAGCAGCCCGGCACATCTGGAGCGCCCAGATTGGAGGTGGAGAAGAGGCAACGCGTCTCTCGTGAGAAGCTTTCCCTACCACAAAGCCAGCATCTTGGCCTCCACCTGGCTGCAGAGGCGATTGCTTTTCCTTAAGACTAAGGCTGTTTTCAGGTGACGGCCTCTTAAAAAAAATCCAGCAGGGAAGAAATAATTCTGTCGTTAAAACAACCGACAGGAACAAAACCTAAACTTTAACATTACAAAGGAAAGTTAATTGTGTGTTAACCTTACAACACCAAGCTTAAAGTGTATTTCCTATGGTCTTACTCACATTATGTACACTGTAGCACAGCTAGAAGTAAGAAAATAGCATTTTTTTTTAATAAAACAGAGTAGATACCCCAATATGCTGCTGCTTCAAAAAGCACTTTATAACATTCCAACTAGTTGCAGGCTCTCTCGAGGGAACGTTCTCAGAGACGAAGCGTCTGTTGGCAGAACCCGAGATATGGGAGAAAAGGACGCCAAGAGGCAAGCCGAGGGAAGGAAAGACAGAATGACAGTTTGGGTTTTATGACAATCCTGAGACAGGGAGGATTTGAGGGTGGGCATGCCCTGTGGGTGCAGCCCCCCCCGTCTCAAAGAAAGCACTTTGCACCCTATGGGTTGTGGGGGGCATGAGGCCGACTCTGCCCATGTGCTGACCCTCAGGGGAGCGTCACAGCCGTTTCCGAAGGGCCCAACGGTGGAGCTGAAGAGAGGAAGGCCCGCCAAAACAGCCCACCTGCTTCAGGGGTCCCCACACAAGACTGAGATCAGTGCTCGGGAAGGAAACACTCTACGGTGAACAGAGTGGGCTGCGGGAAGGCAGCGCGTCCCAGGGCAGGTGGGGGAGCCGGGAGCCGCCCCGCGCAGAGGGTTGGTTTGGCACGTCAATAAAAGCAAAGCACCCGTGCAGAGGAGTCCGGCTGTGGCATCGCACACCAAGCCCGGAATGGAAAAGGCAGCTCAGCGCCAGTCTGCTTCAAGCCCCGAGTCGAGATCCGCGTCTTCAAGACCCAGGGAACGTCCTCGTCGTCATGGCTTCTTTTCGACGGGGACCCAGGCTGCGCCCGCCCGGCAGGCCTTCTCTATCGGCATTCAAAGAGCCACTGCACCTCACGCAGGGAGGAAAGCCGGGCCCCGGGTTCAACCAAAGGCCCCGGGGAGCAGAGCCAAATTAAGGAACAAGGGAAGAGCGAGGGGACGTCCAGGACCCAGAGAGGGAAAAGCAAATTCATCTCGACCGACACAGGCTGGTGTATTTGTTAAACCATCTGAACCCCACAGGAGCTTTTAAGTGGTTTGAGTTTCCCACCTGCACATTACGGTGGCATTGTTTATTGGCATCCCTGGGAGGGAAAAGGTTCAGAACATGTGCCCACCGTACGTGTACCCCAGTTTCCTACAAGTGCCAGTTCCCCTTCGAAGGCCACAGAGCCCTCGGACCGGAGGCCAACAATCTGCACCTGGAGGAGGGGAGGAGGACGGGCTGTTGTCTCAGATAGCAGAGCCCCCCCTCCTCCCCCCACCCTGGAGGCCCTAGCTGCCCCTGGGGAGGGCAGGATCATGTCCCTGATAAACAAAGAAGTTTGCAGTCACTGGAGAGGAAAGAAAATGAGACGGACAAAGCCTGTAAAGAGGGCTCCTAGAGTGACCGGCCCGCCAACTGACAACCCCCTGGGCATCTCTGCCCCAGCCCCAACTTTCGACCGAGGACTAACGGAGATGTGCAAAGAATATACTCAGCAGTTTCTGAAGCAGGCAGTGAAAGAAAGGAAGGAAGAAAACGGAGCTCCGGCAGGCAGGAGTCTCTCAACTTCACAGCTTCCACGTCTCGGAGGGGGGAGACGGACGATGGCGGCCAACAGAGAGAGAGTCCCCATCCATTCTCTTGGTTTAGCCCGTTCCAGGTCCAAGCAGAGCCCTCAGCAGCAGCCGGGCGCAGCCTGGGCTTTCGGAGAAGCGGGAAAAGGTATTTTTTTGTTCTAGGTATGCTGCAGTCTCTTAGGAGAAGTTCATCAAAGCAGCGTGCATCGAAAGAAGCTGCTCTTCTTCGACCGGTTCTCTGTGATCTTCACGGGCCCGCTCGCCCCTGCCGAAACGTTGTCATTCTAGGGAGAGGGGCGAGAAGAAAAAGGAGGGCGGGTGATTAAGAGGAAAAGGGTGAGGCGAAACACCCTCAGACTACAGGGGAAAGAAAGCAGCTGGGAGACTGCCTGGGAATCCAAGCGCTTATTGGTCGGTTTCCTTTTAAACTCTAGCAGGGTACCAGGTGAGGTGGTTTTTTTTTTTTAAAAAAAACCCCTCTACAACTTTTCCCTTTTTCTCCCGAAACAGGAGTGAAATGTAATCAAATGAAATTCAGAAAAATGTCAGGAGTTCAGAAGGTCCCAAGGAAGACATCAGCCCGCACTGTGAGGGAAGCAGCCATGGGAAATGCTTCTGTGAATCTTCGTTGCGCTTCCTGCCCTTGGCACCTTTTCTAGGCTCTGGCAATCAGGAACAACCAGGAAAAGAAACTGCGCTTTAGTTCGAGGGAGCCAGCGGAAAAGGCGAGGAGTTTGGGTTTGTTCACGGTCAGTCCAGGACATGTGGGGAAATCAAAAGGATACAACTCGTGGTCTGAAAGGGAAGGAGGAAGGCAGAGGCCAGCAACCCTTTTGCAAGCTCACACAGCCAGGCGTGCCGCTATTTGCGCGGTTGCTGCGTTTCAAGAAGGGTTGTGCAGGAGGTCTGGCTGAGAGGTTGCGCAAGCGCTTCGGCCTGATCCTCACCTTCAAAATCCAAACTATTTTCTGGGCAAACAGGAGGGAAAGCCACAATCCTCACAGACAGACTGGAAGAGCTCAAGGCTGCACAGAGTCAGGCCAGGCCGCTCATCCCAAGGCTCCCTGGCTGGGCCCTGAGTTCGGGTCCTCCTGCTGGCAATGCAAGCTGCCCCAGCACCGTCTGTCCTCCACCAGACACCCCTGCAAAGGGTTCCAAATGTTCCCACTGAATAAAGCGGAGCACCTGGTGAGGCTGAAGGCGGAGGGCGGGGCCGGTGGGCCCCCAGCCTCTGCAGCCCTGGGCTGTCACCTTTACAGATACATACCGTAATGTGTGTGTGCAACATATGAAAATGCTTTTTTTCCTGTAATGCAAACATATCAGAGTGTCCATTGATTTTATTGCTTTTGTGTAATTTTAACTCCCAATGGAATTTCACATAGTTTGAAATGGTTATTCATTACGCTTTATTACTGTAATGGCATTTTTGGACCTGGCTTTTTATTGCCCTGATCATTGATCAAATAAATCTTTGTCTTGCCAACTGTTTAGTTTTTGCTTGTTAATTTTGATTCTGGCTGGGGTGCACCCTGGAGAGGTGTGTGTTCTCTTTTTGTACCAGGCTGGGGGGGGGTGTCTCGTTAAGGGGGTGACCTGCCAATTCAATGCTCCCAGTCCCACCACAGCTGGTCAGGTGCTGCCCCCTTTTGGGGAAACATCTGATTTGAATTGCTTAGGCCAGCAGCCCCTTTTAGTCCCTGCAAAGTGCAGAAGCCACGCTGATCAGGATATTTAGTACCAAGAGAAACCAACCATTTTTTTGTTGAGTTTTGTCATAATATCCCGTGCAAGGGTGAAGAAAGCCTGGAAGGAAGAGAAAAGATACGATGAGATCCAGATAATTTATTAATTAAATTATGAAATTTAAACCGATAGGCCACCCAACTCCATTGGGCTTCAGACAATTACTCTGGAGGGCAGAATGAAGTCCTTTAGGGAAAGGCAATTATTATGCTTCAGTTGCCTTTCTCAAATTTTGAGCTATGATTATAATCTAGAAATCCATCTTTCTCTCCAAACACCCGTGCTGGCGCCCCACCCTTGCCAGAGAGGGGTGGGAAAGGTGTACGCCAGGAGGGTCAAGCAGGATTGTACGATTACCCCAGTGGGCACCAGCCTTGCCCCCCAGAAGGCAGAAAAGCCCTACAGAGGAGTTGAGGGATCTGCTCTCTACCACGGAAGGACAAAGCGAACAGGCCGATGGAACCTCTCCCTGGAGGGAGGGGGGGTCCCCTGTATGCCAGCCCTTGACAAGATTCAGGAGGCTGCCAGGTGATGAAACAAAGAGGGGCTGGCTCTCGTCCCCCACCTCCCTTTTGACTGAAGAGGCCAGGGGGAGCTGAATCAAGTCTTGGCCACAGAGGGACAGAGACAAGCAAGGGGGTCTTGAAATGCTTGAGAGGCAGAAAGAGGGAGGGGGTCCTGCTCCCCCTCACTCTCCCAGACGTCAACTTCACGGCGGCAGGACCGACTCCTGCTGGCACCTACGTTGTGCTTACCTCTTCCACGTTGATGCTGGACTTTGCGCTGGTTTCCAGAAATTTGATGCCATAGTCAATTGCTAACTGCAATATGAAGATTTCAACAAGGAGTCAGATTCAGCGATCCCATAAATGGAAAGTCTGAATGCAAGCTTTGACACTTGGACCTCTCATGTTCTTCAACTGGGGAACAAGGAAACCTGTCTGCAAAACCCTCTCTGAAGACAAAACAGGGTGGGGGGTCTGGTGGCCCCTTTCTAACCAATTTTATGAAAAGGCCGCAGTTCAAGAAAGCTCTTGCCTTTTCATCACATTTGTCAGGAAAGATGCTGCCAAAACCCTCCTGACTTTTTGCCACTGCAGACTGCCACTGTTTTTTCCCCCGCCCCCCGCAGGAAAAA
Source organism: Vipera ursinii (assembly GCF_947247035.1). Classification (NCBI taxonomy): domain Eukaryota; kingdom Metazoa; phylum Chordata; class Lepidosauria; order Squamata; family Viperidae; genus Vipera; species Vipera ursinii. The sequence continues at coordinate 20,357,295 of NC_139524.1, read as the reverse complement.
GGCAGCTCCGATATTAGAAACTCTGTTTTCATGAGATTTACCTTTTCGCCTTTTTCCTTTGAAACTTGCCTTTTCTCATTCATGTCAGATTTGTTGCCCAGGATCATCCTTTCCACATCCGAAGAAGCGTGCTGGGTGGAGAGAGGAGAATAGCAGCCTTACGATGCCCTGCCCTGCGTGTTCTGAACCCAAAGCCCTGGGAGGGAGGGGGGGAGGGGGTCTGTCCAAAATTGTCCTCCTAGAGGCTGAGCTTTGCAAAGTCTGCTTTGCTCACAGGCTGCACGGAGGGCTAAGCAAAGCTTCAGCGCTCAGAGGAGGAGAGGAGAGGCCCCAGCCCAAACCTGAGCAGGATTCCTGCCAACAGGAGGGGAAATCTGGAATGCCGCAACTCAAGGAGAAGAAACGGACAATGGAAGCTCAAGCGCGGAGAAGCTGCAGGCAAAAACTCCGAGTCCCCCTTTGTGTTAGCTTTCTCCCACAGAAAAGCTCCCCGGTGGGCGTCCTCAGCTAGTCTCTCCCAAGAAAAAAGAGTCAATCTGTGTCTTGTCTGCATGGGACCCTGCAAAAGCCCCCACGTCTCTTTCCCTTCCAGGCACACCTACCTCTTCAATGTTCCTGATCCAGTTTTTAATATTGTCAAAAGACTTTTCATTGGTGATATCGTAAACCAGCATTATCCCCTGGGGGGAAAACAGAGAGTGCAGCCACCGTCACTCCACATTGGCCACAACAGATCTTTTTGCCTCGATTAAAACAAGCCTCATCCCTCAACCATCCCTGGGTCAACTGTGGATATCTTAGTTTGCTAACTGAGGTGTTCACCACAAATAAAAAAGCCAGCCTTTAGGCACAGCCATCGCCTCCTTTTCTTCTGATGCAGCAATTTCATCAAAGATCTAGTCTGGCCTCTTGGTTTCAGCCAGAGACCCTGGCAAGCCCCCCCTGGGAGGGCAGAAGCAGAATGCTCCCCCTCCTCTGGGCTCCAGCCTCTGGCCTGATGCTCCTTCCGCTGCAGCTTGAAAGGCCCTGCCCCCCCCTCCCGCCCACCAGTGCGTCCCAGGGCTTGGGCTCTGCCTTCCCCTCAAAATCCACCCCGGCTTTCCGGGGGGGGGGGGAAGAAGAGAATCCAGGCTGCTGGAGAAGGAAGGCAGAAGAGCCCCCCCCTGCCCCCAAATATATTCAGGCCCTGCTTTTCCCCACAGAATCCCCTCCTAAGCTTTAATGGCCTCCTGAAGATCCCGCTTCTGCGTCAACCATTTCTGGCTTCTTTTGCAGTGTGTTCGGTGTGTTCATCGGCTACTTCCCACGTTTGGCCAGAGAGAAAGTCAGCAGCTGTAAACAGCTGCCCTGCAAGCTCAGAGAAGTGGCAAAGCACTTTGGAAGTGCCGCAGTCACAGGCCGCTCACAGTTCCCACCCTGCCAATTCCGCTGCTGGTGAAACCTCAAGTTTTCTTAATGATGCCACTCTTATGGGCCTGGGGGGGGAGGACTTGAGAAAGGCAGGGCCGCAGACTCTGCTCCTCCCGAGCAAGCCCACACGTGGCTGGCCTGCCATGGAAAATGGGCTGCGGTGGGGTGGGTTCAGGTGAACCTGAGAACGCAGACTCACCATGGCACCTCTGTAGTAGGCTGTTGTGATGGTGCGGAATCTCTCCTGGCCTGCCGTGTCCCTGAAAAGCAAGATACATCATCAAACCGGGGCCGGGGGTGGGGAGGGGAAACCATGCTTCATCCCCTTCCCAAGCACCCCTAACAATGCTCCACTTTTTGCTTGGTCCTGGCACACAACTCTACCCAGTTGGGTTGAGCATAGCCTGGAACCCAACCGAGTTGCAGACTGAAGGCCGACCCCACCTGAGGGTCTGACAAGCCAAAAGGTTCTAGAATGCAGCTTGCAGGTCAACCCTTGACTCCCCGCCCCAGTAACACTCCCTCCCCCGGGGTTAGGCCTTGCGCACGTTCTCCTCGATTGGTCTGATTTCCATTAAATGCTGATTAAATGGAGCTTTAAACCCAGATATCTTGGGCAAAGTCCAAAACGGTCAAGAAGGCCAAACTTCTGCCACGCCCAAAGAGGCCTCAGGCTACCTCGCCCCAGCTCTGCCGTCTTCAGAGAGACTTTTGCGTGGAGTTTCAGAAAGGAAGGCCTCCACTCCGGGAGCTCCCACCTGTGTCCGCAAGCCAGTTGCGTTCTGATCACTTACCATATCTGCAGTTTGATTTTCTTCCCATCTAGTTCTATTGTTCTGATTTTAAAGTCAATTCCTAAAAAGATAAAAAATAAAAAGGAGGGGAATCACATTAGGGCTCTGTTCTGTCTTGCTGCAACGCTCTCCTGCATCCGAGAATTCAGAACAAGCAAAGCACTTTCGGAACAAACCCACCCAAATCTCCATCACCCTCAATTAAGTGAATTCTGTCTGAACTGCTCCAAAACAAGAGTCTCTGTTTAAATCAACGGTAATCCCAGTTCCGCTGGGGATAGAAAGAACTCAAATTAAACTACAGTTCCACCTCGTCTTTTTTTTGCAAATGGGATTTTTTTTTTAGCAGAGATGCAGTTGTACCCACAAATATGTTTTTGTCTACATGCAGGGAAAAGAAATGTGCAATTTTGTAGCTACAAAAGGAATTTTGGATAATTCCCCAGAGCTCAGCTGGTTTAAATATCTCTACAGCCCAGTGGATTGATTCCAGCGTGAGGCCTGGTGGAGTTTTCTTTTTTTCCCCTTTCAGGGCAACAATGGAAAGTCTTACTAAAGCCTGCAGCTCTTTGCAAGGGGCTGTCGTGAGCCACCCACTGGCACTTCCTCCCTTCGGCAACAGGAAGTGGTGCGCTGCTGCATCCATTCGCACCAGAGGTCTGCTGACTGGCTGCTGCTTCCGGAGGAGCAGGTTGCAAGACACACGAAACAGCCCAACGGAGAGCAGAGCTGAAATTCTGAGTCATGCAGCAGCTTGACTGTTTTCTGCTTCCCTTCCACAAGCAAATACAGAGTTGCCAAAGAGGTGAAATTGGAGCTTCTGTCCGAATGCCTTGTTGGGCCACTAGGCCAATGTTGCTCAACGTTGGCAGCCGGAAGATGGCTGGTTTTCCACTCCCAGAATTCCCCAGCCACCGTGGCTGGATGGGGAATTCTGGGAGTTGAAGTCCACCAGTCCGAGAAATACTGCATTAAAAGAAGGCCTAATTTTAAGGGGAATGCAAACCAAAGGCCTTGGGTAGTCACCTCTCCTCCCATCTGATGGCCTGCCAAGGATCTGACAGACAGACACAGATCAGAATGAATAGGTGTGCAGTGAAAGGTCCACACGTTTTTCTCTAGGAGTTCATGGTGACCTAACCCTAACCCTAAGTGGTTAGGGTTAGGTCACCATCACTGCTCTATAGCTTCCAAGCCTTTCAGAACAGCAGATTCCACTGAAGCACAGCAGAGGCTTCCTCCAGGTTGGAGGCCCTGCCTCGTGCATTCAAAAGGCAAACTCCCCAAAGAGTTGAGTGCTTCCCCAGCCTTGGACCCAGCAGACTCTGGACGCCCCAGGTCCCGAGAAACAGGACTCCCACGTGCCCTGGGCAAAAGTGGCGGAATTAGGCCAAGAGCTGGAAAGAAGGCTAATCAACTGGCACTGACCATCCCGCTGCCAAAGGGGCTCCGGAAGGGAACAGCTGGGCTTCTGCACTGAGCTTGTATCAGCCAACCCTGTTCTGAGTCAAGCAAGATTAATACTTCTGTAGAACAGAGTGTCCACTCTCAATTAGGGCAAAGTGAAGGTTTTCTGAGAATGGAGCTGGACGTCTGCTGACCGCAGAGAGAAGGATGTGAATTTTCTTAGCAATAGTATGGAAGTGGTTTTATTGCCTCCTTCCAAAACCGTTAAACTTCCCGGCCAGGTCTACAGTTTGAGGATTCCCAAAGACTTTGCATCCAAAGAGCGCACTTGCCTGTGGCTGGCTGCTATCAGAAGTGAGCATAACATTTGTGGGGGCATGAAAGGGTTGGCTTGCCTTGAGCCTCCTCCCTCCAGCAGCCACCTAGGTGGGCTTCTCTCGGACCCCCTCCTCACCACCCCCCCTGGTGCGAGGGCTGCGTTTTGGAAAAGAGCTCAAGGTTAAGAGGAAAAAAGGGGAGCCCCGACTCTCCCCAGCATTGAAAAGGAACACTGCTGACACGAACAGAGTCCACACATGGAGGAATTTGCAACAAGGACAAAGACGGCCTTTGATGGAAGGAATGCAGGTCAAGGAAGAGCACAATTCTTCCCAAGCTGCCTTCCTGCAGCCTCAGCCCTCACTCTGTGTTTCCCCACGTAGCAGTTCCAGGCTCGGAAGGGACTCCCCGTTTTGGTCGGGGCTGAAAGTCCACTTCCCCCACTCACAGACATGACCATTTGCTTTCCGCTTAGGGCTGGGGTGGGCAACTATAGCCACTTTATGACCTGTGGACTTCCTGAGCCAGCCACGCTAGTTCAGGAATTCTGGGAGTTGAACTCCACAAGTCGCCATAGTTGCTTGCCCATCTCTAGGCCTTCACTGCACACAACATACTTTCAATTTCCAGTCTGTCCATCAACAAGCTGGTAAAAAATTACAGCTCCTTTTAAAGGCTCTGAATTTGATGGACGAGGAGACAGCAAGAGTCCTGGAGGGAAAGTTTTATCCTTGCGGGATGCAGGCTTTCGATCTGGCTGCCAGGCCAATCAACCGACAAAGTGCACCGTGGGACCGCGGCTGATGTGAGAGGAGGGGAGGAGCCTCGGTCTGTGGCTTTATGACAAGAGGCAAGGTTTTGTGAGGTGCAGCCTCCGACACAGAGTGGCGTGACCGACATCTGACGAAGGATGACTTGCTGGTTTCCATTATGTTTTGAAAAGCTTCAAATATGCCAAGTGCCATAGAGAGGATGGTTTCATTGGCTTTCCAGATATTAATGTCTCTCGTACCAGTTGTTGCACGTCCTTTGGGGGAAAAAACTTCTGAGTAGGGTAAATACACCAAGAAGACACTTTCCATGGAAATGCATGGGTGGCAATGGCCCTGGACCTGCAACCTTGACTGAGCTGGAAATTACAGTCATAAATCACTCCGGTCATAAATCGAGGCACCCATGTGACCAGAAGCAATTTTCCAGCCTTTTTCATTAAGTGAAGGTGGCGGTTTTTAAGCAAGCCAATTTCACCTAAATGGGCTTTTTTGCCAGAAACCGGCAAAAAACATCATGAGTTGTGGTCACGTGACCAGGGACAGCCACAACCACTTGCAGATTTGCCCTGTTTGGAATCTGCTGGGAAAGCAAGCATTTGACCTTCTCCAATATAAAAAGGGCCTGCATGATAGCAACTGGGCTTCTCACAGGGAACACCACGCGAGAGACCCCAACCAGACAGGTAGCCCAGCGCATGCGGCCTGAAACACAGCACCTATCCCTGACGCTTTACAACAGATGCGCCACACACAGCCATCTGGCCTGCCACTCTGACCTTTGGAGACATTCCCACGTTTCCTCTTATTCCACAGAGACAAAAGTCACACAGAGGTATATTCTGCTTTGGAAATGTCTCCCAAGCAGTATGAGATAATTAGTTCCTTGGCTTCAGGGAATTGGGTGACAATCTAGAAAAGGACCCACTGCTGGGCTCTGCTTCTCCGAACCTCATCATGGCCCAAAGTTACAAATAATCTGTTTACTAGCCTCTCAGCTACAAATTCCTGAAGATGGAAGAATGAAAAATAAAGAACTCATTAAACTTGGTAAGGCATAATTAATCCTGTCGCAAACAAAGGATCGGAAAAATAGGCACAGATGTTCTATTCTTGCATCCTTACACTCCTACGAACTACAGTAATTAATGACTCTGAATGGTACCCAGAAATACACTGTTAGCCGGTGCAGCTCCCATAGAATAGGTGTTACTCCACTGAGGTATTTCTGAGCTGTTTGTACTTTCCACGTAGCCTTCAAAGCCAGTCCAATGCATGAGTTGGGCTCAAGCGGCACTACTTCACTGCAGAGCCTCCCCCTGTGGCACTGCCAAGCTCAGTGTTTTGTTCAAACTGGACCACAGCGATTTTACTCTGAAATGAACACTTCAAAGGGACAGTCGTTGTGGAAGAAAGACCCAGAATTTCACTTCTAGATTATGCCTTAACAGCCCAATTGCTAGCGACAGATGCACAAACATGGTGAATCGGATCACTTTTCTTGAGGGAAGCAGTGGGATCCTACTTAGAGCTTAGATCTCTCTCCCCTTTGACATAGGCTGGCCAAGCCCTTGTATCGCATCAGATTATCTGGTGGCCTTTGTCCACCCTAATTTGTCAACCTAGACCAAATGAGCAGAGAAGTAATCCGATATTGCTTAATACATATCACGGCATGAATTTCACACTGTCCACCTCAAGGGAAACAAATTCCTAAAGATGGGAAAACATTCCCAGGAACCACACTGCCCCGGGAGCGCTGTCCAATTAAAGGAACCAACACATTCTCCATTGCCTTGTGAGGCTCCTTTAAGAAGGATGTTGCTAACCGGATTCCTCTTCAAACTATCAAGTCAAGCAATTATTGCATGGCACTATCCCAATCCAGCAGAGAACTCTCAACAGCTGGAAGGTTGTTCAGAGAGAAATTCAGGCACGCAATCCCTTTCCATCAAGATGCCTCAGGACTCCACTGTGACCTCAGCAGTGTGGAATTCAGGCATAGGAAGTTCATGCAGCCGACCGATTTCTCTTCTAACAGAGAACGAGTTTTCCCTTTAAGAGACGCCGTTGTGTTTGGCATCTATGGAGCATTCTTCTCCCCCTTTGGAGAGGTCCAGGTCAGATGCTAAAAACAAGTCAGATTCATCCTTTTTATCTGGACGATCAGGACACACACACCCTCCCACCCCCACCCCCCAGCCTTTGAGTCAGAATAAAATTGAGCATCAAGCTCAAAAATAGCGTGGCAAAAAAAGGACAAATCCCATTCTTCAACAGGTAGATTAGAAAAGAAAACTTAAAGCTGAATATCCTAGTAAGCTCAACAGAGATGTCGAATCCTGTGTGCATATTGCAGCACAATTCTGGAAATACTCTCGACGGCTCTGAAGGAAAGTTCAAACGGATCTACTTAAGACGGTAATCATTCTGGTGCTCTGGTCATTACCTAAATGTGGTTAATATAAATTGGTCTACTACCACATCATAAATGAGAGGATAAGACTCAATGATTTCTATGTTCAGAGCAAATATCAACACACTTAAGCTGCCAAATTTAATAACAGGATAGAGAAAGGCTAGCGAGAGGTTTATCGCAGTAGAAGCATGCTACGTCCTCAGTGGAAAATTGCTAGGATTTCTCAGGCAACCAAAAAGCGAGCTTAGTTTTGAACACAGAGTTATATTTTGTGGTTTCACAAGGGCATATTAGGAGGATTAAACATCTATTCAGATAACATTCAACCATGAAACATGTCTTATTCAAAGCATGCCTTGTTAGTCCCAGCAGAGCCCATGCACAGCTACGCAAAGCCAAAGCCAACTCTGTCTTGACCAGGGCTTGAGGATCTTCCCTGAAGTACGAGTCCCAACCCACAAGCTGGAGCATCTCAAGCAGGGCCATCTCAGATTACCGGTACCTGCAGCACTTAGACCTTCTAGGGCCTGCAAAAAGCTTTGTTATTGTGCCTGAGGGTCTAGTAGTAGTTCAAAGTTAATAGACAACTGAAGATGTTTCCTGCCAAGAAATGGGATCAGAATTTGAGTTTAGGATCAAACAAGAATATAAGCATTAAAGATGCTACACAACCCACTAAAACAGTGCCTAGTGTTCAAATCAGGGTAGGCATTTTGCACATATTGTTTGGAACATGCTCGCTGTTCTTGCAGCTCATGATAATTTCCACACAGCAGATGTTTGGGCTTGGAACTGAACACAGGGGCCTAATGTTCTTAAAGGTTAATGAGCATTTAAACAAGCCGTTTGTCTCAGTCAAATGCGACCCGCAGAATCATCTGCCAATTAAAGGGGATGAAGCGCCTGGGCATCTGTCAAACAGGGAGGCAAAGGATGTCAAAGCCTCACCCTGAAAGCAGAGCCAGAAGGCCAGAAGAAGGCCAGAACTCCTGCTGGAGAGTCGTCAATGCAAGCAACAGACTGAGCCAGGCCTCGCATCTGAAAATACAGGTCAGGAGGACACCTCGTCTGAGAAATACGTTTTATTAAAAGGCGTGTGTTTGGGGAAAAGTTGCCACAGCAGCAGAATCGCTCTGATTTTCTTCCCCCACCGTACACTGACAGGCTGCTCCTCTTAGGAAGGGAATCAGCATCTCTTAAAATGAGCTAAGATGTCACAGGCTGAAAAATCAAGACAGGCAGCTACAAATAAGTCCTCCCCCCCCCTCCCGTAGTGTATTTTTTTGATATTGCAGGCACCACAAGCACCTCCGATAGAGTGGCTGGGAGGGAGGAAGGAAGGCGTGTAAACTACAGATATTTGATCTAGAAGAGCTGCATGGACATTTTCCAAGCCTCTAGTCACCACAACATGGTGACAAGTCTCCACTTGCTTTACGTTCCGCTGTTTTCTGCAGGAGTTATTTGAACCCATACACCGAATGTCTCCCCAAATCCCCCCCAAAAGCTGAGATGCTTCTGTTTATGCCAATTTTAAATTCCATGAAGCAGCAACTACAGATCTGACGCACACTATGGCTACAAGTGAAAAACTTTTAATACGATCACAGCGATCCTATTACATGAAGTGATCACCGTTCTTACGCACTCATTGGCAAGGTGGAACTCCAGCTCTGTTCAGCAAAATAACGTTGAGACAAAAAATAATTAAAAATTCCAATGCGCAGTTAACCTTTTGGTTGCTTCCAGGTGAGGTCTCGGCAAAATTACAGAAACGGTTTGATGCCATCTTCCTCCGGTCCCAGTATATCCTACGCCTTTAGGGTATCCTGGTGGTCTCCCATCCAGGTCCTAAACTTTGTTTAGCTCTTGAGAACTTAGCCTTGATCTGAATGGGGTTCTAGCTCATGCAGAATTCAATTGGATTCAGGACTGCTATTTTTGTTCCTGTAGTTCACAACTGTGCTCTGAGGATACTCATTCACTACTAAAGGGTTCCGTGCTGTCACACTTAAATTACACAGGAGAAATATTAAACTGGCCTCGGTTACTGATTTTGTTGCCCTCCTTTGGTCTCTCTCAAGATGGGCTCGTTCTCTCCATACATTTTCTACAGCAGAGTTTCTCAAGCTTGGCAACTTTAAGACGGGTGGACTTCAACTCCCAGAATCCCTTGCTGGCCGGGGAAATCTGGGTGTCGAAGTCCACCCATCTTGCAGTGGCCAAGCTTAAGAAACCCTGCTCCAAGTGCTGAGAAGCTGCTGTTACTTCACCTTCCTTTGAAGCAAATCGGGGCAACTGAAAATGAAATCCAGACGCACCGTTGCTGAGAAAAACAGGCCCTCTGAACGCACAAGCAGCTTTACGGACACTGCTTTGAATCCTGATTTCATCTTGGATAAGAATGTAAATATGACAAATTTGTTTCCTAGTCAGCAATTTTCTGCACTGACTCTGCACCCCTCCCAGACCACAAGGGAGCCAGCCAGGTCACAGAACAGCCTGCCTGCTCCCCGGAGAGAAAAGACTCTTCCAACTTCTCCAAACCTGAAGGTGCTTCCCCAGAACACCCATCGGCCAGTAATCAATCAATCAAGGTGGGCAGGGGCCTGAGTGGGTCCGCTGCAGCAGTCAAACAGCCCTGCTCTCTATCTCAGGAGGTCCGGAGTGGGCCTGGTAACTTCAGAGCAACTTTTAGAAGTTGATGCAACGATCAAGCGGCTTCTGAAGAAAGCTGCAGGCGATATTGTCCAGTTTCACTTCCCTTTTAGATTAGTTTAAGGGCAAGAGTTTCCCCTGGAGGAAGCTGCAGAATCCTGCCTGCAGAATACAGCTGTTCCAGGTAGAGTGATATGAGGGTCTGGATTCATCAGAGGCTGACTGGGGATGGGAACTGCAGTCCAGCACATCTGCAGGTCATCGGCCCACCAAAGTTGGCAAGGCAGGAGAATGAAACCTGAAAGGAAGAATGAGAACCACACCGTGCCTAAAGATAGAGCAGCTGAGGCTTTTCAAAATGTCTTCCAGCAACCAATGATAGATTTTTCATCATAAGGAGGATCAGAAGGTTCTAGCGAAGTTGTGAAGGAACAAAGGGTTTTTCCTGTGCATCCTGTCTCTGCCTAAGGTTCCTCTTCTTTCAACCAAAATAAATACGAATCACGGCCCCTCGGAAGAAACCGACTTCAAGGAAACAGGGTTCAATAGCACGGTAACCCCCATTCAGTTGACTATGGAATACTTTAGATCAGGCAATTTTAAGATGCGTGAACTCCATTTCCCAGAATTCCCCCGCCGGCCTGAGATATTTTCAAATACAATACTCAATATATTTGAACAATGCACACACCCCAAATTAAAGAAAAAAATCTTAGTTGGTTTGTTAGACAATTTAGGCAAGAATGCAGAGCGCTTGTGGCATGAGGGACTCATTTAATTCAACAGGAAGAGAGGCTAGAACACAAGGTTTCACCACACAGGAACTCCATTTACATTAGCTGAGTAATTAACATTTTCTTCCGTGGCACACAGCAACAGCAACAGCATTTAGAAGGTTCACATGCTGATATTCTATCTATATCCCTAGCACAACAATACGCCAGGAAAGCTAAAAAACCCACAAAATGTCAGAGAACATGAAGCCATTTGCTCAAGACTTGGTTACTAAAAAAATTCATGCTTAACGCCCTTCAACATCCAGTCTGAGCAATTTTTCTTGTAAGTCCTTTCATTTCCTGATAAATTCTGGACACTCAGCACTCCAGCCCTGTGACATTTCAGCAAGAACCAAAGGAACACCCTTCCCTTGAGCCAACTGTTCTCTTTCATGTTCGATGGGAAGTTCAGGCCAGCCTTTCGGGAGGCCACCGTGCTCTGAGGAAGCAAAAATGGCAGCGGCTGTGTTGGGGACTTTCCCCCCCAAAGGGTCTTCTTTTGGGGTCAATCGGTGGTGTAGCTCAAAGCTAGGCGAGGCTGGGAAAGGTTCTGCTCTGGAGCCCTGTGTTCCTGCCACGGGCCAAGTCGAAACACAGAACCACCTTCTTCTCCGGTGCTTCTGAGTGCAACGCGAGAACCCAGTCAACAGTGGAGCTGAACTACTTGGCCCAAAGATCAAGTTCACTTTCAGAGGTTACTAAAGGAGTTCTCGGTCAGCTGGACCTATTGCCTTGAGTGTCACATTTTATTCCTCTCTCTTGGTGCTTTGGCTACAGAACCAGGGTATGTCATCCCTTCAGGAAGATCACCGTTGGGTATCTCTGCTGTTCACTATTTGGATTGAAATGAGTGACACGCACACCGAAATTGCTCAAGTAAACTTGGAACCAAAACAATAAACTCCCCAAAACAAATTCTGGATCAGCGAAGCAAAATGACCCCGCTAAGACTCTACTTTCTGTATCAACAAAGCCAAGTGTTACTTTCCGATGCTTTTTGGGTCAGCCCTGCTAGGCCCAAAGCAGCACCCCGACGATATATTATCTGAGACCTTAGCAAAAAAGATCTACAGGGCGCCAAGCGGCCGATGGCTTCTGCTGCTAGGTGGCTCAATACAGTTACGGGAAATAAGTAAAAACAAGAACTGAGGACCAAAGTTGTAAAATCTGTATATAAAAAGCTCGAGCAATAAAAACGGGTTATCTCAGAGAAGAAGAAAAAATTTCTACTTTACCAAGCACAGGGTACAAATTGCCACGAGGTCACGCAGGCAGTTCAAAGATTGGTCAAGGGTGTTTCTACTCTCTTATCACATAGAGCAATCGTTACCCCTGGTCACGAACGCGCTCTCGCTTTCACCGCGGCCGTTTCCGCCTCTTAGGAGGCTTTTGTGCCTCCGCGTCGTTGCACCAGCGGCGGCGGCACCGGGACGGCTATCGCTGCGCCTTCCTACAGCCTAAGCGACGGCTGCTTCGGGGAAACTGTTGCTTTAGGAAGCCGACGCGGAAAGTGCCGGCCCGGCTTGCGATTCAGACGGGGGCTCCCCGCTCCCCCCGCCCGCAGAAGAGGGGGCGCCGGCCGGGCCCTCCCACGGGCTGCAGAGGAGCCCCCGGGACCCCCGCCCGCGGCCCCGAGCGGCCTTCCCAGGAGAGAGGGGCTCCGGCCCAGGAGAAAGAAGGCCGCCCCTCGGAGGGGGGAGGGAGGCCCCCACCCGGGCAGAGGGGCCAGCAGGGGCCCCGCGGGGGGGGAGGGAGGGCGCCGCTCACCGATGGTGGAGATGAAGGTGGTGTTGAAGGCGTCCTCGCTGAAGCGGAAGAGCAGGCACGTCTTGCCCACGCCCGAGTCGCCGATCAGCAGCAGCTTGAAGAGGTAGTCGTAGGTCTTCGCCATCTTCGCCGCCGACTGACGGGCGGGGGGGGGCGGGGGGCGGGGCCGGGAGGCGGCGGCTTCCGCGGGACGACGGGAACTGTGGTCCGAGGCGGCTCCCCGGGCCCGCGCCGCGCATGCGCCGTTTCGCAAGAGGGCGGGGCCTTCCCCGAGGAGCCTGGTTAGCCTCTCGGGCGGGGCTCCCGCGTGCCCCGGCGCCCGCGCTTCGCCCTCGGGAGCCTTTTTGTCTCTGCCGTTCGACGACGTCGGGCGCCCCCTCCGCTTCCCCATCTTCCCCGGTCGCCCTGCGGAGCGTCGCGCTCCTTCCCGGCTTTGGCTCCCTGCCGCGCCAGCTCCCTTGCGAACGAGCGGCCGGCGAGGAAGGGGCTGTGACCTGCCGCCCAGAGCCGCTTCTTTCAGCCAAGGGCAGGAGAGCCGCCGGTGCTGAAGCAGGCGCCCTTTGAGACGCAGGGATTTCTGGCGCAGAAGAGCCTGGCGGACGGGTTTCTTCCCCTGCCGAGCGTGAATTCGGCGCGTCTTAAATTTGCTCTTTGTCGTCTGGGTCTGAGGCGGTTTTCTGAAAGTAAGGCTGACCGTGCCGGGGGTAAAACGCAGGAAATTAGCGTTTTGAAATGAAAAGCGTTAATCTAGCGTGGCATTTCTTTTTCTGAATCGATCTGCGAGGTGTTTAATGACACCTTCCCCTTTTCCTATAGAGGGAATGCGGTCTCGTTACAAAGAAAGAAGCAATTTGGTCTCCCAGATTCTGCACTCTACATCCCCTCTAGAAAAGCAGCCGAGTCGGTTGAAGAAACAGATAATGCCAGTTGAACGGTGCAAAAGTTATAAAGCGTTTATTGATTAAGGGATACAAAAGGTAATCGGGTTCTAAGTTCTAAATACTATTTTACATTATCAGCAGCCAGCGTAAGCAGTTGGTGGACCCCCAAGTCAAACGGGGTTTAACTATCATTCGTGTTCAGCTTTTTAAAAGCAAGACGCGGGACAATATTTGGCACTTAAACCAATTACACTAATAGATCATTCCATATTTCAAAGTCGGAATTGAATGCGTTTCTGATTAACCATCCGTTATGGAAGAAAAGAAGAAAAACGGATCCTCCTCTTCAAAATCTACCTTCTCTAGTTCCTGAAGAGTTTAAACATCGTCCCTTTAATTTTAATCTGAATCTTTATTGTAAGTCTAACATTTATACAAGTTCAAGGTTGTGTCTTCCTTTAAAGACAGTTTAAAAAGGGATGGATCTCAACCTTTACTAAAAAGCTGAGAAGAATTTCCAAGAAAAATTCACCAGCCAGGAACGGCAGCGTATTAGTTTTCCTAACTCCCCCAAAAATATTAACCTACAAGAGAAATTGTTGACAGGTTTAATAAAACAGAAAAGGTATAATGGACACTTATACAACGCAATAAATTTCCAGGATATTCTGAAACAACACCTGTATGAAAGGTTTCTAGGTACAGCTTGAATATTGATTTGAAAATGCAGAGTTTGATTTAAAACAGGGGTGTCAAACTGCCGGCCCATAGGCCAGACGCGTGATCCGGAAGCCGCAGCCACCCCATTGCCGGCAATGGCAAAAAGGCTCCAATACGTTGCGCAATGTCACGTGACATCGCAAGTTTGACATGGCTGATTTAAAACATTCCCAGATAAGTCTTTAGCTTGCTTTTACGTGTCTGCTCAGCAGTCCCCTTTTACTTAACAGAGCTTAACACATATAAAACTGCAGCCTTTGTAAACAGCCCTGAAAAGTTTTAAGACACTCGTTTTCATCTTCTGTTTTTGAGAAAAGGGAATCAAATATTAGAGTCACATAGAGTAATGACAATCTGCTGCCCAGGTTGGCAGTAGGTTAATAATAAAACAGTAGCCCACCAAGCACAATTGTAATGCTAGCACCTGATCTGAGGCTTGATCGTGGACAAATGATTCCATGGTATTGGCAATGTGATTTTCTGCACCAATTATGCGTATTGCTAAAGTGGCCTCCATCGGTAACTGCCCCAGCCATGAGGGAAAGGATTCACTGTTTGGTTGAAGCTGTCTTCTACGTTGGATCACCCTTGCAAAGGCCCATGGAGACAAAGCAGGACTAAAATCCTGCCAGATGAGATGCTCTCTCTGTCCATGCCTGCAATTCTCCAAGAGAGTCTTCATTGCAGTGTAAAACTTTCCATTCCCATTCTGAAATTGAAGACTCTCTGCTCCACAGACTTAGCTACGAGAGCAAAGGTATCCCATACTGGTTTCCAAACAAAGCATACATTCTGTGCATCACAATTTGCAGAAGAGGAAGAGAAGGTGAATCGCCCAATTGGCACCTGTGTTTGGCTAATTCCTTTGGCTATTTGAATCAGAAAAACTGTACATTCCTTTTCCTTCAATGATCGCTTGTCCCATTAATAATCAAACCTAATGCTGTGCTATCTGCTTAAAAAGCAAGGGAGAGATAGCTCCTGGCTACAGATGCTTGTAATCACTCAAGCCTTCCATATTTCCTCTCCAACCTTTGATCAGAGTATTGTACTAACCTGTCCTTTTCAAATTCCTTTGCAATTTTTAAGGCAATACCATCAAGGTGAACAGATTGCATGTTACAAATAACAGTGATGACAACACCACGAGGTGGGATCAGGCAGCTACTACTGGCAATCTCAGAGTTCATTTCTTCAGGAAGAATGAGCAGAACGCTACTTGCTCCTACTGCCCCACCAGTGTGGAAGGTGTAGTGTCGCTGCTCTTTGCAGTGGCCGCATTCCTGCTTCTTCTCTACAATGAACCAGGCCATTCCATAGGTACAATCACTGTCCCGGGAGACTTTCGTGCTTGGGACTGTGGTCCACATCATTGCTATCGTGTCAGGCTTGAGATAACCAGGAAGAAATCCAGCAGCCAGGTTTTTCAGCTGCCCAAGCTGGTAACTGTAGAGCATTGCATTTCCAAATTTGAGAAGATCGCCCACAGTGGACACAAAGCCACCACCTGCCCACTTGTAAGAGTTATCCACGTAGGGGGCGTTGATGAGATGACCTTTTTTGTTGTGAATATAATACCTGGAGTGAAACAAGGATCTCGATAAATTCACAACATAGAGTACCTAAATAATCCATATACCTGCTAGGCTAAAGTAGCCTTCTGCCATTTTATTCTTTTTGAGGTGTAGAGACTGACATAAGGCCACTAGCAATCAAATATATCATATTAAACAGAGAAGTGCTGCCCGGTTAATAAGCAGCATTCTAATGCTCTGGTCAAGCTCTGCTAGGTAGAGAAAAGCCATACTAACAGTGTAATCTTGAAAGACATCATAAATGCAACCTTTCAGACATCAGATCCGTAACAGGAGAGAGCCCACCCCAAGGCTACCTTCACCAAAAGTGGAAAAAACCCCAGGAAACCACATGCCAGTCAGAGGAACGCTGGAGTATGAGCTCCATCCTCCTGCAAAAACCCAGGAAGGTAAGCCTCATTAATTAAACAGGGGACCGACGCCATGCAAATCTGGGAGGAAAACCTCAGGACGGGAGAGTTTGCCTTTCAAAGATCTGTGGGCTTCGCTTTCTCTCCAGCTCAGCAGCTCCCAGAGCCTCTCTTCCCTGCAGCTGACTGGGGGCCACAAGAGGGCAGTGTTCTCTGGTGTTACGGGATTCCTTCCCTGAAGCAGAATTACGACGACTGATTTAGTTCCGTTTATAACCCATGACCTGTTTGAGAATCTTTCCAAGGGATTCAGTTTGACTCCAAATCTCAAATGTCTGCCTTATGTGAGTAGCTGTCCTTTCCAAACAACTAAATTCAACGTAGGGAGCAAAAGAAAGCCGGAGCACAACCCCGTCCCTCTTTTTACACACATCAGTTCTTGCAAAGGGGCAGGCGGAACAAGGCTCACGGTTCAGTTTAGAGAAGTGCGCAAAGACAGGAACACACATGCCGATGTCCCTGCCTGACATTTACCTTGCTCTGTTGTATATCAGAGGCTCATTCTCATCCAACCCCGTGGATCCCATGCCCAAGTCACTAAATATTTTCAGCATGTAGTCCGTGAACTTCTGACTTGAAGCTCTCTCCACGACAGCGCTCAAGAGAGTAAACCCGTGGGTCGAATACAAAAACTGACTACCTTGAAGGAAGCAAAAGAGAAGACAGGCCCCATTTCACACAAGAGTTTATGTTACGGAAGCTTAGTCAGGGTCTGTATTCTAAGTTTGCTCAAGAAGGGATCTACCTGTTCAAAGAGAAAGCATATTTTTGTATACTTTGAAAAGTTTACAAGTTAAATTTTGCAATAGTTAAAAATACAGGGCTTCTGTATTAAAAGTCAACATCTTTGTCTGTCTTTCACATTTAATTTGCTACCTAAATTCCTGCATTTTTATTTGTAATTTAACTTCTTGTAAGAAAACAAGACACTGCTCTTATATGGAGCCGCATCATGGTTTAGCTAGCTGACCCCTGGCTGGCTAGACAAATCCCACCAAGCAGCAGTTTGCTTAAATATGGTTTACTAAATAACCAAGCAAACTACTCTGTGGCTTAGCAGAAAGGGTGAATTGACTCCATTATCTACCGCCTGGATGGATGAAGATTAGCCACTCACCTGGTTTAAAGAATAAAGGATCATTTTGAAAGATGTTCAGTGAGTCCATCACGTGCTCAAATTTGTCCTTCAAATAATACTCTTCATGCTCAAACTCCCTTTTCTTCCTTCCACTTTCTGAATTTTTGCCTTCCTGTTCTGGCTTGCCTTTAACCAAGTCCCTCTTTTCACTCTCTCTGTTTTCCTTCCCTTTTGCTGCTGTTCTTGCGGCTTTTCTGTCGGCCTTTTCTTTTTCTTCTTTGACTTTAGAAATATCCTTCTCGTAGTGACGGATACCACTTAAATGGGACACAAGCAGCCTTGTGCTAATAGTGACCTAAATTTTTAAAAAATCCAAATTCATTTTGATGTCATCTATGCAAGTTATAATTAAATCATGTTAATGACATATTTCTGGAGTGTGGCGGAGGAGATTTTTGGATGGTGATGCTGTAAACAACCAGCCTCATTTACCTTTTCACCTTCATATTCTTTTTCAGGAAATTCCGGAACATATTTCTGCACAGCAGCATCTAAATCCAGCTTCCCTTCTTCCCATAGCTTTGCAACAGCAACCATGGTCAGAGATTTGCTAATGCTGGCGATTCGTAGGACGGTCTCCGGACCGCAGAGGACACGGTTTTCCAAGTCAGCGTAACCTATACCTTTAAAGGAATTAGAAGTCTACTATTTAAAGGTGTCCTCTATGCATTGAAACAGCCCAACCCCCCAATGGTCTAAATATCAAAGGTTCTCTTTTTTCTCAACAATAGTCGTATCTTATTGGCCTAATATTTTGCACAAGTAGAACAGCTCTCTGATCCAGTGAAAATCAGCACTTTATTCAGATAATTAGCAAAAGGAAAGAAAGGCATCATATACAGTACTGTAAAGCAAGAACACATGTCCCAGATATTTCTATTTGTTCAATGTGAACACACAGAAAAACACCAATTAACTCTGGGTGTTGTTTGGGGGGGGGAAAAGAGAGACAAAAACAAAATCAAAGACAAATGAATTATCTCATCCTAGGTCACCTGTGGTACAAGTCAGACTTCCTCAAGCAAAGGTAAGGGATGCCGGCTGTCTGGCAAGCGGGAAGCAGGAACGGCTTGACACCATCAGACTGGAATCTCCTGAGCAAGTCTTATTAAATCCACCAGGTTTGATTCTGATTAACAAAATCCTTCTCACAACAAATATCTTTGCAAATGGCTATAGGGCATCAAAAGGCAGATCGTATTTGGATGTTTACATTCTTGGTTTTCTTTTGGCTAAATTAAATTCGGCTCATAAATGTTACACAAGGATGAACCATATGTAAGCTGAACAATTTTCAACACACTTAATTGCACCATATGCAAAGAAATTAGAATTGTCATACAGAGAATAATTTAAATTTTGCTTTGAAAAAGCACGTATATTATTAATAGAAGAGGGTAGAGGCAATTGAGCTCTGAAAACAAGACTGGAAGCTACAAAGCCAAACACCATCAGCTGGCCAAATGTTTTCTCATTACGCTGGGCAAGTATGGCTGGAAACGATACACTTAATTACATTTCATTGTAAATGTAACCTGTAAATAAAACACTTTTGTTCCAGTACCCGTTTCGTTTTAGAGTACTTTAAGGGTTCCTGTGATGTTTGCATTGTTTTTAAAAAAAGTATTATTCTTAATTCCTCCCATTTAGTTTTCTGGTGCCACACCGAGTCCACGAGAACCGGGCCGGGCTGTGAATTGAAGGCCTCCCCCCCCCCGACTCACCTTCCGCCCAGACCTCTCTCCCGTCCACGGACACGCCGACCACCACGCCGGGGGCCCCCACTTCGTCCTGGGGAACGAAAGGCTCACTCAGCCCGAGACGACCCCCCCATGGTCGGGCTTAGGATGGGGGCATCTGGGGGGGCGTCAGTCTTTCGGGTCTGGTCCAAGAAAACCCGGCCTGGCCTCCCCTGCCTCCTTTGTCCCGAGCGCGCTCCGGCCGTGCCCGGGAGGGTCACTCGGCACGCGCTCAGAGGCCCCGCGCTTTGACGGCGCCGAGCCCCGGGATCCGGAGCGGCCCCTCGAAGGCGGCCTCGTTCGGGGTGAATAAGCGGCGCCTGGCAGCCGGACGCCCCACTTGGGGGGGGGGAGTTCGCCCGGCCACTTTGGGGAAATCTGTGCATGCTCAGGGTGCACGCTGCCCACCGCCGACCTTTAGCCGCTGGAGGAGGTCCCTGCTCCGCGCGACGGCCCGCTGGAAGCCCGGTTCCCCGGGCGGCCGCTCCTCGCTGCCCCCGTCCGGCCCGGCTACGGCTACGGCGGTCGCCCCCAGCCCCAGCCCCGCCAGCCCCAGCCCCAGCCCCAGCCGCCACAGGGGCCCCCGAGCGCTCCGGAAAGCGCCTCCCAACGCCGCCGCGCCCCGCAGGAGCAGCCGCATCGTGCTCACGCCAGGCCCAGGCTCCGCGCCCGGCTAGGCCCGCGTTGCTAGGAGGCGGGCCAGGCGCGAGCAGCCGCTGCCCGAGCGAAGCCGGCCGCCCGTCTCCGGGGGGGGGAAGAACCGCGCGCCGAGCGCCTCGATCAGGGCGGGGGCCGCTGCGGACTCCAACTCCCAGAACCCCCCTCCGTGCCGGCTGGGGGCTGCTGGGAGGTTCGCCTGGCAGAGAGGAGCCCGCTGAGCGTCGTCCCCGCGCGGGGAGGGCAGGGGCCGGAGGGCGGCTCTCCTGGGGCTGCCACGCTTTGGGCCCGGCGGTCCCCGGGAGGCTCCGGAGGGAGGCGGCGCCGGGACCTGCCTACCCGAGCCGAGGCAAGGTGGCTTGAATTGGGCCTGGGCCGCCGGCCGGAGGGGCTTCGTGGGCTCTGCCCGAGCCTCCCAGGCCGCTGACGCCATTTAGGGTGATGAAAATGTCACTCTGCGACCATCCTCGCACTTACGACCTTGGCAGGTCAAGGAATCGAAGGAAAGCTGAAATCGGATCGCAAGCCTGGTTGCCGTTTCGTTTAGTGACCGCTTCATTTAACTCCCAAGTAGCCAGTCCTAATTGTGGTTGCTTCCATACAGGATGGTCCGTATTACCTGAAGAGGAGCTGCACGTTAGCCCCTCCTCTGACGGGGGAATTAAACATGGGGTCCCCCTTCCATGAAGTCCCTCTGCTTCACGGCCAGAAACGAGGGGTCTTCTGCATGTCTCCCACCCTTGGCCAGACTGTCCTCCATGGTACTTGTGGACGACGGAAAAGCGACCAGAAGCGTTGGAGGCTTATTGTCTCCAGAGCTCTTTCTGGGCTGTGTTGAGGTCACTGAACAGTCGGTTAAAATGAAGGGGGATCGAACATCCCAGGGATGAGCCTGCTGCCCTTTTAGCCCAAGAATCAACAACTGAAGGAGCAATGACCTGCTGGGGACGGGAGGAGGAAAACCCAGGAAGCCGTTCATAATCACTCCCGTGGACTAGTGCAGAATTCAGGAAATGAAGGGAAATGCAAGTAAACCCATCGACTTGGGGATCAGGCCAGGCCAAATAATTTTTAAATATGCCATAAAATGCAAACCAGATGAAACCCATAGCAGCATTTGTTAACTCTCATTCCTGTTTTCCCAGTAAAGCAGAATCATTTATCATTTGCCAAAATTATCTCCAGTTTAGATAAAGTATGGTTTCATTTAGCAAATTTTAAGTTTGTCCCATAGCTAAGGGTCTGGCTGTCATACCTCATTGCAGGGAGAAGTAAACCTAGACCAGAGTATCCAACCTTGGCAAGGTCTGTGGACCTCAACTCCCAGAATTCCCCAGCCAGCATGGCTGGCTGGGAAATTCTGGGAATTGACGTCCACAAGTCTTAAAGTTGCCAAGGTTGGGCACCCCTGCCCTAGAATCGTAGGGTTGAGGGGGATCATGTAGACCAGAGTTTCTCAACCTTGACAACTTTCAGATGGGTGGACTTCAGCAAAATTCCCCAGCCAAGTCCACCCATCTGGACGTTGCCAAGGTTGAAAAACCCCATTCTTGACCAATCTGCCGAGCAGGAATCTTCAAACCATCCATACCACTTCGGCTTGGAAATCTCCCGTGATGGGAACCCTTCAGGTAGCAGAATAAAGACCACAAGGTTACAACCATTTTTTTTAAAAAAAAAGTTCCAGAGTGTGTTTTATTCCATTATCGTCAATTATACAATGTTTACATACAGAAATGATTCCCCAAAACTGCTCAAAACAACACAAGGGAAAGGTGTGTCGAACAAACAGGTGGCAGATACCAAAAAGTATTTGATTCAGACAACACAAAAATTGCAGTGGGAAGTATTCCGTGAAAGCTAAGGGTGACTCCCACGTGCAACAGATCCTTGAGGCCTCCACAGATCCTTTTGCAGACCAAAATGCCGTTGATGTTCGAAGTTTCTTTTCATGCTGAGCCTCAGGCCCCTCCAGGAAAAAAAGAGTTCCTGGCTGGGCAAAGTGCTGAGTTATCCAGAGAGTAGTTGGTGGATGGCATGGTTCCCTTTTTTTTTTCAAGACAAGCCGATCAAAATCCCCTCTCCCCTTTGCCCTGCATCCCTGACAATTAAAACTGAAGATGATCTACCTTGGCAATCCTAATAAAAGTATATTACCATTTTTTGAGCCTGCAGACAATTGGCATTAACCAACTCCATCCAAAGTGTAGGCAACAGGAGTCCCAAGGAGGGCACCCCAAAGCTGGCAGACGCCTCCCATAACTCCTGCATCTTGTTCCCCTTCTTAATCTTTTCCCCGATTCCACGCCTGGATAGAGCGGACAGGCCTATGACTGATTGCGGCAACATGGGGGAGGGGGGATTATAAAATAAGAACACATTTCAAGGGGTTTCATGGCAAGCAGGTGTTTTTTTTTAAAAAAAACTAGAAATGAAGCTGATGTTGGCATGGTCCCAGCTAAGAGACTCATCACATGTTGTTTAACTCCAGTAGAGTTTGATCCAGCATCTGATGCATATTGAAGTTTTCTTCTTTTGCATTAGCCACTTTCTCTGTTTTGGGTCAAAAAAAAAATGAAAAGGGGTCATTTGGTGGCATCCTTTAATGGCAGGAAGGCAAACATCGCGGTGAAACATCTATGCATAGCATCACTATGGCAGTCAAAGTATTTGAATCAAAAAGGGATACAGCACCTTTTAAGCAGGCCACCGTCCCAAACTGCTCTCTGGTCAAGGGACAAACTTTTACTGGCGTATTATAAGGCAGCACCAGTGCCCCTTTGACCTAAGGGAGTTGGTGATTGGTCAGTTATTGCTGTGGCAACTGGCTGACTCAACCCGTCTGCTAAGAAAATCTCCCTTCTTTTCTATTACAAATGAAAAAAGGTGCAGCAGAGATTTAAGTTCCAGCAGAAAGAAAAGAAAAATTCATATGCTAAAAATGCTGACAAAAGTATTTTGCCAATTTATTCCACCAGGACTGAAGAACTGGTAGAACACGACAACATGGAGGGTGAAGGAAAGCAGCAGCTATTTGTCTGCTAGGGAAATTTCATATTTTTCTGCTGTGAGAGAAAAGTAAAGCAGCTTTTACAATAGTTGTTAGTGTAAAGTCACATGCGCATTGTGTAGGAAAGGCATTAAATACACTTCTGTGATGGGAGACAAAAGCACAAAAGCTTGAGATCCACATACAATCAACACAGCAACAGCAGCTCCACAAACATACCACAAAACTAGCAGGTTATCAACAAAAGGCCCCTTCTGCTGCCTGTGCGCCAAATGGTTTTGACTCGGGCTAGGAAAGTCGAGCTTCCGATCTCATCCTGAGCCCAATGGGAAGCAAACTTCACCTAGATTCCAATTCAACATTTTCTCCCCCAAGACCAGAATGCTAGTAAAACCACCCCTTCCAAGGAGGCTCCTGGGTCTCATTTTATCAAAATGTGATCAAGAGCGTAGCCCATCTCAAAGTTGGAAAGGAAATGCCTAAAACCTCCTAGGTCCACCCGGCTTCAGCCCCAACTGGCAGCAGACGCAGGTCTCTCGCATCGTTCAACGGCAGGCGAGTCAAGACACACGGGTTAGCAAGAAGGGGTCGTACGAAAGCTTAATCCTCATTCAGGGCCAACTTGAGCTCATTAGTGAGATGCCGGTTTTGCTCAAGCTGCTGGTAGAGCTGGTCTGTGCAAGTCGGCAAGCAGACAGAAGAGAAGGAGGAGGAGGAGGAAAAAGGCAGAGAGAAGAAAAACGGTTAGAGAGAAAGTGTTAGCTTCAAAACGTCACTCTGTAGAGAGTCAGTTTAGTAGGACAGCTCAGAAACAGATCAGGCACACGAAGGCAGGAGCTCTGTACCTCCTTCAGTGTAGCGTCTCAGGAAGGAAGGAAGTTCCACCCTCAGCGGCGGGCCTTGTGTGGCTCAGCCCAGCGAGGAGCCCACCTCTCCTAGCCAGAAGAGCTCCACCCGTTTCTACTAGGGAGAGGGCTGGGCAGGTACTGGCGGTGACAGGACTGGTCAGTTCCAGCAAGGGAGACAGCCAGGTCCCGGTCCAAGCTCTGCTCTGGCCGCCCAGTGTCTTCTCTGTCTCCCCATCCCTGCTTGCAATTCTCACACATGACACTTCCAAACCTGGGTTCCGTGCTGGTGACTCTGGCTAGTCCCAAGTCCCCAAGCCAAGTTCTTCTGGATTCTTTAGATGATGTGACAAGCACTATCTCTAGAACCTCACGGTAGGCTTGATAAGGCCAAAACCTCAATTTGCAGCAGACTGACTTAGGAAGACCAAACCAAGGTTGAGGCACACCCCACTTTTGTGCAGAGGACAAGTAGCCTGTGTGGGAGCAGGTCCAATGAACAGTCTGGAGGGGGGCCTTCAAGACCCAAGGGGATTCCCACCATTGTGATGGGGGAGGAAGGCAGGACTGATGACCCATGTCTTGCAAACATCTTTGGGGCAGTGACTGACTAGCTTGTAACTAGGTCGCAATCATCTCTGGGTCAAACAGGTTTTGCGTTCAATGAACTGTGGCTTATTGACGGAGCCAGAACTGCCTGGACCGACACAAGCCATAAGGCTGAGCCCCATCCCAGCCCACCTCAGCGAAGCAGGGATCTCAGTGGCCTTCCATCTTTCCCAGCCTAACACCCCCCCCAGATGTGCAGGGGGCCTCCAGGTGTGCTTCCCCATTGCAGCCGTCTTTCCTCAGTCCAGGCCATCTAGCCCCGCCTCCGCTCTTGCTCCGTGCCACGAGGGCCCCCCAACAACCCCTTCCCTTGAGAGTGAAGAGCAGGGTGCTCGCCCAGCCAGTGACCAAAGCAAAGCCCCCTCCCTCCGGAGACCCCCCTCCCTGCACGTGGCTTTCGCAGAAGGGCTGCAAAAGGGACAGGGGGGAAAGAGAGTAAAAAAAAGGAACAGGCGGGTGAAAAAAGAAAATAAAAGAATGAATCCCTAACAGAAGAAAGCAAATTTTTTTAAGTTTATTCGTACTTGAAATGGAGGACATAAATAAAAGGCAAAAGGAGCAGCGAAACAGATACGACGACGTCGGGATTTTTTGTTTATTTTACAGTGAAAGTTGTAGAGTTCCTGTACGGTTGAAAGGCCCAAAGTGGGGAATGGGGAGAGGGGAGGGCAGGGGAGGGGTGGGGGGAGGAGCCCCCTCCCCATCCTGCGGTCGAGCACGGGGAGGAGGGGGAGGAGGGGCAGGAGGAGGGGAGGGCAAGGAACTGGACAGCAGGTACCAGCTTGGAAAAGATGGTTCGCCCAGGCTGACGAAGTGAAACAAAGACAATTATCTGTGTGAAGATAAAAGAGACAGAAATAAAAATGGCAGAGCAGATAGATGGAGAAGGGAGGGAGGGAAGGAGGGAGAGAGGAAGGAAGGAAGGAAGGAAGGAAGGGGGAGGGGAGGGAAAGTAGGGGAGAAAAAGAATGCATCAGGATAAAGGAAACAGCATCTGCCCTACAGCAACCCCCTTCACCCCCATCTTAGGCCGTGGGACGCCCGGGAGACACAACCAGGACCTCCCAGAAGAGCCTTGCATCCAATGGCTCTTTTGCTCTTTTAACCTCACCTCCAGGATCTGACCTTGCAGAGCTTCTGGGAAACTGAACCCAGTGAATTGGGGTATTTCCCCTCTCCTTTGCTTGGAGCTGCGTTTTGAAAGCCCCCCCCCAGCCCTCCTTTGGAAACGGGTCAGGTCTTAGGGGACTTTGGAGTCCAAGCTGGGCATTGGCTCTCTGGCCCTTGCAAGCTCTGCAAACTGACCGTCTTCCTGCCCGGGCTGCCCCCCTCCCTTCGCCAATCCCACGGTCTCTCAGGCTCCTCCTGCACCTTTCAATCAGCATCTGACTCAAAAATATTCCACTTTTCTTAACGGCCTTTTAACGATGCCACATCCCGCCCTGTGAACTGTGTGCTGCCCAGTAATTTGTAAAAGAAAACAAGCAGCAGAGAACGTCAAACACACATGTGCAACATTTCCCAAATATGCAGGGAACACAGACTGGCAAAAAGATGATTATTCAGACAGTAACTTTGGGAATCCAAGGGCAGAATGAAAGCATCCCACTAAACGGCAAACTCAGGGCTTACTTTGCGGCTCAGTTAAGCCAGGAGAAGGCAAATCCCTCCGGGGCCACTCAGCCCTGAGATCTCAGCCAAAGCGCCGTGCTCTGAAGCAACCTAGGGCTTCTACACAGCCGTAAGTGAGCCTCATGCAGACAGGCACTCGTGGGTTTAGTTTTAGGGATTTTTTTTCTTTTTAATTAGTTAGTAAAGTCCATTTTTCATAAGAGTTATTAGGAAGGTTATTAGTAAGGTACAACTGACTTCCGTTCAATATTTCTTACACAGTATAAACTTGATCAGACTCACTGCCTTACAAAAACAATTTTTAATCTGAGAACTTCGGGTTGTGTTGGACCACACAAACTAAAACTTTTGAGCTGGACTGAAATGGCCACAGGGAGTTGTACCCCACCATATCTGGCTCCTATTGATGAGATCTTGGTGAACCTTTCCTAAAAGAATACATTTAAATAGTTTCTGGATAATGGCAATTTTCTCAGTAAACATGGGAAGGTAAACACATATTAATAAAAAGTGGGATACTAGTTGAATAAATACTATTTTTTACAAAAGACAATCCCTTGCCAATTATAGTCTTGATGATATTCTGTTAAAAATGTGCTCGTTCAGCCTTGGCTACTGTCTAATTAAAATCAAAAGTAAAGGGATTTTTCAGGTTAATTGTGCTTCAAGGGGGCTCCCTTGCTGCAAATTTGTGTGGGTCCACAGAGGCGAGAGATGTGCCCACTGGCTGCCAATTGCAAAGAGGGCTGCAGATGCCACTCCAGGGAAATGGTACATGTTCCTGCTCAAGAATTTGCTCTTGTACAGCAGGGATGCAGGTAAAACAGGGCCTGTTTTCCACAAAAAGAGCTTGCACAGGCACTATGGACCTCATTGGATCTGGGAGTTTGGCTTGGCTTGCCAACCGGAAGAGCAGACTGGCTTTGGTGCATAAGCAGAGAAATGTTGGAACGGAAGAGAACGGAAAGGAGAAACTAAAGACCAAGAAAATGGTGTGGAACCCAGTGGAGGACAGCAGGAGAAAGGAAAGGAAGGGACACTCATTCAAGGGAGCCTTGCCCTGAATTGTCAATGCAGGCGAAACGCTTGCTCCCCCCTTCGTGATTAAGAATAATCTCAGAGCATTAATGGTTCTTGCTGTCTTGCTCAATCATAAGTGACACCAGAAAGCTAGCTCAACAGTATTTGCACAAATGAGGGGCAATGCCACCCACTGCCCACCAATTGCAAAGTGTGCCAGTCCTTCAAAGGACTAGAAACGTATAACAACAGAAGGTGCTTAGAGCACACGTGTACAACGTCTAGTACAGAAGGAGCAAGGGTCGTCTGACTTGCAAGGCTGACTTGACCATGCAGAGGGTGCGGAAAACCAGGCAGAGGCAGAAAAGAGGGATCCATTTACATGGAGGTCATGTCGTTGAGGGCGTGATCCAGCTCCTCGCTGATGGCTTTATACTTGAGTTTCTGGGAATACAACTCATCTAAGAATTGCCAAGGAAAAGATGGAAGGAGTGCAAAGAGGAGGCAGTGACGAAAGGAAGCACCATCCAGAAATCCGGCAGGGAGGACGGGTGTGCAGGCGTCGGCAGGAGGGAAGGTGTGGAGTAAAACACAGAGAGGTCAGGAGGAGGACTTGAAAAGGGTTTTCACAAAATAAGGGTGAGAACAGCCAAGCTGGCAGATGGGAAAGCGAGGATTCTGGGGACATAGCAGGAAAGGCGCTTCCTGGTAGACCTGATCTCCAGAAGGCTGGTTCTGGCCGGAGACCCCTCCGCCCTCGGCGGGGGGGCTTGCTCGAAGCACCTGGCTGCCGAACCCCAAACTGCACCGAGGCAGGACAAGGGAACTGGAGGAAGAAGAGAGCCCACCCCCCTGAAGTGGTCCTTTCTCAGGGGCCACGCTTGGTGCTCAAGAGGGGAGAAGACCCCATCTTCTCCATCTCCTTCCCTACATCTTGGAGGACCCCAGACTAGAGAGAGCCTGGAAGCTCTTCTCCACCAACTTCCTCCTTAAAAGCTCCAATTCTGAACCACTTTCTAAAGAGACTCTTTTCAAGAGAGCTTCATCAACTGATGGGAAGCTGAACTCCTGAGAGGCCCTCCAGGTAGGGTGCCTGTGGTGCCCAAAATGTTGTCCTCCTCCCACTGCCAGCCACCTCAAAGCTGAGATCACAGCTGGCAGCCCCAGCTCCTGGGCTTCTTGCAGGTCAAAACTTGATATCTGCCCAACCGCTCCTTTCATCTCTCCCCATGTGTCCAAATATTTGGCCGGAGAGATCCAGGTGGCAACGTAACCACAACCCAACAATAATCCTGGTTTTCGCAAGCAGTTTGTAAGTCTAGCAATAATGAAATTCTTCCATGGGAAAAAACACAATCCTGACAGTGGGCAAAGGGAACCCATGCAAAGCTACACAGACACTGTTCCCTGCCAAAAACGCAAACAAGTCAGAGGTTGCCACCCAAAACCCACTGTGACCGTCACTAATTTGCATCTGTAAATTAAGCTCATTGTTGACATTCCTACTTGAGAGGGAAGAAATCCAGACCAGGACAAAACATTCCGGTCAATGAACTGAAGATGTTTGGACGACAAAATATTCACCACAAAATTTACGCTCACAAGATGTTCAAACCTCCCACCCTTTGTTTCCATTAAACAACATCTCTTTCTTCTCTCCTCACCCAACGAACATCCAATGGGGGATCGGGGCCTGAAGGCCGGCTCCCCCCGGATGCGTGGTTCTAAGAGACCCCGCCAAAGGATGGCCTCCGAGTACCTGAAGCCCCCCTCAAGCCCTGGGGCTCCTTCGCACGTTCATCTCTTGCTTAAGGGAGAAGCGGTCAGCACCCGGTCCAGGGAGGCCGACCAGAATGAGCCACAGGTCAAGCAGGGCTTAGGGCAGCCCTCAAGGCAGGAGGAGAAGGAAGGCCGGGCCAAGAAACATACCTTCTAAGTCATCGATGCTCTTCTCTAGCTTGGTTACCGACCTCTCTGCAAACTCGGCTCGGGTCTCAGCCTGCGGTCGAAGCACAGATGGGCAGGTCAGGAGGAGGCTTGGGCCCCCCAGGACATTTCACCCAGGAAAAGCCAACTGGATACAGAGCATTACAAAGAGCTGCCCCCAAGGCCAAATCTGGAGGTGAAGCAGCCCAAGCTGTGTCCAGCCGTTCCCATCGGAACACAACGATGCTCTCGTCAGAGGCAGCCCCGACATTGGTCAGAGGAGGCCTGGACTGGAAATGGGAAGGAAGAAGGATCCAGGCCCTCAGGATACAACCAGAGTTGGGATCCTCATCCCCAGCTTGTGTCACATTCCCAACGCAAGAGTTCTGCAACTCTGATTCAAACACAATATGGCCACACAAGTGTTTTATTAGACTCAACCCTCCGCAGGTTTTTCTCCTTTGATTGCAAGGGAGCTGATTAAGAGTGCAGCTTTGGGGCAAAGTGCAACACCCTTCTGCACACCCTGAACGGCTGACACTCCCCTGGGCTACCTCAGCATTCCAGGAAGCAAACAAATCCCAGCAAAGGTGACCCTCCACCAGAAAGCCAGCTTGTTTGTTTTGGGGAGGTTTACCTCTTTCAGTTTGTCAGTAAGAACCTTGATTTCCTCTTCATATTTGTCCTCCTTCTGGGAGTACTGCAAGAGGAAAGGAAAAGGGACATGAGAAACCACTCTGCCCTCTCCAAACCGGTTGCACAACCGGGGCCCGCAGAGACAGCCAGCTCAAAACCAAGCAGTGCTGAGCGAGGAGCCGTAGCCCAAGGAAAACAGGCCCTGTCCACGGATGTTGGACTACAACTCCCATCTGCTGGAGGGCAGATGGAAGTCGCAGTCTAAGACCAGGGCAGGAGGCCTTTGGAGAGGGCAATATTCGTCACACCACTACAGCAGTCCAAAGAATGCCGGCCCACCACCGCTTGCAAAAGCCCAGCTGTGTCTCCTCAGCCACTCCGAGATGGATGGTCTCCAGGAGAAGCTGGTCCTGCCCATCTTACCCTCCAGGCTGCACAACTGTCCAGCGCTTAAAGCAGCAGCTGGAGGCTTACTAGGGCCCTCGTCCCTCCTCCCTCGCTCGGCAGGAAGCTGAGCTGCCCCTTTCGCACTTCCCTTTTTGCAGGCTGACTGAAAGAAAGGCAGAAGGAAGTGGGGGGGGTGTCCTCTGAGACTCAGAAAGGAACAAAAACGGGCATCCGAGGGAGTTCCTGGACCGCAGGAGCCAGGAAGAACCTCTGGGGAAATCAGGAACGCTCCTGCAGAGACCCCCCTCCCCTACCCAAGGCGGAAAGCTCCCTTTTATTTCCAATTTTGCTGCTTGGGATGGCCACACTTGGGGGCTTTGCAGATTTGCTGCCAAGTACATCAAAGCTGCCCTCCTGGGCTTCTTCTAATCCCACAGCAGACAAGCACTTCCTCTCCTGAAGCCAGACCCTCCTCCGAGAGAGCGGGGCAGGGCAGGCAGATCCAACAGAAGGGAGTAAACGGAGGCCGGGTTGAACTGGGGAGTCCCTGGCGCTCTCCGAGCTGGGCGGCAAAGAAGAACCACCGATGGAAACCTGGCTTTGCAACAAAGCCTGAGCAGCTTTTTTAAAAAAAAATCACCCTGAAGCAAGACAGGAGTCAGATTCATGAAATAATGTCATTGCTTTCCTTCTGCTTGGCTGCCAGATCAGAGCCCCAAGTGCTCAAATCAGAGCCCACCTCAAAAGGTCTCCCTTTCAGGCCGCCCAGCTAGGACAGTCCGAGACTTGAATCCAGAGCAGTTTCTCGGCTTGGCCCCTTTAAGGCCCGTGGCCTTCAATTCACAGGATTCCCCAGCCAGCACGGGGAGTCCTGGGACTTGAAGCCCACCCCTCTGCCCGTTGCCGAAATGGGAACCGGAAGCAGAAGCGCCAAGTGCCTGACCCCGGACGAGGCTGCATCCAGTCAGGGACTATTATGGGAACTCGTAGGCAGAAGAGCGAAGAGGACAATGCCCGAAAGTGCGGGACTCGGCAGGCGAGTCCCGTGTCGGAGGCTTCTTCCCCGCCTTTCCTTGCTCCTCCCTGCTCATCCTACCTTCTCCGCCTGAGCTTCCAGCGACCTCAGGTTGTTGGTCACAGTTTTCAATTCCTCTTCAAGTTCGGCACATTTGCTATTATTTGGGAACGCAGGCAGGAAAGGGGGCAGGAGGAAGACCAGTCAAGCCCAAGAAGAGAGGGGAGAAAAGATAGAGAAAAAATGAACACAGAATCTCAGAGCTCAAGGAAGGGCCTCGAAAGCAGCCGGACCCCTCTGGGACCACCGGATGCAGACCACCACCACCACGCCCACGAGGGCAGCCGAGCAAATGCAGGGCAGGAAGGGCACGTTCCCCCAATGAAGAGCCGCTCTCCTCTCATAAAAGGCAGCCACGCCAGCAGCCACTGGCATTTGGGGCATTTTGCGATCCTGCGGCCCTTCAGAAGCCCCCTCTGACGGAGGCCTCCTTCGCACCAAAGCCCTCCAGGGGTCCCAGAGAGGCCGGCTTCTTTCCTAGGGCTCAGTCACGGCCACAAGGCTCCCACGAACACACGCATCCGATCGGTGCTTTTGGAGACAAAGGACAGCCACTCAAGCCGAGGCAGAAGGATGCAAGGAAAAGAAGGAAGCCAGCAAAAGGGTGAAAGCACCGCGGCTAGAAGCCCCGCAGCCGAAAGGTTTGGGCTGCGGCTGAGCCCGGTCTTCGCGTTCACCGACGGGCGTTGAGGTGCGCCAGTACCTTTTCCTCGGCTGCCATTAGCGCTTTCAAGGTTTGATCCATTATTCTTAGCTGTTCTTCCAGCTGTCGGACTTGGCTGTTAGTGAACACAGGAAACGCACAAGAGCCATTCACAAAAATCGGTGAGCCAGTAACAACAACAGCATGCAGCGACCCAAACCACACCAGAGCTCCCCGTAACTTAAGCACAGAGAGGCAAACACAGGCACGTGCACGCACACAACCCCTTCCGGTGGGGCACACAGCCGAGCACAGTGGCCACAGGACACCAGAACAGCTGCCACGTCCACGGGCAGCGCAAGGCCAGCAGCAGCAGCAGCCACGGGAGGGAGACCCACCTTTCGGAGAGCTCGGCTCGTTCTTCTGCACGCTCCAGGTCGCTCTCGATGATGACCAGCTTCCGGGCCACCTAGAGCCGCCGTGGAAACAGAACCGGGGGAGGCGGTGAGGCTGGGTGGGGGGGGGGGGCTTCTGAGTGACAGATCCCCAGCCAGAGTCCCTGGCAGAATGGGTTCGCTTCTTTCTAAAATGCATCGAGCCCCTGAAACTAGCCAGGCTCTGGGCAGCTTACAGAGATTAGGGGTTAAAAAGAAGATGCAAGTGTTAAGATTAAAAGACAAAGTTAAAAGTTATACAATTGAGGTGTGGCACCACAGGCATCGTTCCACCAAAGCGCTCTGGAAGAGCCACGCTTTCACTGGCTTCTGGGAGGCCACAAAAGTGGGGTTTATGTGGACTTTGGGGTCAAGCAGTTTCCAAGGAGAGGCCACTCCACTGTCAGCCCCCCCTCGCAGGTGAGGGCCTTTAGCAGGTGGGCAGAAGCTCTGGGAGAAGGTGGTCCTGCAACTGGCACTGAAGCTGAAGCTGCTGCCCTCCAGAAGGCGGAAAAGGCCGCCTGGCCAACTCTCCATCTCCTCCTCAACCAGGAACTTAAATCCAGGAGCCCCCCCTCCCCCAATTGAAAGTCTGTTTTGGGGGGGGGGGGCAAGATGGTGCACTCTTGAGGTCAGGCGACCCTGCCTGAATCAACAGCCCTGCCATCTTGCATGGGGGGCCCTCAGAGTCTGATCTTGGTGCGGAATGGGCTCAGAGGAGTAGGCAGGCAGGAGCTGAAAAATGGCTTGCACCCCCTCCTCCGTCCATTACTGGTGGGACCCCCTCCCTCCCTGGAGCTCGGCTGCTGAAGGTTCACCCTTCCCAAAGTCCCCGGGGAGACCCCTGGAGCTTGCAGAGACCCACCACCACAATGAGATGCCAAGCGGGATGCCAGCCGGGATCAGCAGAGGCTCACCTCCTCATACTTGCGGTCAGCGTCCTCCGCAATGTGCTTGGCTTCTTTCAGCTGGATCTCCTGGATCTCCATCTTCTCCTCATCCTTCAGGGCTCTGCTCTCAATGACCTTCATGCCCCTGGGAGAGAAGGGCACCGTCACGGGCACAGCCAGTGAGCCCGGCCTTCCCGGTGCCACCCTGATGCCCCCGATCTCCATCCCAAGTGCTGCAAATGCCATCGTCCCGAAGGGTTCTCCCCCACACTCCTAGCTCAACCCAGGTGGCTGCCTCAGGAAGAGAGGAGGGCACCAGGAAGCATACCCACCCTGCCAGGTCTCTGCACCCAAACCTTCCTCTCCACGCTCCTCATCCCACAACTATTCAGATGGTGCTGTGTGTGTGTGTGTGTGAGAGAGAGAGAGAGAGAGAGAGAGAAAGAGAGAAAGAGAGAGAGAAGAGAGAGAGAGCAGCAAACAGTCTCCCTTTAATCAACATTTATCTAGGCCAGTGTTTCTCAACCTTGTCAACTTTAAGACGTGTGGACTTCAATTTGCAGAATGTCATGCTGGCGGGGGAATTCTGGGTGTTGAAGTCCACACGTCTTAAAGTTGATAAGATTAAGAAACACAGCTCTGGAGGGAAGCCAAAGTCCCTGGCATAGTCCAGTTATGCTGTTTCTTCTGCTTCATTGCCAGTTTTCAAACACAGGCTGGATACTCATCTATTGGGAATGACATAGTAACTCCTGCAGTGTGCAGGGATTGGACTTGATGACCTCTGAGGTCCCTTCCCATTCCACATCTCTATGTTTCATCTAACTCCCCTTAAGGCAACAGGCCAGACCCCTCAGAGCCCAATGGACACCAGGACTCATATTATTCTCCAGGACGTAACTTTCCACCAACCAACCACCAGGCTGATGGGGGTCAGCCTCACCTCTCGCTCTCGTCTGCCGCCTTCTCGGCCTCCTCCAGCTTCTGCAGGGCTGTCGTCAAACGCTCCTGGGCACGGTCCAGCTCCTCCTCCACCAGCTGGATGCGCCTGTTCAGAGAAGCCACATCGCTCTCGGCCTGGGAGCAGGAAGGAAGGAAGGAAGGAAGGAAGAAGAGGCTCTTTTTTCGCAAAAGGGGCAGGAGGGTGGCATTAAATCATAAAAAGGGATGTGTGGAGAGAATCACACACACACACACACACGCACACCTAGGGTCTGACATCCTTGGTTTTGCCACAGCCTGCCCATTCTCTCCATTTCACAGCCAAGAAAAAAAGGCATTCTGTCAGAGGAGAAAAGGGACTTTTTTCTAGCCCAAGCAATAAGCACAATTTAACTTAAAACTGGACAGTTTGCTACACACTATATTCCTACAGAGAGAATGACACAAATGAATTAAAGCAGATCACAGCAATTGTAATTTGCACCAAACCAACTGGACCGGCACCCATCTCTGCTTCCTGTAACTCCCAAACAGCCATGCTCTCTTGGCCACACTGAACACGTCTGTAGCTTTTGGCAGAGGCCACGCAGGAAGGAAACCACGAGAAAAGCATCCAGGCTAGTCCACAAGCCCGGTGAGCAAGAGACCACGCGGCGGCTGCAAAGGCTCTTCTCTTCCAGTAGGGGTCCCCAAACTTGGCAACTTTAAGACTTGTGGACTTCAACTCCCAGAATTCCCCAACCAGCAACACGACTCCACAAGTCTTAAAGCTGCCAAGTCTGAAGATCCCTGCCTGCCTTATGGAAATGCTCCTCTTGAACGTCCCCTTGCTAATCCAGATCAACTCCCAGGCCAGTTTATCTGCTTCAGCCACTTTTAATTCAAGCAAAGCAAATCACAACTCAGGGGAGGGAGGGGGGAAACCAAACCAAATCACAACAGAGTTCGCACTGCATACTTTTCCCCTCCAGGGAAAGAGAAATGATGGCTCTCCTGTTAATCATTACACAAAAAGGGATCAGGCCGAAAGGTCACTTTCCTACTTCCTGTTCCCAAAGAGAAACCAGCACAGCGACCCTGGCAGGGCCAACCACTGTGTTACCCTTTCTATTTTCCACAAAGCAAAGCCTTTCCTTATATGGTCACAAAAATGCCATTATTCCAAAGGACACGTCCAAGGCTAGCAGCTAAATACAAACTCCACTCCAGGTGGCCGATTTCTGGCACAGTTTGGCCAAAAGAGAGATTGAGATCTTCAACTCACCTTTGGAAAGCAACCATTTCCCTTTTTCAATCCAGCCCCCATCAACAGACGCCCCCCCCCCAATCCCCATGAGCCTTTGGAAAGAATATGCAAATTCCGTCCGGCCCCTGGCTGGCCAAGGGGGCAGGTGGGAGGGGTCTACTCAGGTCAGGCCGAGATTCCAACTGATTTCAGTTACAACTCAGCCAGCAGCATTGCCTTGGACTCCAAGGGAACCTTTTAGCTTTATGGGCAGAAATGCAAAATGGGGCCAGCCTGGGGCGCCCACTTAAAGGCTCCTGCCGGTCCCAGCGACTTGCCGCTGTGGGATTCCCTGGAAATCAGCCAAGGTCTGAATATGCGGAATCTTAGGCCGAAAAGCTCAGGGCAGTCTTGCACCCGGACCGTTCCCCTTGGGAGGGGCCCAGCAGGTGCCAGGAAAGGAGCCCCGCTCACCAGGCGCCCCTTCCGGGGTGGGGGTGTCGGGGCCGCGCTGGGCAGAGCATTAGGAGGGGGGGCTCTCGGGAAGGGCGCCGGCAGCCACTGGGACCGGAGGGACCCTGGGCTGGGAGCTCCCCCCGGAGAGGCAGCTGTTGGGAGCAGAAGGGGAGGGAGGGCCGAGCTTGTCCCGGCTGGGAGCGGGGAGCCGGCAGCCCCTGCGGGACCCTCCTCCGCTTCCGGAGGCCCCTGGCGGCGCTCGGGCATCCGCGGAGAGCGGGCGGCGTCCGGGGCCGAGCTTCGCCAGGCGCCCCTCCGGCCAGGCGGCTCCCCGGGCAGCCTCGGTGGCGCCCCGGCGGCTCACCTGCTCGCGCAGCGCCCGCTCCTCGTCCAGCTCGCGCTGCAGCCGCCCCGCCTGCTCCTCGGCGCGGTCCGCCTGCTCCTGCAGGCTGCGGATCTTCCGGCGCACCGCCTCGAGCGAGCTCAGCCCCGCCGCCATCGGGCCCGCAGCGCAGGAGGAGGAGGAGGAGGAGGAGGAGGAGGAAGGGCGGCAGGAGGAAGGGGAAGGCGGGCGGGCAGGGAGGAGCCACGGCCGGGCAGTCCGGCCTCCGCGCGCCGCAGCGCCCGCCCCGGCTCGGCCCCGCCTGGGCGCCCCCGGCGGCCCCCGCAGAGCTGAGGCGGGGCTGATGCGGCGGCGGCTCCTCCGGGCCCCGATCCGACAGGAGGCCAACCGGCCCGCCCCCCCCCCCGCCGATCTGCCAGTCCCAGCGAGAGCTGGAGGGCGCCCTGCCGACTGGGGGGCCAGGCTGGTCCTGCAACAGGCGCCCACCTCTTGCACGGCCTCTGCCGGCATCAGCCCCACCCCCCAATAGAAAGAGGGCAGAAAAAGACCTGCCCCCAAACTCCCGCCCAGAGCGACCCCACTATTGGCATCAGGTTTGCTGCCAACAAAGGTGAAGCCATTAATTGGGTCACGCTGAGGGGGGGTCTCTGCCCCGTCCCTCCTCCTGGCATAAAGGCGAGGAGACTGAAACTGTCTTGGGGAGGGGAGGGTCCTGAACCCTGGAAAACTGGCTAGTCTGAGAAGTTGGTTGGTGGCCCCAGACAGGCACGTTGAGCTGTTCCTGTGCTGGAGAAAGGCCGCCCCCTTCCCACGCATGGCAACCCCCCCATTTCCTCCAATATCTCAGAGCCGTGGTGCAACAACCAAATGAAAAAACTGCTGTGGAAAAATCCTGACTCCCAGGAGACCCGCAGAGCAGCCCGGGAAGAAATGTGGGGACTTTCCTGAGAGTTTGTTCCCAAGAAACCAAGGACAGCGCGCAAGGGGCGTCTTGGGCCAGCCAGAGCAACTCCTGAGGAAATCCCCAAGATGGGCGTGATGGCAGTAGCGCATGCGAAAACAGAGAAGTGGAAAGAAGGCGGTTTACCACCTTTGGGGAGGACACAGCTGGCCGGAAACCTCCCTCTGCCACCCTCTACAAGGACAGGGACTCCTTCAAGTGGGCAAAGAGATGCTGCCATTCGGTGGTAGCAGAGCCTCCTGGCGATGGGCTCAGGGCCTTCCCTGCGTGGGTGGACGTGAGAGGCAGAGATCTGCCCCTTCCGGGACTATTTTCTTGGCCCGCTTTCTCAGCTGCTCTGTCTTTCAGCCAGCTGTCACTCCAAAAGGGGTTTCCTTCACCTCTGTCGCTCAGACCCTCAAAGGGCCATTCAGCTGACACCGCCCCTGCCCCTTTCATCCGACCCAGAGAACCCTTGAGAAGAGCAACCTTGATGCCCCCCCCCTCCTGTCCGCCCCCCACGACAGGAGGCCCATCCACTGGGCCAAGAGAGCCCTGAGCTGTGCTGGGCTCAGATGGTGGGAACTGCAAAGCCAACAGCCTGAGCTTCTCAGCCTTTGCTCCCCCAGCCCCGGCTGAGCAGGGCCCTTCCTTTCTCTCTCTCTCTAGAGACCGGTGAGGACAATGAGATTCCCCCTCCTGTTTTATCTGCCAGGAGGAAGTGCAGCTAAAACTAGCCAGGATTCCCAGAGATGAGAATCTGGCAACCCAAGTCCTGAGACAGAGCCGAGGAGGCTTGGGGAGCGCAGCCAGGATGTTGCAGTCCATGGGATATTGGCGGCTTTTTTCAGCCTGGCATCATGGAGGGAACCATGGATCTCCTTGGGATCCAGACAACACAGGTTCTATAATGGGGGGAGGAGTTTCAGAACACAGCTATCTTTAGCCAGAAAATACCCAATTCAGCTGGACATAGCTCCTTCCAAGGAGGAGCGATTTGCACTAGCAGACCCGTCCCCTTCCTGGTTACCCCAGGGGAGAAAAGCCTGAAAATAATCTTGACTCTCAAGGCAGCGTAGCTGCCTCCTTGGCAGCCTCCAGAAAGGGCTTCCAGGCTGTTTTGTGCAAGATGCAGCATGTTCTAGGACAAGGTTACAGCCGGAAGGGGGAAAAGGTGTTTTGGAAAGAGGAGCTGTGCGGTTGGGAAGAGTGGGAGACATCTTCCCAGCCGGCTCGGAGGGAGGGTCCTGCCCAACGGTTACTCAGGCTGCCTGCCGCACGCCCCCCCCCCAGGCAGAGTCTGAACTTGCCACGGAAGTGATGCAAGACGCATGGCTGAGCACAACCATGAGTCATGGCCCAGTTGCGCCAGCAAAGGTGAGCTTTTTCTGGTAACCCCCTCCACCCTCGTCCTCCACATCTGTCCCGCCAGCTGTTCCTTGCCTACCACACCCCTCAACCCTGCAGCTGCCTTCTCTCCTGCAAAACACATAGTCTTTTAAGGACTACAGGGAAGAAAGGTGAGACTTGCGCACTACTTAGAAGAAAAACCCACCGCTGGTCAAGGACTCCGAGATTCCCCTTCATGTCTAGAAATAAATAAACCATTTTTCCCAGGAAGAAAAAAACATCCAGCAGAGGCTCCTCTGCAATTCGGTAGCATTTCTCTGGCTTCCTCCCTCCCTCCCTCCCTCCCTCCCTCCCTCCTTCCTGCCTTTAACTGAGACAAGCTATTTCAAAATAGTCTGCATTCTCTTCCTTATAAGGAATATCTTCCCTGGGATCTATTTGCGGTTCCTTTGAACAAGTTAAATAAACGCCTGGCTGGAATGCTGACTCCCATCTATCGAAAAGCCACAGTGTGCATCTGAGCCAGATTAGACACAGCAGCCGAGGAGAGACTTTCCGTGCTTCCAAAGTTGAAATTAAGTCAGATTTCTGTTGGGCCAGGCAAAGCCAGCCTTCCCCAGGGAGCTGGACCAGTTAAAGCCTCAGAAAGGCTCTGCCCTGTTGATAGTTCAGCCCAGGGCTTACTTTTCCTTCCTTCCCCCTCTCCTCCCTGCTCTCGCTGTACCCTAAAGCCCCACGTGGCCAGGGCACTTTCTAGCAGGCCGCCCTTCCCTTAAAGAGAGTGGTAGTCCTCTGCATGACATCATCTGCTTGGGATGTCTGGTTACCCCCCCACCACCACCTTAAGGGGCCTGCAGCCCAGATTTGGAATGAATAGCAGGGAAGGCTGTGGGGCCGGGAATGCTTGAGGGCTGCAGCCATAGGAGGATTTCATGCTTAAGACAGGTGGGTGGGAGAGAGCGCTCTCCCTCTTCCATATAAAGTACTGAGCTATATATAACCCCCACCCACCGGGTCTCTGGATCCGGCCCCAGCCTGGACTGATTGCCGACCCAGCAACTATCCCCTCCTTGGCACGTCAAGAAGCCTCTTGGCACGCCTTGGGCATCAAGCATCAGCAGCCTATCTTTGCACCTTAAGGCCTCTGCATTTGTCCTCTGGGTACCTTTTCTGACGGAAGGAGAAGCACGCGGATCTCGGCTCAAGGACTCAATTGATCTGCTAGCCCAGACAAGCACTTTACTGTGGGGGCTTTGGGATCTCTTACAAGCATCGGAAGCCCTGTCCATTTTCAAGGATTTGGTACTGGGAGAAAGGTGTATTTTGGTGTTTGTTTGTTTTTTACACCTGAGGGCTCCGGCCTCATGTTCAAGCAACCATCCCCAAAAGAGCTTCAGATAAAGCTCCTAGTAACACAGCAGGACATCTCCGCACATTCCTTGGCAACCACACACATCTGGACCCGCAGGCACTACTCCAGTGCCCAGGATTCTTAGCTGATGGATGGCACATCTCATGCAGAGGACCCCCTGGTCCCTGCCCACCCAGTCCTGCCAGGGGGGCCTGATCCCCACTGCTGGTGGCGAGTCCATCAGGCAGAGAAGTTGAGTGACCAGAAGAGGCAGAAAGGTGGGGGCACATGCTCACGGGGGTGGGTGGGTGGGTGGGTTAGAGAAGTACTCACATCTGCAGCTTTCTTCTCTGCTACCTCCAACTTCTCCTGGGCGTCTTTCAGGGACTCTGAATATTTGTCCAGCTCATCTTCGGTGCCCTTCAGCTTCTTTTGCAGAGACACCAACTCATCTTCCAACTGCCCGAAGATTAGGAACCGGGGAGGGGGGGAGTGTGTGGTGAGGAGGATGGGGGGGAAAGGGAAGGAAAAGGGGTGCAGCAGGCAACGCAGTGGTGTGAAGAAGGAGAGGTGCAGAAGGACAGTGGGAGGAAGACAGGAGAGAAACAGGTTAGCACATCCGGAGAGGCTACCTTGCTGGCCTTCTCGTCCGCAGTGAGGAGGCTGTCCTCGGCGCTATGCATCTCCTCCAGGACCCGGTCCCTCTCGTCCTCCGAGACCCGCAGTTGCTTTTCCAACTGCACAATGTCGTCCTCTAACTGGCCGCCCAGGCCAGAGGCAAAAAGAGGAGGAAACACTTTTTATCTCCCACAATCCGGCCTTCCCTCCCATCTCCCCAGGGCTGCCTTCACAACCACAATTGTGTGACCCCAGAGGAGGGGGGAAGCAGCTATACTGGGTTTAAGCCTATTGCGGGAATAGGGCCAGCTGTAAGAGTCGGAAGGTCCCCATCTCGAAACAAGCCAAGGAGGACCAGGCCAGCTGAGGTAGGAGGGGGCTGCCTTAAGGTCTCCCGGTTCGATGCCCGAGTCAGTCGCCTTCCTGTACTTTGGGTGAAGCCCCAGAGCCTGATCCAGGCCAGGCTCCCCACATCCCAAAAGCTGGCATCATCCAGCTATTTTGGGCTACAGCTTCAAATCCCAGCCGTTTGAACTGGGAATGACTGGAGGTGTAGTCCCAATACATCTGCAAGGCATCAAGTGGGGAAGGCTTAAATTGGCCACAACCTGGTACAACTAATGAGACTCCCCAAGGAGGAAGGGGGGGGAGAGCCCTTCCGACGGGCTCCAGATCTGAACTCGTGAGAGCCCACCACGAAACGGCTCAAACTCCTCTGTTGGGGTCGGGAAGGGGAGTTGGGGGAGGCATCCCCACCAACGAGTCTCTAACCAACTCCACTCCACTACTTTCTCTCGGAAACAACCAGCCTGGTTCCATTCAATAAACTCCCTGGGATCCAGGATCCCCAATTCACAGCGGGGGGGGGGGGGGTCGGCCGGGAGAAAAATTCAGCCCAGGCCAGGGAGGGCAACGGCAGAGCCCCTCCCCACCTTCGCGCTCTTCCGAAGCCCGGCGAGCGAGATGCTGGGCTGCCTCCCCTCCCAATGCCCGAAGCGGGGCGTGGGGGCCGCGCAAAAGCCCCCCCCCATGCCGGACGCCGCCGCTGGCTCTTCTTTCGGGGCGGGGGAGGGGCAGCGGGACTGCCCTGTCGCCTCGGCGAGACCGGGGGCGTCCGGAGCGAGCCGGGGTCCCGGGCGCGCCCCTGGCTGCTCCTTCCCGGGAGCCGGGCGGGCAGGCGGGGCGTCCCACCTGCTTGCTGCGCTCCTCGGCGGCCTTCTTGTCGGCCTCGGCTTGCTCGGCGCGGTCCAGCGCGTTCTCCTTGTCCAGCTTCAGCATCTGCATCTTCTTCTTGATGGCGTCCATGGCGGCGGCGGGGCGGTTAGCAAAAGTCCTTCGAGGAGGAGGAGGAGGAGGAGGAAAGGCGGCGGCGGAGCTGCGCTGGGACGGTCGACCTGGCCGGAGTGCGAGCGGTTCGGCGGCGGCGGCCGGCGGCTAAGTACCCTGGCGGGGCGGGGCGGGGCGGGGCGGGCAGCCAATGCTCTTTTGGGAAAGGGCCCCGCGCGCGCCGCCCGCCCCGCCCCGCGCCCGCCCCGACGGCCCTCGCCGATGCCTAAAGAAGGGCAGGACGCGGCGGCCTCCCTCGCAGGGCTGGCGCCGCCGCCGCTGCCGGCCCGAGCTCCGAGGACCGGGGAGGGGGGCCAGCGCCGCCTTGGGCAGAGGCAGTCTACCCGACGACGCGCCAGAGGAGCAAAGGCGGGCGGGGGGCGCCCCCCGAGGACCAGCAGCTTCGCTTGGGAGGGAGGAGGAGGAGGCGCCCCGGCGCTGCAGCGGGGCCCCGGGGGTGGGCTGGCGGCGTCCCCCCCCCCCCGCCTGATCAGCTCTACTCGAGAGGAAGGGCCGAGCCAGGAGGGGCAGCGCCAGCCCCCATGCCAGCCCCAGCCCCAGCGGCGTCGGGGTGCTGACTCCTTCCCTTCACCTGCCCCAAAGGTGGAAGTGGGGCCTCCCCCGGCCCAGCTGCTTCTTGCGGTTGCCG
Source organism: Vipera ursinii (assembly GCF_947247035.1). Classification (NCBI taxonomy): domain Eukaryota; kingdom Metazoa; phylum Chordata; class Lepidosauria; order Squamata; family Viperidae; genus Vipera; species Vipera ursinii. The sequence goes on along the minus strand of NC_139524.1, from coordinate 20,315,529 downwards.
CTTGGATTCACCCGACGACGGGCTATGCCAGAAGCGGAGCGGGCGGGCTGCGCCGCTGCACCGGGCTGCCTGGGCGGACGGCCCTTCACGGAGCCAGCCCGCCAAGTCTTCTGGGCCGGCTCGCCACGGGGTTGGGATTGCTGCCTGCGACTGCTGAGTCTTTCTAAACCAGCACTTTTTGGATGTGACAACTTTAAGATGTGTGGACTTCAACTCCCAGCATGCTGGCTGGGAATTCTGGGAGTTGAAGTCCACAGATCTTAAAGCAGCCGACTTGGAAGCACTCCCTTCTAACTCCCTGCCACCTGAGCTGCTCACTCGCCCTCCAAACTGCAGGTTCCCAGGAACCCCTGACTGGAAGCAGCCCAGCCCCGCTCAGCACAGGCAGATCTTGGCTAAGTGAGCCAGGCTCTCCACCAGCCACGGGGCGAGGTGGGCGAGTGCGGATTCTGGGCACTGGAAAGAATGGCTGCTCTCCAGGGAAGCAGCTCCGGGATCCCTTTGCTCTTCCCTGCTGCTCTCCCTGCCCAAGCAGATCCCTTAACCCAGGGGTCCCCAACCCCCGGCCCGTGGACCGGTACCAGGCCACGGCATGCCAGCAACCGGTCCGCACAAACAAGCAAAGCCCCATCTGTGGCATGCAGGCAGCACACAAAACCTTTCTCCACAGAACTGGCCCCTGGTAGCCAAAAGGTTGGGGACCCCTGCTTTAACCCGCCTGCCTGGCGGTGCCGATTTGACTGCATCCTCTGTGAGCCACAACCGCCTTCCCCTTGCCCCCCCCCCACAGGTTTTCTTTAGCAGAGCCAGGGCCAGCTTTCACCAATTGCTCTCAACCCAGAAAAGTGTTTGTTGTAAGTTTAAGATTCATCCTCAGAGGAGTTAATTATCTTCCCATCTAATGATTTTGCAGGCATCCTGGAAGGCAAAAAGGCCAAAACATTTACTCATACTGGGTTGCAACAGGAAATCTCCTCTGAGGACAATTGGTTGGATCTGCATAAGGATCCAGGGGAACTTGTGTTTGTTATAGGTTGCTAAATTATACCTTATTAAACGCAGCCTTAGTAAGTCCCAAGGCGGTGTGCATTCCTTGCTTAGGTCCCCGCAACAGTCTGGTCCTTGATGGTGCCAAGAATTTGCAACCTGGATTTGGGCTAGAAATGGTGGGGGCTACCAGGCCGTTTTAAGGTGGTCTTTCTTATTGGGCCACAGTGCATGACAAGGGGCGAGCTGGACTCCCCGTCCATTGGGTGCCTTCAGATTCCCCTAGAGCAATTTCCCTGGTGACCATCTCTGCCATCGCACCTGCTTTCAGCTGTGCAAAATACAAACAGAGTAATTGGGGATGGTGGACCATCAGGAGATCCAGAGCATGCAAACACAGTTGAGAACCCCAAACAAACATCCCATTAAAGGAGCAACCAGCGACTTCCAGGATGTTGCCAAAGTGAGTCACCCGGGGCCAAGTTCAATGGGGGAGGGGGGGTGCTGTTGCAGCACATTCAAGCATGCCCGCCTGGAGGGATCCCTGTAGAAGAATGCAGGGTCCTCCTTGGGAGGTGGAAGAGGGCAATAGTGGCGACACAAAGCAGCTGGCCAGGACCAGGGGAAGGTTCAGGGGGCAGAAGAAAACAAGCTTTGTTGGGTTTTCCTTTGCCCTCCCCCAATTCCAGCTGTGCCAGAGGCAGCCATGGGTATGTCACTCAAAAAAAAAAAAGATGGGAAAACAGAAGCTGATCCCAGGGATGATTCAGTCCACAAGGGCGAATCCTGCTCCTGAAAAACATCCACCACCAAAGCAGTGCAGCCTTCCTGTGGCTGTGCCAACCCTTGAATCTTACTGCTCTTTTTTTAAACCTTCCATGGAAAAGTCCTGAAGTGGAAGACGTGCCAGGCGCCTGCCAAAAGCCGGGCAAGGAACCGCTGCCCCGGGCCTTCCTTCCACCCTGAGATGCTGAGCAGCCCCTTTCAAGCGCCAGTGCTGGGGGGGGGGCTTCAGAGCTCTGGTCTCTGGCCTCCTCCAAAGCTGCTCCCTCCCTCCCTTCCACGCCTCTGGGAGAAAAGGCACTTTTGGTGGCCTACAAAAGCTGCATCCGGTTTGGCCTCCCGCCCATCCTGCTCCGCGCAAGGGGGTTGTCTGCAGTCGGGGACCAACCATGACCCGGCTGGCTCTGGGGGGGCTTCTCTGAATGCCAGAGGAGGCTCTTCTGCATCCCAGGCTTGCTGATGTTGGTCCATGAAGGTTAAAAGGAGGACTTGCAGAGAGACGCGGCCCCTCAAGCTCTTGCAGCCCCTCCAGGCTGCTGTGGCCGAGAGAGCAGGGGGGCCGGGAGACCAAGGGAGAGGCTCCCTCTCTTTGCTGGGCGGGGCTCCCTGTCCGAATGGGATCCCACTCCTCAACTCTTTGTGGCATGGGAAATTCCAAACTCTGGTTATCGGGCCCTTCCCGCCCACACTTCATTTGGGAGCATCACACCTGCCCAGACCTGGAAGGCAATTGTGCCAAGGTGGCTCTGCCCCCGGCTTGTCCCGTATCCTCCCTGGCTGTGTGGCGCAGACATCCTGCTAGTGCCACGATGGACAGGTTCCACCAGTTCTGGGCCAAGGATTTTCCGACTGTCTAAGCATTTTGTGTCACTCTGGGCCCATGACTGGTTTTAAAAACCTTTGATTGTGGGCTGCTTCCACAAGGCCCGTGACCAGTGCCAACAAATGCAGGTGGGAGAAGAAAAAAGTGAGATGATGAATCCCATGAAATCCCAGCAGCCTTTTGAAGACCTTTTCCTTGCCTCTTGGTTGAAGATGATGGAGAACAAGTAGACGTCTCTTGATTCCTTGACTACATCCCGTGTTCAAAATGACCACAATCCTTAAAAGGCCAATGAATCCATCTGCGGAGAAGATCAAAGGCAATCTCACCAAGCAGACTCTTAGCGAGTCCCTCAAATTTCAAAGCTGTAACAATGACCAGAAAATTGTGCCAGAATTAACTGATGTTCTCCATTTTTTGTCCCCCAGAAAGCAGCCAGTCTGGGGCGCACTGTGGGCCCAAAAATGGCAATCTTGAAAGCTGGGTGTCCTTGCACCCAGCTCCCCTTCAGAGGGACTCTGCATTCGGTTCAGAGGCTCAGGGATGGATGGAACATCTGCCTTTCTTCGGGACCGCCTGGCTTTCCCCTCTCTCTTTTTTCTTTGCTTGAGTGACGGCATGGAGGGAGCATGAATGCTGGTGCAGAAAAATCCAGGCAAGAAGTGGGGATTCCCTCAGGGGATGAAGGTGGCACCCGAAGCCCATCTCCCCTCTGAATACCAAATTCTCCCCCCCCCCGAAAGCCCAACCAACCTCCTCTTTCTGCAGAAGACTGCTCAGTCCATCTTTGCACAGGTTGCCCCCCCCAGCCCCCCCCCATGGTGGGGTTAATGGCAGAGAAAAGCAGTCTGGGGGCAGACTCCTGGGATGCCGGCGCAGAGGTGCCCAGAGGCACCTTGTAGGGAACGAGTGGGCAGAGGCCGCCCTGGTTCTGCTGGGAGGCCTCTGGAGAGCATCTGGAGGCAGGGCTGGGGGGAACGGCTTGGTCCAGCCCCGAGCAGTTCAACCAAGCGCTCCCAAGAAGAGCTCAGGGCTTGAATCTGGGCAAAGCTCTGTGCAAACCGGCAAGCTTGGCCTTCCCAAAAGACACCTCCTTCTTGCCTGTTCAGTTTCTTGGGGATATTTATAGCCCAGCCCGGCGCACCTGCCCAAGGCTGTAACTCAAGAGGGTGGCTCGGATGCCAAGGCGAGGGCAGAGCGGCAGCACGCCGAGCCAGCCCTGAAATAAGCAGGGAGGAGGCGGTGGACTTAGGAGGTGCCCTTCTCAAGCAGGCCTTTCGAGTGGGTCTCTCTGGCCAGAAAGGGGAGATCTTCCCTCCAGAACTTTCCCTGCAGCACAAAAGCTTCTGGGGGAAACAGGGCAGGACGGCCTCCACGCAAGGCCTGGAACAATTTTATTTTAACTCTCATCCTGTCATCCTCTGCGGCTTCAGCTCAGGGGAAGGGATTATGTTACAAGCATCTAAAGATGCTTGCAAGGGGCTAAAGATGTTCCATTTGGAAGATTAATGGCTGGCAGCCCAGGGCTCCTTCTTCACCTTCTCTTGAGGAGGAGGCAGGCTGGGAAAAATCAGCTGGGCTGGTGCCACCCCGAGACAGGAGCCCGGAATGACTCCCCTAGAAAAGCCACCAGATGCATCCCAAAATTCAACTTTAATAAAGAGCATTTTGTCTACTTGGGTTGTTTGAATAAAAGGGATGCCATTTCCCTCAAGTTCTATTCTCTCTCTTCCCGCTACACGAATACAGGAATTTATTCCATTCTGTTCTCGGCAGAATCATTCTGGGAGCTTTTGAGAATTGTGGGGTTGACTTTTGGCCACTAATAGAATGTTCATCCCTCTTGCGGATGAATTCTTCCCAAAGAGTGTTTTACTTGTGGTGGAAAGAACGGGCTGCGCATTTCAGGTTTCCAAACCTGCCTTCCTGAATAATTAGTGCTCCTCAGAGCTCATCGACCGCCATCTCCTCACTGAGGAGATGGCCATCAAAACAGCCACCGTGTGGCTCGCCAAGCAGACACGGCATTCGGGAGCTTGATCTCTGTGTCCAAATGTTTAACCCCAACCCCCCCTCGCTCTACCACCCCTCACCTGGGGGTCTGCACAGGAAATCTGGGAGTGGGAGGACACAGCCTCTGTGCTGAAGCCAGACAGCGGGCCCATTTCATCACCACCTGTTTTAGCCTCCATTGACTCTCTAGGACAGGGGTCTTCAAACTTGGCCCTTTTATGACTTTTGGACTTCAACTCCCAGAATTCCTGAGCCAGAGTAAACAATGGATCAGAGTAAACAATGGATCTTCCACAGCAGCTTGGCTTTGCTCTGGTGTGACTGAGTGCCTGGGGCTTTCACAAGGTTGACGTCAGCTTCAGTTGACTTTCCTCCACGTCAGGCTGCAGGTCGCTGAAGAAGCAGGAATCCAGAAGGAAGGGGGATGGGTAACTCGGATTTCCTTTCTTCCGAAGGCCCAGACAAAGTCGGTGGTTGCCTGCTAGGACTTGAACTGGGTGAGCAGATCAAGGTGTCACGAGGACATTCTTGGGTGTGTCTGTCTGTAAGCGCGACGACCAGTTATGATGAGGAGAGGGGTCCGGCAGGGCCCAGCCGTTGCTCAAGCCAGGATTCAAGTCTGGTCTAGAAAGACATGAAAAGTAGGGGGGTTGTGCCTCCTTCCCTGAATCCTGGACAAGAACTGTAGGACAGAACAGCTCTAAGGGGTGCCAACTATTTTCTCCATTCTGATGGAAATCCCCTTAGAAATCTCCTGGGGAATGAGCTCCCCGTGTCCTGTGGGATATCCTTGGGAATGGAGCTGGGAAGAACCCTTGAGGGCAACATGGTTGACCTTTTGGCTGAAACACGGGATTTGGTCCACTGAGCTTTGATTCAATCACTGGGAGGACAGGCTGTAATTAAAATAATCCTTCAATTAATAAAGTTTTCTCTCCACAAGGTCAGAACGCTTGTGCTGGTTTCAGAAGAGCTGTCTTCCTTTTAGGGCAAAGCGGTGCTGCCAGAGAAGGTGGCCCCTTCTAACTCCATCGGTGGGTTTGGGAGTCGTGGGTCTGGGCCATAATGCTCGCTTTCATGCAGGAGCAGTCAAGCAAGGCCTCAGTGTCTTGAGGGTGTGTTGAGTCACACAAATGCGTACAAGCAGCCTTGGCACCTTTGCATTCTGCCACCTCCACAGAGCACCCAAGTAAAACCAGAACTGCAGGGGCAAAATAAAGCAGCAAATGGAGAGAATCAACTTCCACGTTGATGGACGCCTCTTCTGCTTCAAGGCAGCAGCTTGAAGGATGATGGAGAAGTTTTCATTCAAAAGCAGGCTGTCCCCAGCATTTCAGCCCCAGAGGAGAAGGAAGGAAGGAAGGAAGGAAGGAAGGAAGGAAGGAAGGAAGGAAGGAAGGAAGGAAGGAAGGAAGGGCATTCAATCCCAACTGTCTTCCGCTGCCTCGTTTGCTCAGACCTCCCAAAGAACCAGGAGCTGAAAGAGGGTAGCTCTTCTGCACACATCCTGGCCAATAGTTAATTGCCAGGTTGGAGCTATCTAAATCACCATCTACATTTCAGCTGCCTCCTTCTTGCCTTTAAAGAAGAGATGTGGCCAAAGATGAAGAATTGGCCCAAGGGATTAAATGAAAGTGAGCAGGAGCATGAGGTGGCCTTCCCTCCTGATAAAAATAGGACCAGTAGCCCCCCTTTTTTTACAAAGAGGCCGAGGGTCAGAGGATGGTGTGAGAGACTCAGAGGAACCATGTTTATTGCCAAGAAATCCTTTGCTAGGGGACATATAGCATTTCACGTCAGCCATCCAGCTGTTTGCTTCTGTGTTATTTTCATAATTCTGTCATTCCTAGCAGACAGAGAGCATTTTTGAGTGATAAAAAATCCAGCTGCTTGGGAACAACCAAGGAGAATGTCAAGGACACCCGTGAAAAACGTCCATGAAGAAAATGATGAGTCCAAACAAAAAGGGAAGGTGGCTGGAGAAAATTTTTTAAATATGACTGGCTGTGATCAAAATGTTCAAAATATCCTGAATAGATAGTTAACCTTGGAATTCTTTCACCCGCGTCGTGGTGATGCCTTTAAAAGGAGATCGGACATATTCATGAAGGTGGGGGCTCTGGGGGGGCTGTTGGACTCCCTCCACCCTCTGAGTCGGGGGCAGCTCCCTCCAATCTCTCGGAGGCAGGAGGGGGGCCCGGGGCCCTGCCCTGAGGTCTCCTGGCTCCTCTTCTTCGCCCGGAGGGTTGGGATTGCCAGAAAGGAACACCTGAAGCTTTTGAGGGCCACACGGGTCTTGGCCTTGCCTGACCCAATAGGGCTATTCCTCCCTTCAAGCAGGCAAGTAATACACCAACACAGAACAGCAGAGCACCACAACCAGCAGGCTCCCTGACCGGTGGCCACATCCGGTCCAAGGCTAGGTTGGAAGGCACTTCATGTCTTCCGTTCTTCAACCCTGGTGGCCAAATCCACCACCATCCAATGCAGCCTTTCCTCCCTCTGTGAGGATGGTTTGGCCTCTCACCCTGAGCAGGCGGGTTGACTCACCGGAAAGCCAACTGAACAGGGCAACCTAATTGCAGGACTTCCTCCCCTGAACTTTCAGACATCTGATGACTTGCAGACTCTCCTGCTGTGCTGGAGATGGATGGAAATCGCCCTTTTGCAAAGCTTTGCTTTATTGCTCAAGACATCCAGCAGGTCGCTAACCCTGCGGGGAGGGCCTGGGGATCATCAGAGCATTTCTCAACCTCACCAAGGGGTGGACTTCAACTCCCAGAATTCCCCAGCCAGCCTTTTCTGTTGCTGCTCTTGTCTAAGTCCTGCTCCCAGCTTTAGTTCCTGGAGGACCCTCGATCTCTTCAGCAAAGAGGCAGAGGTGATATAAATAGCCGGCGGGGTCAACAGCTATTTCTGGAGTGAGGCCAAAATGCCCATTGGGAGATTTATTTTATGGCAGAAGACTGGGGGGGGAACCCTGTGGGGGGGTGGCTGCTGAGAGGAAGGGCAGGAGAGCCCCTTGGGAAGCGTTTAGGTCATGAATGAGCGCTAGAGGAAGGAGGCCATCTCAGCTTGTCTGCTGCGCCCCAAGGAGGCCACGGGGGCTCCTCTGACAAGGGAGACCGGTTTGAGGCTTCCCCCGTGGCCCCATCTTGAACGGGAGCAGGAGGAGGAGGGAGCACGGATTTCAAGCAGGCTCAGGCCTTGCAAAACTTCCAACACGGGATGGGAAATCAATCGGAAGGACATGAGGATGGTAGCTGATAGCCACTTTTCTGATCCTCTTGAGTTTCAGCTCCTTTGATTGGCTGGTGAAATGGCCCCTGAGGAAATCCCCCGCAGCTCTCGAAAGCCTTTTAGCAAAACATGTGACTTCTCCTGATTTTGTGATGCTGTAGATTAAGGACTCTCCTCCTCCAACGTCCACACCTTGGAGAAATCTCCTGTATGTTGACTGCTGCAGTTTGGATGTCCATCCCATAGTCAGTTGGTCTCCAGCCGAAACGGGCAGAGCCACCCACCTTTCCCCAGCATGCTTGGGATGCCAGCGTCTTAGCACTTGCCGCCGGCGGCAGCAGCAGCAGCATCTGCCCGGGCTGGCTGAGAAGCTGGCATCCCGCAAAGGCAGCTTTAGCTTCGGGGGCTGAGAAGGAATTAAGAGGCTCTGCTGGGCAGCCCCCTGGGGGAGCTGGAGGGGGCCCAATCAAGCTCAGGAGGTGCAACAGGGGCTCCGTGGTGGCCACGCATGAGTGGTGAAGCACGGGGGAGTGGATCAAAGGAAGGCAGGCGCTCCTGTGAAGATCTGGTGGGCGATGGACCCTTCCTCAACCTCCGGGTACTTCGGATCCTCCAGTCAGGGCCAAGAGCACTGCAGATCCAATTCTCCATTTACAAAGATTGGTGTTTTTATCGAACTGTTCCGGTTTCTTGGTCTAGGAGCCTCTGCTGGTCTTGCGGCTGTCATCTCCAAGCCCTTCCACTCTTCTCCTCCTGCCCGAGCAGCCTCCTGCTACCTCTCGGAAGGCCAAGCTGCTTCCAAAGCTCCTCTCAGGAGCGACAGGCCTCTCTCCAGGGAAAGGGGATCAGCGGCATCTCAGCCCCTGGGACAGCAGCTGCCATTTACCGCAGTGTTCTTTGAACTCAGATGTGTGGACTTCAACTCCCAGAATTCTCCAACCCACCATGCGGTGCTTGATGCAGAATATTTTCAGTTGCATTTGGAATCTGTTCTGCAGCTTCCGGAAAGTTCCCAAAGAATGAGACCTTCTGAGATCTTCCAGTATGCTTGAAAGAGCTTCCAGAACAAAGGTGGGATGAAAAGCAGCTGGTTTTATCTTGGCCAGGGAAGGCCTGGGAGGCATCCGCTGCAAGCCCTCCTGGGGCAGGACTGAATGCAACAGGCATGAATTAAAACCATCCCTCACATTTTATAGCTGGAGACCAGAGGGACCTTTTATAGGGGCTGATAAGAAAAGGGGAAGGAGAACCAGAAAAGCAACCCGGGGAGGGAGGACACCCTCGGCTGCTGAAGGCCAGCGGCAAAGTCTTGAACCCACATCTGGCCTCTGCAGGAGGACAGCCTCAACACTGCCCTTTGTAGGAGGTTCCAGAGAAAAGGTGTCAACGTGACACAAAGGCCTGTGTGGACTGGAGATTGTGGGAGAGGAGTCCTTCACCTCTGGAGGGTGCCAGGTTGGGTATTCTTTGCCTGTATGGTTCAGGTTTGCTCTCAGAGTTCAGGGCAGCCACACAAAGGTTCTCTCTGCTCCTCCCGCTCCTCCTGACCGGGGAGGGCAGCCCTGGAGTCAAACCCTTCCGGCCGAGACTCATTCCTTAGAATGCACACAGCGGGGTAGGATTTCAAGAACAGCTCAAAATAAAGTATGTGTAAAGAGCTGAGCTCCGGTTTAGAAAGGGACTCTTCAGCTGATGTCGAAATAGCCAGGGCAACTCAAACAGGGGTGCAGCCAATGGGGGAAGCGCAGCAAAAGTAAAATGGGTCGCACTCAGACAAGAGGGGGTCCGCGTGATCGGGCCCTCAGTGCTGGCCTCCCAGGTCCCCCAGCTGCGCTAAGACAGCCTGGCCCCCTCCAGCTTTTCTGCGCTGCAACCCTTGGTTCATACAGCTCACAAGCCACCATGTTGGTGTCTTGCTTTAGTTTTCACTACTGCACACTAAGTAATTTGTGAATGCTAGAATATGGCACGTGTGGACCTAGTCTATTATGGCTGATTGAATGAACCAAGTCTTAAGGTGATGTGTAAGAGTATCATGTCCTACCCTCTGTGTGGATGGGAGTTGTAATCCATCCCCTTGGGTGGGTGCCAGCTGGGGAAGCCTCTGCTGAGCTTGATCCTCCCGTCCACTCAAGGCAGAGCAGGGGGTGAGGGTTAGCCCTCTGGCCAGGCAGAGAGATGCTGAAAGGTCGAACTGGAGACCAAAGATCCCCGGGCTACTCTGGAGGCGGGCCAGCTGTCCTGCGCTGGGAACCAGAGGAGGCGCAAAAGACTGCATCTCTTCAACAGATCGGAGCCCCTTTTGGGTCCACAGACCTTCCGTCAAAGCCGGGACGTCCCCGCATTTCTCCAAAGGCAAAAGTCGTCCAAAAAGCTACCTTGTCTTCTCCACTACTAGACAGAACTTTGCCACCACGGCTGAAGGCTTCCTCCTTGGACAAAAACCGAACTGCACTCTGGGGGGGGCGCCCTCTGCTGGAGCAAAAGGTTAATGACCAAGGTCCCCAAACCTTCAGCTTGGTGGGCCAACACACAGAAGGCAGACCGGGCGACTTCATGTGCTCAGGCCTCACTGGGGTCACACACCTGTGTGTTCCACCCACCCCGAGGCCAATAGGAGCTACACACTCTTGCACTAGGCGAGCTCCCTTGCCATGCCATGGTCACAGTATGCCTTTGCACCCTCGGTCCTTAGTGCACAACCATGGTTACATTTCAGCTATTTCAAGGCAGGCCTGCTTTGCTAGACAAGGTTTAACCCCATTAGTTTGACCAAACATTGAGGAGCCAAAACTAGGATACAGGTTGGTGAGGCTTGGACCCAACAGGTGACAGCTGAGATGAGCTGGCCAAGGTGGACAGGCCTCGTTGCTTCCATTTCCCCACCTGGGACTCAATGTTAGGAGAAACTTCCTGACCCTGAGAACAACTAATCAGCGTAATTCCTTGCCTCCAGAAGTTGTGGGTGCTTCATCGCTGGAGGCTTTGAAGAAGAGACTGGACAGCCACTTGTCTGAAATGGTCTAGGCCGGGTCTCCTGCTTGAGCAGGGGGTTGGACTAGAAGACCTCCAAGGTCCCTCCCAGCTTTATTCTGATTGACTTCAGCGCTCTCTGCCCAGGGCTACAGGTGAACAGGGCTCTCATCTCCTAGGAGCTCCTCTTAAAGCCCTTGGCACATCCTACACTTTTCACAATTCCTAAACAAATGCTCCACTTTGCCTTTTATAGCTACGGCTGCCCCACCAGGCCGCTTGTGGAGGCTGGATTCAGCAGCAGCAGCTCTGCAGAGGGAAGCAGGCGCTGGAAGTGATCCAGGATCTGAGCGTTAACCTGTGTCGCCTCTTGTGGAAGACCCACAGAAAGCAAGCCAACCTACAGCCACGATTTAGCCTGGTGTGCTCTGCAAACCCGCTTGTGCAATCAGATTAAGGCTCCATTGTAGTGCCAGCCCAGAACATTGGTTGTTTTGGGTAAGCCCTTGTTGCATTAACTGTGGTGAAGTGTCTCACTGAACACAGCCAAAGGAAGTTGGATGGAAACTGTGTCTTCCCATCTCGCTTTCACATGTTGTGCTAAGCTTTGTTTTCTGGATGGGCAGTTGAAGAAGCCTCCATTGTCCACATTCATCATGTGGAGCAATTATCCTTGGTTTATAAAACTAGCATGGCAGAATTCACACCAATTCACACCATGTTCCTTTTTCCATCCAGGGAAAGAACCTCATGGAGGACAAGGGTGCTGCTTAAAGCACGTGACCATCTACCGATGACTTTACTACAAAGCCTCGGAGAACCCCCCAAGCCCATGGGGCAAGAAAAGCTCTGAGTTGTTGAGAATCTCCTACTCAAGGTTGCTTAGCAAGTCAGATCTCTTTCTGGGAGTGCAGGAACAGGTTAAGGGGGGGGGCAGCCTCCTGCTTCCTCCTCTTCTTCTGAAGGCAGGGGGGGTGTGTCTCCCTCCGGCCTTTGATGCCCACCTGAGAACAGAAGATCCCAACAGATGCCCTCCGGCTAGTCAAAGTGGACCAAGCCAAGCCCCGATTCCTTTCCCTGTCATCACCTTGCCCTGCCTTTCCGTTGATCAAAAGGTGCAAAAACGCAACCCCAGGGCAAACCCACCCAACCGTGCGCATAAAGCCAAGTTGCCTTATGTAACAGCTGCCCATGAGATCATCTGTGACTCCGTCCCCCCCCCAGCCTGGGAGAAAAACCCTGCAATTAATTGTATGACATCACCCTACCTGCAGCCACCTCCGCTGCCTTAGATGGACATCCCCGTTTCCTCTGCCCGGGCAGGCTCGGGGGGGGGGGGGGGGAGCAGGAAGCGGGCCTTTTTTGGCTAACGGAGGCTTGCTTAAGCTTCTCTCCTTTCCTTGTTGGCCTTTATTTTTTCGGCAAAGATTGTCCCCAAGCTTTGAATAAGCCTGCACGGACTGTTCAAGGCTTCAGGCAGTTCTGTGCAGGTGGGAAAGATGTGGAGAAAAGGAGAGAAGGGGCTTATAACTCCTTCCCTGCGCCCCCCCCCCCCCCCGTTAAAGCTGAAGCCTTTCCCTTTCTTTTAGACCAAAGGTTGCAGAGAAAGAGGATTCGGAAGACAGCAAAAGAGGGTCCCTCTTTGTAATGGGGGGGGGCACAGAAAAAGAAAAGGTCACCCCTGCAGCTGGAAACCTAAACAATCCAGGAGTTTCTCTTCCAGCTCTGCTCCCGGGAGTTGCGATGAACCCCGGGGGAGGGTGGGCAGGGGGCTGCATTGTTACTGGATTTTCTCACGCGAACGGCTGTTGCTGACCACGGCGCTGGGCGTCAGTGAAGGAGGCAGGCAGACCCGTTTCCCAGTGGCGTAGCGTGGGTTGTCAGCACCCGGGTCAAGGCAAGTAATTTGCGCCCCCTAACCCGTGGATTTTAACACTCGAGTCTCTTCCACTAGATTAGTTAAAGAAACCCTTACCCCCCTAAGCACATGTATTGTTTGTTATGAAAATACTGATGTAATTAAAATAAAATGCATCTAATGCGCCCCTCCAGATGTTGCGCCCGGCCCACCCTGCACCCCCCCACGCTACACCACTGGCTTAAAGGAATGCCAGGGACGACTATTGCTCCCCTTGTCGTGTGTTCATCAAAACCCTAAATAAAAAAAAATTGGCGTGTGATGCACGCCTCCCTGAATAAAGGTGGGTCGGGGCGAATGAATCTCTGCCCCCCCCCCCCCCGCTTCCGTTTGGATTGGTGCTTTGAGAGGGCTGCCTTCGGGTCAGCGATTTTCAGAGTTCAGCCGCAAATACTCAAGGCTTTTGATGTGCGCAAAGTAGCTTCAGATTCCCTGGGGAAAAAGAAGCGAGCGGGGTGGGGTGGGGTGGGGTGGAGGGAAATAAAAAAAAGGCGAGTAACTCGTCCCTCGAAAACTTAACCCGCCGTTCCTTTTCCCCCGCCATGGCAGCCGCAGGTGCAGCGGGGATTAACCACGGCGCGGAGCCACGTGGACACTGCGGCGTCCCGCTCCGCCCCTCCCGCGAGTGGGTGGCTGATCTTCTGCGAGGCTCATAAGCCGAGCCTTTGCCGGCTGCCTCCATCCCCAGCTTGGCTTCGCGCGCGATCGCGGAGACGAAGCGGCAGAGCCCACTCGGGCCTTCCGAAGCGCCGCTGAGCGGGCCCTCCTTGGCGCCTTTGTTTTTTGTTTTTGTTTTTTGGCCCCGGGTGCGAATCCAGCACGGAAAGGGCGGCAGCGGCGCTGCTCTTCTCTTTGCCCCGTCCCAACGCGCCTTGGCCTGATCCCAACGGGGCGTCGGCAGACGGAGAGGTGCCGGTGCCGGCGGCGGGATCTGACGCGTTGCCGGGCTTGACCGGCTGCCGTCCCCCCACTACCACCGACCCTCGGCGAAGCGGAATCGTCCCCCTCCGGCGAGCTTAATGGGCGCCCCCCCAGATGTTGCGCCCGGTGCGGCCGGCCCCCCCTGCACCCCCCACGCTACGCCACTGCCGTTTCCTGATTTGTGCTTTGGGAGGAAAGGTTGAAGCTGAGGAGAGCAGACCTTCCCGCTCATGTTCTTACAAGGGCAACGGTGAATCACGTCATCCCTGGAAAATGTGCTCAGGCCTCCCTTCCTCTGCATGTCCCAGGTCTTCAGTCAGCCGCCTGCTCCCTCGCTGGGAGGGGGGGCACCTCCTGCAGGCATGGATGGAGAAGCTCCACGCCCCCCACGCCTCTTTGCAATGAGGGAAGGCTGGGTTTAACTCTGCACGTCTTTGCATTAGAGGGGCCTGAATGTGGCATCCCCCCCCCCCGGATTCCCCTTTGGTGGTGTGAGTGATGAGGCAAGACCCCGAGGCTGAGCCCCGTTATCCAAAGGGACCCCCTCCTTCACTCCAGGACCTTCCCGGGGCAGGCAGGGAAGAAGCGAGAAACGCTCTCTAGGGACCCCAGTGGGTCCGGCAGCTCTTTGCACCCTTTGGGGGAATCTTTCCCCCCGGCAGTCCTGTCCCTCTGGCCTCTGGTGATGCACACCAGATCTGACCACAGCGAGGCAATTCATCCCCAGAAGAGGCCATAAAACTGGGGCAGGATGAAGTAGCTGCTAAAGGTACAAACTGGGCCTGCCTGTAAGGAAGAAGTGGGGGGAGGAAGGGACAAATCTCCTGCAGAAAGGAAGGGAGGGAGGAAGGCTTCCTGTCAATTAGCTGCCTGCTTTCCTCCCCCCCCCGTCTCCCCCCCATGTTAAAAAACTGAGCCCTGCCAGGGCTTTTCTGAAACGCTCGCCTTCCCGCCCCTCTCCGAACGGGGCAGCTGCCCCTTTAAAGAGCAGCCCTGGGGAGAAGATTGAAAACAGGACATCTGCCGTGCAGCCCTCTGGAATGCCGGCCTGAAGCAGAGGTCCCTATCCGGGCAGATGGAGCAAAATACCCTAATATGGAGCGGATCCCACTGGACCCCAGGAATCACCCTGCCCTCCTCCCTCCTCTACTCCTTGGCAGCCTCTGCTCTGTGTCTTGGCCATGGGGGAGGGGCACTTTGTAACCAACAGGAAACCCCCCCCCAGAGAGGCACCCAGGCAGAGGGGGGGCAGTTCCTGGGGGGTGTCAGTTGGAAATGGCAAACTCTGGGCATCGCCAATTCCTTGGCTACAGATGCCTGAGCCCAGGAGAGCTTGAGGAGGGGGCTATGGGGAATTTCCCTCCCCCTCTTTTAAGGGAGAAGCCTTCCTCGAGAGGTCTTGGCCCCCAACCACCCTCCTGGCTCTGGGTGCTTTTCAGGAGGCTTAGGCAAGTTTTCAGGAAGGAAGCCGATCTTGCCCCCTTTCTGCTCCTGGGGGGAGCTCAGCCCTGACCACCAGGAGGGCTTCCTAGCTGGCCTGTCAGATCCTGGACCAGAAGGACCCTGGCCGGCTCCAGAAAGCAGCTGTAGTTCGCTTTTGTCACAAGGGACGATAAATTTCCATTTTAAAAAGGAGCCCGGGGGAAACCAGGCCTTTTCTGGCGCTCTCTGGGGGAAGGCAGTGATTTATGCCCACGACGTGCCAGCGTTTTGTACTCTCCATTCTAGAGGAAAAAGGCAAATGTGGTGAGGCTGGGTGGGGCAGCCAGGACCTTTCCCTCCACTGAAGACCTTCTAAGTGGGGTCAAGCCGCTTGCCCGGGGTAGCCCTCCCAAGCCTGCCCTCCCCCCCCACCTGCCGGGATTGGAGTACATCTCCCACCATCCCCACCCAGCAGTGGCTCCAGGAAAGGGCAGGTTGCGCTCACTGCTAAGGGCAAACCTGGTGAAAAGTGGCAGGGCTGAGTCTGTTTGCTGCACTAAGCCAGGGTTTCTCAACCAGGGCAATTTAAGATGGGTGGACTCCAGTTCCCAGAATTCCCCAGCCAGCATAGGGAATCCACCTATCTGAGAAGTTGCCTAGATCAGGGGTCCTCAACCTTGGCAACTTAAGACTCGTGGACTTCAACTCCCAGAATTCTGGGAGCTGGAGTCCACAAGTCTTTAAGTTGCCAAGGTTGAGGAGCCGTGGCCTAGATTGAGAAACACTGCTCTAAGCCACGATGGCTGGTTCACCGAACAGGTAAACCAAAGCCAAACCAGCCACGTCCTGACCAGTCTGTCCAGGTCTCTTCGCATTGGGGAGACCTAGCTGCTGACCAGTTGACCAACGGTTACCCCCCCCCACACACACACACTCTGCCCCCACCTTCAGCCCAGCTGCACCCAGAGATGCCTTTCTGATTTGGCTCCTGCGGTGCTTCCAGGATGAACGGAGGGCTGCCTTCTTCTGCCAGCAGGAAAACGGCACCGCTCGGCCAACGGGCAGCTCTCAGACAAAGGGTTTTTTGGCACCAAACCTGGGAGGCAAGGAAGGCAAGTCTTGTGAAAGCACCGGTGGAGAGATTAAACGGGGAGTGCCGGACAAAACAGTTTGTTTCGAAGAAGCCCAACCTGGAGCACCACAGATGGTGACAACTCAGCTCAGGAATGCTGCCCCCTCGGCCAGCCACACGAGCACCAAGCATTTCTGAATTCCTGAGCCTGGAAGACTGGCTGGCAACAGAAGCTGCTTGCTAAGTTTTCCTGCACTGGGCAATTGCCTCGCCAAATATGCTGGGAATGCAGAGTCTCATTCTCAGCTTATTCCTTTTTCCTCCTCCAAAGGGGCTTAAAAGAACAGATCAGACGGGCAACTCGGAATTTGGACTGTTCCCCGGCAGGATATCATTATCCCTCTCCAAGAGCTTCTGCACCGGAGACAAATTCCTTGTGTGCCCAATCACACTTGGCCAAAAAAGAATATTCTATTCTATTCTAATTCTACTTTACTCCTTATTTCCTACTTCTATTCTATTCCATCCCATGCCTATTCTCCCCACTTGGTTTTCTTTCCTCTTCCTCCTTTTAGACTCGAAGCTCTTCCGGGCAAAGATTTGGCCCAGGTGCCTCAGTGACTCTGTGCATAAACAAACACGGGGCTCATTGGTGACTCTACTACCTTGATGTCCACTCTCCCCCGGCAGCTCTCACAGCGGCTGATTTATATGCTGAGTTTACATTCCTCCTACCGGTAATAAAGGATCTGGGAATTTGCTTTTTAAAAAATATTAGGAATCAACAGTTCCAAGTGAAACTTACCCAGCTGACACCACTGACCTTCTAGTTCTTCAAGGGCAGCCCAAATTGGAACACATTGTAGTAATCAAAAGGGGGAGTCTCTGACCAGGGAACAGGGATCCCTCAGCACCATTGCACAAAGGAACACCAATGCAACCAACGTGTTAAAGCTTCAAGGCTCTCCTCAAGGTGAACACGGTTCTTCTCCTGTGTAAGGTCGTTTCTTGACCCAAGGATTCCCCACTGAAATGGGGAGCAGAACATTTTAGAAAACAGAATTGCTGGTGGGCTCGTGAGAGCACGGAAGGAAGGAGCAATTTGGTTCAAAATTTTATTTAGGGTAAATACAAAACAGCTTTGTGGGCCAGATAAAGAGCATACATACAGTGTAACATTAAGAGAGTGCATCATTTTGGACAGTGCCCATCTTCCTTTGGGCGGGGACGGCTTTTTCTGAGGGCGAGCCCCTCTCCCAGAAGCCTGGGTGCCAGGAAAGGAGCCTCGGCTGCATCCAGATGTTCCAGGGAAGCACAGCAACAGTCTGTGAGAGCTTCCAGTTGTTGAAGGACGGGAAGAATCACCAGCAGGCCCTCCTTCCCTGTTGCTTCCAGTGGGGACACTTTCCCACTCTACCAATGAAGCGTCTGGCCTGAAGCAAGGACCCCCTCCTTCACAGGAAGCCCACCCAGGAAAGGTGAGCACGGCTCTTCCAGGTGAAGGGAGCCGTGGTCGACCAGGTGCTTCTTCAGAAAGCCAACGCCGAGCACCAAGGGTGGCATTTTAGTGGACGAGAGCAGAGGGGCGCAGCCTGGAGAAGAACAACTTAGTGGCCGTGGTGTCCCCTTCCTCAAGAGCCACCCCCCTTTTTGACTGAAGCACCCCAGATTCAACCCATCTGCAATTTAACGCTCTTTGCCAGCACGGCTGTTTTGCTGGAGGATGCCGGAGGAAACACAAACTGCATCTGGAAATTCTCTCGCTTCAGCCTTGGTGCCAGTTCCCCTGCTTGGCCTCTGGAGTCCCACGTCCCCCTTTCTGCACGTTTCCCTAAATGTCTCTGCCGCACAACGCCAGTCGGGCGTTTGGTGTAGGTTTTACAATGGGGGGGGGGGCAACGGACAAAAGCTGTTCACAAGAGAGATCTGTTCACAGAAGCCCGTCCTTCAAACGGTCCCCTTCTCAACGGAGAGCCAGACTGGAGCCCAGGCAGGTCGCCACAGGGAGCATCCTTTCCCAAAATAACATGAAATTCTGGCAAAGTGTTCTCTATCCAGGGATCTGTTTCTGGTGACCATGTGGCATGATCAGGAGCTGCCAATCATGGGGACCCTTATGGAACAATCCCTGCAGGAAGGGGGTCTTGCAGGGCAGAAACACGGCTCTGCTACTTTCGGGCTGGCTGGTGACACATTTCGTGGAGATCCGACCTCCTGTCCACACTGACCACCCACAGGCCGGAGGACACAGTCCACAAGCAGATTTTGCCCCGGCTTCTGCAGCTTGGCACGTAGACGCCACCCAGCCAAACACCCCTGGCTGAGACTCTCCAGCACCCAGCCTGAGCTTCCTGACTGAATTCTGCCCCCCCACCCGCCCGCCCTTCAGCCAGATGATGCTTCCCCAGAGTCGAGCTGAGCGGCTGGCCACAAGGTGAGCTACAATGCTTAAGGAAGCTTCAAGGTATTCAGGATGGTTTGAGCAAGCTTTTTTCCCCCCAGAAGACAAATTGCAACCCCTGTTCTGGAAATTTCTGCCACCCAACAGTTTGGTTGATTGAGAGAGCTCAGCCAAAACATATTAAGGAATTGCCCTGTTTTAAGTCATGTCGCGGTTTGGAATAAGAAGCACAAAGAATAATTTTACCTTAGCTAAGATTTTATGTCACATTAAGGGAAAAATACTTGCAGCACCTTTGAAATTGCAGCCTCTTACTCAGATGGAGCTTTTTTTATAAACCGCTTCAGTTTAGAGAGCGGTCCACTGATCATTTACTGGAAAAATACAGTCTGGTTTTATTGTTCAGATGTTAAATATGCAGACATGGCCTTTTGCAATTCCTAAAATCAACATCTGACTTCCCTTAGTAAAGCTCAGGGAACAAAAAGAAAGAAGGAAAGAAAGAAGACCAAAATATATGTTACTAGTCCTCAGGGGTTCATAGAGTTTAAACTCACAACCCAAGAGCAGCTTTAACGGACACAACGTGGTGCCATCCCAGGTCTAAATCCGCCTCTTGGGCCTGTCCTCGTTCGCAGCAGTGAAACACTTCGGACCAGGGTAGACACCCCAGAAAACAAAGCATCCACAAAAACGAGAGAGAAAAATGGTTGTGTTTAATGCTGAACTGTTGTGTTTGGTGCTCCCTGCCCCAGAGGAATCCGGGCGAATGGGCATCGCATCCTTCCCAAAGCAGGCTATTCTAATTCTTGGTTGGGGGCACAGGAGGGGCTGCTGTCCACAATGTGCTGAACCGAGTACTTTTAGTGCAATAGGGCCCTGTGAAAGGTTCCTCCATCTGTGAAACCGGCAGAGAGCCACCTCCCCAGCTCCAGGGGAGGGGCGGCCTCGCCGGGTCAAAGACTTCTCAAGTGATACCAAAGAGGATAATAAATAGATCAAAACTTCAGGATATGCTATAATACTGACTCGATCACCCCAGTCGTGAGAGGCAAGATCTTTTTCTCCTGAGATACAAGAAACAAAGGCCGGGGAGTGGGGGCGGGGCAGAGGGGGTACCCTAACACTGTACCCCGGGGCGGGCTTGCCAGGAGGCTGTGGATGAAGCGTTGGGTCTTCTCACACACCCCAAATGTTGGCGAGGGCTTGGCAGTGTCTCTCTGTAGCACGGCCCCTCCACCTTCCCTCCCACCCCCACCCCGTGCTCGGCTCACTTTCTTCCCAGCGAGGCCCGTGCGAGCGGTTAGCCTTCCTCTTCCCGCAGCTCGCTCGGGAGGAACTTGTACTGCTGCTGGCGGATCTGGGCCAGCTTTTTCCGGGCTTCCTCCAATTCCCGCTCCTTCTTCAGCATCTCCTCCTGGGCTGCGATGATCTGGGGAAGCGAGACACGGATGGTGCTACAGAAGCCCAAGCTACGCAACACCAGCCAGCCTCCTCGGCTGAGGAGCAGCTGGAGCGTGGCAGAGTCCAGGTCATGCGGCGTCCGGCGCCCCCGAGGGGACCCCTGAGGGAAGTTGCCCTTTCTCCCTCTTCTCCCATGGCGAGTCCATGGTTCCTCCGACAGACTCAAGCGCCCCTCAACCTGAGAGGAAATGGGGGGGAGCAGACTCACCTGCGCGATGCCCCCCACAAACTTGGTCTTCACCACCACGTCATCATCATCCGCCTTCCCAAAGGCCGCCTTCTGGGCTGCCCTGACCAGGTTGTCCGACGCCCGTTTCACGGCATTGCCTGCCACCTGTGGACGGAGAGCAGACGGCAGCGGGAAGTCTGTTGCTTAGACCGTATGCAATCTGAAGGTGTGTTGTGCACACAGCTCCCCAAGGGCCACTTCAGCCTGTGAAGGAAGGGCCTCATCTCCCCTTCCTCCCGCCCATTTGGGGACGCCCTACCTGCGAGCGGAGCACGCTTACCTGCAGCCTCCTCATGGCCTCCGAGTCCTGGTCGGCCTTCACTTTGCAGGCCACCAGCAGCTGTGCCGTGGAGGCGGCCACTTGCTTGGCCGAGGAGATGAGCTTCTCCTCGCTGGCGTGGCCCTGGACCGAGGCGTTGGCCGCCTCACAGAGGTTGCTGGTCGCGGCTGCCACCATCCGGGCCTGCCAAGGGCATCGGAAGAGGGCCAGGCCCCGCCTGAGTGCGGAGCTGGGCCAGGTGCCCCTCAGGCCCAGTCAAAGGAGGACGGTAGTCCTCCGTGAATAACCATATTTGCTCAGTGACCATTCAAAGTTACAACGGCACTGAAAAACACGACTTGTGACCGTTTTTCACAGGATTGTTGCAGCATCCCCCTCATGGTCACGTGACCAAAATTTGGGCGCTTGGAAACTGGCCTGTACTGGCGAGAGTCGCCCTGTCCCGGGGTCCCCGTTTGGGGCCTTCTCAGCTGGCTTCTGACGAGCAAAGTCAACGGGGGAAGCCAGATTTGCTTAACAACTGCAACAATTGCCTTAATGGCTGTGGCAAAAATGGTCACCAAATGGGGTGCAACTCACTTAACGACTGCCTTGCTGAGCAACAGAAACCTTGGGCCCCGTTGTGCTCGAAAGTTGAGGCCTGCCTACAACTCATCCAGCACCGCGCAGGCAACTGGATCTCGGGATCCGCAGTCTGCCCTCCGGCCCTCCCTCCGTCCGCTCTCCTCGGCCAACAAGAGGAGCCGCAAAGGCCGAGAGGTTGGCTGGAAGCTTGAAGAAGTGATTGGCAAACTCAGAAGGGACTCACCGCAGAAATCAGCCCCTGGGACCACTGTCCATCGTCGGCAGCGTTGGCAGGAATGGCCCCCACCTGGAAGTCCAAATTCAAAAAGGCCTTCACAACATTTCAAAGCACGGTTGTTTGGTAAATAAAATGGAAAGGGAATTATTATTTTTTTGCTTTCTAAAGCAGCATTTCGCAAGCTTGGCAACTTGAAGGTGGGTGGGAGTGGAACTCCCAGAATTCAACTTCACGATGAGGGGACGTCAACTCCCAGAATTCCCCATTCTTGGAATTGGAAGTCCACCCATCTTCAAGTCGCCAAGCTTGAGGAGGTATTCTAAGGAATCCTTGGTCTTCAAGGTAGGATCAAACTGCGCACCTGGGCACTACACAGCTGGAAGAAGATGGCGCCGTCAAGGCTACTACTTCCTTTTTCTCTCCTGGCTTCTCCGGATTGGCTTTGGGTCGACCAATCACATTAAGCCGCAAATGCAGCTCTGCCTTTGGATTAGTAGATTGCAGGCGGCCAGCCAGGCCACTGTAGTTATTTTACAATTACAGCTGGAAAATATACAGCGTAGAAATAGGTGGCCAGGATTCGTTGGAGAGAAAGGGGAAGTGGTCCGGGCGTGGGGCGGAGAGAGACAGAGAGCTTCCAAGTGGGGGTCTCGGTCACCCACCTTGCCTTGGGCGACCAGCTCTCGCTGAGCAGCAGAGGCCGACTTGACGAGGGCGCTGGTGGCGGCCGCGATGGACTTGGCTGCTTCGAGAATCTGTTCCTCAAAGTCCAGGGTCTCGTCCGCCAGCTGCAATCAGAAAAGGAGCCCATCAGGCTGGCCGCACCTGGCGATTCCCGTGACTGACCATCTGGCCTGGCTATTTTAAAACCTCCCACAAGGTTAGAAGCCACATTTTGTGGCAATGCGTGTCACTCCCCATACGGAGGTCCGGCCTCTTGGACGGGGCAGCAAAGAGACCAAAGCGAAGAGATAAAGATTAAATAAATAAAGTGCATGGCAGGGGTCCTTGCATTTGACCCCCCCTCTCCCCTATGCAACTGGGGGAGAAAAAAACATCAGAAGAATCTGCAAACATTCCTCAAAACCTCCCTGAGGAATTTGTTATTGCCTCCTGCCATGTTCTATGGAAAACAACTTCCCGGAGACAAAGCGAGACACCGTAGGAATGTTTGATATATAGTTGGGCTAAATTACAACCTAATATATCAAACATATCACACAGAGTCTCACAGGACAAAAAAGGCATTCGGGTGGGGGTCAGGCTGTGGAGAGGCGTGCTCAGTTGGTGGAAGCCAGGCTGGCGCCCTCCAGTGGCTGGAGCCGATGGGCCCAGTTCGAGGGGAACCAAGGTCCCCGTTGCAAGATCCCTGCTGCCCCCCACGGCCTCTCAGCAGAAAGCGCACAAAAGATTTTCTATCCTGTGTCATGAGCCTCGGAAAGAGACGATCGTTTGTTCCCGTAAATATTCGCGCTCTCTCAACATATTGGGAAGCATCCGGACAAACGCAAAGCACCAGCTTCTCCTTCAACCCATCTCAGAATATCTCAGTGTGACTGATAATCTCTGGGCAGCTTCCGCGTTGGAGAGAAAGGGAGCGTGTGGGGTACCACCGGTCACTTAAGTCTGGCCTGCTCTGCTCTGGCTGGTCTTGGAAAAGCAGCTGCTTTGGCCAGATGTGGCTCACACGTGGCTAGGACAGGCCTGAGACGGCCATCACAATGTCCTCCTCAACACAGAGGCAAGGTCTCCCCCTCCTCAGCCAAGCCTCTTCTTCAGACCTTGCAGACAAGTGGGCACAGACCCCTCCTGTCATTTCCCCAAAGCATCTCTTTGAGGGTCCAGGAGACCGTGGTTTCTCACCCCCATTCAGCCGAGACTCTCTAAGACAGGGGGGTCAGACTGCCGGCCTGCGGGCTGAATGCGTCACGTGGAAGCCGCACCCACCCCATTGACGGCAACGGCAAAACTGTCCCGATACGTTGCGCGACGTCACGTGACGTCGCGAGTTTGACATGCCTGCTCTAAGAACACCGCGTGCATCTCCCCGGCCCTTCAGGAGAGGAGAGATTCTGCTTGGTATCCCTGCTTCTTGTTGGTCTTCCCTAGGAGACGGTCTCCAGATTGCAGCCCTGCTCACCTTGGGCTTGGCTCTGGGTTTCAGCTGCTCCAGCTTTTTGGCAGCCGCTTCAATGGAAGCAGCAGCTCCGAGTAATTCCGTCTCGGCAATCACGGTGGGGTCTTCAGGGTTGACCCACTCGGTACCTGGAGATTGTAGACAACAATACAGGTTATTGTAGTCTATTTTACAACTAAAGTAACAACTATTTGATCTCCTCAGCTGGGAGACAGATGCAGCTTGTGTAGTCCTCACATCTTCTAGTCTGCGGTCTTGTTTATTTCATCCGTTGTGTTACTGCTATCTCTGTACCTCTGTTTGTTGTAACGTCTCTCATTGACCATTTATAAGTAAAACGTTACACCTCGAGGAGATGCCATACCAGGTCAGAGCAAGGTACCAGCGAAGGCTGTCATATAAGGACAATGGAAGGAGACACCTTCAACTCAGACTCAACATCCAAATGCCACCAGTGGCTTCTTTGGCTTCCCCACCTGGCTGCAACGAATGTGGGAATGACCAGGACGAGGAGACCAGCCAAGGGAAGGGCCAGACAAAAGGCAGCTTAGCCCACAGCAGGAATGTGGGTGGGCAAGAAGCTGAGAAGAGGCCGCCCTAGTTTCTGGGCTGTACAGGAGACGGGGAAAGAATTGCAGTGTCAGAACTGAAAGATTCTCTTCATGTAACCTGACACCAAGGCAGCCTTAGCCCATCTGGCCGGGCTACTTATTAAGGCCGACCCCAGCCTGCAGCCCTGGGATTTTCTGCTGGTCTCCTCCTCAAGGTCAAACAGGGTTTATGCTGTTTGGTTTCTAAATCTAGATAAATTAAGGCGGTTGTTTAGTTTCTAGGCCTCCATAAGGAGGAGGAGAGGATTCTTTTTCTCCCTTAGCTCGACCAGGAGAGAGCCAACACTGCCGACTCCTCTACAAGGCCCTTCTTCAGACTCCCCCCCCCCCCCGTGTGTGTCCCCTGCCAAGAGAGGGATAAAGGCCAGGAGCTTTTCGGCAGCAGCCCCTGCCCAGAAAGGGGCCTCCCCTCCCCTTTCTCTGGCCTCCACAGGGGGCCACCTTGGTTCCAACCTGACTTGCTCTGGGAGCACGGGGCAATTTCCGCAGGAGAGGAATCTTACCTTTCATGGCTTCGGCAGACTGTATGAGCTCCGTCACTGCCCCCGCCACCCCCTTGGACAAGGCCGCCAGCAGATGCTTCAGCTCGGCACTGGGCTTCTGGAGGATCTGCGCATTGAACGGGAGGGAGGGGACAGGTGCACAAAAGGCTTTCTCAGCATCTCCCCTCTTTTCCTCCCAGATCCCCCTTCTCTCGATCTGGCCTGGCCAACCGCAGGCATCCCGCAGCCAGCACGATCTCAGCAACTCCCCTGAAGCCAGCGCCCTCGTTACCGTCAGGACATGTTCCAAGAGCTGCAGGTAAGCCAAGGTGCACTCTGTCCCGTAATGCAGCGCTCTCGCCCGCACGTCTTCGCTGACATCGGGGTGGAAGGAGGCTTGCTGTGGGGCAGAACACCAAGCCCTTCAGAGGGAGCCAGAGCTCCTGGCAGAGATGGGGAAGCCACAAAAAGGGTGCCCACCAAATGCTGAGGGGGTCTTTCCACCACATTTGGGGCAGAAAAGGCTTCCTCCGTGGTCGACGCCTCGCTCCTCCTGATCAACCGATGGGGGGCGGGAGGGTCCCAATCCTGCATGCTCCCCAAGAAATGAGCATTCCCCTATCGGCACCCCCTGGCCAAGGCATTTCGACCCCCAGCTGCCAAAGAGCTCCATTCTGCGGGAGGCTGTACGCACCCTTGAGAACCGAATGCGAAATGCGCTGGGCTTTTGAGACACCAAAGATTAGCCATGTGCTCAGGTTGCCAATCAAGATCCCTTCCACCCAGGGGGAGATCTGGGCCCCCCAGGCTACAGGGGATGCTCTGTGCACGTGGACTGCAGGAGGAGACACCCCCTCCCGATCCCCACCCTGGGGAGGACAAAGCTTGACCAGAAGCCGCAGTTCAACTTGAGAGTTTTGACTTGGGATCTGCAGCTCACAGGCTCCGTCTCCTGGCCAGGATGGGATACAGCTGTTCCCAGGGCTGGGCTGCTGCCAAGCGTGTGTGTGTGTGGGGGGGAGGGCTTTTATTCCCCATTCCCCTCCTGAAACAAAACTCCTTTGGTCCGTGGGATGCCCCCAGAATCCGTTCTTTGGGTTCTGCAGCTCCAAGCAACGAGCAGAGCAAAACAGGAGATTCTGTCTCTGTTCATCTCAGACTTACACTCAAACACAAACACACTTACATACACAGACAGCCTCTGAATCGCTGTGCAGCCCTGTGAGTTGGCTCCCAATGTAACTAGCAAAACCTGTATTTAGTTCTCAAACCCTCCATGTGTTTCTTTGCTGGCCTCGCTTAAATGCAAGAAGACGAGTCTGGTGGGGTGTGGAACACCCCCCCCTTCTGCTGTGCTCCTCGAACTGGGGGCTGGAGGGAGGCTGCCCTCAAACCTGGAGAGTCCACGGAGCCCTCCCCATCCACAGTCCCAAAGGGGCCTCTCCCTGGGAACTGATCCAGCCCCTTTGAAAAGCCATCCACTTTCGTTTCACTGCCGCCCCCTCCTTCCAGCGTCTCCGTAAATCAGCCCCGAATCAGGAGAGGCTCTCGAGGAGTTTACCTTGCAAGCCGCCAGCATGTCAGCCACGGCTTTGCGGCTGAGGTTGGCCGTGGCAATCACATCCTCTTGCCGGCAGGAGTTCCCGGCTGCCACGGCTTTGGCCGTTGCCACGGTGATGCCTTTCGTCATCCGGATGGATTCTTCTGGGGAGCAGGTCTTCTCGGGAACGTCCTTGGACTGGAACACCTGGAGACACGAAGGAGGGGGGAAGAAAGGTAAGGGGTGCTGCCACAGAAACACCACGAAGCAACGGGGGGGGAGGGGGGTCAATGGAAAAAGGGGCCGTCCCTGTTGAAGAAAGCCAGCCCCGAGCTGGCAGGGGAGAACTAAGACCCTTCCTCTAAAGGGCAGCAACTGCCAGGCTCCCCCAGACCTCTGCACAAGAAGCCACCGGAATGACGACACTGCGGCCCACGCAAGTTGCTCTGCTCCCCACCCCCCCGAAGGGAAGGTCAGAAACCAGTGCTCAGCTGGAAAGCAGAGCCCCTCCCCAAATCTCAGTTTTAGCAAGTTGGGTGGGAATGGCTGGGATCTGGATGCGGCGTGGATACCGTGAGCTCCTGCTTGATGTACTCAATGGTGGCCTCCAGGGCCCTCGTTCCACGGGTGGCCTCGTCCTCGACCGCCTTGACCGTCTTCAGGAGGGAGGTGACGTTGGTCACCATCACCTAGGAGGGAGGGAGGGAGAAGGAAAGGAGCCATTGCAGCGTCTCCCAGTCCTCTGGAAGGCAGGGCCGATCCTTCCCGCTGTCAGCAGCAGGATTTGTGCAAGGGTGTGGGGAGTCCAGCCCCACTGCAGAGGAGGGAGGGATGACGGATGCAGAAAAGGTATTTTGAACATCGGGGGGCATAGGAAATCTCTTGCATGGCTGAAACGTGGACCCTTTCTGGAGCAAAGGTCTGCCTTGGGGGGCTGCAAGAGGAGAACCTGGCTGGTCTCTGCTGGGAGAAATCAGGAGCCTGGCAGCAGCACCCATTATACTGAAGGCCTTTTGACAAAACGTGTTACGTGTCGGCAGAACAAACTCAGAAGAACAGAACACGTGCAGAGCTTAATCTCAAAACCCCAGAGCTGTTTGCAAGAGAAGCAAAAAGCACAATTCCCCCCAGGAGGAAACGCAGCTCGAGTGTCGAGAAGATCTGCAAGGACCACCCTCGCGCCTTAAATAGTTGCCGGCAATTATTTGCCAATTCTGGGAATGGAGGTAAAAGCAATATTTGAGACAGAAGGCCAAAGCTCCTGTGGGCAACCTGGCTGAGACTCAACAAGGAAGAGCATTTTTCCCCGCACCTTGGCAGCCCCCTTGAGCTGGTACATGGACGGGTCGTCTGCTGGCTTGCTGGCGGCTCCCTTGGTGGCACCGATGAGGTCAGACAAGGCCTTCGCCACATCCTTAATGGCATTGATTAGCACAACCTGTCAGAAACAGGGCCTGTTAGCTTCTCTAGAGGTTCTCCATCCCGCCAGGTCTTCTGGCCTTTAGTGAGGAGATATTCTAGTTTATAAAGTGAACCAGCACTGGAGAACAGGCGGAGAACATTTCAACCACCTGATCTCTAGTGAGGTGAGCAGCTATATAAATTTGATAAATACGTAAAAAACAGAAGAAACAGAACTGACCCGCAGCTACTTGCAGGCTCCTGGGCTTCTTGATCCTCTGCGTTCACCCAACCTGGCTCCAGAAGCCCAGCAGAAGGTCTTGTCTGGCAAGAGGTTCTAGGCGATTTGGCGGGTGACCCAACCTCCCTCCGATCCTATGATGGAGCCCATCCTATGGCACAGCCCCACCCCCTCCATACACACCTGCGTTTCAGGGTCATCTGAGCCCAGGCTGGCCGCTCCCAACTTCACCACCTCCGCCAGCTGCGTGATGGTGCTGGCGGAAGACTGAGCTGCTTGGGCCAACTTCTCCTGGCTGGAGGCAGCTCCGGAGACCAGCAGCTTGGTGTCTTCAACCAAAGCCTTTGCGGTCTTTAGAATATTTTCCCTGGGAAAAGGAACGGGGTGGAAGTGGGGTGAGCAGGAGCCGCAAACATCAGGCAGCACCTTCCCCTCGTCTGCATAAACAGGTGCAAAGCAGCGGAAGCTGTTTGTGCCGTTCTTATTGGTGCATTTCTGATTGATTGCCTCTCCTGCATTCCACCCTCCCTTTTAGCTTTAATCGCATTGGATGTGAACTTAAAAAATAAACCAATTGTTCCGATTTATGCTCGGCTACAATCATGAATGCAGTATTTCCAAAATCTGTTACTGTAATTAACTTTGAAATTAGTTCTAAAGAGTGGACTGCAGGTCCACAACCTATTTCTTGGGTGATGCAACAGTTTTATTTATTAAATTCATTATATTTATAATTATCAAAATCAAAACTTAGCTCCGAGTGTTGACCTGAATGCGGTGTTGAGTTTTGGATGGTTTGTCTTACTTAGGATTTATCTTTACGGACAAAGAATTTATCTTTACCAAATTATCTGCTGTTTAAAGGTGAAGGGAAAAAAATTTATTTAGGCCAAAGGAAATTAAAATTATTTCTAACGATTCAGGACACAAATTCTCTGTACTCCTAGCTAAAATACAATAGTACAGTTAATTTGACCTTTGGATCTTGAATAACGTCACATTACTACTACTATTAGTAATGGTGGAGTAGTGCTTAGAATGCAGTACTGCAGGCTAATTCTGCCGACTACTAGCAGTTCAATCCTGACCGGCTCAAGGTTGACTCAGCCTCCCATCCTTCCCAGGTCAGTAAAATGAGGACACAGATTGTTGGGGGGGCAAGATGCTGTCTCTGTAAACTGCTTAGAGAAGGCTGCAAAGCACTGTGAAGTGGTACATAAGTCTAACTGCTCTTCTATTACTACTGCTATTAAACCAACAGCTGAATGCAGTTTCCTCGTGAACCTCTACATTGTCGCTTCTTTCCAAACCTCCCAAGAATTTCAGAGTAAACTTACCCCCAGCGCCCCCCGCCTCCATTATGTACCCAGCCTCACCTGTGATCGGCAAAGGATTCGTTGTTCTCGGCGTTCAGTGTCCCGGCCGCAGCAAACATGATGGTGGTGTCCAGGTCAGCAATGATGCCAGAGACGGCGCTGGCTGCGGTGATGCACGCCTGGGTGCCTTTGTTCCCCGCCTGGAGAGCCGACAACACCAGGGACACCTGTCCAAGAGAAGGGAGCAAGGTGGATGCAGGGGCGGCCCACCAAAGGAAGGAGGGCCAGGGCGGGGGTCACACTTTGGGAAGCCCGCACCTTTTCGCTGACCGTCCGGGTGCATTCGATCAACTCTCGCTTGGTGTAGGCATCGGTTGGACATATCTGCAAGGCCCCGGCTTTTTGGACCAGGAAGATGCAGCTGTGTCCAAGTTCTTGAACCCGTGTTCTGATCTGGAACCCTATCTGTGGAGCCAAAAAGAGGGCAGAAGAAAGAACAGATGACAAAAGGGCTCCTGGCTGGGCATCCTCCCAAGCAGAGGAGCAGGAAAGGCGGCTGAAGGGCTGCAGGAAGAGCGGATCAGCTGCTGGAAGAACAAGGCTAAGGATGGGCTTCCAGCTCGTGAACAGGAAGACGCCTCTTCATACAAGCTTACGAAGCAGCACCCCTCGCGTCTGTTTGGAGAAAAGCCTAATGCTGGGAAAGATCGAGGGCAATAGAAGAAGGGGACGACAGAGAATGAGGTGGCTGGATGGAGTCACTGAAGCAGTAGGCGTGAGCTTAAATGGACTCCAGAAGATGGTAGAGGACAGGAAGGCCTGGAGGAACATTGTCCATAGGGTCGCGATGGGTCGGACACGACTTCGCAGCTAACAACAACAATGTTATATTACTTTCTGTGATCGTGTCTGTGGCTATTGTAGAACAAAAAGCAAATTAAAACCAGGACTAACAGCCTCTCTGAACGTTGAGAGGAAATAAATCAGAAGAAGGAAAAGTCTCATTAAAGGAATGTCTTCTGCAATTGATGAAATGGAAAATTCCAAAGGTTTCTGATCGTTTGCTCCTTGTTTAGTGTTCTCTTAGGGTTCCCAATCGAGGGGAATGCAAAACTTTGAACCACTGTAGCTGCCCCCGGATCTACTGTGGTCTCCTCATTTCCCACAACCCCGCAGGGGCTCATGCACTTAAGGGGGGGACCAGGATGGCAGACCTCCTCCGGTTCCGCAGTCCCTGCCGCCATCCGTCCCTGGGAAGCCAGGTGTCCATAGTCGGTGGTCATTTGCGATGCGAGTCCTCCCAGTTCCTCTGGATTAGTGACCGCCTTGGTCATCTGAAAGGATGGAAACAAGGATGAGAATCCTAGTTTGCAATGTTGCCTTGCAAACAGACTGAAAGACCTGATGGGGCTTTGGGAGATCCCACCTCCAATTTTGCTTGCTCTCTCTCTTGCTGCTAGCCTCCTCCAGTATCTTAACCTGTTTAATGGAGGGATTCTGTTGTGGTGTGAAGGTTGGGTTTTGACTTGTTCTGAACTGTCACTCCAGCTTTCTATTTTGTCCCTTGCAAAAGACCCCATTTCTGGGCATTTGCCAAGCAGATCTATCCTTTAATTAAAAAACGAAGCCATGAAGCGAGAACAGGCGGTGCTTCTCTTACCATCTCTTGAGCTGTGACTGCGATGGCCCTGCAGTATTTGACAACGGTGGTCTGGTAGTCCACAAAGGACCCTTTGGGATCGGAGGGTGTCCCTTCATCTAGCTGTATGGTGGAGAGGAAAGACTGTCAGCAAGGGAGAGTAGAAGACCTCAACCTGAGGCCCTTCAGAACCGTTGGACTACACATTTCATAATCAGCCCAGCCATCAGCTTCAGATTATAGGAGTGAGGTCCAACGCCACTGTCCATCACCTAGAAGATCTGACTGAGAATGACCAAGATGCAAGAAAAGGTTGAAGCAGCCCCATCTTTTTGGGTAGGACCACCCAGTTGGAGAACCAGTAGACTCATTTTCACCTGCCTGGAGGAGAAGGATGAAGGGCTGGGCATAGACGCATTTTCCCCAAATCCCCACAGTGTCCCTATTTCAACAAACAATAATACGAAAGCTGCTAGAAAAGATTATTATAATGCTTAAGAAACAAGTAAAGAATTTGGACGGTGGTCAGCCTAGTTTGAGCCTCCTTGAGAAAGCTGCATGGGTCCCCCACGAGAAGCAGCAATGGATCCAGAAGCTCCTTGCTCACCTTACTCATGGCTTCAGCAATGGAATCCACCATGTTCCCCACCATGCCTACTTCACTGGCAGCTTCATTCAAGGTCACCATGATGTCATCCACGGCTTCCTTCATGAGCTGTGCTGCTTCCAGGATAGCATCATGAGTGTGTGAAGCCTGGGAGACAGAACAGAGCCCCATCACCCTTTCCTTCCTGTACAACGCCATCATGCACGCAGAGCCCCCTCACGTGGGATGCTGCCGGGTTCCTGGTTCCTCTAGAAGCTGCAAGGAAGAGGACTCCTTCGGCAGCAAGTGGTTCTACAAAGGGCTGCAGTGTCTGCAGAATGGACCCCGTGGAAAGGACTTCTCTCCAAAAGGCTTTTTCCCACGTTGCTGCAACTGCCGCTCTAAAGGAGGGCAGGTACAACTTGAATTGCAAGCTTCCTGGTGTATCAAAGAGGAAATACAGCATCTGTACAGAGTGGGCTCAGTATTTAGTCAGAGGATCTTAGAATTGGAAGATACCACTGAGGTCATCAAGCCTGGCCCTCTGCACAATGCAGGAATGCAAATTAGAGTGATTTCAGCAGCAAAGGGAGGCCCATCCCCTCTCCGGATCATTGCTTCCACAGTCAAACTCTTCGTGATGTTTAGAATTTGCTCCCCCGAACATTGAAGTCAAAGCAGTTCTTGAAAAAGTTTTCAATCCCCCACTTCCCAAAAGTTTATTCCAAGCATCCTTTCTTTTTTTTTTTTTTTAAAAAAAGGCAGTTAGAACATTTTCTGCCCGAGCTCCTTGCGGAAGACCCTAATCAGACGGAGTTGATTACCAAAGGCTGCGTTTTTAATTAAAGGCCCTTGCAGAAGAGGCAGGAAAGGAATTCTCCAGGGCTCTCATCACATACCGGCGTCTGAAACGTGATTGCTCCCAAGGAGCGTATTTTAAGACTTGTAATATGCAAATCATGTTTTCTTGCTGAAATTTCCTTCTGACAAACAGGACGCATTTCAGGGAATAAGCAGGCTCTGGCTGGCTGCCCTCCATATATGTCAAACTAAACCTCCCATTATCCTGAGTTAGCCCAGGCTGGCTGGGAATTTGGGGAGTGGAAGCCCACCCATCTTCAGGTTGGCAAGGCTGAAAAACATCACACAAGATTCCCCACACCTGAGTGCAAGGGAAGAGTTGGATGAGGAGACTGTGCAAAGGAAGAAGAATGCAAGGTAGTTCTCAAGTTACGATGGTTACAACCTACAAACGTATTGGGCAGGTTCCATTACAGTGATAACTTGAGGATTACTGATGAACAAACCACCAACGTTATCCTGAAGCTGAAATGTTTCTTCCGGTTTTAAAAAAGATTCCTGCAAATACAACACCCGTTTGGAATTGATCTCCTTAATCTGCCCATTTAAAAAAGAAACACTGATTCCCGTTTCATTAGAAATCTGCCACGGCCTGAATCAAGGGCACCCAGAGCTCCCTTCCCACAGGCCCCCTCAGATCCCCTCCCTCTTCCTTGCTGGGAGGGCTTTCCCCCTCCCCCGGTATCTGCCCCACCCCCACCCTGCCCCACTGACCGATACCTTTGGGTTCCCCCCTCCTTCCTTGGCCGCGTAGAGCATCTGGAGGGCCGATTCCGCCAAGGTCTTGGTTTGATCCAACAGGTTCATTTGCTGCTGGTGGTTCATCAGTTTGGAGACGACGCCGACGGCCGCCAGGACCAAGGGCTCGAAGTAGCTGGAAACCTGCGTCACCTGAGGAGGGAAGGAGGCCGAGGGCTCAGACAAGCGAGGATTTCCCCTCCCCAGACCAGCCGTGCTGGGTGCTTTTCAACTGTGGCGACCTGAAGCTGGCTGGCTGGGGAATCTTGGCAGTGGAAGTCCACACATCTGAAACTTGCCCAGGTTGAGAAACTGCCATTTCCACAGTTCAGAAGACCCCGAGAACAGACCCCTGCTGCGTCCTGGGCCCCTACCTTGTGTCCAAGCTGAGCAGCCTCACCTCGGGCTGCCGTTGCAATGGGGTCGATGAGATGGCCAATTTCCTGGACAACGGAGGTCAGCTGTTCTTGCAAAGCCTGAGAGACCAACAACGATGGCTGTTATCCTCTTCTCACCATAAACGATCACAAAGCTGTTAAAAACAGCCCTGCTGGTGGAGGTTTTGGCTTCCTAGCTACTCCCTGGGCAGCTCCCCCAAAGGTGAACTCAACAGCCTAATCCCAAAGGAACTTCCTTCCTCCATTTGCAAACCACCATCGTTTCTATCTCTCAGATGGGCCAGGTCCGCTCATCTGCAGTGAGCAGCGAATGATGGGAAATTCTTCTGTTTATACCACAGTGCTGCCTGCCTCCTCCGTTCAGTCAGTGGCTCTCCCAATTTGCATCTGAAGGGGAAATGCACATATCTGGGGGAGGGGGGGGGGAGACCCGGTGTCCCTTACCTCCACAGAAATGTCATCCCTTGTGGCCAAGTTCTGACTAACGACAGCGAGGGAGGCTTGCTCGATGTCTCTGATGCACTTGTTAATGCCATCAATGGCGTAGTCGCACTCCCGCTGGCCCGGAGCTTTGTCCCTGCAGAAAACGATGGAATGGCCGCTCGTGAACTGGGCCTGCGCCGAGGACTTCCGGCACAGGGATTGCCATCTTCAGGATTTCGCCTTCTCGATTCCTCTCCTACCACCTTGCCTGGCTTTCTGCTTTGCACACCAAACTGGGCACCCAGGCCTCTTTGGATGCTTAGCGCAGGGGCCAGGTACACCATCATGCAGAAGCCAAAGGAGGGAAGCTCCACCTGATGGAAGTGATGAGGCTCTTGATGGACTCGGAGACGGTGTGCGAATGTCCAGCCAGGACAGACCAGGTGCTCGGGTCCTTGGGGTTGATGGCCAGCGAGCGAGCCGTCTTGATCAAGGAAGACGAGCTCTCCAGCATGGTTCGGGCGGAAGCCAGGATGGGCTCCTGTGCGCGAGAACCCTGGAAAGGGACCATCTGCTGAGCAAGAAGCTCCTTCGAGGCGTTTAGGCTTGCAAAGAAGGCTCCTCCTCCATCAACGTTGTCTTTGTGACTCGGGTGGTGGAACACAGCAGGCTATGCCCCCCCCCCGTCTCCGGGGAGGCCTGCTCTTACCTCAGCACTGATCTGAGCAGGAATGCTGACAAACTCAGGATTGGAGGCAAAGGCGGTCAGGTTTTCCACAGCTTCAATGAGCGGAGCAGCGGCGGTCCGGCACTTGTGGCGATTCTCTTCTGAAAAGTCTCCATCCAAAGCCTAACGAGGAGGAAAAAAATGTGGCTTAGATCTCAATTAAAATAATATGGATAACACAGCCAGGGAAAGGATAAAAAAGCAGCTGAGGTCTGCTCAACCGTGAACCCAAAGCATTCAAGAAGGTCGCTAAGTCCCCTCTTTCAACGGGAGCTGCTGATGGTATTGGATGAGCGTTGGGCTCAAATCCTCCACCAGACTCCTCCTTCGGTGCTCTTCGGCGGGGACGTCGTCTCTTCCAGGCTCCTTCAAAGGAGCTCAGGTCCCACGGCAGACCGCAGGTTGCCTCATACCCCCTGTGCCACGCTTAGCCACGATGGAGTGAATATCTCGGTGGGCCGATCTGCTTCCCTCCAGTTTCTTTCTCCTTTGGAACCCCACTTCTTTCCGCCCATCATCTTTTTCGCCGAGTACAAGCAGCGACAGGAGACGCTCCGTAGGTTCCTTTCAGGCTGCAAAACCTGATTCGTTTCCTCCAGGCTTTCACTGAAATATTATCTGCGTTTTCTTTCCCGTTAGTTAAATGTTTAGATTTGGCTTGTTTGGCATTTCTGTTTTTATCAAAACTAGCTTATTTTTCATCATTGCTAAAGACCAATTTGGGATTTTAGGACCTGTTTTGATCCTCCCACTCCGAGCCTCACTGAGAAAGCGATTGGCACTCAAACCGATTGCAGAACAATGGAAAGGATCACCCCCAATAGGAGGCCTGAAAGAAATCTCAGGATAAAGGCAGAAGTTTTAAAAAGCTGTTTCCCCTCTGCCTCGAAAGACCACCCGCCACAGCACCCACTGTGCAAGCCTGGTTTCTGCCTTTCTACAGCTTCCCCCAAACCAGGTTCTCTTCCTGTAACACGAGAACAGGGAACCTCCGGAGATGATGGGCAGAACCGGTCCGCTACACGGCCCTGGATGTCCTGAGAGACTCAGAAAGATCGGCCCCTGCGTGCCCCCTGCGGCCACACACACACACACACACACACACACACACACACCGGCAGACGTGGAAACAACTTTCTGGGGCGGGGGGAACAGAGCTTCTCCTTCAAAGCCCCCCATTTCCTCTGTTGGAGGGTTCAAAGGGATCAGGGCTCTCCCCCACCTTGATGGTCTTCACCAGGTTGGCCGTGCTGTTGGCCACCTCCTTGGCCGACTGGACGAAGTGCCTCTTGGCCACGGGGTTGGCCGTTTTGGACGAAGCGATGCGGCAGGCGTTGCACAGGGCGGAGGTGTGCTTGGCCACGATGGTGGCTGCCGATAAGACCTGAAATGGACACCGGGGGATCAGGGCTTTGCACAGCGGAAGTCCAGGGGGTGACCCCCAGGCGAAGGTCCATCTTCTTCAAGCGCCCGGGGCAGCAACGGTCTGAACTGCAGCCCTTCCTCCAGGCAGTGAAGAAGAAGCTGAGGGCTCTCCGTCTTGGATCACTCGACGGAGGCTGCTTGGGGGAGCAAAGCTGGGAGGCACCATGTCGAGGGCTGCCCAAGGGCAAAGGGGAGTCGGAGAGGTGTGACTCGGAAGCCTTTGCGGGAGGGGCCGGGCTCCCACGGCCCACCTCCCAGCTCAGATCTAGGCCCCCTGTAACCCGGGAAGGGGGGGCATTACCTGGGACGGACTGCTGGCTGGATCCACCAAGTTCTGGCAGGCCATCTGGATGGCCTGGTTGGCACGGGCAAACTGGATGGGATCCACGAGGCCCTGTTGCCCAGCCTGGCTGTTGGGGTCCGAGATGCCCACCAGGTAGGCAGCCTAGGCGACAACCAAGAGGGGGGCTTCAGCAAACTGCGTGAAACGGGCCATTTGCTAAGCCCCTTTCGGGCAATAAGGCCAAATGGACTCAACACCAAGTAAAACCCACCTGAGCTGCTGCTTCGGTGAGACCGCAGAGCGCCTTGGAGGCCACCCCCACACACTCCCCGAAGACGGGGAGGTCGCCGGTCTTGGCGTTCTGGGAGATACCGGCCATGGCTTCCCCGAGCACCTTCGGAAAGAGGCAGGGTGAGAAGACCCACCGGCCCTTTGTTGGAGAAGAGGCCGTCCAGCCTTTCCCCGCTTCTGGAAAGAAGAGCTGCATCTGGGGCCCTCTCTACCGCCCCCCCAAGGCTCTGCTGCCCATTGCGCCACGTCCACCCGGATGGATTTCTCAGGAAGAGATTTGGGAAGAGCTACCTTGGAATTCTCCATGACGCCTTCAATGCAGTCGAAGTACGATTGGTCGCTCACGGGGTCACTGGGATTTTCCAGCATCTCCTTCACGGTCTGAAAGGAGAGACCAGCCCACCCCAGGTTGGCCATGCAGGGAAGACCACGGTCAGTCTTCCTGGATCGTGGCTGGGCCATAAATCCCTCCCCCCAACTCCGGTCCCCTCGCTGCTCAGGCTGGACGGACAGGAATCCACCCCTCATCCAATTGCTCAGAGGGGCTTTGCTGCAAAGTAGACAAAACAAGGCAAAAATCCTCCCTGGGGAAGCCCAGGAGCTGCAGCCACGCGGCCCCCACTCTCCAACCCCACAAAACTGCCCGGAAGGGTAACGTTGCGGCCAAGGGCTGACCTCCAATTCCCGGAGAGCGTTGTCGCACTCCTTCTGGCCAGGCGCTTGCTGGGTGCACAGGGTGATCAGCTGGTTGATGCTCTCCGTGACTGCCCTGTGGGAGGAGGAAAGGGGAGCGGCTGAAGACCCCGGAGCAGCCCTCCAGCCCATCCTTCTGGAGCTGCCTTCCGGCCCTGCCATCCCAGATGCTCCTCACACTTGTGGTGCTGGCCAATCCCCCCTCCCTCCCTCCCTCCCTCCTCTACTTTCAGCCCCCAAGGTGCCTGGAAGGGAGGCTGGGCTACGGACAGAGTGGACTCGAAGCCACTCTGGACGGACAACAGACTAGGAGGGCTCCTGTGGGATCCCATCAAGGAAACCACGCAGTTGGGTCACCAGCCGTCCCCCAGCCACCCCCCTCCAGTCTCCTCTTCCCATCTGCTCAACGGAGGCCAGTCAGGAGATGAAACACCCACCAGCACTTGCCAACTGCCTGCCCTGATACTCCGGCACCCAGCCCAGGCCCGTCACGGCCCTCACCTGGCAGCAGCCGCTAAGAGGTTCTTGGCGTTGGGAGCGCCGGGGTCCACCGACAGAGACTTGGCCGCCAGAAGCAGCTTGCTGGAAGCCATGGAGATGTTCTTCAGGTTCCCGATGACTTGGATCTGGTCCTCTTTGGTCTGTGGGGCAGAGACCGGGCACCACAGGGGCTCACTGCTCGGGCCGAGAGCCGAGTCCCCCAACTCTACTCCTGGCTCCAGCAGCATCGGAGGGAGCGCTGCTTGGCCAGGCGGTGCAGAAGGAGACCCAGATCCCCACGGCGGGCAAGGGCCCCCAGCTGAGCAGGCAAGGCTTTGACAATCGGGCCTTCACTGGGAAACCCAGCCCCGAGGGCAGCCCCCAGCTCTGCCTGGCACCGGGAGCCGACAGTCGCCAGCCACAGCTGGTCCAGCGGCTGCCCTGCCCAGCAAATCCGTCCGGGACTGGAAGGGTGGGCCAGTCAGGCTGCAGGCTCCGTCCTCAGGCGGGAGGAGGCCGAGAGGGCAAACCCAGACGGGGGGCTTCCAGCCGTTGTGCTGAAGGGGACGAGGGAGATGCAGGGGCCCTCCTAGAGCCCTAGGGCCGGCCCGTCCCCACTGGGCTAACTCTCTGCGGGCCACTATGGGATGCTGCGAGGCCCAATGCTTAGGGTGTGGCGATGACACCTGAGGGGAGCAGCTGGGAGGCTTGGCAGGGGAAAAGCAACGGCACCACCCAGGGAAGGATGATTTAATTCCTCCTTTGGTGTCCCTCCAACCTGCCCAGGGCCTCAGCACTTGGTGCCTGGGCTTAAACGTGATTAGACAGCTAAATAGGATCGGAAAGGAGACCACTAGGAAATCCCACAACAGTAGATTAGACTCAGACAACATCCCAGAGAAAGGATGAGGCATATTGTGCCCTAGAAAGTTGCATGGGTGCATAGAAACAGAGTTTGACTGGAGGAAACCCTCTTCTTTTCAAGAACGGAGGCCCCCAGAATGCACCCTTCCAGCATCAGCTCTAGCAGGACAAGCCGAGAGAAGCAATGCTTGCTTTCTGCCAAGCAGGGGGAGGCAGGGGGGGCACCTACCTGAGCTTGGCCAGCCATCTCAATCCCCGCGTCGAGAAACTCATCAAAGTCCTCGCTGAACTTCCCCGAGGCGGCTGCCAGCTCCCCGCTCTGACCCCGCGTGGAGTGCACAACCTCCCCAGCCGATTGGTTCAGGTCGGCCGCTGCCTGGTTGAGCTCGCTCTGCGCCTCCTGGAAGGACTTGGAGCTGGGGGGCAGCTGCAAGGGGAGGGTGGGATTAGGAAGCCGCGGCTGTGCCTGGCACACCACCAAGCCCACGGGTCCTGCCTCCTGCCTTCCACAGCGCTACAAGGGGGGGCCAGGAAGCACAGATGGTACTAGCCAGGGGAAGAATTTGTGGCTTCTGCTTCAGTTGCAAACACTCCCGCCTCGTTCTGGGCGATGCACCACCTTTTATCCCATCATCGTTTGGAAAAAAAACAAACCCAAAGCACTTGAGGGGACACCACCGCTCGCACTGACACAGCCGGCCAAGGGGCTTGCAGGAAGCAGGGGCCACGGGGGAAGCTGCTCACCGATTCCACCAGCAGCTTCTTACTGGATTCACCGATGCTCTTCAGGGCCACGTCCACGTCCTTCTGGCCGGGAAGGCAGTTGACGCAGTTGTTCAGCGAATGTGACACGGCTTTTGCCACCTTTCCGAGACACACAGCAAGGGGGGGGAGAAAGGAATCAAAGGAATGCAAACAGCCCCAAGACCCCCAACCCGCCTTCCTGAGGCTCTGACAGCTGCCTGCTGGGGAATAAACCCCTTTGATGGATCAGGCCCCAAGGCCGCTGGGCCGCTGGCGGGACCCAGGCTCTCTGAAGCCCAGGACGGCCAGGGAGCAGACTCACAAGCCAGGATCTCGAGTAAACCTGGTTCCAGCGGTAAACAATGTAGTTTCAGATGGAAGGAGAATTCTAGGGATTCAGGGGGTGGTGGTCTTGCATTTGGGGGGAAGGGAGAATAAAAAGCTCAAGATGACAGCCAAACACGCACAAATGTGGGAGTAGCTTCAATGGCTCCATTCTGGCTTGACCATTTAGACCACAACCTGCAGACACTCCTGCAGTGAGGGAGGCAGATGGGGGGGGCGGGGAGGGTGCCGAGCAGCAGCCGGACAAGCAACCAGAGCCACACGACCCCCTTTGCCAGGTTCTGACCCGGGCGGCATTTGGAGCAGGGCGAGCGGCAGCCCCCTCCTCTCCTGGGGGGCCTCCGGCTGCCCTCCACCCACCTGGGCTAGCCTCTGCTGACTCTCTGCGTCCCCCGGAGACACCAGGGCCTGCTTGGCCTCCTGGATGAGCAGAGCGGAGCCCTCCATCACGTCCCACGCCGAGTCCAGCATTGCCTGGGCCCCGGCTGGGTCGCCTGTGGATGCGGCCACACCCCGCGCAGCTTGTGCCAAGGTCTTCAGGGCCTGGGCCGTTTCCCGGGCAGCCACCCCTGCGGGGAAGAAAGCAGGGAAGTCCGGTCAGCAGCCTGCAGGCTGGCACTGTCTGTCCCAAGGAGAAGGCGAGAAGGCCGGATCCGGTGAGGCCCGGCTTTGGTTTCGCCCGGTGGCCAGTGGGCATCTCAAGGGCTGCCAGCAGGAAATGCAGCCGTTCACTTCCGCGGAGAGATTTGAGGGGAGGCTGAGTTTCTCTCCCCTGCTTACCAAGCCCACGGAGCGTTCATCTTTAGGAATACTTTGCAAACTTCTACAGATTGTTCTCAACAATAATACTGGTTTGCCTCTACAAGTCTGTGGCTCCTTGCGTGGGCCAAAACCGTGAGGTGAGATGACCGGGTGAGGCAGTGACCACCCCTTGGCCACCCTGGGGGGGGGGGGAAGGGAGGCTGCCAGGGCAAGGAGCCTTTGTACCTGTATAGTCTTCATTGCCTTGGGCAGCACAGGTGAGCAGTTGCGCCATGGAGGAGCCGACAGCTTTGGAGGTGCTTCCCAAGTCCTGGGCGCATTTTTCCAGCTGAGGGAGACAAACGGCCTGGTGATCAGTGACCTTCCCAGCTGTGGCAAGGGCCGACTGGTGGCACCCTCGGTGACTGGCACAATTCCCTTCCCACAAGTGGTGGTGGCCCCCCAATATTTCAACTCTCCCACAGAAAGGAGCATCTTCTCCACATATCTCTCTCTTCAATCACGGCTTTTATGAACCGCCGGCAGGACTTGGCCATTAAAAGGCAACCTCTTAAGTGGAATGAATGCCAATCCTTTGCATCTTTCCTCCGAGTTAAATTTTGCTGTTTGAATGGAGCTGGTTTCCCAGAAATTACTCCATTGTGGTTTACTCTCTTAAAACGTAACTTGTAAATCCTCCTGGTTAACATGGCCATAAAATTGAAAAAAGCGTTCACTTCTCAGTCTACCCAAGACATCTGAGAGGAGGGGAACTCTTTGGACCTGCATGTGCCATAAGCGGAGAGAAGCAGCCACCCTTATGAACTGCCCAAAGGGAAGGAATTGAACATATATTTAAATGCAAACCTCCCTCCCCCCCGCAAATTTTTTTAGTCTGGTTAGTACACACATTTTTTTAAAAAAGCAATATAAGCCTTGTCTGATATTCTCCGTTTACCGTTTCTCCCGGAAGAGGCTTCAACTGTCCGTCCAGGGCCGCCATCTTTGCATCCTGCAATTCGTTTTTGAGCGTCTGGACCGTGTTCAAGGCCGAGTCGATCTCCATGGGGCCACAGGCCTCGTGTGCCTAAGCGCAAGACAGATGAACAAGCACATCCCCACGAGTTTCTCACCACAAGCGCAAAGCTCCTCCAAAGGTGGGGGGGCTGATGGGAAGGAATCCTGGGGGGCTCCTCCCACCCCACAAGACTCGGGGGGGGCCCGCTGGGCTTCTGCCCACCTTCTGAGAGGCCGTCCTCAGCTCCGCCAGGCTGGTGGCCAGATTCTTGGCACACTGGCTCAACTGCATGGCTGCCGCCTGGTCAGTCACGGTTGGCACGGCTGCTTTGGCCGAAGCCACCATTTTGCTCCCTGGCTGTTGAAAGAAAGACCAGCCCGTTGGCCTCTGGCAGAGCGAGCCCCTGCCCACCCCACGCCCGCCTTCCAACTCGCATACCTGGAGGAAGCTTTGGCTGGAGTTGATCAAGGTGAGTTGGGCTCCCAGGTCCTCCGCCTGCGCTTGGCTCCCTCGTACCCCTTGCACCAGCTGTGGAATGTGGTCGGCCACGTTCTGCCCAGAGGAGGAAGGAAGGAAGGCGGGCGGCTTGGCTCTCCAACTGGGCAGCTCGAGGCCAGCCCCACCTGGACAGCCCTTCCTATACCCGAGCGGACAATG
This sequence comes from Vipera ursinii, assembly GCF_947247035.1. Classification (NCBI taxonomy): domain Eukaryota; kingdom Metazoa; phylum Chordata; class Lepidosauria; order Squamata; family Viperidae; genus Vipera; species Vipera ursinii. Next base: position 20,273,560 of record NC_139524.1, on the reverse strand, counting down.
GTGCAGAGCTGGCACAACACGGGAGGAGTCGCTTGATGGGCTGGAAACCGGGACTGTGTTAAGTCCAGCCAGGTCAGGATTCAGTGGCTGGAGGTTGCCGCTTTGCCTCCAGCCCTCTGAGACCCAGGCAAACAGGTTGTGTGAATGAGGCCTCAGAGTGCTGAAGGGACGCAGCTCACCCGGAATGGATTTCGCGACTGGAGCAGCTTCCAACCCACAAAGACCCGGCTGTCTAGGCTTTCGGCTTGGGATTATTTACAGAGCGTTTTCTCGGGATTCAAGAAGCCGAGTCTGGTTATGGGCGTGTTAAAGACACCAGGGGGCTCCTCTTCACCCTTTTGACTTCTTCCCGGTTCGAGCGACCTTACCTTGCAGCTCTGGACAAGCTGCTGGTGGGCTGCTGCGTTCTTGTTTGAAATGGCGGCGTTCTGCGAGGCTGCGATGGTTTGCGTGGCAGCTGCGGCTGCCTGTTTCGCTGCCACCTGCAAGGAGGAGGGTCTGGAAAGCCTTGGAGGGGCAAGCGAGAAGGGGGGGGTCTGGCCAGCAGACGAGAGCGGGTGGGGATTTCTTACACTCCGTTTTCCCAAAGCTTCTATCCACTAACCTCTAAAACCGCCTTCCCCGACCAGGTGCCCTCCAGATGTGCTGAGGCTGCGACTCCCTTTGGCTCTGCTAGCTGAGAATGCCAGGAAGGGCAACCCCGGCGCAGCTGGAGGGAGGCAGACCGAGAGGGGGAAGCAGGAACCTCTTCATTCCCCTGCGGGACCCGCTCAGGACCTCTTCCCAGCCTAAGAGGAACCCAAGCGGCCGGCTTGGACCGGGAGAATACGGATTCACCGGTGACCCTGGAGGCCCTCCTTCTCCTGGAGAGAAGCACCAGGTGGGGAGGCTTTGGAAGAACCACCAAGAAGGGAAGGTTGGCAGAATTTACTCAGCCCTGAAAAGCGAGAACGTTTCCTTTCTCTTTATGAACACACACAGTCATTCTGGACGTTGGCGCTCAGGGAAGCCCGCTCCTCTGCTTGCCTTTTGCAGGCTGGTTTCAGGCTGACACGCAGCCTCCGTGCAGGGTGGGCCCCAAGTCCAGGGCTGACCGGCCTGGCAAGACAGGCATTCTCTTCCCCAGCTGTGTATCGGCACCGATCCGGTAGAAGGGGGAGGAAGCAGCTGTCTGAAAGTTTTGGCCTGGCTCAGGCCAGGCAACAACTCAGCCAAGGAGAAAGAGGGGACCCGCCAACGGTCTCACCTCCAGTCGGTTCACAATCTTCTTCTTAATGGCGTTCTGGGCAGCTGCGTTGGTGGCCACCCGGAGCCCTTCGGCCGCTTCCCGCAGCCGCTGCTGCTGGTCCTCATTGTCCGGGTTGGCAGCAGCTCCCTGTGGGGGCAAATCGCAAAGACGAAACTTGGAGGGCTCAGGCCCATCCCAGCCTTCACGTTATGGGGAAGCCGCCTCTGCCCCAGGACTGACTTCATCTTGTCGCCCTGCCGCCCCCCCCCCAAAAAAAGTAAGCACCAGCAGTGAGCCTTTCTCGACAGCCACACGGTGCACGTGGGGTTTTGTGGTACCTTTGCAGCTTCTACCATCCGGGCAGTGGAATCAGCAAGAAGTTTGGCAGCTGCCAGGAGCTTCTTTGAGTTTTCCATGTCGATTTCTGCCTCGGCGTCCGACCGCATGGCGTTCACCAGGTCTGACGTTGCTTGCGCCAACACCCTGGCCTGCCGCACCATTTCCCCTGCAACCGGATTGAAAATGCGCCTTCTTTCCATCTCTCCGGGCCCATCTCTGACCCTCTCCCGGGCTCTGATGATTCCCAAGCTCCACCAAGCCCTCTCCTGGGCTGGCGTGGAGAGACATTCCCCTTGCAGAAGGTGCTCAGGGCCCCCAAAGGCCAGGGAAGCGAGTGCCTCTATGTCCGAGGCCCTCCTTAGCCTGCAGGAGGCACCAGGCTCGATTTCTGGCTCTACCAGTTGAGGGAGGGACGGATCTGGCAGCCAACATGGCTGGAGGACAAAGAGTGGGCAGATGTGCTCCTTCCAGACAGAGTGGGCCGGAGTGTCAAAAGACGTCAAGGTGATAGCCACCAGGGCAGATCAAGAGGGAGGGAGGGGGCGTGGTTCAATTGTGTGACTGGACCTTGACTTTTCTGAACCCCCCCCCCCATGAATGCTCCTGTGCATAACTCCACCAGTCGCCCTCAGAGCAGAAGCAGAGCGAAAGGGCAGCTGGGCAGGAGAGCTTACCGGCGTCCCCCATGGAACTGAAGATGCTCTCGGTCACGTACATGATGGTGTCGGTGGCCTGATCGTAGCGTCCAATGGGCTCCCCCCGGCTGGCAAACTGGCGGACGTGCTGCAGGAGGTCATTCAGGGCCTGGCTGACCACACTGGCCGCTGCGCTGACTTGCTTGAGCAGTTCAGTGTCATCCGTGGCAGCCTGGCACGCCTGCACACAGTTCTCCACGGAGCGATCCACCAGCTTCCCAGCTTCAATCAGCTGCTCCTGACACACCGGGGAGCTGATGGTGGGACTCACCACCTGCACCAAAGCACATCCAGCCACGCGAGGTGAGCGGCATCCGGCCTGGGCAGGGCTGTCTGACTGCCACAGCAGGGGAGCGGCTCTTTCGCCCTCATGACAAACTGGCCAATGGACCACGGCTGTCCCGAGGTCCACCCAGCTCTCCACTGGCGGGCGATATCACAGAAGCTAGGTCTATCTCATCCACCCTGGCTTGCCCACCCCTCCCTGGACGCACCTTTGCACAAGCCACCAGCTGCGAGGTGGAGAGGGCGCACTGTGTGGCAGCCGCGATCACCCGGTTCTGCAGAACGGTGTCCTCGGCCACCTGAGCCACGTTCTTGGCCTTCAGCACCAACATGGCAGCAGCATTGGCCACAGCTTTGGCCAGGCTCATCAAGACATCCTGCGGAAGAGGAAGGTGGGAAAGAGGGTTGAGCCACGAGGAGAGGTATGGAAATCGTAAACGGGGGAGCGGGGTTCAATCCCTGAAGAATAAAGGGTCCGGGGAGCTTTACCTGGAAACGTTCGTCCGTCTCATTCTCCCCGATCTGCCTGAGCAGCTCCCCGCTGGCTTGGCCGATGCTGCCGGCTGCGGTCAGAACAGTCTGGCGAGGCTGGAAAGAGAGAAAATTAGGAAAGATGATCACACTGCCTGAGGAAGAGAAATTCTCAAGCTGCTGCCCTTCCACCGAAGCAAAGTCCTCCCTATGGATGGTATAGTAAGAACCAGGGGGCAACCGGGCAGCCTGCTGCCATTCTGCCCTACGGCCTCACCTCTCCTGATGTCGGTTCCACCGCTTTGAGCAGGTTTGAAACGGCCCCTGCCAGGGTCCGAGCGGCCTTCAGGAGGTCCTCCCCACTTCCGACTTCGTCGTCCATGAGGGCCGCCAGCAACTTGACCCCCTTGGACATCTCCGTGAGGTTGGAGGAGATGGTGGTGATGGCACAGCCCACCGCTGTGTAGTCTGTGTCAACCGGGTCCCCTGCCAAGCAAAGCAGACCAGGAGATGCCCAACTTCCAAAGGCGTTGCGGAGGCCCACACTTTCTTATACCGCTAGGGCCTGGTCTTTGCGGGACCGGTTGTTGTTGCTGTTTAATGTTTCAGAGGATCCTCTGCTTGGGCACAGAGCACCCTTTGGGCTCCTTGCAGGCCACGGGGATACTCCCGAATGCGCCACTGAAATGGGAATGCTGACCAAAGCAAACTCAGCAGGTGTTTCCTTTAGAACCTTGGAAAGATACACGATACACTCACAGGACCATTACTGAGCACGCAGCCTCCTTACCTGCTGTAAGGTTCACAACGGAAGCTGTCCCTGCAGTGATTGCATCAACTTGAGAGTGTATTTCATGTTTTGACTCGTCCACTTTGTTCTGGACCCAAACTCTGGAAGCCTGGAGAAAAAGGCAGATGCCGAATTAAAAGAATGCAGGACATCTTCTAACTTCTAGGTTTGCTAATCCTCAGAAACCTTCTCCATCCTGGTGACCATCAGACAGAGAGGCACCTGCTAGGATTCTTAGCAATTACAAAGTGAGTGAAGGATTCTGGGGATCCTGATGTATCTGGAGAGACTCAGCTTAGGAAGGGCTCCCTTAGACAGGACTGTTTGATTGCCCACTCTATTTGCTAAGGAGCATCCCTGGAATACTCAATATTCAGGGGTCCCCAAGGACAGATGGAGCTGACCCCTCAAAGAAAGGCAATTATTTCACACAGTTCCCCTGTGTCAGGCTTGCTCTTCCTGGGGGAAAGAAGTGCTATCGGACCTTGGAAGGGCCGACTCACACATGGATAACCGAGGACTTTCCTACAAGAGACACAGAAAATGGCCAAGATGGGGCTGTTTAGCTCATAGGCACGAAAGCATTTTGAAGCACAGAAGGGCTGCTGAGAGAGCCTGAATGTGGAGAACGAACAGACATCCCAGGCCAATGATGGTTTTGGGGAGATGGTCTTCCCTTTCCCCCCAAGCCAACTGACCATGTCATTTCCTAAAGGCGGAAGGTCATCGACTTGGGTGAGGTCTGCCTGCGTCTGCTGGACGGCCTGCATGCTGGTGTTGATGGTGCCCATCAGGGCCTGTTGGGCCGAAGTCTGAGGAAAGCCAAGCAAAGTTCAGCAGATCTTCTCCTGCCGAGGGACCAGGAGCCCACCCTCGCTCAGAGGGGGAGGGGAGGGGCTTACCAGAGGGGGCATGTGGGCCCTGTGCATCTGACCGACCGTCACCTGCTGCTGCGGGGAAGGCATGCTGCCCACATTGAAGATCTCTGGGCCGGTGGAGCCCGAGCGCATGATGGCTGGAAGCGCCACGGAGCCGTGCTCCACCTTTCCGGTGCGGTTGAACTGCTGCTGCAGTATTGTCGACCTGCCAAAGGAAGGGAAGAACCAGGCTGGGAAGAGCGTTCCTTGCCCTCCCTGATCCTTCCCTTGGGGGACAGTCGAATGCTGCTCTGTTCCTCTCCAGCACTTCTCCCATGGCTGGGCTGGTCCACCAGCTCCAATTCCACCCCCTCAAGGTCTGATGAGCTGCTCCTGGCCCCGTAAAAGCTTGCACCCTCTTATGGACTTGGTATCTGACACGTCCCAATAAGGTGGACAGCATTTGAGAGATGCAAACTGCAAAATGGAAGGAAGGCCTTGGAGATGAGAAGAAGAGCAGCTCTCATGAAGAGGAGGTGAGGCTTGGAATAAAGGAGCACGACAGCTCACGGGATCTGCCACAAAGACCTGCCAGTATAAAAACCAGTCCTCTTCCACGTACTTTTTGGGAGAGACAGATTCTTCTAGCATAGTCGATTCTTCATCTCCTTCCAGCCCAAAGCGATCCTTGCTTTGCTTCTGCAGAAAAGGCAAACGCAGGTTTTCAGTCCCTTCCTGTGTCTTGTGAAAGCATCTCCCCTTTTGCAAACGGGTCTGAACACGCAGCCACTCAGGAATCCACTTGGGGCTCTAATCCCAGGCCCTTTGGCTTGCCAGAGAGTCTTCTGGGCAGTTGCCCCAAGGCCTAGGTCACGGTCAGGGCAATTCCCTACCACCAGCGCCTATGATGCCCTGCCCACCAAACACCGGCCAGGGCGGAGGCTTGAGACTGGGAATGAAAACAGATTTAACCCTCACCTCCTCGCGTGACCTACATACATGGAATGGAATGGCAGCAACAGGGAAGAGAAGCCCGAGGCCCCCTCTCGCCCCCAACCCAATGCCCCCGTCCCCCCCCTTGGCCGTTTGGGGGCAGGTGGCAGGGACGGCTGCCTGGATGCAGAACTAAAGGCTGTGGCTCTTCCTTCACGTTCAAGGTGACTGGAGGAGCACCTGGGCCCTCCCAGCAGAAGCTGAAGGGCTTCACCTTCTTGAGGATGATGTCAATGTAACCAGCGATCAGCTGAGAGATCTGCTCTCCTTCAGTGGTCTGTACTGAGTAGTAGCTTTCTTGGTACTCCCCAAAATCCTAAGGGAAGATACAGCACCGTTTGCACCAAGATTACACCCAGTTTGCCACCGGGAAACTTTTCTTCTGCTTCTCTCTCACCACCACGAATTACCAGGGTGAAGCTTTTGGGTGAGGCCGCCCAGCGTTTCACCGTGGTCAGAGGCCACTCCTGCAAGACTTCCTTGGTCTTTTCATCCACACGCATCACGGACTCCTTGGTAATTCCTAGCAAACGGGGGACCAGTTTGTTCTTTCCTTTCATTTTCTCCTGTGGAGGGGAAAAAAACAAAACAAAATTTGAAAGAACGTAAGACGACTCCCGAGGATCGATCCAGCGGAAGGCCTGTCTAGTGCAACTTTGGTGTTCCTCAGAAGCCAAGCAGATGGATCCTAGAAGCTCATCAAGAGGGCAGTTGCACAATGGCACCCAACAGGAGGTAGGAAGCAGTCCTGAAGTGCAGCAGCAAATCTGAGCCAGGCCCTTCCTGGACTTTGTGACTGAATCTCCTTTTACCACTCTCAAAAAACTAAATCTATTATTGCATCGGAGAGCAGCAAATTCTACGGTTTAATATGTGCCGAGAAGCCCTTCCTTCTCTTGGTCCTGAATCTCTTGCCTTGAGGGCCAGACGAGGCTGCCCATATCCCAACCCCCTTTCCTACATCACCCATGACCCCCTGGACCCCCGTCCTCTTTCCCCTCCCCCAAAGCAAAGCCTTTCCTCCATGACCCACTGCCCAAGTCCTGAGTCCATCGGTGAGCCCTTCACTTTGGCTCACGGCTCCAGAAAAGGGGCTCCTGGCATACCTCTAGCTCGTGTTTTTATGTTAAAATAAGTTAATTGGGATAATGGACACCGATCTTGATCGTCCCGGGTCTCCTTAGAACATGAAGGGTCCAGCAACTAAATTTTGAGGAATCGCAAGCAGTTGGCCTTCAATAAAAAAGTGCAAAAAGAGAAAATCATGTCTGCTATTATAATTCATCCCCATTCCCCAAGTTACAATAATTCATGCAAAGCAGAGAGGATTAAATGTTTGGAGCATTCGTTAAACAGCTCTGGTTTTCAAATTCTCTGCTTTCCTCCCCTCATAAATTGATCACAGCCAGACATCTCGCACTGCTGTTCCAGAAATGACTTAATTGACATTTGCTTCAAACAGCCCTAAAAAAAGGGAGAGAGTTCAAGGAATGCAATATGTGTTTTTAATTGAATGAACCCCAGCATCTCACTGCAGTAAAAATAGTTGTCTTCCTCAAGTGCCCCATGGTGCCAGTTGGAAGTCACCTGTTAGGAGAATATCGAAGGAATCTGAGTGTGAGAAAAAACACGGCTTAATTCTGTTGCAGCATTCTGGGAAAATCACTGGTGCACAAATTGCTCCTTTGCACCTGAAAGGAAATGGCTACCACAAAGCGCCACTCCGCTAGCAAAGGGCACCTTCTCAGTCGGGAGAGGGAGGATCTCCCGTAAACGGGAAGCGTGAACGGCTCAGCCAATGCAGAACTTGTTTAGCTGATTTTTCAGGGGGGGGTCCAAGAACAGCAATTAAGAACGATCAGCCAAGTTCACACTACAGATTCACATTTGGCCCAGTTCAATATCAAAAGGTAAAGAGGCGTCTGTTTCCTTCGCTCTCATTTAGTTTTATGATGAGGTGCCAAAAAGTCACTTAGGCTTGGTGAAGTTGTGATTTCTCTAAGTTAGAGGTGGGCAACTCCGGCAACTTTAGGACCTGCGGACTTCAACTCCCAGAATTCCTGAGCCAGCATGGTTGCCAATCCCTGCTCTAAACCTACTCATGTTTGGACTAGAAAACTCAGATTTGACTTTATGATAATGCAACTTTGCTTCCCACATCTGGCTACATGATGACAAACCCAGTCAAATTATTCATATGTTCTTGGCATCAGAATATTATGGGGTTAAAAAAAAGATACCAGTCCAGACCAGGAAGTGATGTTGGCCAAGACCTTAACTCTAAACCCTTTGAGTTGAAAAAGGTGCAAACTCTTTAGCCGGGTCTTATGAAACATATTCGTCACCGTTGCAAGCATCAGCCATTGAATCTAACTCAGTACATTTAATTCAAGTCCAATTCCTACCTTCACCAGGAAAAAGGAGACTCCATAGGTCCTCAGAGATCGGGCCAACTTAACGTACTTCACTTTTGCCTCGATTTCAGTCATCTCTCCACAATTCTTGTGTTCCTGTGGTGAAGAGGACTATTTTTGACAAGCTGAAACCTCCTAGGAGAATGCCTCAGCCACAGTGGAACAGGCAAACTTTCAAGGTACTGCTAGAGAGAGAGTAACCTCTGAACGTTCTACTTTATTTGCTTATCAAGATCCATAAGCTGACATGTCTCAACAGACCAGGATATGAGCTGAAATTGGCCATCTTCTCGTTTTCTGATCTTCCTTTCTCAGCCATGCCACATTCTCTATCGTCTGGCCCACGGCCTACAGCCCTTCCTCGCTCAACCTGTCATCTGAGAGAGTCAGTGTGTGTGTGTGTGTGTGTGTGTGTGTGTGTTTTGTTTTCACTTCTGCAGCTCATGTCAGCTTTCATTAACCTCTGAGGTTCCAGTGATATTTCAAGGATGCGAGATTCACACATGCAAAGGTATTTATTTCCTCAGCCCTTGGAAGACAGGTGTCATCTTGCCTCCATAGGCCTTTTGAAAGAGTTTTGCATCAAATTTTTGACGCTTGGCACCTTCCAGGATATAGCTTATATAGACGGCCAACGTCTGTACTATCCAGAGCAGAAAATGGGATTTTTCCCCCAAGCTGACCTGGATGTTCATAGCATCACTTTATACTTCCCACTCCAGGCCAATCATAAATGTTGGTTTGGGTGCAAGGGGATGCTCACCTTGTGTTTAGATCGAACCAGATTAGGCAGCTGATTGCAACTTGGAGGAGAGGCTGCTCCCTATGCCAACTAATTAGCAGACCAGATGTCAAAAGTCTGCTTCCCATCTGGAACCTTTCCTCCCTAAACATGAATCTCATAACCCTTAATAACAAATACTGAAGCCCGGAGTAAAGTTGTTTGTATATTTTGAATAGATCTGAGACTGGTATCTGCTCTGTTCTGTTTGATAGGAGTTGTTGAAGTGACTTTAATTAGTATTTTGTTTTTTGAGAACCAAGGCACAAATCAGAAAGGACCTGAAACACATACAGTAGATAGCTTGAAAAAATAGCCCTTAATTTGCTATAATAGGAATATAATTGTAATTCCCAAACCCAAAAGAGTTCCTATCGACGTCAGCCTTTCCTGGCCTGTGCCCTCCATATGCTGCCTGGGTGTTGTGGGAATGCAGTCTGAAAACATCTGGAACACATCAAGGTGGCAGTGGCAGATCCTGACCAAGCAGATGAAGTCCCATGCTCTTCATCAGCTGTTTCCCAACCAGATGTGTCAGTCTGTAACTTCCAGGGTCCCCACTGTTCACACTGACTGAGCATGGTGGGAATTCTAGCTCCAAACATCTGGAGGGCATTTGATGAGAAAAGCTGCACTGGATGCAGCTAGTCAAAACAAGAACAAGGATTTCAAGCCCTCTTGGTGCCTTTCGCATCCTCTCCCGTGATGCACAGAACTAAGCGGAACCCCCTGAAAGCTCTAATCTCTTCCAGCTCAGCCAGCTCCTCGGGAAGGACGGTCCTTCTTTGCTTTCTGCACTGCAGCCAAAAGCTACTGAGCACGCTCCTTTCCTGAAGAGAACACCCTGAAAAGCAAACCAGGCTCCCAACCAGGTGCAAAATCGTAATTTAGGGTAGGACCTTTGCCAAAGGCAGCGAGAGAGAGGAAGAACGCCTGCTTCCTCCACACTTGACAGAATGCCACAAAGCCAATGTGGGGCTGCACAAGACACACAAGGACAGAAAGGAACATGAAGATGCACACTGTATCAGGCTTGGGGAAGACGATTCCCTTTTTAATTACCTGGAATATTCTCTTTTCAGCTCCTCTCTGCTTGATGTATTCTTTGGGGAGAAATTCTTTCAGACTGTAGGAACAAGAAGTCACAATTAATGAAGGGGCCGTCTCTTAACTGGAAAGCGTTCAGCTGCAGACGTTGAAGAGAAGATCCACGGAGCCAGGCTGGCTAGGGCCTTTTGGGAATTGAAGTCCACACGTCTTCCAGTTGCCAAGGTTGAAAAACGGCAGCTTAGAGCTTGTATGCAGCTGGCCAGTTGTGGTTATTCCATAAACCATTATTAACATGCCTTGATAAGCCCCGCTCAACTGTCCGTCTGCAGTTGCCCAGCTCCGTTTAGCCCCAACGAGAAGAGTCTCACTTACTCTAAGAATCCAGGTTTGTGTTTGTGCTCTACGTGAGGCCCAAACTGGATCTGTGCCTGAAAACCGCCAAATTCACAGGCTTTCTCGAAGGACACTGGGTGGGAACCATTCAGAATGTCATCACGGGCCTAAAAAGCAAGCGGGGAAAGAGTCCGGAGCAGGCCCAAAGATCTCAGCTCCTCCTTTGCCCACCCCCGAGTTTTCCAAGAAACTCGGCACTTCCCTTCTTTACAAAGGAAGTGAGAGGCAGCACCTTCCTGGCGTCAAGTGGCAATTCAAAGCAGCACCAGTGGGAATAAGAAGCCTCAACATCATGGACCTACTAATAAATGGGGCTACAATACTTAATTCCAGTTTCCAAGATTCTGCAAACTAACCCCTTTTCCTTTCAATAAATCTAGTTAGTCTAACTCTGCAAGAATCTCGTTTTGGGGTTGTGACCCGCTGTTCAAGGTTCACACCCTCAGGTCATGGTTTAACATGATGTGCAAATGCGTGGCTTGCTAAACCAACCAGGGCCAAACTACCCCTGACCTAGCCTGGTGGGCACCTCAGCTGTGCCTTAGCAAGAGTCTTAGAAAGTTGACTTTAGCTGCTGTCTTAGCAGGAGGGTCACCTGGACATAGAGCAGGTTGAGCTGGACGGGGTCTCTGGAATCCACGTTCTGGTCAGAGTAGAAGAATTTGCGCCTCAGAAGCAGCGTCTCGCTCTCCTCCACCCCTTGTTCCCGAAACGTTCGGCTGTGATCCAACCAGTTCACTGGGGGCAAAAGGAGAAGCGAGAGTCCACAGGCAGGTCACGTCACAGTCGCTCTTCCCTCCCTCCCTCCCTCCAATTCAGGGGTCTCCAAACTTGGCAATTTTAAGATTTGTGGACTTCAACTCCCAGAGGTCCCCAGCCAGCCAAATTTGGAGACCCCTGCTCTAATTCCTGAGGGAATTTCCAGTGATGAAACGTCTCCCGAGGCAAAGTCAATCCTCTTCAAGCCAAAAAGGACCCCCCCCAAAGCAAGACACTCAGGTTGCCCTAACTATGGTTTAAGCAAACTGTCTGAACTCAGCTAGTTTTCATCTCCATGAGACGACTATCAACAATTACTGAAAATACGACATCATCAGCGAGCATGTTGCAACCTTCATTAAGTGGAATAATCCAGATGTTGCCAGCAAACCAAGAGAAACAGGAGAAGACCTTGTTCCGACATCACAGCTTCATTATAATTCAGCTTAGCCTCCTTCAGGTCACTGGACTGCAGCTCCCATGATTCCCTACGGGCTTGGCTACGGGTCACTATGGGAGCTGGGCAGCACCACGTTAGAAAGGAGAAAATGCAGAGCAAGGCTTAAAAAAGTCTTCTGAAAGCTGGTGAAGGAGCCATGAGAATCAGCCGTGGTTCATTTTGGAGATCCCCGACTCCTTTTTCCTTCCCCCCCATTTAACTCCTAGATTTGAGCACGGGCATTTCAAGACATCTGCGTCCACCTTAGATGACGTGCCAATCTAAGATGTTCCTACTTGACCAGTGCAACTAAGAATTCGCTCCCGTTTTCAAGGCGATCCCGTCTGGGTTTCCTATCCCTGGAAAAGAGACTCTCTCGGAGGCAGCAACTCACAGTCATCATCGGTGTGCAGCTTGGCTTTTAATTTCTCCATCTTCTTCTCATCCCGTAGCAGCGTTCGATCCTTTTTCAGGGTCCCTGTGCCCTCTTCCTTCTTTTCCTCACTGCCTTCCTGGATTAAGGAGTACTCTTCATAATTGGTGATGCCTAAAATTGCAAAGAAAATCAACACTCGAGCTGCAAGAACTGGCATGAAGGGGGAGAACGGGGCAAACTCTGTTGGTCAGAACAGCCCTGCTGACTCTCATGGGAATCATTTTCAGTTCCCTCCGAAGCCTAAAGAAAGGGCAACTTTTGGGAACTCTTCCCTGCTACTGACCACCAGGGTGGATGTTGGCCTTTCCAGAACTTTAAGTAAACCTGCCTTGTTCATCGCATCCAGCGAACAATAGAGCTGAGCAATTGAGGACAGGCACAAGAACTTCAGCCCATCCAGCAGCAAAAACAGGTCAGACCTTCTGGCAGAGAACTAAGAGGACAACATCTGGGCAGATTCAGGCTGGGAGCTCCAGGAAAATGGGTTGCACAAGTTCAACCTTCAGTCCTTACAGCCCACTTTCAAATCAAGGAAGACTAAGAGAAGCAGATCCTTCTCCTTCGGTCCACATCAAGGGCTAGCCACCTTCTAGATGATAACCAATCTACTGCATTACAGGCCAATTAATGGGCAGCTGCCACCAGATACACACAGCAAGAGAGCAAGAGATTCCCAGCACAAGTTCTCAATGCAGGAAAAGGCCTTTGGGAGGCCAACTAACTACAGCCTGGCTCAAAAAACACATTTCCTGGAATGCCACTTTTGGAAGCCACAAGTGATGGTTGACTACCGCAGCCTGCCACAAAGTCTACTTCACAGACTTTGTACCCTCTTTCATGTGGGGCTGGCCACCTCAGATCATTTGTCTGGAGGGGAGATTTGATTGTTCTTCTGTATGGGGATAATCTGCTTGGACGCCCATCCTCTATCATACCTATCCGGCTGCAGATGGTCACCAGCAGTTCTCCAACAGTTTTAGAGTCATCCACCATCACCGTCTTCACGGAGCCGTCCAACATCCTGATTTTCTGGGGTCTCTGCTTCTTTTTGTACTCCAGAATATCCTAGGGAGTAAACCACCGGAATATTTCACAGAAGAGACAAACCTGGAATTTGTTGGGTTTCTTTCATTCTGACCACACCCAAGTAAAACAGAGTCAAGGATACCCTAATTAGGACTTGCACCTCCAGGGATGAGACAGAAGTTGACAGGAGCCACTCCTGAACTCTTGTCAGGGAAGCTTTGTCCATGAGGTCACCAAGAATCAAGGTGCACTCAAGCACATTTTACCTTTATGCTGCAGAAGGCAGTTATTTAGCAGGAATATTGCCTTATCTCAACCACAGTTCCACTAGCGTGTCTAATTGGTCCTGCTAGCACCCTGCAGCCAAAGGCAATCTGCATCCCCAAGAAGTGGAATGGCTCAGCTGTCCTCCTCATTCCCTGGAAGGACCCACGAGCCTTACCCCATTCCGCAGCATGTAGTAATCCAGGGTCCTGCCAGCCTCCAACCAAATGCCCTTCCGTGGATCTTCATCGGATAGAAACAAGCCATAGTCAGAGGCTGTGAAAGAAGATGGAAGAGGAAAGCCATGGAGTCAGTTGAAGAAGCAGGCCCTTTTTTAGATGTCTGTCTTCCAGTCAAGCAGGAAACTTTGTCAGGGCCTTTGGCTTCATTCTTTAGCCCTGGTCTTCTGCTGGCCCCTGTAGTCCCTTCTCGTCCCCTGCTTCTCTTTTTCACTCTCAGCCCTATCTCCTTTTCTCTTCCTTTGGCTACAATTGGCTCCCTTAATTCTGCAGGGTTCCAAGTTTGTGATGCATGGATCAATGGATTGATTGTTCAGGAAGGAAGGAAGGAAGGAAGGAAGGAAGGAAGGAAGGAAGGAAGGAAGGAAGGAAGAGGAAGGAAGACCCAGTGCTGTTTCTATAAAGGGAGGCTTCTTGCTTTTCTGCAGTTAGAGATCTTCTAAGATCTGTGGCATAAGGTCCTCTGAACATCCCCACCTGCCTTCTCCTTGCTTCATTAAGTTCCTCTTGGTCTCTCTCTTGGCCGAGTGAGGTTGTCTGTGGTTTGTTTATTCATTCATCTAGCTGCCCATCTTAATAACTCGCCCACAAACAGGGTCTCTCCAGACTCACTTGCCTGCTTAGCAGCCACAAGTTGGCATCCTGACACAGAAAAGCTCATCCCTGTCTAATCTCATAGACTGAGTAGGGTGATTTTCAAACATCCCTTCTTGTTGCAGCATTGATATGCAAGCTATGGTTCAAGAGAGCCAGCGTGGGACCCAGGTGTGCCCGAGACTGACCTTGCCCTGTCTGAGCTTCTGGCACCCTCTCACGGATAACCCGGCACGCATCATAGACTGCAGTGGAGGGCTCAAACTGCATCGTCTTCACCACATTGCAATGGCGGACACAAATTTTCAGCGACAAGGCAACCATGTTGCTGGATCACTCGGGGGCTTTTATCTTACCTTCAAAAGAAGCAAAGGAAAAAACTGGATGAGTATCGAGAAAAGAAAAACAACGGTGACCATTCCAAACTGTGGGACGTTGACTTAGAAGCTGTCAAATTTACTTGGCCATCAAGCCAGTGGAAAGCTTCCAGATCAATTTTTTCCTCATCTACTATTCAGCGTATTTTGATCTCAAAACCCAGCATGTAATTTGGGATCTTCTGCAGGGGAAGCCAACGTTCCGTCACTGAACTTCACATATACCATAATTGCTCTTGATATTATGGTATGGATATATCCATTCTCTGTGTCCAAAATGTCAAATTCCATGCCAAGCAGTAGCAGAGCAGGTCCAGATTACAATTAGTTGGAATCCTATTGGGGGTGGGGGTGGTTAGGGGTCGGTTTGGTTTTGGTCTCACTACAGGGTTCATGTGAAGGCCAACCAGGCATGGAAGGCTCTCCAAGAAGGACTGGGGCTTCCTCCATTTGCTTTGTGCAGAAATCTCCTCCTCCTCCTCTCTCAACTGTGATGGAAGAGGGAGGGGGATGGTCTAGGAGAAGCATCTTATGGTCTCTCACTCATCCCAAAACTAACCTTGGGTCATCAGGACCCGGAAGCCTTCCTACAGCCCCAAAAGGACGCCACCAGTTGGAGTTGAGCCCAAAAACCAGTCCAACCTTTTCATAATGTTAAAGGGAGCCAAAAGCACCCCTCCCCTTTTAGGATATGACTCAGCCGGCCTGTTACTTAAGCAGCTCTCTAAAAGCTGGAGCTGATTACTGTCAAGGCTACCCTTCGCTGGCTCTCCGAAAGATCGGCTTCATTCTTTCCAGCAGCTGATCCCGGGATGGGCAGCCCCCACTCAGCAGAGCCAAGCCTGGTCCTAGAGATGCCCCGCCAGGGAGGGAAGGAATGAGCAACTCCTGGGCTTAGCAAAACCTTCCTCTGCCCCCCTCCCAAGACAGAAGAGGCGTTAGACTGCCTTCATGCAGAGGGAGGCGCGGGCCCACATGCGTGCACATGCACACACACACACACACACACACACACACACACACACACAGAGATGGGATAACACCTCCAAGACTCAGCAGGGGGTCCAGAAAATGCTTAGGCCTTTACATCACGCTGTTCTCCAAGAGGCTGCAGCTGACGGAGGAGGGAGGGCAGGAATGCCCCACATGCTCAGAAAGGGCGGCGCTGCCAAAGGTGCACCGCTCACCAAAGGCTAAATGGGGGGCACAGTTGTGCAACAGGCCATCAGATGATAATTCTCCAGTCTCCAGAAACTTTTCATTAGCGAAAACAAAAAAGGTTTATTCCACCCATGCCATGCCCCATTTACTCTGCATCTTACAACTTCTCCCAAATACTATTTCCACACAGTGCATGTTTTTTCCCCCCCTGAAATATCAAGGACCCCACTGGGCAAAAGAGGTGAAAAGTTACAACTCTCATTTCTGAACTCTTGAAACACAAAAAAACGCAAAAAAACGGAAAAGAATATGATGAAAAACTCTCGATCCCAAGCTTAGGGTCGAGGAAGGGCCGTGCCCATCAGGTGAAAAGGGAGGGATGGGAGTTCCAGACTGTACTGTGATTCTCACTAGATCTGAGGTCTCCAAACTTGGCCATTTTAAGACTTGCAGGCTTCATCTCCCAGAATTCCCAAGCCAGCGTGTGCTAGCTGGGGAATTCTGGGAGTTGACGTCCACAAGTCTTAAAGTTCCCAACTTTGGGAGACCCCTGCACTAGATAATAGTAAACTGGAACCTTGAACCAGAAATCTGCCAGTCACACCTGAAGGACTCCTGGTCCTTTCTCTGCAGTAGCTCAGGAGCTCACGGCCGGGCAGAGGGATGTCAATGCAGGTTTTGCCTCCTTTCCTTTCCCCAAAATTGGACAGGGCCGGTGCAGCCGAATCCCTCCGAAAGGGAAAGCTGTGGAATCTCTCCCCCTCCAACGACTGAAACCAATCCAAAGCTACCTCATCCCATTAAACTGAAGCCCTGCTAAAGATGAAGTTCATCCAAAAGTGACATCGAAACATCTGGAATCCTGGCACGATCCAGCTTTGTAATCCAAACAAGCCACTTCTCCATCCCAGGCCTGCAGATTCTGCCTCCTGCAGCCTGTTGTGTTTGGACAGAAAGTCCACCAGGAGGACCTTTTTTCCCTCTGATGAGTCAGCAAAGACTGAGCAGCTGACAGACCAGCCAAGGGGGCAGAGTTCAGAGCCTGTTCTGGCCTTTTGTGAACTTCCAACCCCCCCACCCCCAAAACTAGCGTTGTCCTTCTGTTCCAGGTCTCTTCCCTCTGACCACAAACTCAGGTGGTTGGATGAGGGCAAATGGAACTAGAATTAGGTGGGTTGATAAAAAAAAAAGCCCGGCCAAGTTTAAGGTAACAGAATGAAAACCTCAGAACACAAAGCCAGAAGCAAGGAGAATCGGAACAAAGACTTGGGCAGAGAATGGGTTGGTCAGCCTGAGGCCAGGTGGCGAGCACAAGCCATCTTCCTGAGCCAATGGACACCTGGAGCATGTTCCCTGGGAGAGTGTGGTTAGTCACAAAACCCCACACTCTGCAAACGCTTTGCTATACTCTGCACGCCTTCGAGATACGCACACCACCCAAGTTTTCCCTCTTGTTGATTGATGGGAATAATTTTCAACAGAACAACAGTCTGCAATCACCATGTTATTTTATCCCTGTGAAGTCAATGTGGAGTCCATTTAATCCCCATTTGATAGAAAGCACGATGGCCTCTGCGTGGGTGCTGGCATCCCAGGGAAGGTGGTTTCAAGGGATCCTGAGCAGGAGAGCACCTGAGGATACATCACCACACAGGTCCTGCTCCGCTTGCCAAAAAACTGCCGCTCCTTCAGCCGATCAATTTATGACTGAATGAATCGAGTCGATTTGCATTCTGTTAAGGTTTAAGCAGATGTTGCCCCCACCGGAGCGTTTAAAAATGCAAATCTATTCCCGGTGTCAAACTTTCATCTGCAACAGGGCAGTGATGTCAGCTTATCTCAGAAAGTTGCCAGAAAACAGACGTCTTTCTCAAGCTCCTTGAGATCAGCTGTCGTAAGGCATCTTAATGCAAGGAAGC
This sequence comes from Vipera ursinii, assembly GCF_947247035.1. NCBI lineage: Eukaryota > Metazoa > Chordata > Lepidosauria > Squamata > Viperidae > Vipera > Vipera ursinii. The sequence goes on along the minus strand of NC_139524.1, from coordinate 20,256,050 downwards.
TGAATTAATAAGACACTATTGATCTCTGAAAGGCCAGAAGCCAGGGAGCCCTAGAAGCAGCTGCTTCGTGGATAAAAAGGGAAAAGATCAATCAATTGTCCAGACTTTATGTCCATTTGCAAGGATGTTCTTTCTCCAAACAGTGCAAAATACGTTGCATAGCATCTGAAAATGAAGGCTCTATGAAAATCAAGGACATCCCTGGACAAATTAGGGCAGTAATATTCTTTTGAAAGAGGCACAAAAGCTGGAGATGCGGAGATTACGAGATGTTCATCAATCTACACTCCTCACAACTTTGGATTCTCAACTGATTACATTTAACTTTGCTGGGCCTACCAGCTGCTTTCTTGGGCCAGACCTTTCCTTACTCACGACTCAAAACGGGGTGGGCAAAGAAAAAGAGCCAATCACAGAATTATAGGTTGGGGGGGGACCTTGAAGGTCTTCTAGTCCAACCCCCCAGGCCATTTCGGGATTCCTCATACCTTTTTGGACAACTGGCTATCGGGCCCTTTCTTGAAAACCTCCAGTGATGGAGCACCTACAGCTTCTCTCTGCAGAGAGCAAAATGTCTTTTGGGGAGAAAGGAAAATTTCCATTCTTGAGTTTCTTGGATTTTACCCAAAGCTAAAATGATTTCTCACCAACAGCAGATGCAACTTCAACCACCAGACTGGCCCAAACTCTTTAGCTCTTTATCTGATATGCAAAAAAGTTTAGTTTTGCATATTGTGCAGAAGGGCCTCATCTGATTTTGTCAGTGGGTGTACAAGTACAACACACCCACCTACGCACATCTCTTATTGGTAAAGAATCCAGGACGGCAAATTTTGGAGTTAACTTTTGGGGCTCCCTTTGCACAAATCCCATTCTTTGCTAAGCATCTTCTACACCCTTTCATTAAAAAAAGAAATCATTAGAATGAGTAATAGTCTCTCTTCAAGCTGTTCTCTTTCTTGGAAGGAAATAACATACTGCCCACCTGGGACCAAATTCTACATTTTCTACCATGAGCTCAGACTTGGTGATCTTCCCCAATTTTCACAGCAACAGATTTGTCTCAAAAGTTTGCTCTTAAACATTAACCACTCCGTACTTACACGTTACAGCTGAGCATGAACGCTAACACAGTTTGTATCCCACATGAGGAAACATTTGATGCGTCGGGAGTGATTTGAACCCGAATCAAGCCTCTTTGCTTCCAATCCACGAAGCGAAGAATTAATTTTTCACCAAAGGGAAGGAGGGAATTCCAGAGGCTCCATGGGAAGATGCTCAGCATAGCTGGGAAGGGAGTGGGGGCTCAAAGGATCAGCCTAGCCCGAGTTGTAAGAAAATGACTAAAATGCAGGGCGCCTCCCAGGAATTCTGGGTCAGGGCTGGTCCGATTCCTTGAGTCTGCTCTCCATGAGCTGAGGCACCGTGGCCTTGCTCCATAAAAGGTCACAGGACACCTCAGAAGAGCCTTTCTCCAATTTGGCCACGTTGAGGTGGCTGGACATCAACTCCTAGAATTCTCCAGCAGGCCAGGCTTCGCCAGTGGCTCAGGTCAAATCCCCGCCCATCAGAACAAGAGAGAGGGTTCACTGAAGGCAGGCCATCCTTTAGGTCCCTGGGCACACGGTATCAAAGGCTTCACGGCTCATTCTTTAACTACCGTACAACAACAAAAGTGCCGCTGACTTTAACAATAACTCACTTAAGAGTCTATTTTCGAGACCAGCCACAGGTAGCAGGTGGGAAGCATTTTGCCTGTGAAAACCCCAAGAGCACCCAGACCGAATGAGGCCAGAGACCTGCCTGGTCCACCCTCACCCCCATTTCCTCACAGCGGGCCATCAGCTGCCCAAGGAAGGTCATAAGAAGGTCCACCGAGGCAGGAGGAGGCCTTCTCTTTCTGAGACAGGTCAAACCATTATTTCTACCTTGCTTCAGCATTCTGCAAGCTCAAGAAAAAGGGGGGGGGGAAAGGGGGGGGGAGTAGGCATCCTTTCAGCCAGAAAATTAAGCAGCTGCCTTGAAAACCAAGATTAACATCTCTGCTGCCTTCCTTACCCTGGAAAGAGAAAAATCTGTAAATATTTCATGTCACTTCCCTGCGATGTGCAGAAGGGAAGAGTTGCAGGAGGCGGCCAAGCCTTTTACAGTACGGTTCACCCTGACGTGGGCACACGATTTGAGCAAGGGAAGGAAAAGCATGCAAAGCTCTCTTTCTGATCTTCCCCCAAAGGTTACATCCTTACCTGGAGGCCAAGTGAACCCCACACAAAATGGAGGTAGATTGAGTTTTAAAATTATGGCCTTAGAGATGGGGCAGTCTAGAAAGCAGCTACGTAATTGGAGATTTGAAGGAGCCTTTTTTAACCAGGCCTGACAGCTAAAGCTCACACAGGCTGCTACGGAAGATTTCCAGATGCTGAGGCTGCAAAACGGGCCCTGTGAGAGCCTTCTATAGATAATGCAAGGGCAAGACACAAAACGCTGGCTGGGGAATTCTGGGAGTTGAAATCTATCCATCTTCAAGTTGCTAAGGTTGAAAAACACTGCATTAAACCATTTTTAACCTACCGTATCCTAGTTACCAACTTCCTAACTATGTGACATATTCTAAGATCCTTTTGCTTTCCTTCTCCTGTTGCAAATTTTAAAGGCACCCCGCAAAGGCAATCCTAGGTTTTCTTTTGCTTTTGTTCCATTTGAGAAAGAAAAAAAAGGAAAGAAAGAAAAATAAACGGAATGCATAACACATCAGAGGCATTATGGTTAGTGCAGGCAAACAAATCAATTACGTTTTGGGTGTGGGAGTATTTCAACTAATAAACAGAAACAGCTTGGGTTTTGCACACACATAAAAATTTGTTCGGGTGGGGTGGGGAGCAAACAACACGATGACCAAAATAATGATTTATTTTACAAACCCTTCCTGGGCGTTTTGACCCGCTTCCTTGGATATTTTTTGCAAAAAACTGCATGCTTGTTTTAAAGCTGCTTAAGGAAGCACAGAAGAAACTACTACAGACGTATAATAAATATTTATTCTTTGCCCAACATCAGGATTGGGAGACACTAGACAGAGCTGGTCCTTTTCCATCTGAAGGCTTCACGTAAACGAAAACTGGAGAAGGCGACGGCAGAACCTAGAAAGCACCCAGGTCTCCTGATGGGCTCAACCCTATTTTAAATCACATTATAACTGGAGAAGTCAGCTAAGCAAATGCCGGAAACCCACTTCAAGCCAAGGGTTTCACATTTAACTCCGGCGTGAATTTCAGCAAAGACCAGTATTTAAACCTATTTGGGCACCTAGTGACACGATGGCAACTCGAAAACTAAATCTCTGTGGGAATAAAAGAACGCAAGGCTGCAGCTGGCGGGGCCTGTTTCTCCAGCAGGAAGCAACTGTTTGGCCCTGTAATCCTGCCTCCTTGTTAGCCAACTTGATTAAGGGAAAATTCTTAAGTTTCTCTCGTCACTTGGTATTTTGTGGCAGGGAGTTCTGCTGCAAGACGGATCAATTTGAAAAGGGGAATGAATCGAGACCCGAACCATGCAATTCAACCTTGTACATATAATGCCTCCTTTCCATGTTTTGTGGTTCCGAGTCTCGTGAAAAAATGAACAAAGACGCTCCTTGGTCCTTTTGTCATACCAAGTGATGCACTTAACCACAAAATAGCCAACGGTATTCTGACCTAGATGGTGAACTTCATGGATCAGGGTGTTGCGCAAACCACAGAGATGGCGCTCCTGCAATAAACCATGGCTTAGCCTTATGTGCTAATCCAGCTCTGGATTGTTTTATCAATTACACGCACACACAGACACACACATACCCTGCAGCCCTTTTCTCAAGAGGAAAACTCACGCAAGCAAAGGAAAGAGCACACAGCCTCTATTTGGGGCCATCATCCACTCTGCCTCACCTAAATTTAACTCTGATCTAAATAAGCCTCCACCCATCCAGGACCCCGAAGGAACCACGTAACTCCCTCCCTCTGCTCTCTGGAATCACCCGGACACGCTGGGATCTCTCTCTCACACACACAACTACAGTCTCATTCTGCCTATTTTGCCCATAATTCAGAAGATTTAGGAGAGAGAAGGGTCATTTTCTCTGAACTGAAAGTTATGCTCTCTCTGTCCCTTCCCCAGCCTACATCCAAGCCCATGGCAGCCGAGACCCAGAGCCGACTCTCTTTCTAGGGAAAAGCTGGGTTCGTTCTGGTCCCGTTTAGAAGGCAAAAGCTGCTTGCACGTGTGGGAAGGGCCATCCTCTGCCCGAGACAGCGAAGAGCTGGTGATGCCAACCAGGAGCTGGCAAGCCCTCTCCTCCAAGAGCTGGCACACTCAAGACGGAGAAGGAGAAAGCAGCCAGCCAAGGAACCGAACAGCTAACACTAGGGGATCCCACAAGAACTGACTTCCAGTGAGCAAGAGGATCGCTTAGAGAGCTTATAATTGATCAAGATGAACTCATTTAGAGCTCTTGTCTATTAAAAAATATCTCATCTTGCTTCCAAGTGATTCATTGCAGGCTCTGCCGTAAACCCAAACGTCCAGGTAGGCTGCCCTCCACCCAACCCCTGGGGATCAACAGAAGAAGAGAGGCTGATAGTGGTGTCTGCATTTCAGGGCCAGGGTGTTCCGGGTTCAAGGAACAACAGGCCATATTATACAATTTACTGAACATCAAGAGTCCCTCCCCCCAAACACACACAAACAATAGCATATTTCTGCTGGAGCCTCTGCAAGGAAACTGGGCAGGAGGAGGCAGAAACTCACTCGTCTGCTCTTCTCTTTCACAACAAAAATGTTTATATCACCCAAAGATGCTCCAGCTTGTGTCTTCTTTGATCACTGTCCCCCTCCAACTCGGCTGCAACTGTGCCACACCTGAAGTTGACCACTGATCTCAGGGAATTTTGTTGGAGAGTCTCCCGTCCGTAGAGGAAGGTGATCGAGCAATTGCCTTTCAAACCGCCTCGTGAAATACCACCCTGTCTGGGGGAAAGATCCAATGTGAGCATCTTCCACTGAAAACAGGTACAAAGCAGGTTCTGCTCAATGGAAGCGGAACCTCAGCTCTGACCCAGATGGACGATCCGTAACCGACTACAGCACCAGGTCTGGCTCTATACCTCACCTATCACGCCACTCTAAGTCCCACAGAACACGTGGGGCCTTCACACAAACCGAGAGAAGGACACCCTCGCCACAAGGAAAACTTGGACGGGTGTCAAAATCTTAGGACACAGCTCCAGAAATGCAATAAGAAATACAAAGCGTCTTCCCAGGAGGCCCAGAAGACAAATACAATTTCCAAAACATGCCGCAGCAAAAGGACAAGTTACAGCGATCGACTGTTGAAACGTAATAATTACTCCTGCTAAGCTGAAGCCAGAGAGCAGAACGTTAACTCCAAATCTGTCTCTTGGGAATAATAAGTTTGCAGTGGGAAACTGCTGGAAACGGAGCAGATGCAACAGAGGTGAGACGACGTCTCCATCTGACTCAGGGCTGGCTTCCACCAACCCGACCCATCCTTGGACCGGCAGGGTTGGGGGCCGAGCCAAGCCAACAGCCTCGAAGAGCTACAGATGATGGATGCTGCTGCAGACTGGTCTAAGAGAAGACTTTGAGTGGACGGAGGAGAGATTGGAAGGGGGAGGAGGCAGAAAGTAAACACCAGGTATCCAGCCATGTCCATCTGACATTCCTCCCATCTGTCAGGAATCTTGAATCCCGGATTTAGGAGATCAAAAGGAAGACCAGCTTCTAGTAAGGAGAGGGACTTTCTTTAGATTTCTTTCCCACAATTTAATTTAAAAGGAATTTAATTGTTTCTGATCCCAGGAAATGACCCCTTGCAGCAAGAGAGGAGGGGCACTCGGTGGTTTGGACAGAGGGACCCCTTTAGCACCCCTTTCTCTCTCTCTCTCGTTCCCTCTCTCTGATCTGAACATTTTTCCCTGCAATTTTGGAAACACACTTGCTGTTTCTGCCTGTTTCCAGAAAGGATCAATTCCCCATGGCAACAATGGCAACACTGGGGAGACGGGTTGGTGTGAAGGCCTCTGCTCCGCGTAGGTGGCCCAGGTGAGTCGTGCTGGCAGATGAGAGTCTGCTTCCAAGAGGCCTCTTTGTGCTGCCAGAACTATAATTTAGTATCTGAAGTTCACAGGCAACCAAGAGACTCAATTCCCTTGGAAGAGGTGGAGGGATGTGACTTCTGGGCCACTGCATTCCATCACACGCTGAGCATGAGTTGCTGGCTACAACCTTCCCTCCCCAGGGCTGGGCTCATTTCCTGTAGGAAGCCTCAGAGGAGAAGGTGCCAAAGCGCAGCCTTCTCAGGAGAAGCTCAACGTCTCAAGATTCATGGACACCCATCCAAGTACCAAAGAGGCCCAAACCTGCTTAGCTTCCTCAAACGAATCAAGGCTAGCAAGGTGTTATGTCCAATGTGATACTAAAACAGGACACAAATCTTAAAAAAAACCTATGTATTCTGCAATAGGAACTTCAGTCTTGTAATTTTTCCCAACTATCAACAACCCTCAACTATTACCTACTACAGTCCCACTTGGTCTGGTGCCCTCCAGATGTTCAGGACAACTGCTCAAACTGCCTGGCTGACCTTGGATGCAGACATTTTTGGCTTTACAACAAGGCTGGATAAATTCACGGAAGTTCTGGGGATCAACATCCCTTAACCATGATGGCAATGGGGCTGTTGGGAGATTCATAGCCTTCCTTGGGCAGCTGCTCGGCTAGACTAGAAAGGCCGGGCGTCCCATCCAGCAGGCACAGCTTAGGCTCTTAAGAGGACGTGTCGGGACACCCGCTAGCTGGCGCTGAAGGCTCTTGCCAGCCTCCAGCTTTAATTATCAGGCCCAATCAGCTTGAAATAACTTCAGAGGGCCTCCCCATTCTGCTTAGAATGCCAACCATGCTGCGATCCCAGCACAGAGCAGGGCCGAGGCATTCATTAGCACCCAGCAGGAGAAAACCTAAGCGCTTCTATCAGCAAGTCCTTGACGACTTCCCGTTCGTCTCATTTTGTTGCAGTTCTTCAACAAAAGAACTTCTTCCTGGATGATGTCCCCCAACATGAGTTGCCTGCAACCACCTCTTAAATCAGGATGTTGACCCCTCCCCACAATCTTTCCTCTGTGGCTGATGGACACCAATCTTCAGCTGTTGATCTGTTGATCAGATCAGTGACCTCCAGACTTTAATGGGAAAACTTCAAGGCTTGAAAAGAAAGCAGAAGGGGAACAGGAAGACCTACAAGACACCGGGGCCCCAGGAATAGAGAGGCGGCTTGTTATTATTACTGTATTATTATTATTATTATTATTATTATTATTATTATTATTATTATTATTATTATTATTATTATTATTGGCACTTTTGTGTTGCTTTAACTTTAGTTAGTATTTTTTTTAAAAAACCCTGCAGAACAGATAGCCGTCTTCTTTATACATTCGCAGACACACTCCAGCTCAAGGTCTTTGCCGAATCCATGAGTGCAAATTAAATTAGAAAGGAGATTTTTTATTTTGCTCCATCGGCCATCCAGGTCTTGTGCAGGATTTCTGGCACACCTCCAGACACCTCTCTTAAGGCCTTAACTCCCTGCTTAGCAGGATGGCATTTTCAGTGGCCCTGGCATTTTCCCTCCTCCATCTACCAGCACGTACCTCCGGAGCCCTGGGGTTCTTTCTAAAGGAGCCAGGTAACTCAGCACCATCTCAGAGGTCGGGACATCCCTTCCGAAGATCACCAAGCCATCGGCAGGGTCAGTTCAGGCCGCAATCTTTGCCAGTCTCCTCCTCACTACACCAGCCGAGAGGTCACGTCTGCAGGACACAAAGCCATATTTTCCCCCAGAGTTTGTATCCTCGCTCAGAGCGTCTTCTCTCCGATTGCTGCCCGCCCGGTTGCAAAGGGAGCCTCTTTTTTACTACGGGGGATTTCAGACCTGCTGCTGCAAGAGTAGATTTTGCTGTGACAATGCAGTAGGAGGCAGGGCGGTTTCAGGTTGCAGGGCTATTAATGTCTGCTCAGCAATGCAGGAACGGCTCTCATGTAGGACACGCAACTGCGGGGGGGGGGGATAAGCAGCCCTCCGATAATATCCACTCCCCAAGACCTCTTTGCACACAAATGTGCTTAGATGGACACAGCCTGAACCACGAGCCATTTCGTTGTTGAACTTTTGGTAACCTTATTTATTGATTCAAAGGTCCTGCAAAATTGGCATGGACGATCTCTCAACTGCGTTTCTTATCCAAACAACTTTCAACTTTCAACCAGGTTTTGTTAAAAAGTGCCCTTGATACGTTTTGCTGACTTCCAGGGCCGGGCGCTTGGCCAGCATCATCTCCTCTTCTCCCAGATCCTCCCGTGATCTTCTACCTGAGTTCCTCCAAAGCTGGAGCTCCCTTTGTGCAAGCAATGATAAGGTGAAGAGGCACCATGTTTGATCACGAGGAGGCACATCATCCAGAGGAAACCCAGGATTTGATTCCAAAGTAACTCAAGACCCATTTCAAACAACGAGGCATGAAATAAACTTGAGCTGGAAATAAACTTGGCTGGAGACAGCCAAGAATAAATCGGTTTCTGTCTGGCATCAGTAGGCACCAAGAATCTGCATTCTGCACGGCTCTGCTTCTGCCAACAGAATCCCGCCATTATAGCTGCCCAGATTGGAAAAGAGGCCACTCAAGAAGGAATAGATGCAAGCCACCCACTGACTGTACTGCATCAGTGCTGGCATGTGGGAACACGCTGGCGTTGTTCCCCATTGGAGCATTTAGGACCAAGCTGGGTACAATACAACTAATATTCAAACACATCTCAACAATACAACTAGGAGGAAACTCCCCCTGGGGGAGGCTGCTGTAGACAGAGATTTCGTTCAGTTATTTTGGTTGAATAATTGAATAACATACTTCCAGGAACTTGCCTAAAGAATTCCTGCAAAAGCAGTCCTGCATCATGAGAGCTGAACATAGCAAGCCAATGTTGAGACGGGCATGCAGAAGATTGTTTCGTTCGTGGGCTGGAAGACAAATCTGCTCAAGTGCTGGCAGAAAAAGCCCAGGCGCAGAAGTCTGCTTTTGATCTACCACGTGGCCACTGCCATATCTCCCCACCAGCCATCTTTCTCCAGCAATCCATGGCCACCCTCCAGATACAGGAACCTGGAGTGGAAACGGGCCTGAGAGGATGGAATCAGGAGCAGGAAGGATGGGAGGAGATGGAGAAGAAAGAAGCCAACAAGCCACAGACCAATAAACCCAGGGAACCGGAGAGAGGGCTGGAGGTCCGACAAACCCAAGAGAGGCAGGCTGGCAATTCAACCAAACGGAGCAGGCAATTCACACGTTAACAGGAAGGTGAAAACAACTTCCTCAAATTCTCCCTCCTTCAATTAGCAAGTAATTTGAGCCAAGTTGCACTAACTTCCTGCTCTTGAGCAGATTCTTTTCCAGCTTCGATCTGCTAATTCTGAATTTAGAAAAAAGAATTATTTGGCTTATATTGCCAATTCAATTCAAAGTTGTATTACTTAGGACGGCAAAACTTCACAAATTCAGTTTTGCAAAAGGAGCAGGCGAGCAGGCAAACTCGCCACCGGTCACTCTGCTAAGAAAGAATGAGCCATTTTTTAATTGTCATTTGGCAGGATTATGCTCCAGCAATGATGAAGGAAGGCGGAATAAAGCAGCCAAGGACTGTAGAGGCGCTCTAGTCAACAGAGAGCCACGGTCTGTGGCCACCTTGTTCTGGAATAGACACCGATTTCTCAGCCTAGCCTGCAGGTCCGAGATTCGGTGAGGGGAGTCCCAGACGAAGCCTACTAAGGCTGGGCCCTGCCTGCTGAGCTGAGATTCCCTTCCACTGAGGCACAGAGAGGTCCTCTTCTCTGGTGAGACCATGCCTGATCCCTCAACTTCCTGGCAAAGCTCATCAGTCGGTCGGGCTAGAATGAGTAGTGGCGGCTGAGCAATGTTCCCATCATAAAATAACAACAGGAGCAGCAGATCCGCAGAGGCACAGAGGATGCTGACATCAAGGGCGAAGCAGGAGGTGCTGACGCTACCTGAGATGCGATGGCTCGAGGGAGGGGCTCAGTCCGGGCTAAGAGGGAGGGAAGCCGACAGGCAGCCAAACTGGATTTGCCTGCGCTTTCCCACGGGTTCTCCAGTCCTTGCTGGGTAGGGGGTTACCCACCCGGAACGCCCACGGCAGAGGTCCCCACGGGTGAGGCCCTGAGATGGCTTGACTCCTTTCTAACTGCTGCGGCGTCTCTTTCCTTTGCTCCTATCTTCCCTTTCCCATATTTTACCTCTCCCTCCCTTTCCCTTTCTTCTAAATTCTTTCTCCTCTGAAACAGTCCCACTCTTTGCCCCACCTTCTTCTTCCTTTCCTTTCCTTCCCCAGCCAGAAGCAGACAGAAAACTGCTTCCTACCCTGCTGTGACATCAGTGCAGGCCAGCCAATCACAACAGCCAAACATTCTCCAGTGCTCTAAACAGGAGCCTAAATCTAAAAAAACACAGGGGGAACTCAAATCTCTGCCCCACCACTCCCAATGCTGCATTTCCTTATGCTCTATTTCTCCTGGCAGCGAACCCCCCCCCCCGCCCCACTCTGGCCCAGTCCAACTCTCTGCTTGTGTCCAGATGAATGTGGAATGGAATGTCCCCATGAAGAATCGGTCTCATCCCGGCCAGCTGCTGCGTCCAGAGGGGACCCAACTCTGCACAAGCAGACCATTGTTGACTTAAGGACTACTCCGAGGATGCGTATTGCGATGCCTTGAGCAGCTCATGTGTGGCTTTCCGGAATGCCAACAATGTTATCTTTCTTTCCATTTCCATAACGCTCCCATCCAAGTGTCAAAGAGATGGCTTTGTGCATTGTGCGCCTTTAAAAAGCAGTTTAACAAGGGAGCCAGAGGCACGTTTCTCGGAGAAAGTAGCAAAGGCACAAACTGCAAACTTAATTTAGTCTTCCTCAGATGGGACCCTCCAGGCTTGTGGGGTCTGCATGCTCAATCATCTCAGCCAAGGCAGCACGCAGCAGATCCAGTTATGACATAAAGAAATCAAAATATTACTAGAAAAACCTGGTGTTCAATGAAATAATTCAATACAGGAGCAGTACAACTTGGTTTTTACCTCCCTTTAGGTTCAGTGCAAATCTGAACTTGAAGTGGAAAACTGTGCCCTGAGTATGCCTACCAAATTCTACGCTGACCAATCACAGTTGGAGAGGCCATTCTGCAACTAAAACAGGATGCAAAATAAGGTAAGCTGTGGAGTCTTTGGTGGTTTCTGGATTTGGTCATTTGCTTGCCGATGTTTCATTACCCAACTCGGTGACACCTTGAGTGCATCAGTCCTAGTTGCGTCATGAAATATTTGCAAGCAAACCACCAAGCACAGTGAGCATCAAGGACTCCACAGTTCAACTCTGAGCAACAGAGATTCTCTTCTGTTGAAAATAAGACAAAATTAAACAAAAGCCGTCACTTAGATCAGCAAATATGGATCAATATAAACCTTGCTCCGTGTTCAACAGCAAACCTATATTGTTCACTTATAAGGTAGCAATCCAACAGTGAACATTTCGGTGAAGCAATCAAGTGGACAGAAAAATATGAATAGCTCTTTTCTCTGATGGAAGATGAACTGAACATTTCAGTTCCAAAAATGCAGATGGAGCAGGGCTTTGTTCCCCCTCACGCACTCTTTGAACATGCTCCCAGCTCTGCAACAAACGTTTCCTCCATAAAAGGCAATCTCGCTTAAGCAGCCTTGTCTTTGCTTCAAGAATAAATTTAACAAGCTTCTTTAGGGCCCATTGTATACGTTAGCCAGTGACCCCCAACACAGACTCAGTCAGAGAGCTAAGTGAGAAGATCTGAAGAGAATGAAGTTTGGAAGAGGCTTCTGCAACTTGGAGAGGCAATAAAATAGCTCCCTATCTACCACCACCACCTCCACCACCCCCACCATTGTCACATAACGAATCTCTGCTTCTTGAGATGAGATTCTTTGAGCTAATTCAAAACATGATGCTAAAAATGACAACTGCCGCAGTAGGAACCCATCTGATGGTCAACCTAGATTCAATGTCCAATTGGAGAGAAGAGGGCTTGAGTTGGCCACTCTGGACGGAAAGCCTCTATAAACTCATTTTAAGCTCCAAGGAAGAAAAATAAGCTATACCAGGGGTCCCCAACACCCGGTCCATGACATGCCAGAAACCGGTCCACGCAAACAAGCGAAGCCCCCTCCGTGGGATGCAAGCAGCACGCAAAACCACATCCCCCTACAGTCCAAGGAAAAACTTCTCTCCACAGAACTTCTCTCCCTGGTGCCCCAAAGGTTGGGGGCTGCTGGGCTATAGTACAAACAAAAAACCAGGTCCCAAATCCTCATAAAATTACGAAGAGACAAACATGGATGCATCTGGGTCTGTTCTTATTAAAAATTGGATCATATATTACATTCAAGCCAAACCTTAACTGGTTGCTTTTGGTGTAGCATTTTATATGAACTCAGGAGTTAGAATCTGTCAGTTATAGTTTATGCCCGAGTATGTTGTACCACCTGAGGATCTGTCACTACGAAGCCATCCGAGAAGATGGCAAGCGAAGAACATCCTTGTGAGGGAAAGGCAGAAGTGGAGAAAGAAGTCCGTTGCCTTTTGAAAAAGCACCTTTGGGACAACCATGACCTGGATGACTGAGAACCTCCATAGACAAGTGGAGATGTTCTTCCTCTTTCACCCAAGGAGGTCTTATTGAGGCTGGACCTTTGCCCTGGGCAACCATTTCCCTGATGCATCCAGGGGGCTGAGACTTCCTTGGCACAACCAGAGAGGAGGGGGAATCCCTCAACTGATGCAGAGTTCAAGACTGCTGCCAACATCTGCCTTAGGCTCTTGGACAAACAGGTGGCGGCCAGCAAGAACGGAGGGGGCCTCCCCACCCTCTTAAGCCGCTACGGGGAAGCACAGCTGCCCCCAAAATGTCAGGCACATGTAATCCATCCGCAACGGCCATCAGCTTCATGAGTCCCCAGAGCGCTAAAAGGCCCGTGAAGTTCAGCACCTGTTGGAGTCCAAAGAGTTAAGAGAATTCCCCAAGGCCTCTCCCAGCCTGTTTGGCACACTGGCCAAAGAGTGGGCAGAGACGAAGCAGCTCCGTGGGGTTGAGTTGGGATGGCCTTTCCCAAATGTGTGCCATCCATCTTTAACTCCCTCAACCTGCTTGGTGGAGGAATGGCCGTCGCAACCCTTCGCATTAAAACTAGGCTCGCTACCCATGGTTTGGGTTGGTATACTGGGGCCACAAAGCGTGTGAGTCACACCAGAGCTGAAAGGCGGCTGCTGCTGCTGCTATAAACGTTGTCTGTGGATTGACACACAACAGACCTGGCGCACCTGAAATTTCCCACCTGGGTGAGTGCGCGAGAGGGAGAAACTCTGGGTCGGGGCGGCCTCGGGCCCCTCTTGTCGCAACCTCTGGTCTTAATGGTTTTGGACTGGCGGGGAAGCAGCCAGAGAGGCGAGCCAGTCAGATGGCAAAGTGGATTAGAGCATCTTCCTCCTTATCTGCACTGAGAGGAGCCTGGGCGTTTCTCTCTGCAGGCTCCCTTGCGTGAGAGAGGAGGAAAAGGGGGGAAGAAGAGGCAGCTCTGTTTTCAGACTGAAGGAGCCTCTCCAGGTACAAAGCAGAGGAACTTCAAAGAAGGTTGAGCATCTGGGCTTCTAGGTAGCTGCTTTGCTGGCTGGGGAATTCTGGGAGTTGAAGTCCACAAATCTTAAAGTTGCCAAGGTTGAGGACCCCTGTTCTTTCCTATTCAACTGAATTGGGGGGGGGGGCAAAAAAAGAAGGGCTCCTTTTTTACCAAACCTGCAACCCCGGTGGAGCTCTGGACGGCATCGGACCTCCGAACTTTCCGTCGTGGTCTGAAGACCCATTTGTTTGAATTGGCCGGTCTGGCCTGATGGGGGAGCTGGGTTTTAAATTGTTATTTTAGATTGTATTATTGTTTTTTAACTGGGCATTGATTTAATCTCTGTTTTAACTTTTGTATAGTATTGTATTTTTATTTATATGCCCTGTGAACCGCCCTGAGTCCCCAGGGAGAAGGGCGGTATATAAATTAAATAAAACGTAAACGTAAACGTAAACCCCCCCTCCAATATGGCAGCTGGTTTCAAAGGGGAGTGCCTATAGGTGGGAAACGGTGGGTGAAATCTGATTAAAGGAATCCCACACCAGTTTCTTTTGGTTGCTTGGAAGGATAATAGTCTCTTCTGATAAAGACTCTTTAAAAGAAACACCAGACCCTTAAACTGGACCGGGAGAGGCCTTCTCCTTCTGCAGAGATGGTGAGGCGAAACCAGACCAAACCCCGGAGCGTGTGTGGCCTCCAAATAAGATAAGTAAATCAGATTCGAGGCAAATACATGGGACTGTTTGGAGAGGTTTTGCTCTCTGCATTCAAACAATTTAAAACAGACCCTGGAGTCGGTCCAGCTGTTTTCATGCAATCGCCTCCAGATGTCCTGGATGACACAGGATGAGCCAGGCAGGCTGGGGATATTGGGACGTGTAGTCTCAAACCCTTGGAGGGCATGAGCTAAGGAGTAGCTATGCTGGATTAGTATAAACTGGGTTAAAGCTGGGCTGACAGAGAAGAGCCAGCAAAGACTCTCCCAGGAATCTGGACTCTGAAATGCGAAAGCCCCCCATCATCTCCACTTCACAAGGCAGCATTTAGAGCCCACCTTGATTTAAATCAACTTTCTGGGGCCACACAGCCTTTCTGTGGAATTGCTCCTGGCAGCTTGCGGTTCAACGTCTTTCAAGAGAAGAGTTGGTTTAGGAGGCATGCCAACTCAACGAGCAACAGTCTCCTGGGTGGATTTTCACATTCTGGAAAAGTGTTTTTTCCATATGAAGCAACAGCTTCCAAATCCCGGCAGGTGGGCAAAATAACTCCTGGTCCCACCTGCAGAACTGGATAAGGGAGGACAAGCAGAGCACTAAAGAGATCCTGGTCCAGCCTGGTGCCTGCATGTCCACGTGGCTAAAGGATACAAGAGTGGAGTCTTCCCCCCACTTTGTAAAAGGGAAGCCTATGCTCCATGTGCAGCGTTCTGCATTTATCTGCCCCAAAGGTCAGAGTCAATCCTAGGGGGACAGCGCTGCACTCCTGAACCACAAGCCCCCCAGCTTCATGCTTCATGCACAGGCTCTGCTCTCCGGCCCAGCAGAACGAACCCAGGTGGATGTGCCAAGCAGACCCAAAAGGGAAAAAAGCTTGCCCACCCAGAGGAGTGGAGGTGCTTTGTCTTCTAATTACAACCCACCAGGCCATTCAGGAGCTAATTATTCTTACAAAAACAGACAACATATGAAAAGCGCAATTATGCAGGGACAAATCCTCTCACTCCATGGGCTCCCAAGAGGCAAAGCTGAACGCCAGGGAGAATCCAACCTCCGTAATCTCCATCTCCATAATTAAGAGGCCACAATTTCCACAGCAGAGACCAAATTACAAGCGGGAGGCTGGTGCTCGATTGCAGACTGCAACCTGGGGGTTCCCTTAGCAGGCCACGGGGAAGAGCGTGGGGGGCGGGATGGAGTTGGTAGGGATTAAGTCTCCCCTTTAGAAAAACAAAAGCTGTTTGCTTTTCAAGCAGTTTAAAGGGGAAATATTTATCAACACATGTGGAGGCCTTCCCTGCTGCAGCTCAAGGTCAATGTGGTGACAAGGGGAGGGGAGCTTCTACAGACAGTCCCCCCCCCAAGTAATTTTTAAAGCTAAAGGGCATTTTGGAAAGCGCCTGGAGGTCACCCCAATTCAGGGATCAGCCATGGGGGGAGGGAATAACAAGAGGATTTCACTGGCACTTCCTCTACCCCTCAAAGATTTGCCAATTCCACAAACTAATCTAGACAGAAAATAAGCTGGTTTTGCTCAAGGATGTTTGATAGACTTTTCCAATATATTTTCTCCCCACGATTTGGTCAAAAAGGTCAAGATGGCAGCAGTGGTGCTGGGATCAAAGCTGACGTCTTGACCCATCACCCCATACCCTGCGGATATCCCTCTATTGCTGGGATGGAGAGAATGGATAAAAACAAACGAACCGGTTTTCCAACCCACTTTTAGTGATCTATTGGTCCGTGTTAGCCACCATCCATCTCACGTTACAACCAGAGACCAAAATAATTTCTATGCCAAAAAAAGGCAGACCCAAAGGCTACTGGAGGAAAAAAACCCCACTCAGACCGACACACGAGGAGGGGAAGCCAAAGCACCACAGATGGATTGCACAACCCACATCAGGACGAGGATCCGCAGCCCCTGCCTAAAAAGAACCAGATGCAATCAGACACCGAGGAAAGGCTGCAATTTAATGGCCCAAGAAACGAACCACTCGCCCAGTCTAACCTTCCTGCAGATGTGCTGGATTACAAGCCCCAGAATCCTCAGGCCACCACCGAGATGATGGGCACGCAGTTCAAGAAATCCGCAGGCCAAAAGATCTCCCCAGGCCAGCCTAATAAGGGGATCGGGGCCCTCAGTCATTTATCACTGGTGTGAAAAATAGCTGTGATATGCAGGCTGACAACTGGCAGTGAAAATGGGATAAAAATACATCCACAAGGCCCCCTTTGCAACTGCCAAATGCTGGCCAGGAGAGGCACCTTCATTAGAAGCCCCCAGTTGCAACGCAGCTCCATTCCCACAACCAAACTGTGCCCGGATGGATAGGGAAGCTTGGGGGCGCAATCCCCGTGCCAGGGCAGAAAGTTGGTCCAGCCTTCCCTGAAACGCCAGCATACTCTGTTAGGAGAGGAGTGATGGGCAAGGGCCACTGAAACAAGAAACACTGCCCAGTTTTACACCCTGTGTTTGATCCCCGGTTGGCAGAATAATTCACAACTGGCAGAAACGAACCCCAGAACGACTTAGTCCAGTGTGCCAAACAGGCCGCACTGGCTATCTTTGGGTAACATGCCTGTCCATCTGCGGAAATGTCCAACTCTATCTCTGCTCAAAGCCATAAATATTCCTGCAGGAACACCAGCCCTGTCCTTCCCCCGTCCCTGCCACTCCCCAAGAAGGATGCCCGTGCTTGATTCACCCTGCCATCCAGCCAGCCTTTCGGCTCATCTTCTTCCTGCACTCAGATGCATGTTCAGGCACTGGCTCAAAGCCTCCACTTAATTATCAGGCATTATTTGATTAGGAGGGAAACTGTCTTCCTGCGCAAGAGAAATGAAAGCAGCCTCACTCAGCTGCTTTGGGCTGCAAGGCTGGGCAACGTGCACCCAACACATTAAAATCCTTCTCCCGAGCTTTTACAGGCATGGGAAATGCTGCTCAAAAGAGAAATATGTGCATGCACTGGATTCACTGGCCCATCAGTCACAGTTCACAGGAGAAAAACGCTGGGCTTGAACTGCATACGAAGCTCAAATCACTCCACGTGGAAAATATTTGGGACATTGTGTGAAGCAGCCCAAGTGTGTCTCCCAGAGAAAAATGGGCTGAGAATTTTGGAAGCTCTTACACATATTAAGTTAATTTCTCTTTCTTTGGGGACAGAAAGTCCAGATCCAGCCAGAAGAAGCAGGCGTTCCTCAGCCAGAGACCTTGGGAAACAGATGCAAAGCCTGCCCACTAAACCATCACGTGGTTTGGGGCATGATGCCCTGGGCAAATCCAAGTCTAGTAAGACATCAACATGGCTTATCGTGCTGCGAGGACCAAGCCAATTAAATCAAGACACAGTTTAACAAGATGTGAACCGATATTCCCCAGGGATGATTAAATAGCAGCATCAATCCAGAAATCCAGGACATGGAAAGTGACTGGCAGCTGCCAAGCCTTGCACAGCTGGCTGCCCCCCCCAGACACCCAAAAGACCCCAAGCAAGGTAGGCAGGCAAGGACAAACACCCCCCCAAAGGATGCCTCCCTTGAAGCCATAGCTGCCCCCCCACCCCCGGTCAATCTTCTGGAATGCAGGAGGGCACATGGGGAGGCTGAGCTATCAAGAACCGTCTCCTCCAGGGTTTGACCCTTTGGGGACCCTTAGTTGGTCCTCTTAGGAGGCAGACAGGAGGGGAGGAAAATCTCTTCAAGGACCACCTGCTCCATCTTTACCAGATAATCGACTTGGATTAATCACACAATTAAAATCCCTACATCAACTCAAACTCCATTAATCTAGCAATATCCCTCTTTTGAATCCCCTTAACGAACCTGAAGAATTCAAGATATGCAGAGAAACATCCCTGCCTGCGTGTGCAAAAAAGAACACACAGTCGGGTGCTTTGGCTGATCCTCCTGGTGCCAAGGCCGCTTGCTCTCTTTGTCCAGAATAACGAAGCCAGGCACGCGGCGGAGCGCACGAAGAGCAAATCCAGGCTAACAAAACGGCTTCCTCTACCCAAGGCTAACCCAAATCTGAGCGGCCACACGGGCCAGTCAGGTGCAGAACAGCTGCCATCTGCCAACCACTCAGCCGGTCAGTTGGCATCGGGCACAGCCCCAGGTTTCCACCAGAGGAACGGCAGATGTGCCCAATCCCTTGCCAATCAAGGGCTCGTCCCGATACGTATTCAACACGGTGAACTTTTAAATAAGGCGTCTGTCAAAGGCCCATCATTGCACCAAGAGATATTGCCAAGCCACGCAGCAGAGGCACAGTGCAGGGGAGGGCCTATTCAGCCCCCCCTGCCCCAAAGATAGCTTAGCTCTACCTTGTACAGCCCTTCCCACTGGGGCACCCACCCGTAGCAAGCGATTTGGGGGGGGGAGGTTGCATTATTTGCCACCTGCAACACGGGAATCAGAAGATCCCACCCTCCTCTGTACTGCAAACCCTCTGGACTTCGATTCCCAGAATTCCATGCAGGCTGGCTGGCTGGGCCTTCTGGAAGTCGAAGTCCAGACCTCTTCACGAAGGGCCGAGGTCGGGGCAGGAGAGAAACAGCGGGGGGGGGGGGCAGCGCCAGCCCCGAAGCTTTCCAAAACCTCCGGCGGGGCAGGCGATGAAGGACGGCGCGGGCTGCCCGCCGAGCCCACCCGGGGCGGCTCTCGGGCGGCGGGGGCAGAGCCCTCCCTCGCCAGGCTGTCGGGAAGCGCTTCACCATCCCGCGCGGGCAGCCCTCCTCCAGGAGGGTCCCGGGCACGAGGCCTTTCCCGGGGGCTCCCGGGTAGCGGGCCGGCCTGGCCCACGCGCGGGCGAAGGGCGGGCAGAGTCCGGCCACGACACACCGCCGGAGGAAAGCCCGCCAGCAGCGCTCCGGGAGGGAAGCGGGCGGGCCGGGCCAGAAGGGCGGCGAGGGGCGCGGCCCAGCGGGAGCGCGCGCCGTCCGGCAGCCCCGGCCGCGGAGAAGAAGCCCCCCCGGCCCTCGGACCACCCCCGCCGGCCGCCGCTCGCCCAACGCGCCGCCCGGGCTCCTCGGCCGCGGGGCTGCCGGCGGCGGGCCAGGCAGGTGGCGCCCGGCGCGCTGGAGCCCCAGCAGCTCCGCCGCCTCGCCTCGCCTCGCCGCAGCCTTACCAGGCAGAGCGAAGCGGGCGGGAGCCTCTCCGCTCCTCTTCGCCTCGCCGCCGCCGCCGCCGCCTCCTCCTCCGCGGCCGGCTCGCGCGCCACTGGCAGCCCCCGCGCGGCGGCGGCGACCCCCGGCCCAGGGAGAGCAGGAAGCGCGTCATCAGCCCGGGCCCAACCTGCCGGCCAGCCGGGCTTCCCCACCCGACCCGCCGCCGCCGCCGCCGCACACCTGCCTCCCCGCCCGCGTTCCCCGGGCAGCCCTGCCGCGTCCGCTCGGCCCCGGGAGCCCCCCCCACGCCCTACGCCGGGCCCCGAGCGCGCCCCCGCCTCCGCCAAGGTTCCCCGGCCTCGCCCGGCCAGCGGCCCAGCGGACCCCCGGGGAGAATCGCCGCAGGGACGCAGCCCCGTTGCGCCCGGCGGCTGGGGCGCCGGGACACGGGATGGGGGGCGCTACTCTGGGCAGCGGCCGCTCGGACCTTCTCCTTACCGGGGGGCGGCGGCGGCGGCGGCGGCTGCGGCGGGCGGTGCGTCCAGGCGGCGGCTCCCCGGGAACCCTTCCCCGCGGCCGGCTGCGAGGCGGGGGCTGCGGAGGCGAGGGGAGGGGCGGCCCCAGCGAGTCCGCGCGCAGAACCGGCGGTGCGCGGCAAGCTCAGCTGGAAGCAATTTGAGGGCGGGGGGGGCGTTGCCTTCCCGAGTGTCAAGGCGCTAGTCCGCTCTCCTGGGCGGGGGTGGGCTGAGCCCAGGCCTGCGGGTGGAGCAGGGGCTGCAGAGCATAATTAGCCACGGTTAGTGGAGACCAGGAGACCCTGATCGACGCGGCTCATTTCCAGGCACGAGACAAGCCCGGGAGCTGCCTTGCAGCCCGACGCAGGCGTGGGAGCGCAGCCCCGTGTATCTGCGGACGTGTGAATGAAACTTAGCTCCCGGTTTAATAGGTGCAAAAAAGTAAGCCGGGAAGGCAAAAGTCTACACCGTCCTGGAGTAAGTCGGTGTTTGGAAAAGTCAGGTAATATATTAAACTGAGGGTATTCCCAGATCGGGACACACAGAAGTTCTGCCGCGTCCCGGGTGCTGGGTGAGAAAGCAGCGATTCCCTTCACCAGAATGTTCTTTTCCATGGAGAGGGTTGAAAAGTAAGACAAGGCTGCCCCCTGTTGGCAGGTAAAGGAACAGGAGCCGGGGCCCTGCTCAGGGAAGAAGTGACCCCATCTGTCCTTCCGTCCATCCTTCCTTCCACTAGCGACCCCCCCTTTCCCCCTCTCTGCTCAGCCCGCCTGAAGGAGGAGTCTGGAAGGATGGAGCAGCCGGACAGCCGGGGTGGAACAACTACCTGCTCTGGTCAGAACCAGCAGCTTTCCTCAGCCTCTCGGCTTAAGCCAGGGCTCTTCAAACGGGGCCCTTTTATGGCTTGTGGACTTCAGCCAGGCATAAGCCCTGGCTTCAGCCCTGGTTTTCAGGCAGGGCAAGGTGTGCACTTCGACTCCCAGCTGGGCTTTTGAGGGGCATCCAGTGGTCAGAAAAGACTTGTTATTTGTATCTGTTTTAAGGCATCGCTTGGTGAGATGGTGAGTGCTCTGCCTTGAAGCCTTTGGAAATCAGATAGCAGAGCAATGGAAGGAGAGAGAAGCTGCCTGGAGGAGGAAGAATTTTTACTCGCAAAGCATTTGGATCCTTAAAAGGCGTTTGCTCATCTGGTCATGAACCTCCCTGGCACATGTCTTCAGTCAGAAAGGGCCCAGCTGTAGTTCTAGCTGCTGCAAAACTTACCTCAAATGTAATCGGGTAATATATCTACCAATAACACTAGATCAACTGCAGAAAATCCAAGCAAACTTTCCCAGTGTTGCACAGGATCCAAAATGGTGATTCGGATCCAAGTGATCAGGAATAGGGATGTCCAACAGTGGCAACCTGAAGACCTGTGGACTTCAACTCCCAGAATTCCCCAGCCAGCCATAAGGATCCTCCATCTTTCTTCTCATGCAGGGCTGGGCAACTATGGCCCTTTGTGACCCACAGACTTCAACTCTGCACTTCCTGGGCCAGCGTGGAGTTGAAATCCAGAGGTTGCAAAGGGGCCGTGGTTGCCCACCCCTGCTCCCATGGCATTTGAACTGATTCCAGAGGAAACAAGGCTGATAAATGCCAACCTGAGGATACCCTGTTTGTGGTGTTCCTTTGGGGTGCAGCTGCCAACATCTGTACGGTCGCCTTTTGTCTTGCAGTTTTATTTGAATTCTCTGCAGATCTTGCTTGAGATTCACACCACTGTGTGCCTTTGAAGATTTGGCAAGACAAATGGTGGCCACGGCTGCCCTGGGCTGGACACACGCGCGCACACACACACACACACACACACACACACACTGCATGGAGATCCTGCAGAGGAGCTGTGAAGGAGAGTCTCTCAGTCCCCAAAGTGCATTTCCTGTCTGGGAGGGCTGCCAAAAACTAATTGGTTTTCCCCAGCAAAATCCATTATGATTAGTCTTGTTGTATTGCTAACTTTAATAAACTTGGAACATCTGCTTCCAAGATGGCCAAGGAGGCCCCAGCGTTGCACACTCTTTGCACAAACCTTGCACCTTCTGGTTGATCCCATAGTTATGTGCAGGAGGGGAAAAGATTCCATTTTCACAGGCTGATATACTTTATTTATTATTCAGGGAAAACAAATTCCCTTTCTAAAGCCCAGAAAGGATGTATTCTTGAGACCTTTCTTATTGGAATACGAACTTTATTTACAGAGGGGGCAAAAAGCCTTTTAGTTTGTCTGGAGAAGGGCTGAACCTCAGGTACGGAGCCTCGGGTGTGTCTTCGGAAGACCCCCCCCCCATTCAGCTCCAGTTCCTCCAAGGCGATGGGGAAATACTCCCGATAGCTCAGCAGTGGAAACTGATGCGTTTTATGTTTTCTCCTCACTCCCTACGAGCTCCTGTCTGATTCCCTCCCTTTCTTTTCTGGTAGGTCTGTCTATTCCACGCAGAATGTTTTTAGCAGGCATTTGTGTATGCTTGCAAATTTGAAAATCTGAAAGTATCACAAACAGCTTCTTCTGACACTTTGGTTAGAATTGCCATCCGGTGTGCAACTCACAACTGCCAGCTCCAACTTCAGCCCCTTGGCTTTGAATTTTATGGGCCTTATTTTTGCCTCTCAGTATACACCAGCCACTGGACCAAAGGAAGGAAAGAGTGTCCCTTTCAGCAATAACACAAAGGACAGCAAGGTTAAGGAGGAGCCAACTTGGTGGCTTCCTCGCAGGCCACGCCTGGGATTGAGCCCCGCCACTCACTGCTGGTCATCCCCTTTTCCACTTTCCTTCCATTTCCCCAGCATTATAGATTTCTCAAAGAAGCCAGAACTCTACACTGAGTGACTCCAGGTGATGGTGACTCTTAGTGACCACGTAGACAGATGTTCTCCAGGAGGGCCTGTCCCCGACATGTTCTTCAGGTCTCCCAACAGGGCACCTTGATGACTGTAATCAAGTCTGTCCACCTCATTGCTGGCCAACCTCTCCTTCTCTGTCCTTCCATCTTTCAAACAATGCGTTGAGATAATTTGAGTCTGGTCCTCTGTGCCTTGAGAGAAAATTCTGGGTTGATTTGTTCAATGTTCAGTTTATTTGTCTGCTTGGCTGTCCATAGCACTCCCAGGCGTCCAAAGCTCTTCTCATCCTCCCTGAACTTCTTTCTACCACACGGAGATGGTTCCTCCTTTTGTGCTCCCACCACTTCCTCCACGACCAGCCCTGCCCCGAGATTAAGAGAGGACCTGCTCCCCATGGCTGTTGAGGTCATTAAAAGCGTGACGCTCCTTGGACGGGACTCCAGAGTGGAAATTCACCCATATCTGTAACTGAAACGGAGGATGAATCAATTTTATATGCCTGCAATTTTCGGTCCAGTGCTGTGAATGAATGCAGCTGGAATCTGGCCACCCCGATTACAAAATACGTGAGGCATGAAGATGGGGGTTGCTGATTCCACTTTGGTCCCTTTCCAAGCTCTGTTTGGTTGGGATTCCTTTGGGTCAAGGATCCTGGATCCGGCCCTGGCCTCTCAAGCAGGAAATGGGCTTCCTGGAAACATCCACCAGTTGGTTTTTCCAGTTTCCCTCCCCAAATTCCCAAGCGGCTATCCTCAGACTCCCAAATCACCAGGCTCCCGAGACTGAAAATAATAAGCTCGGCTGAGGAGAGACCAAAAACACGAAAGAGAGGAAGAACTGACCAAATGCTGCCAATCTGTTCCTCTGCTTCTGCAACCCAAACGGGGAGATCAGGACATTTCCAGTTGTCTTCCAAGCGGCCCTCTAGAGCGGTGCTCCTCTACCGTGGCCACTTTAAGATGGGTGGATCCCTTGCGATCCCTGGGGGAGGTTAGTGCTGCTGCCAGCTTAGAGCATCCGCCTGCTTCATACAGGGCAGAAACTGAGCTCCAGTGGTCTCTAATGGCTTGGGTACCCAGCCTAACGGGCCACGTGGCTTCATGAGGTCCTCCGCCTGCCTGTTCCTCAGCGAGGGAGCAAAACTGCACCAGGAATTTCTGTAAGCGGAGTTCTATATTGGTGACAATGTGCAGGAGTTTTGTTCTTAGAAGGACTCTTACAAATGCCAGGTAGTTCATGATGTTGTGGTTGTGCTTGCCTGAGAAGATGCTCTAAATGCACTCAATTAGTTTAATTTTCTCCATATGTACAATTTGTTATGCCAAGATGCGTTTGTGGCTTCTCCGAGTCTCACTTGAAGGTGTTTGCACAGACTTTGGCTGTATTAAACGGCCTTTTCCTACAGCTGCCAGCCGGTGGAGCTGTTAACCCAAGCCGAGATCTGCCAAGTCCTTGACTGCTGTCTTTTCCACAAAGGAGAAAAGGACACAATTCTCTGCTTTTTAGGCTTTTTCAAGAAGTCTCCTCTGCTTCCAAACTTCTCAGCCGTCTTCCGAAGGCGCTCAGGAGATGGGAATAAAACCAGCCAGTCTGACAGACCTGAAAGAGACGGAAGGAGTCTGGCTCGGCTCTTCTTCCCCGGCCCAATCTGGATCTGCTGCCAGGCACCCCTGTTTAAAGGGCCAGAGGGCTCTCTGGCTCCTGGGAAGGGCAAAGAGGAACTTGTGGCTGTCACAGGCGGTGGGCACCTTGCCCAGGAAACGAGGCTGCTGACAAAAACGCTGCAACTTCCCGTAAGAAAGGAGGGTGTTGTAGCCCACCCTGCAGATTGAACAGAGGCCGGCTCTTCTTAAAGAGCTGAGTGGTTAGTGGTGCCATTTCTAGAGCCAGGCCACCAGTCAGTCAGGGGCAGCCTTGGAAGGGAGAAGGGCCCCGGCTCAAACCTGGGAAGGGCTGGAAAAACAGCATGGGTTTTTGGGGCGGCTGGGTGGGGGAAAAATAGGAAGAAGCTGCAGGAGAGAAGATGGAAGATATCTCGGCTGCCTTCAGGGCGGCAGGTAGAGAGCTCTGTGCCTTGTTGGCGTCTCTGCTTTTGTTCTTTCTGGCTCAGAGGGAAACACCCAAAGGAAGGCTCAGACTCTCCCCCACAAAGCTGAACCCCGGGGGACAGAGCAGAGGGAGTCAGAGGGACCTGCGAGAGCATTTAGTCCAACCTCTGGCGAAATCCCAAGCCGTCCTCAACCTCCACTACTTCCCAAGGCAGCCTGTTCCAGACTGTTCCCGACCCCTTCCTTGCCATTTAGGTCCACCGCTGAACGCTTACCTCTCTTCTTCAGGCTACGCTTTCTTGGCAACGGCGGATTTTCTGCAGGCGAGAACGGGCCAAGCTGGACTTGGAGAGCTTCCCCCAAATGGGATTTCTCGCATCGCGGCAGGATCCGCGAGCGCCGACTTCACCCCCGCCCCCTCAGCCGCCCAGAGAAGCCGACTCGCAGCCGGGAGCGCGCTCCGGCGGCCGCCCCGCAGACTGCGCGCTCCCGAGCCAGTGGAAGACGCCCCCGTTCCGTCCCAGCCTGTGATTGGAGTCCCGGCGGCGGGCCGGGCCATAAAAGGGCGAGCCCGCGGCGAGGGCGGCCACAGCAGAGTCGCCGGCAGTTCAGAGGGAGCCACTCCGGGACTTGGGAAGCGGCGGCGTCCCGGCGAGCGAGCGAGCGAGCCTGCGCAGCTGCGCCAGGTAGGCGCCTCTGGTCTCCCCTGCTGTGCCCGGGCCCTATGGATTGCACGGGGGGGTCTTCTCCCATCGGAAGCCTGACAAGAGCAGGCTGGTTCTACACGCACGCGCGCACCCGCCTGGCCTGGGGGCCCGCAGCAGCCTCCCTATCCTGGCGGCGGACTCGGAGAGTCGCGGTCCCCGGGCGAGGCTTAGGGGCTCGGGAGGGACCCCGAGGCGGTGGGGTCGCCAGACGGGAATCGAGGGGATCCGTGCAATCCCAGCCAGTTCCGAGGTCTCCCCCACAACGGACGGGCTTTCTAGGCGAGAGCTCTCCGGCCGTCCCGTCTGAACCTCCGCCTCCTTCTCCCGCAGGCAGGCGGCGTTTCTGCGCCCCGATGTGGTTCCTGGAGAAGATGCGGGCGTCCCCCGGAGAAGCCGGGCTGCTGGGCCCCTTCTTCCTGGCGCTGCCCTCCGAGAAGGGCCAGGCGGCGGCGGCCACCGCCTTCCCCAACATCTTAACCCCGGACCGCATCCCGGAGTTCTGCATCCCTCCGCGGCTGAGCAGCCCGCCACCGGCCAAGAGCCCCGGCCCTGCCTTCCAGCCCCGCCGCAGCCTGACTGAGCCGGGCTTGCAGGAGGCGGCCTCGCCCGGCTTTGGCCCCTTCCCGCCCCACCTGATCCAGGTTGAAAGCGCGGAGGAGGACCTGGACCTGGAGCAGGGCGGCACCAACTCGGACCCCCAGTCGCAGGCCGCCCTCTCTCTGCCCCACGTGCCCAAGGCCCAGACCTCCTACGGCTTCTGCGTGCTGCTGGAGAGCCCCCACACCCGGAGGAAAGAGTCCATCTTCCACAGCGAGGTCTCGGGCAGCTCCCTGGTCTTGCCCCGGTCACGGGCCAGCAGCTATGCCGGCAGGGAGCCGGCCTCCAGCCCGGTGGCCGTCCGCCGCCGACACCTCTTCAGCAGGCAAGGGGCCTGGGACAGCGACACGGCCTCCTCCAGCGAGTCCTCGCCCTTCGGCTCCCCCCTGCTGGGCAGGTCCCCCGCCCGGCCCGGCTGCCTCCTCAAAGCCCGGAGCCAGGAGCGGCTGCCGGGCCAATACTGGAGGGCCCGGAGGCTGTCCGGCACCATGCGGGCCGGCTCCCTGTCGATGGATGAGGGCAGTTCCACGGACAGCAGCCCCGGGTCTCCCCGGCGCTCTTCGGAGAGCCCCCTGCCCCCCGGCCTCCTCCCCCCGCCTGTCTTCCCCCTGGAGTATCCCTGCGGCCCGGAGCGGCTGGGCAGGGAAGCCACCGTGGCAATGGACAAGGGGGGGCTGCTGCGCCTCTCCTCCCAGCACTGCCCCGCCAACCAGCGCCTC
Source organism: Vipera ursinii (assembly GCF_947247035.1). NCBI lineage: Eukaryota > Metazoa > Chordata > Lepidosauria > Squamata > Viperidae > Vipera > Vipera ursinii. The sequence continues at coordinate 20,228,976 of NC_139524.1, read as the reverse complement.
CGCATCCGCCTGATCAGCGTGGAGGGCCTCTACCGGGCGGCCCCCCTGGAGCCCAAGAGCATCAACTGCTGCATCAGCTTTTCGCTCCTGCCGGGCAAGATCCAGAAGCAGCGCAGCACCGTCATCAAGCAGAGCCGCAACCCCATCTTCAACGAGGACTTCTTCTTCCTCGGGGTGTCCGAGGACCACCTGCGCCAGCTCTCCGTCCGCATGAAGGCCTTGAACAAAGGGGGGAACATGAAAAGGGACCTGGTTCTGGGGGAGAGCGAAGTGCCTTTGATGGAGATTTTAGCCGCCTGAGAAACTCGCGGCCTCCCCCACAGATCTATTTATTTATTTATTCTCTGTTTGTAATTATTATTTTTTAAATAAAGTGGAATTTTATTTAAATATGCACACCTGTCTCTGGCTCTTAAATCACAGAGAAGAATGCTTTTGGATTCCAGGCCTGGAGTTCAACTTGAATCGGCCCCTCTAACAAGGTCGATTTGGCCGATTCCAGAGTTGCACATCCAGGACTGAAGCTAATCCAAACTCTGCCCAAAATGAGAACTCAAAAATGTTTACTTAGCACTAAAGTGGGAGGTTTGGGCATATCTGCGCAAGGTGGTGAAGTGCGCTCTTGGCAGACTGTTGCCCCTTCGAGCCTCTTCATCACCACAGCAGGAGAGCTAAAAATCAGGAATAATGAGGAGGTATTTATAATTAAAGGGCCAATTCCACAGGCACCAGAGGCTAGAAAAAAGGGGAGACTCGGGGTGTTGACGGAGCAGAAGGGAAGAGCCTGGGGTGGTTCACCAAGCCTCATCCCATCTTAGGTGGGTCTCTGAAGGGCAGCCAGCCAGCCAGCAGAAGGCCACAGCTGGGAAAGCAGTGTCCTTCATTTGTGGCCTCAAGTAGCAAGTGAAGCTGAGCGGTGGAAGTAATCCATCAGCCAAGAGACCTCCGCCTTCCTGAGGTGGACAGGGAGGGGGCATAAATCTGTCTTCTGGATATTCTCATTCCTCCCTGGGGGACCCAGCCGTGCTTCCGCCCTTCTCAGCAAAGAAAACCGGACTTCCTGAGGCACTTGGCCAAAGCTTTAAGAAAAAGTCAGCCTGGGTTTTCCAAGCAGACAGAGACAGTTCCTTTCCACACATCACTCTTCCCCCTACAAGGCAGCCGCTGATCCCAGGGAAGCTCCTTGGACACCCGGGTAGAGTTGGCATACCTCGCAGGCACGGGATCGTTGTTCTTCTGCAAGGCACCCCCCAAAACGAAGCCCGAGGCCTTCTGAAGCCTCCCCAGGATGAGCACAAAAGCTGCAGCCAATCCAAGCTTCCGCTGCCTGTTTGACTCCCAGAGAAGCTACCCTGGGCTGGGCAAAGATAGGCAAAGAGATGGTGTTGCTGAGTTCACGTGGTGGGGAGTCCCCTTCTCCCCACACTTCTTGGAGAAAGTAACAGGCACTCAACGGCTTGGCGTGAGCCCAAAGCAGCTGCTTTATGGGGGGCAACAGATCTCCCCATCACACTGAAAACATTAGCTATGAAAGTGCTGAGATGAATGGATGACGATCAGCTGAAATTCCCAGCTCCAGCTCCTTTGCCTCGTGTCGACTGGTGTGAGAAGGGAGCCACGCGAGAGGGCTCCTTCCCTGGGCCAGGTTGTTTTCGGCACCATGCAAGTGGTCCTGGACGGGTCTTGGGTCTGAGAACATCAGCCCTGTGGCGCTGATTCCATTGAGGCAGCTCTTCGTAGCTCTGGGGGGTCCATTGTAGGGGGAGCTACGTGTGGATCAGAAAAGGTAGAATGGACAGAATAACTTGGTGGCTGTTCTACTGATAAACAGCACACAGGTGTGCAGATGAGCAGACCCAAAGTTGAGGCTGGAAAGGCGAGGCTCTGGCAGGCTCCAGAAGGGATGAATGGCATGAGCCAGGCCCAAGATGTCAATCAGAAACTGGTTGTGGGGAAGGGGCCAAGTCCTGCTCAGGGGGTCCCAGCGGCTGCGGGATGGAAAAGGCTTTGGTCCAGTTCAGCTGTTCGACTCCACAGTGCTCTGAACTGGCAACCATGAAGCATAGACGATCTCGAAGGAAACGGTGCTCAGGTCCTTTCAATTCCTGAGGATGTGCTGTGTGGCCGATTTACACGCTCCCCCCACCCCGGTCTTTATTTATCTGGGTTCTTGCAACCTTTCCTAGAAAAACTCTGGAAAAGGGCAGCTTGACAAACAAAGACTCCAGTGTAAGAAAGCCCAGGCAAGCGGTTGCCAGGCTACTAATGACAACCTAGCAGAGGAAAAGTGAATGTGTGTGTAGTGTGTAGTTTGTGTGTGTGTGTAGTTTGTGTGTGTGTGTGTGTGTGAGAGAGAGAGAGAGAGTTGGAGCCAAGATAACTCCTGCCTGGGAAGAAGAAGAAGAAGGGTCAGGCCATGCCAAAGCCTCAGCCCCACGCAGGGCAGACGTGGTCACCGACGCACGCGACCAGCATCTCCTCTCTCCGTGAGGAAGGTCAAGGGGATGGGAGTCCCGCTGGGCCCAGGAGCCTCCCGGGAACAGCCTTCCCAGACTGGCTTCCTTTCAGGTGTCCAGGATCCTGACTCCAGTAGGAAAGGCTGGTCCAAGAGGCCCAGGGAGGCGAGGACTCCTCCCGTTCATCACCTCCGAGATTCAGGCCCGCTTCAGCCTTCAGCCCCTTCTTCGTAACGCTTCCCTGCCTCCTTTCTAAGCTCAGACTGTTTTGGCCACTGCTTCAAGAAGAAGTGATTCTTTCCAAGGAAAATTCTCACACGATTCCCAGTAGGAACATTAATTGAGAGGAAGTGGATGGGTTCCAGGAATTTCAGCTACCAAATCATTTTCAAACCAGTTTACATTGGGTTGCGGACTTTCTTAACTTTCGGTGACCTTCTGTAACCTGGTAAAGATTTGGCCCTTTTGCTGACAACAGGAAAGCTTGCAGCAGGTGGCTGGCATAAATCTCTCCTCAACTTTTATTGGACTGAGAATGATTCATGATATTCATCCAGTTTTCCCTTAATCGGTCTCGAGGCACGAGAGCAGCTACCAAACAGGCTTGCCCAAGTCTTCAATGTACAAGAGCTTCCGATTGATCCTCAGAAACAGCAAAGCCGCATGGGCTCTAGAAACCAGCCCTTTCTCTGATGGCCGACAGCGTCTCTTTTCTGCTCCCTCCTTACCGGTGCTTTAAAGACAGCCTTAAAAGTCAGTTTCCCTCAAGGGACTCTGTTCTGAGGTGTTGGAGAAGATGGCTTTCCAGTGCGAATCGGCCTCCAAGGGCTCCTGAGGTTTGCCTACTTCTGCTCCTGCAGAGCTCGTTCTTCTAGTTGCATCGGAAGATGCAAACTGGTTTCAGATGAGACTAGCATCTATTGGAGACAAGCAGAAAGAGGACGGGGTGGCAGCAGTATCAGGGCAATCCACGAACGATCTACTTCTGCATGCTGTTGCACCAGCAGGAAGTCTGAGCAGAGCAAACGGTCGGCATAAGGAAGGGGCATATTTGCCACTGGACATTTTCCTGGCTGTGATCCCACTGGAAAAAGTGTGGGAATACGTTTGCCGATTGCGTGTGCACACAGCAGGTGCACGAGTCAGCCTCCCCCTTCCCCCCCTCAGTTGAACACCTAAGGGAGATCTCACCCGTCTTCCCCAGCCTGGGGATGCGCTGCCATGCCTGCCTTCTCCACCCGGGGAGTGGAGATAAGGGGATAAGGGAGAGAAAATAATGGCTTTTTTTAGCATTGAGGTGAACTCAGAAAGCTAACCAGAGCTGGACCAAGGATGGAGGACCAGCAACTCAGGGCAGAAGGCCAGTTAGGGGAGGATAATCAGTCTGTCAATCAATCACTCCTGAGAGAAAGCAACCACGGCTGTATTCTTGCCAACTCGGTTGTGACCCAGAGTCAGAGGAGTTGCCCTCCCCTCAACGAACGCCTGCCCCACTGCACACTGACTTGGCCCGGAGCTCCTCAGGGACACTCACACCTCAGAGCAACAGTCAAGAGATTCTGAAAGCACAAAGCATCACCCAGCAGGTCCACGCATGCTCTAAATGCTGGATTTTTGCTTAGTGTGCTGTAGAAAAGCTAAAGTTTAGATCAACTTTACGTGCGCTGCTTTTAGTAGCCTTTAAATTCATTTTTCCAGAAAGAACTTGGATGGTTTTGCAAGAATACACAAAAAATAGATGATACAGATGCTGTCCCTTGGCAGCCTAGCAGTCCTGCCTGCCCGGTCTACGGTGGACAAAATGTTCCAGCTCCCTCCTTGGCTGTGAAGGTGTAACGCCATTTCCTGTAGCTTGTCCTCTGCTCCTCTGAATGAACGGACATGCAGCTGAAGGGTGTGAATAAGACTCTCTCTGGGAAATGAGTGATGGAGTAGGATTTTGGCAAGTCAAATCGAGAAGCTGCAGACATTAAGCAGGCCCAGCTGCACGAGCGAGACAAACTGGAGAATGGTCAACTTTAATCAGGGCCTCTTCCGGCCCATCCTGAAAATATGATTTAGGAAAATGCCAGGCAGAATGACGGCTGCAAAATGGGGAAAGTATCCCCAAATGATGAAAGGGAAAGTCCTTTCCCATCTTCTCTCTCCCTCCCCCCCACCCCCCGGCCAGCTCGATAGGAACTGGGACAAGGAAGTCTTCCAGGGCTGGCAATTTCTTTTTTTTTATTTTAATTCCATTTATATCCCGCCCTTTTCCGAAGACTCAGGGCGGCTTACAAGCTTAGCAGTAGCCTTTTGGAATCAAGACTCAGATTTGCTTGGGATGTCACCCTGGAGTCTGGCTTTCTCAGTCCCTCGGCAGAAGAAAGTGGTTTGCAAAACCCCACAACACGTTGGCACATCCTTCCGTTCCTTGGAAAATGGGCAGCACTCTCTCTCTCTCTCTCTCCTGCTCATCCAAGGGTCATTTACAAAAGAGTGAAGAAAGCTGCGCTCCAACCGCTCAGAGCGCTTAGCACATCTGGTTTGAGAAACGCCCATGAGACTCTTGTCTGGAATGGGCTCAGCTGCTGTCCAGCGGTTGAGGTAGCAGGGCCCACACTCTGAAGAATCGGACTTAGTTGTAATGGAATTAAGTAGAGCTGTTCTCAAGGCGTTCCATAGGTGTTCCCTTTCTGGCACACTGAAAATGATTCTCCCCTAGCAAATCTGGAAATAGCTCCGGGCCCATGCCTAGAAGGCGGACTCCAGCTCAGAACCTCTCGTGTACCGGCTCAGATACCACGGCAAGAGGTATCCTCATGGTGAGTTGGGGAACAGTCCACCAACTTTTACATCCATGCTTGCACTGAGCATTCAGCAAGAGAGGAGAAGTCAGAAATGGTGCTTTTGAGGGTGGCAGCATCTTGTTCTTCGCCATCTCTTGCTCTCTGCCTGTTCTTCCTGGCAGAGGGAAGACCCAGAGGGGAGGAGGGGCATTCTTTCAGACATTCGAAAGAGGACACTTCTTTTTCCAAGCAACATTGGTTTGTCCCCCTTTTTCTTGCCATCGACGCGCCCCCCCCCCCGTCAGAAGAGCTTCCTGGAAACCATCGTTCCCATTGGCCCACATTTCCCGGGAAAGTCCCTGTGACTTTTTCAACCCTCTGATCCTCATTAAATTTCAGGAAGGCGGGGGAGGTAAACAAAGACGCTCTTTCCAGAAGTGAACATTTGCATTTCTCAATAATAAACTCATAACACAGATATATTAAATAAATGCAAAGCCTGGCCGATAAGATCCGAGTGGAAAAAAAACCCTCCTCCTAGGTTGCCCAAGAGATCTGCATGTGAACTATTCAAGTGATGCCTAATCTAGCTCGATTCTTTGTGTTTCCACTTAATATAATTATGCCAGGCACTGCTGGCTGCTGTAGCCGAGAGCCTGGCAGGCGGAACACTGAGATAAGACGGGGGCTGTGTTCATGTGAATAGTCAAAATGGCTGCACTGGCTTATGCTAATCCCGCACGTATCCCTTGCAGAAATTTAATTACTCTGGCCTCTGGGACCTGCTGACTGCTTAACTGAGTTTGGCAGGGAGATGTTACAACGCCGAGTTCACAGGTTCATCCGAAGCAGATGAAGTCAGAAATGTTGGGTTGGCATACTCAGTTTCCACTGCCTACAGCACCTTCCGCAGCTGCTGCCCTCCAGACCCGTCAGACCCTACAAATCCCAGCCAGCGGCGCCTCTGAGGAGCGTCTGCTGGGCAGACATGCCCAGTTAGCAATCACAGTCTCACTGATCCTTTCTCCAGGTTGTCCCCGATTTGACGTACATAAGCACCATAACTGCACACATGGAAAAGCCATAAAAGAAGTTCCTCAGAAGATGGTCACGATTTGCAGACCACCTCAGTTAATCGTGAAGTGGCCTGTAGACACCCGGGTTGGAAGACGTGGTGAGGACGCTTGTCTAAGGGGCATCCAAGGGCTTCTTAGGCACTTGCATCCTTCCTGAGCCTGATAGGCTTCTTGTGCTTTACTCTTCAACCCGGACCAAAGACCCGTTTGGCTCTCTTGGCTTCGTCTCCCACGGCTGCCTATAGAGGCCCAACAGTCATTCAAGACTGTTTTAACCCTTTAGCCAAACTTAACCCTCTGCAGGAGGGAAGTCTGCCTGGCGGCGGCCAGGGCCATTGTTGACAAGGGACCAACCTAATAATGGAACGCTGAGCACACCAAGACTCCAGCTAACCCTCCTTATTTATATTTCCACTAAATGTTCTTGCTGTAAACAAACATCACCTTCACACGGTCTATCGCTCAGCACATGCTTGAGGTTTTTGTTTAAGTACTTGACACTTGATTAAAGGGTGCTTTGAATGGTACGGTTATCAGCTACTCTACGGAGACTCCAGTTCATGTAGAAATATTAAGATCCTTTGAAAACACCGGTTAATATTTGCACTATAGTACTTTATCTTGTAAGTCTTTTAAGTTAAATCATTGCTTGTTGTCCAACAATGGGAGGGATGCAGATGGCCAGGCCTTCCTCACGTGTGGCAGCCCGTAATGTTTCTAGGACCTCTTATGCCACCAGGGTCAGCGAGTCACAAAAAGATTGTTCTTGTCAGCCATTCAAGTTGGCTCATGAACTCCTGAATGGAAAATATTCTCAGGATTAAACACTGCAATGCAAACACCAGAGTTGATCACTGGTGGGGACAAGTGCCCAGGCACAACCTTTCTCTTCTCCAAGGTTAAACAAAAGAAGGTTAACTCACACACTGAAGACTGGAGCCCTAGAGCATATTTCTTTCCTAAGACAGAGAAATCTGTTAAATATTTGAGTATTCTTGCCCAACAAGACCACCCCAGTAAGGCTTTCCTAGTCAGGAGAATACTTTGAAATAAGCGCCCCCCCCCGCCCCCGCCTTCCAAAAGAGCAGATTTCCTGGAAAAAGCATGTGGCTATCCAACTGACCCACTTCTGCCTGTAATAAACCAGACCTGAGCCTGTTCTTCCCTTTGGGGAAAAAACTGCTTTGCTTCATCTGATAAGTTCCAATTGTGAAACAATTCCTGTCTCTCTCCAGCTGCTCTAACAGCTCACATGCCTCTGTGCCAGGGGAGGGGGCTAGAAAGAAGCAACTCCAGCCTTGGGAGCAGCCGGGGGGGGTGATGCTTTGCACGATCCAAGCGCTCAGCCTGTCGCTGTGGATCTCCATCTGCAACCTCAGGGCAATAGCTGGCCATGGTCTACAATGCCCCTGTGCATTGGAGTGGGTGTGCAGAGAGCCTGATGTGAATGCTCTGGCTTCTCTCTTGATAAACTTCTCTTTCTTCTCCATATTTTAGCCAGGGTACGTTATCTGGGTTCCAGGGTTGTTTAGTTTTAACCTATTCTCTTGATATATCAAAAAATTCAGCAATTTGGATCTGTAGGCAATAAACTATAATTTACTGCATCCTGGGAACCTGGTATCCACAATTTATGATTTAACATATTGGACAAATCTCATGCACGGTTTTAAAGAGAACCTGGCTAAGCAAAAATCAAGGTTCAGCACGAGGTGGAACCAGACACATCTTAGTACAACTCTGTTGGCTCAGCACAAACTTTGGAGCCAGGGAGCATACTGCCAAGAGACCAGAAAACAAATGCAGGCACCACGTTCTGAGAAATAAGCAACAGTTTAACGGTGGTGAGAATTGGCGCTCATAACTGCCAGGCTGGACATTAAGTCAGCTATGGTCAAATAATAGAGGTCATGTAGGAGAAAATGAGTTGCTGAGGACTGGAGGATCTGATAGGAATGGCTAAATACATGACCCCTTCATTATCGTGACTTTGATTGTAGGTGTAACAAGGGGTACATTATTGCAACCATTTGTATTCTCAATATCTGACCTAATGTTTACAGTTCCTCTGTAGACTCTATGTCTGCCAGCCTATTAATTTATCAATGCCAACCTACCAAGCCAGCAGAGATGAATACCATTGATCTTGGGAAACATGGCTCTTTGATGACCCCAATCAATAGGATTTGTAAATAAACACTGGGTTGGCTCCCTCCTTGCATTTTCCAAAAGAAGGCTGGCTCATTCCAGGTTCTTCAATAGCTATAAAAATACAAAAAGGCTAACAAAGTGGTGTGCATTTACATCCCGTTCTCTTCTTTTAGCTTCTCTTCTGTTTTGCTCTTGCTCTGCACCTCCACCTCCACCCGCTTTTCTAAACCTGATCTCCTGGCTGAGATTATGAGTCTCCAACAGATCTGAAGGGCGTCTAGTTAGAGAGGTTTGATCCATAATTAAAAGCCGTTGCTAGTTGCTCGTTTGTCTCTAGTCTGCTGTTTGCCTTTAAGAATCAAGTTTAACACAATTTCATTCACACTTTATCCAATCTTTGGTAAATATCCTTGATTACTTTCTGCAAACCACTTCCTGAATATGAGAGGATCACGCTGGTATTTCCTTATAGGCTCAAATGATATTTTATTATGGTGTTAATCCCAAACTTGGGATTATGGGCAATTATTATGGGCAATTATTTAATCTTGTTTTAACGTTTGTATTTTAGTATTTTATTCTGCCCTGTGAACCGCCCTGAGTCCTCAGGGAGAAGGGCGGTATATAAATATTATTAAATTAAATTAAATTAAATTAAATTAATCCATCCATTTGAATATTTAGCTGAATTGCTTGAATTCTACTTGGTGATCCAGAATCCTCCAGGTCAACCTGCACTCTCATTTGGGAACTGATTTGCTTTTAATTCCGCTTTGCCCACAAGCCACAATGGCAGAGTTCAGGCTTTGTGCTAGGCCAGGTCCACACCAGCTACTTTAGGGGTTCATGCCATACGTTCAGCATCTTGACTCAGGCAGCCAGAATCCTTTGGTCTATTATGGGATAGGAAGTGAGAGGCTTCCCAGGGATGCTCAGAGCCAGGATCTGCTCCTTTAAGAGGCTTCCAAGCGGAAGAAGCCACAGAGCGGCAGGAGCTGTCCGTGGTCCTGGGACTTCTTGCCAGCCCGGCTCGCTCGGCTGTTGAGGCCAGCTGGTTCCTGCAGATTTTGTAGTTCAACTGCACGCACAACAAAGACAGACACGCGGGAGAGAAATGAGGAACAACGGGGAACAAACTCTGCCTCCCTAAGTGTTCAGAAAGGCATTCGGGGAAGAACTTAGGGTCACCATAAGAGATGAGGGAATGATATACAACAGAGCAGAAACCCCATGTTACGTTAAGCAAGGAAAGTAGAAAAGGTTAAAAATCTCAGCCAGATTCAGCTACTGTAAATCCGCTATTCCTCACCAACTATCAGAGCCAGGGACTCAAACACCGAACATGGCCTGGTCCTACACTACGCTAAGTTATGATTTGGCTATCCAAATTCAGCTTTATTTCCTATAAAATCTAAATGATCAAAGAAATATTTAGGATAATTTCACTGCATTTTGGTTCTGACGGTCCCGAATGAAGGGAGCCCTGTCGGGTGCAGGAAGGAGACAAGGAGAAAGCTGTACAGCTCTTCTGAATGAGAGCAAGCCAGAAATATTTCCTGCTTCATCCAGGCTCCCATTGTCAAATATTGATTCAATGCAACCCCTTAGCAACCCTTGCTGTCTAAATAGAAGGCCAGGATCAGTGTCGGCGTTCAGTCGGATATGAAAAAGGGTGACGTGGGCATAAGAGGAAATAACGTGATTTGAAAGGGAGACAAACTCAGCGGTATGGCCACTATTTTTCATACACCAAAGCAAATTGTATCTGAACTGAACTCTGTGTTCCAAGTTTGTTTAGAATTTGCACAGTCCTCGCCCACACTCAAGACACCGCTGTCCTAGGAAATGTTGGCAAAGAAAAGAGCATCGCTTTTTCTACTGGTTGTCAAGAGAACCTCAAAGGAGCAGTGGGAAATTCATATTCAGGACTTCCACCCTTAAAATTTGTTGTGGTTCAAAAAATTAATTATGGAATTTGAGTTTAGGGAATCTATGATCTGGAGTGCTAAGCTATCATGAGATTTATACGTTAGTATAATATGTGAATCAAGATAATGGAAGTTAAAAACAGGTTAAAAAACAGTTAAACTAATCAAAGTTTAATACCTACAACACTCGCCAAAATCTGTCAAAACTAGGTGGTTTTAGCAATATTCACAATCAATTAATGCTTACTTTGGGGAGGGCGTTTGCTAATTTATTGTAACTGTAGTCCTGGACAGAGCATAATTCCAATAGGATTCACACATCTTGCTGAGACATGTCTTGCTAACCTAGATTATTTAATAAACACGATTGGCTGGATTTGCATAGTACAGATTTTTTTTGCTTGAATTGCATTTAATGTATACCATTTTGAAAAGTTGTTAACGTTGAAAGTTGATATAAAAATATATTAAAGAAAATAAAGACACAAACTATATCTTTACAGTTTATAAACCACTGTGTCAAAGTTCATTTCAGGAAAAAAAATCACCTTACGAGTACATTATGTGAACCAGGCCTAATCTACCTAGTTCAACATTGACACCAAATGATAATCATTTAGTGACACTTAACCCTGTTTTAATTAGCCAATTAATTGAAAGATTTGTTGACAAGCTTGTCTTTCTAGCAGGGAAGCTCATTTCCCACACTGCCCTGCTTTTGAACCCACAATTTATTTGTCTTGGTGTTGCAAAGATAGCTGCATTAGCCTGAGATAAAAAGCCCCTTAGCCATTTTACAGGTGGGAAGAGGCAATCAGAGGCAATTTTTCCTGGTTTAATCAGCTTCAAATGGACCATCCGGGTGTTTGGCTGTGCAGCTTTCATCCGTGATGAGAGAAGCTGGAGAGCTTCTTCTTCTTACCCGCAACCCCGGGCTGTGAGTGTTTTTCCCCTGAGCGATGTTTACCGTACAGGGCAGCCCCTTCAAAACATGCATGTTTAAACAGATGTTTCCCGTCTTCGAAAGCCAAAGCGATTCCTGCCACTGAACGGTGAACAGATGGAGCTGCTGTTCCACGGCCAGCCAGGAGTGACCTTTTGCATCTCCCATCAGCAGGACCGGGATCCTCTGGCCCCGCGAAAGGCTGCTGAAGAGGAACGGAGGTGGAAGGCAGAGATTGGATAAAGGAGCTGCCATTTGACAAGGTGGCTTTGGGCGGGCCTCTGTCAGCCGGCGAGTGGGCCTTTGGGAGAGGAACAGAAAAGCGGGCAAGGCCACAGGATGGGAAAGGGAGGGAGGGAGCAGAAGAGAAGAAGATTAAAAGCTCCTGCTCCTCTGGATGCCCCACTACGATTATTTTGGGGGAAGTTCTTGCAACTGTCATGGGATTCCCCCTGGATCCCAGGAGGTGGGTGCGGACTTGGTTGCCGCTGGAGGCTGCAGCGGGAACGTGGGTGGCATTATTCTGTGGCCACCCCCTTGGGACCTTCTCCCCTGGACAGGGAATTGTACCAAAAGGCCAGACAGTCCTTCCAACTTAGTGGATGGATTCGGAGTTCCCTGCGCTCTATGTGTGTGCATTTCTTTTTTCGTTAAAGAAACAAAAGAAGAGCAAAAACTAGAACAGGCAGAAAGAAATATGAGCGGAGAGCCAAACAGAAACAAAAAAAAAGAGTAAACACCCACCCAAAAAGCCTTTGAAGTTCTCACACTCAATATTTCTACCCAGAACATTTATAAAACATAAAAGTAATTGTTTAGGAGAAACATGATGAATGTGACAAATAGTAGTCTGATTTGAAATATTTTATCTTTCATGCAAGACTGAAGTTCTTCCATACCTCGCTAAATAAACCACTCAATGTGGTAAAGCATAAATCATGGTTTACAAACTACAGTGGCTGTGTTCACACATTACACCAATTTCCATCTGTCTCTTGGGGAGAAGGGTATAAACTGCAACATTTGGTTCCAGAGCCAACCAATCCATAATTTAATTTAAAGCAATAATAGATCAGCTTTGCCAAAAGGCATCAAGTGATGCACTTTATATTTCTTTCAAAGAGGTCATTCTATTTATGAACAAGATGTTCACTCCGTAAACCATTTAGGGAGGGCAGTAAGGCACTGTGAAGCGGTATATAAGTCTAAGTGCTTTTGCTGTTACCTCTGGAAAAGAGGTCAGGAAGTCCTGGAGAACAGAGTCTTCCAAGCATCAGAACAGAAGGCATAAAAACATATATCCACTCATCTCTGTTTGAGCAATTGCCACATCATTTTTTCCCGAGTTTCTGAAACAAGGTTTTCTGGAAACAAGCAAACAATATGTCCAACCCAGCGTAGCACACAGGAATGCGATGCCGTGTGCCGTGCTGTGGACGAACAGACTGACTGCATGTGCCGCTGATAAAGGCAGGTAACTCACCATTCAGGCGCAGCAGAGAAAGGAAGACAAACAGAATGTTCTCGAGTGTCATCAGCAAGGACAGGGAAAGAAAATCTGCAAAAATTCAGCTTTTAGAAATAGAAGGTCCATCTTGTCCATAGTAGAGTCATCCCTTAAAAATAGGATTGCATTTGTTCCATTTCCTCATGATTTTCAGAGGAGAAATTTCAAATTTTTTCTACAGAAAGGTTTCATTTTTGAGAAACAGCATGATTAGGATTCCTGTATATCTTGATGTAATTATTCTAAATATTTATAATTGCTCCAAAACATGTGATTTCTTGAACCAAACATCCCAGGAGAGCAGGTGTTTAGGAGCATGTTAAAAGCTCTTACTCAGACTGGTGGGCTGGGTTCAGAGGAGATGTTTGGCCATCAAGCGGCTTCTTCAGCTTTGGGATACAAAAACACTTTGCTTTTTAAACTACAGTCTCTCTCTCTCTCTCTCTCCATACCCAGTTTATTTGCATATGTCATCCTTGTCCCCAAGGAGGCCATTCCTTGCCTCTGAAGGAGACCACAATCCGCCAAACTTTTATGTGGGGAGAAATTGGTTTGACGTTAAGGCCTCATCAGTCTTTCATTTGTACATATTTGCTGCAAAAATCAGCTCTTTGGGAAGGGCAGCACCAATGGTGGTTCGTTCAGCACTGATTATGCAAACTGTCTGGCCCAAGGTGCGAATGACATGATGACACTAAGGAGGAAAGAATGTCTGGTGGATGGACTCATTCACAAGTGTCATGGAACAATTCCTCCTCTGGGGGGAACAGGGTTGAGTGGGCTACCCAGGATCATTGCAGGGCCCCAAACTTTGGGTCCAAATTTTTGCAGAGCAAGTCAAAGCTCCTTTTTGCCTTAAGGGCAGATCCCACCCAGAGTCACCGGGAGTGGGAGTGGGGTGGCACGTTCGTTTGAAATATTATTTTATCTCCACACGTGTGTAATCTCCAAACACCCTGACATGCCAGCTGCCTGCACGCTATTCCAGCCACCCTTTCTGGCTGTTTGAAAACAAAGCGGCTCTGAGGTAAAAATAGCCCGAGGACGTCAATGGGTTTTCCTCGGTGTCCTGAGCTGGGCCTCCGCCCCGTTCGCCGTCGGAGCTTTACGCCAGGCCCCGAAAGCCGCCCTTCCAGGCGGGGAGGACGCAGGCTGGCGGGGTCTGGGGAAAGGGGCGGGGCGGGGCGCGCCATGCCGGTTTGCCCGGGAAGGCCGGCCAGGGGACCCAGCCGGATCAGGGAGGGCCGGGCTGCTTTGGCTTCTGGTGCGGCTGCTGGAGGCATCCCCGCACGTCGGAACGCTGCGCCTTGCGGGTCGGGCTCCCTTCTTGATCTCCTCGGCGTCGCCTTTTCTCGGGCCTGCCAGGCCGCTTCCTCGGGCCGCCATCCCCGCCTCGGGCCTCCTGGGCTCTTTTCGAGGTAGCTGGCTCGCTGCCCCCTAAAGTTCCGGGTTCCCAACTCCCTTGCGAGTTGCAGCCACAGTTTAGACGCAGGGCGGAGCCAGCACGTCCAAACCGCCGCATTCACACGACGCGTGTTCCACGACGGCTCACGGAACCCCCTCCCAGCCAATCAGGGCGATCGAATAGGGGGCCTCGGGGGCGGGGCTTGACAGCCAGGGCACGCCCAGCGGGCGGATCCCCTCAGCGAGCTAGCCTCGAGAGCGCGGGCGGGCAAAGGAGGGAAAGCCGCTCACTTGGCCCGAGCGCGCATGCGCGGGGCCGCCGCCGCCGCCGCCGCCGCCGCCGTCGTCGGAGGGCGGAGCGGCGTGGCGGGCGCGCGCCTCCTTCAGCCTCTCGGCCTCCTCGGGCGCGCGCCCAGCTGGCTCTTCCCTCCCGCCCTGCGAGGAAGGCCCGCCGCCGCCATGGTGCTGGAGTCGGTGGTGGCCGACCTGCTGAACCGCTTCCTGGGCTGCTACGTGGAGAACCTGAACAAGTCCCAGCTCAAGCTGGGCATCTGGGGGGGTAAGCGGCGCCGGGGGCCCTCCCCCTCCCCCTCCTGGCCAGGCTCCGGGGGGGCGTCTCGCAAGGCGGCGGGGGGGTCGGCCGAGGGGCCTCGCAGGTCGGGAGCCGCCCCCCCCCGACAGCCCCTTCCCCAGGCCGGCCCTCCTCTCCCAAGCCGCCCTGGGGAAGCGCTGCCCCTCCGAAGAAAGGGGTCGCTGGGGGGGGACGCTGCGCAGCCCCCCTCCCCCGTTATTTGCATGCATTGCAGCGCCTCGCCCCCAGCCCAACCTCGGCGGAGCCTGGGGGGTGCAGAACCGGGGGACAATAAACCCGCCCTGAGGCTTTGGACCCTCCGCACCTGGCCGCCGGGTGCTGCTTGGCGGCCTGGAGCCCCGACAGACTCCGGGGACCCTCTGCGCCCGCTGGCTTCCTTGGCTGGAGGCTGGCCCGGCCCTTTGGTTTGGGGGCAGGTGCTGGCAAGTCAACTTTGCCCCAAAGTGCAGTTCCTCCCGCTCCAACTTCTCGAGCCATAAGAGTAAATATAGCAGAATAGTAGATTATCTCCTGGGCCGTAGTTCTAATTCCTGTTCTCAAAACTCGGCCCTTTCCCCTTAATTTGTGTTCTTAGTTGTGTGCTAGGTAAGGCGGCTTGACGTAGTCTTGCTTTTGAAAATAAATGTAGGCCAGCGCTTTAGCTCTAGAGTTCTTCTAACCACCCTGTCTTAAAAGTTAAAAGAATGTTATCGTGACATTTGAATTTGACTAAAAAAGGAAGAACATCTTAATGTCATTTACGTTAGTCAGAAGCGCCTTAGGAGGAAGACTCCTGGCTCTTGCAGAACTAAAACTGAAGTTGTTGCTTTGGTCAAGATTTCTCAATGACTGGATAATCCAGTTTTTCCAGTGGCGATATAATTGGAAACTTTTCCTCCACCAACCACACTGTTGTTTTGGGACTGTTTGCATTGGAAAGTCTCCAACTGGAGTGCTTGTGCTTGGAAGCTGGATTTCAGTTGTACATATTGACATCACTTCTGAAAAAACGGGCCGTGCACACCTGGTTAACTCTCAGTTCTATTTCCTCTTTTGAAAATGGATTTCTGAAAAAAAAAAGTCTCTTAAAGTTTCCTCAGATGGCATATAATCTGAGCTTCTTATCAAAACGCTTCTTGCTTTTGTGGAGTCAGTTTTGCAGAAAGTGTATTTACTTTCTGGCTTGGATTGAAACATGAATTGGGTTGAAGCAAGACGAGGGGAGGGGCAGGAAAGTAAAAGAAAGAATTGAGGGTAGCCTTGAAAATCATCTGGCCTGTGACCACTGACAACAACTGTGTGTATTCTTTGATTGCAACAAGTTTGCAGACCATGAGATCTGGAGTCATGAGATATGGTACCAGAGTTGTGAAATGATGAGTGTGTGTGGGGGGCCATTGCATGTTTGAAATCACAATGGATTCTTTCAGGCTCCCTATGAACGTTGGCTCAAGGCTTTTCGTAGAGCTGTATTGCTTTTGCTTTTAAAATCTGTTTGCCATTGGTTAGAAAACGGTATTAAAAAGATAGGATCTGTTTGTTACGAAATGGCAGTTTTTCAGGAGTGAGACGTCTTCTTAATTCTTCCTGTGGGTTTGCGATAAGAGTTAAGGACACGTTCAGCGCAAGGACTGAGTGCTGCAGAGTTTGCCCTTTCTTAGTAGCTTTCCTAGCTTTTATTATGGTGGATCAGCACGTATAGTTTTCCCAGAAAAGTTTATCCTGTTGTGTTTAATCAAGATAAGCGGCTGATAGTTCTCTCTGCTGTAGTCATGATTTAACCTTGCAACTGTGGTATGACTTCTCACCAAAACTCATCAAAAGCTGCAGGTCCTCCTCTGGTTCCAGATAACTGATCTGGGGAGAGCTGTACGTATCTTCTGATTCAGGTTGTCAGAACAAGGTGTATTTTGTAAAATGGAAAAGTTCATGAAGTGGGCCTTCTGTTTTGGCTCCTGGATCTTCAAGCAGAGAAAGAAAGTATTTCAAGCATGCAGCAGGTTGGTTGCAAGATGTTTGACACAACTAAGCTTGTGTCTAACTTGCAACTAAGCTTTAAAATTGCACTGCTGCTTTTTTGCTTTGAAACCCATGCTGGGAACAGTAGGAAATTGTAGCAAAGCGCATTTCTAGAGATTGGCCCTAAGTCAAATATTACAAGAAAATTAAGTGTTATTCTTTCACAGTAAAGCTCTGGTGTTTATTTCCTGCTCAGATTAGGGAAGTTCTCAACATATGTAGAAAGATTCTGTTCAGGCTCTACTTAACTTTCTTTTTGCAGATGTGTGCATTTTCTCTAAAAGATTAAAAACTAAGCAACTGATTAATGTTAACTTTGTTTTTCCTCTGGGTCAATGATTTGCTTGTTACTGCTCAGCTTATGGCACCTTCCAAATTTTACTAGTGTTGCTGCTGTTGAAATTAACCTGAGAAAGTTAACACAGTTCTTATATTGCAGGACTAGTTCCTTTCGTAGTTTTATAATAAGAATGAACAAGGCTGGAAATCAGATGTTGCGTTCCAGCACTGCCTGTTTTATTCCCCTTTTAATTTTCTGTTGCAGTCATTTTTTTAATAATTATTTTTGTGCTTTAGTTTTTACGTTGTCCCCTAAGACTGACGAGAAGACAGCAGGCTAAAAATATTGACAAACGCATAAATAAGCCAATATTCCACAGCCACGAAATATGCTCAATACTTAGCTGGGGAGGTATTCCCTTCCCCTGACATTTAAAAAAAAAAAGGTCTTGCTTTTATTGGTGGATGTTGTCACTGTGACTGTGTAAACATCAGATTTTGTGATTAGGTAGATGTGACTGGAATGTGGCTCATAGATATCTTTTTTCCTTCTATAGGCAATGTGGCACTTGATAACCTCTTAATCAAGGAAAATGCTCTGGTAAGTAACCTGGAAGCTATTGGCAACCCGGAAGTTATTTTCATTACCTCCATGGATCCAGTCTATGATTTACAAACTTGATAAGTATAAGATCCAGGGCTTTTTTTGTCATAGAACGCTCAGAACGGAGTTCCGGCACCTTTTTTGGATGGAACCTTGTAGGGTAGGCAAGGTGGGTTGTTGACACGTGTGAGTTCCGGCACCTTTTTCTTTTACAAAAAAGCACTGATAAGATCCAATCTGGAGCAGAGGTTTAGTCTTCCGAGCTTTTGGACTTATGCTGGAGCCCATCCTCAGGGAACTACTCTACCAAAATACGTGCTTTGGGCTATTCTAATATTATATTAAAAAGTCTAGTTAATGCAGTTTTGATTAGTTTAAGTATCCTGGATTTTGGCAGTGGGCCGCTTTGGGGGTCGTGCTGTGGGTTTCGTAGTGTTAAAGAAATGCCCCCAAAAGTCCGGAAACGATGAAAGGTCAAGCCAGAGCAATTCCTCCCAAGAGGGGCTCCGTGTTAGAGCAGGCATGTTGAAAATCACCCCCCCCCCGCCCTTTTCATCCTCACTTGACCAAATTGATCTCTCATCTGTAACGAGACTAGTAACAGTTGGGAGCAGATTTATGGAACATTTAGTTCGTTCTCACAAAAAAACTATGTGAGTCATCCCCCTCTCCCCCCACCCCTTTGTCCACCACTCCCCAGTTGCCTCTCTGAAATATGTTTCCACTCTTGCATGAATAGGAAGGGAAATTAAGTATCCCAGCCCCAGGCTGTCTTTTCTTACCAAGGGATTACAAACCATCTATTGCTATATATAATAAGGCAGCTCGAAGTGACTCTTTTCTGCTGGGACATAGCCTGCCTGACTTGACCAGTAACTTGTACTATGGGTCAATAATAATAAAAGTGTCATCTTTTTTCTTGATTAGAGTGAATTGGACGTACCGTTTAGAGTAAAGGCTGGTCAAATAGGTAAGTTCTTTACTCTGATTTTTAGGTGGTTCTGTGCATCCTCTGGGCCTGCACTTGAAAAATATGTGGAGATTGAAGCGAGCCAACATTCAACAGCCGTCCATTTGCCAAAACCAGCTTTGTAGACTTAGCTTCAATCATGGATGCAAAATTTTTACTATTGTTGGTTTGTTTCCAGGCACAGACTAAGTACAAATCATGGAATAAGCAATAAGGTGCATTTGAATATTATTCTTACAGACAGAAGCTAGAGGCTGGTATAGTTGGTCTCTGCTTGCTGCTTATTTAATGTATCAGCAGAACAAATAAAACCTTAATGGAGTATATCTTGTTTTTAGATAAGCTTACTCTGAAGATTCCTTGGAAGAATTTATACGGTGAAGCAGTCGTTGCATCCCTAGAAGGATTATATCTTCTTGTTGTCCCTGGGACAAGTAAGTTTGTTGGGGTAAATTTACATTGCTCAGTGACCTGTATTTGGTTGATGCCCTGCCAAACTTTATAGGATATATTGTCAATAGAGCCTGTGCAAAGCAGAAAGCTTTCAACTGTTTTGAGCACAGAATGTCACAAAATTTCCCATTTTGAGAAGTCTTTGTTGTTTGGGAAAAAATGCTTGAAACAGCTGTTTTGTACCCAAAATAGAAAAGTGGGTGAAATTTCACACTTGGAACTAATTTGAAATTAAACACTTTTCTCAACCTTGCGTTCCTGGTGTCTTTTACAAAGTATCTAGGCAAAGTTAAATGTTAGTTGAAGTAAGATGATGCGTATCTGAGTCTCTCATCACAATCCAGGACTTCCTAGGATTAAGTCTTGTGTGTACGTGGAATCTGGCTGCTGGGTGAATCTGCGTAAAATTACATTGTTTGTCTTTCTTTGTTGGTAATCTTACATAAAACACCCTTCCAGGCTCTGGTGACTCCTATGTCATTGGTCTTAAGTGTGTGGTTTAGATGAAGAAACCTGCAAGTAGAAGATCAGGAATATCCAATAACAGTTGGGTGCTAAGAAGCAAATCATACTGAGGTTCTGAGCTTGCCAAAAATACAATTCTTAATTTCTGCTCTCTGAAGATTCTGATAATTATAGGAATCATAATCGCAGGAAAGGTAGGCTGCAGAAGTTGATGTGAAAAGAGCAGGATGATAGTCTGATTGAGATATTATATTAAGGATGCAGAATTCAATAAAATATGGCTTCCTTATTGTTTTTTTCCTTGCAGGCATTAAATATGATGCAGAAAAAGAAGAAAAATACCTACAAGATAATAAGCAAAAAGAGTTGTCAAGAATTGAAGAAGCCTTACAAAAATCAGCAGAAAAAGGTAGATTATTTTTAAGAAATGAACATGCCTGATGTGCTGAAAGCTACTTCAGAGAACCTAGTGAAGCAGAGCAGTCCTGGAAAATCCCAAAAGGCAAAAATACCTTGTTAATTTTACAGAAGAGAGAAGGACGTGAAAATCTCATTTTCCATGCTCTAGAAATATCACTATACTGGGAATTTTATGCTTTGATTTTTGTCCTTTACATAGTCTTCAGATAGAGGCCCCTCGTCTTGCATAATTAAAAAACAAAAGTGGCACAGGGGCTGTTCGACTAAAGCATGGAATCTCCCTGTAAAGTGAAGCTTTCAACGACAAACATGGTTGTGGGTCACAGTTTTGTTTCTTGAAATACGTATGTTTTGGTTCAGCTTGAAGATCTGCTTCTGTGCTTTTAAATGTCTGCTTTTTGATTGTGCTGTCATGCGGATGAAGGCACTCCTTCAGATCTGATACACGGCCTGGAGAACGTGGTGCACACGCCCGGTGGGTATGCCTGCTTAACGACTGTAGCCGAGCAAGTGGTGGAGGGAGGTTGAATGGCCGGATTGCAGGTTAGCAGTCTACATCAGGGCTCCCCGGAGTTGGCCTCTTTAAGACTTGTGGACTTCAGCTCCCAGAATTCCCCAGCCCAGTCATGGACTCCCAGTTTCTGATGACAAAATCTTTCTTTATGATGGACGTTTGGGACAAACCAATGCTAATAAAATATCTTCTCAACTCGGATTGAAATTGTTTAAGAATACTAATGTTTCACTTTGAAGTAGCTTTGAGAATTTGTTAGCTAGAAAATCAATCTTGACAACTAAAAAAAGTTACTCTATTTCATTTTATCTAGACATATGAAAAAGTAGAAACACCTATAAACATTTCAGTGAATTTTTTATTGCAGGGACTTGTAGAAATTTAATCTAACAGTTCTGATGAAAAATTATATTTTCCTCAGTTACCTTCTTAATTTTCCTACCTTTATTTCTGTTGCTTGCTTTATAAGACTTTCCTAACTTTAATTTATCCTTTTTCTGTAAAATTGCTTACATTATGAAGGACGTAAGTCTAAAAAGACTAAAAAACATTTTAAGAAACCATTTAAAGCTCGTGAGCACTCAAAAGGTAGGTACAATGAGCAGAATTTGCTGAACTCGTCTACTTGCTACTTCTGTTTTTTGTAAATTGATCTTATTAATTTTGCAGTAATATGTGTGACTATTTTTGCAAGTATTGTTTTCGTAAGAAATGAAGGTAAAGAGAGAAAGAGAAGGAAAACTAAACAAAGCCGTTTCACGTTGTACATTGTGTTGAAAAGATTTGGGAAAAATGTTCTCATAGCACTGGGGAGAAAATGGCTTATTTAAAACACAGTTCAGTTGTATGTTCTGTTTGATATTTTCCATGATGACTATTTCTCAAAAAATATAAATAATCTATAATAAAATTTAGCCTCTCTTTGGAGTTTGTTGTATGATTTAGTAAATTAGGTTAAGATCTAAGGCTTTGCCGTGTAGCAGAGAAGATGAAAAAAGGAGGAGAGGACAGACAAAGGAAACAGATGATGATTAATGTGGTAAATTTAAGGAATGAGATGGAAACTAACTTACAAATTATTGTTTAGATAAACCAAAAGAACAGAAGAAAGATACTTTCTTGGAAAAGCTTGCGACCCAAGTCATCAAAAATGTACAAGTCAAGATCACCGGCATCCATGTCAAGTATGAAGACGACGTAAGTAGCCTGGGCTCTCTGCACAAGCGGCCCAGAGAGGGAGCAGCAGCCTCGCCGAGCTGATGGGAAGGGCCGGCTGCTTACGTAGCCATCTGTAGGATTGTCTCCGTAAACAATGGCATAAATAAATAAAAAGTAAATAAAAACATAAAATGCATTGTTTCTGGAAAAGGCTGGCAACTTTCCTGTACAAGATTTACGGAAGGTTGTTGCTGCTTCAAAATATGTGAAAATAATGGAACTGTAAAACAATTTTGAATCCTGTATTTTACTTGCTAGCACCCATTTCGTATCTTATGCAGATTTTCTTTTTTTTTATATATAACTAAATTGCAAATGCATTTATGCTAAGGTGCTTAATATTCCTTATGATATGTTTTCTTCTGAACGTAGATCACAGATCCTAAGCGACCGATTTCTTTAGGAATGACTCTGGCAGAGCTTAGTTTGCAGGTAAGGGAAAGAGGGGTTTAAAAGTTCCTGGTGGGCTGTGGACCAACCAAAGATTGACAGTTCATTTTAGGTTATATTTATTTTCACACTGGAAACCATTCTTAAACACAAATGCTATTTAATTAAAGTACAACCCCCATTGCAGCATTATCAACAGTGGGAAATTAGTGGGGACGGTTCAAGAGACATTTCTAGCTGCGAGACTTTGACTAAATAAATTCCTTCCAGATGCGAAAAAAGCTTGACACCCAAAAGAAGTGTGAAACCAGAAATACGTTAATTTCTTTTTTAATTTCCAGACCACAAATGAAAACTGGACTCCTTGTATTTTAAATGAGGCTGCGAAGATCATCTACAAGGTACAGCTGCCCTTGGGTACAAGCACAGCATCTTCTCTTTAGTAGTTCCTAGAGGTACCTGGAAAAGCGTATTCAGGCAGGATATGAATTTTAATAGCCCGGATGCTTAGTGATGCATAATGCTTAAGCCTGAAGGGTTGGACCCACTGTGGCAGGGCCTTTGATCTCTTACCCTTTGAATAGTCGATTCTCTCTGCCTCTTTCTTCCCCCACTTCCCCAAAAGCTCACATCCCGTTTTTTGAAAGCTGGCTTGTGCATGTTTTCACGCTCCCTTGGGCAAGCAGAACAACTCCTTAATTGGCTGCCAGCCCAAGAAGTGCTTTTGGCAGCTTGTCTAGATCAAGGCAACATTCCCCTCAAACGAAATTGTTCTGGCTGGCTTTGTATCCGCCTCGGTAAATGTCTGTCCTTTGAAACGCTTCTCTAGATGCTCCTCTGTTGCTCTTTGAGGGGTCCTTGGCATTCTCCGTTGCAGCCCCTAACCAATTGCATCTTTTCTTTCAGCTTTTGAGCCTTGATTCCCTCAGCGTCTACTGGAATGTGGATAGTGAAATGTATTACCGCTCTTCCCGGGAGCAAATCTTGGTAATTTGTACTTTATATTTGCGAACAGGTTTCTTCCTGTCTTTTCACCGATAAGGTTGAAAGAGCAGTAATATGAAATGAGATTAGCCAGTAGCCAAGGACTTCCACTTCAGGGAATTTCCTTTGCATGATGTCATCCCCCAAACCCACGACTGGCCAGACTTAATGGGCAAGTATAAGATGAAATGCGGGAGTCTTCTTTCTTCCTGCCCGGTGCTTCTCAGGCTTGGCAACTTTAAGACGAGAGGACTTCAACTCCCAGAATGCCTCAGGTAGCATTGAACACTGTCCTAGATAGAAACAGTGTTTAGTAAACATTAACTTCAAATTAGGCAACTTCGCAGTGGAACGTTGCTCTTCAAATATAACATCTGACTTTTTTTCTGCGTTGTTTCTTCTGATGAGTCAAGAGAGAAATGAGACATTCTGACATGTTTTCCTAATTTTTTTAAAAAAAATCACCGGACCCAGCACTGTGTGGACATTTTGCAGCCAAAGAGCAGAAGTTGCAGGCTAGGTGTGAAAGTCTAGTGAGGGGGATGTACAATAGACGGGTTCTCTGGAAGGAAAATGCTAGGAAAACAATTTAAAGGTTGAGTTATTTCTGTAGCATGACCTCTGCCTCATTTAAAAAGTGGCAAGATCTCCACATTTGTCATGTGAGCTTCATCCAGAGAGTCTCGTCCTGCGCATTTGTAATTGAAATACTTGAAAGGTTGTGGGTTTCTTGCCATGTACAGGAGCGGTTGAAAAAAGGAGTCCCTTCTATGAACCAAGAGCTTCCCGACTATCAGTACAGTAAGTGGGCAGGACGGAACTGAAGGCCCAGAATTCACCTCTGGTAATGGCGGACGGTCCATGGGTTGGAAGAGTGGGCAAACCTCAGTCTACCTGTGACGATGTAGCTGGGGCTCACACAAGGCACCTGTGGTTTCTGTAGGGACTCTCCGGGCCTTGCTACTAGGTAAAGAAAACGGGTGTGGGGTGAGTAAAAATCTCGTGGCCATGGAGTTGTGCTGTGAAGAGGAATTTAGGCCAAGATGTCTAATCGGATAGGAATGGAAAAGAGGAGGAGAGGATACGATGAAATAAATGGGTCAGACAGAGTGCGTGTTACGGCTCGTATCTTGTGCTGAAGTGAGCCCTTTTGGCACAGCATCCTGTATGAGCCCAACTCTATGAGCCATGATTTATAACCTGAGGTTTTGGGTATAGCATGACAAGTATGCTATGCCAAAGCCATAGCATTGTTAGCATGAACCCAACTAGTAACGAGTAGAGTAGCATTTTTTAATTCAGCAAATTTCAGCCATAATTTTACTTCCATTTTTATAGAGACTCGTTCCTAATTTCTCTCTCTCTCTCTCTTTTCTGAAAGTATTTAAGCCTGTATCAGCTTCTGCAAAACTCTACCTTAACCCTCATGCTGAAGAAGAACTGAAAACTCCCAAGATTGACTGGGCCGTGGAAGTCCAGAGCATCGCCGTAGAACTCACCAAGCCTCAGGTAGGGGGGTGCGTATCACCCACCCACAGAAGGCAGGTGACAACGTCCGTAAACCGTCCTGGATGAAGGGGTGTTCTAGGAACTCTGGGCTGTTTACAATTGTTAGAAACATTTGGTGCACCTTCCTTCGTAATGCTCCAAGTTCTGTGACCCTCTGGTTAACATTCCTCTTTTTTTTTCTTTTCTTCATTTAGTACCTTAGTATGATTGATCTCTTGGAATCCATTGATTACATGGTCCGAAATGTCCCATATAGAAAATATAGACCCGAAGTATCTCTGCACGGGAATGCCAGACAGTGGTGAGCTGGGGATATTTCTGTGTTGCTTCTGACCTGGTTGCAAGAGTCCTTCAGCGCAGCAAATGGCAGCAGCCTTTGGTGAATCCCAAAGGAGAGGGGTGGAAAAATCCTCCTAATCAAGTGGCATTTTATTTATTTATTTATTTATTTATTTTATTATATTTATATACCGCCCTTTCCCTGAGGACTCAGGGCGGTTTACAGGAAATTAAAAACCAACAATACAAAAGTTAAAACCCATTTAAAAAAGATTAAACTTAACCTTGTGCAATTAAAACCCCGATTAAAATAATTTTCTCCTCAGCCTGGGCCCGAGAGCTCGAAGAGCCAGGTCTTCAGGCCCCGGCGGAATGACCGGAGGTCGGGGGCAGTCCTCAGCTCCACTGGCAGCTGGTTCCAGAGGGCAGGCGCCCCCACTGAGAAGGCCCTATCCCTGGGTGTCACCCGCCGGCAATCTCTTACTGGCGGGACCCTGAGCAGACCCTCCCTGTGGGAGCGCACTGGACGAAGGGCATTTGTTGCCGGCAGCAGGTGTTCCCTCAAATTTTGCAAAGTATTTTAAAATATTGAAGGAAGAATTGTTTTGTCTGCTTCAGCCACAGAAGGGAATATTTTGCAGAGGAACAATTGAGAGTGTAAACTCCTTCAGTTGAGGAAAGGCTAGGCTTAGAAATTCTTGCCTGCAAATATCCTGCCAGGCCCAGGCCTTGGTTCCTCTTGGTTCAGATTGTTTCTTGTTTATTTCCCCGGGCGAAATAATGGGATTATTTCTTACAGGTGGACGTATGCAGGAAATTGTATTCTTGACCTTCACATCAAGCGATACACACAGATGTGGTCGTGGGATAATATAAAGAGTCACAGGCAACTTCTGAAAAGTTACAAAAGCATTTACAAAATTAAACTGACACAAACCAAACTGTCAGAGGACAGTCAGAAACAGCTCCAGGTAATTGACCCAAGGCTGGGAGGGCCGGCACCTGCAGACCAGAGCCGTAGCTGGAGGAGGGTGGGAGGAAGGTCAGGGAAGCCGCCCTGGACCCCCATTTCTGCATTTGCTCCGCAGGACTTAGAGAAGGCGCTCGATGTTTTCAACATTGTTTTAGCACGGCAACAAGCACAGACTGAGGTAGGTTCCCCCCCCCCATGTTCCTTTTGTGAGGATTTTAAAATAGCCAAAGGTTCCACAATTCTAAATACGAAGTGAGCGTTACGTATCTGCTTTAGAAATGTCTGCGCTGACCATCAATAGGAATACTTCCAGGGCGGGTTAGATTGTCAGCAAAACATTAGAAGCGTTTCTAAAAACAGCACATCGAGAAGCTACTTACAATTTACTAACATAACTTTGTGCCCTTTGCAAACGATTTAGTTCGAATAAATCTTGCCATGTTATTTCTTGAGTCGTGATCATAAACTAGCTATTAGCATACATACCCGACATGTGCAAAATGGCAGATTTTGGTTATTTTTTAATACACTTTTAGTATTTGGGGGGTGTTTAGTTTGTGTAAAGAATACATTTCTTCCTGTCTGCTGAAGCTGAGGCTGGTGAAAGTGCAGAATCTCTAATCCTATGCCTGCGTCTAAATTCTCTGATTTATAGGTTGTGAGGTCAGGACAAAAACTCTCCAAGAAATCTGCAGATGGGGAGAAGAAAAGTG
This sequence comes from Vipera ursinii, assembly GCF_947247035.1. Classification (NCBI taxonomy): domain Eukaryota; kingdom Metazoa; phylum Chordata; class Lepidosauria; order Squamata; family Viperidae; genus Vipera; species Vipera ursinii. Next base: position 20,202,382 of record NC_139524.1, on the reverse strand, counting down.
GCTGGTTTTCTGGCTTTTGGGGCAGGAAGGAATCCAAGAAGAAAGACGATGAAGAAGACAAGTCAGTCCCTGAAAGTAAGTCTGAGTGTCCAGCAGCCCGGAGACTCCCCAGCGGCTGGCGGCAAAGGGGCGAGCATTAAACCAGGATGCCGGTCCTGGAGTGAAGCTACCAGGGGCCAGCTCGGGTGCCAGCCCTCCCTCCAGGCTAACACCTTCCACCCTTTCTGCAGCTATCGATGACCTCATGACCCCTGAAGAGAAGGCAAAGCTGTTCACCGCCATCGGATACAGCGACAGTTCCCGCAACCTGACTTTACCCAGAAAGGTAATGGCGCCTTTTGATTAAAACTGGAGCATCGCAGAAGACGATGAGTGTCTCCGTTTCTTGTGGGTGAAACTTACACAGGTGGGCTGCAAGTCACGTTTTCCACATTTCCTGCGGTTGGGAAGAGGAGGGGACCCCCCCGGGTATTGTGTCTGCCTGGCGTTTATGATAAAAACACCCCACTCATCGGTATGACTAATGCTCTCCGGTGCTTTTGTCTCCTCTTTAGTACGTGGCCCACGTGGCGTCCCTGAAACTCTTAAGCACTTCCTTTACTATTAAAGAGGACAGGAATGTCCCGGACACTCTTAAAATTCAGATCATTGATTTAAGCACTACAATCTCGCAGAGGCCGGGCGCACAAGCACTGAAGTAAGTGTCAGTTCCAATGTCCTTGTGTGCATTGTGTGAATCTGTGCTGCTTGGTTTATTGAAAGGGTGATTTCTTTGGCATCACTGAAGGCAGAGACCCCTGCAACAGCTTGGCAGATTCTCCCCGTGGGCACTTCTTAGTTTAAAGTCTGACTCCTTTTCCTATTCCTGCATCAGTTGGGCTGTCGGCCTTTTCATTTGTTTTTCATTAATTGTACAGACATTTTCTCCTCCTTACGACAGAGCCCCAAACGATGGCTTCCTTATAGTTTGGGGAGGAAAAACCCTTGCCTATTGACAATTTGCAGGATAGAGGCAAAGCTTGAACACTGGTACGTGACGGGCTTGAGGCAACGGAACGTTGTGCCTTCTCTGGTGGCCTCCATTGGGAACACTGCGTCATCCTTGCTTGAAATAAAGTTTGAGACCAACCCGGAGGACAGCATGGCTGATCAGAGCCTCTTTGTTCAGTCGCAGCCCGTTGAAATCATCTACGACGCGGTGAGTGAAATCAGCGTGAAATGCTTCTCAATTCTCAACATTTGATCTTCCTTTCCTATGTCTGTATTTGCAGTTCCTTAAGAAAAAAATAAGATACAGTTAACAACACTCTTTTTCAGAGAACAATCAACGCGCTGGTGGAATTCTTCCAAACGAACCGAGGCTTGGACCTCGAACGCTTAACCACGGCGACCTTGTCGAAACTGGAAGAAATTAAAGAGAAGACAGCCACAGGTCAGGTTTAGAAACATCAGGTCAACTCCAGATGATTAAATAGCCATTTTTGACCCTGTGGCCAAACCTACAGGCTCAGAGGGGTTTCCCATGGCTCCTGGGGGGTAGGGATGTATTTTAAGCAGAATTCTGTTCCAGTTGGGGAAGCTGCCCGTCCTAGCTCCGTTCTGTTTTCTGTTTTAGGGCTGATGCATATCATTGAAACGCGAAAAGTCCTTGACCTCAGGATTAACCTGAAGCCTTCCTATCTTCTGATCCCACAAACCGGCTTCCACCATGAAAAGTCAAACTTACTTATTTTGGACCTAGGTACTTTCCAGGTATGTCTTGATGACCTTTCTTGAAGACTGAAGACAGATATTAATAAATTAAAGCTTGGCAGAAGAGAAGAATGTGGTCCTCTCAGGCGTAATGTAGTCCCATCGAGTGCTGATGAATACAGCAATGGGCTAGGTGTCTTTGCAGATACATTTGTGAAAACTATGTGACATTTGCATTTTAAGCAGCAGAGAAACTTATCATTCAACAGCTGAAGAGCATCAGCCAAAGTCACCATCAGACTTCAAGCAGTTCCCTGGAAGAGATCATGGATAAAGCGTATGACAAATTTGATGTAGAAATCAAGAACGTACAACTCTTGTTTGGCAGATCAGGTAGGATGCCTCTAACCCCAAAACATTTTGTCTACATATGAAATGGAAAGCAACTGGCACAAATAGTACAGTATTAATTATATAGTTTTATTTGAAATTTGAATTTATTTACTTTTCTGGAGTTTGGCAGGTGTGCATTTTCATTTTTTGTGGTATCGCTAGAACTTACTAGACATCAATGTTATTTATTATCATGCTAGAATTACCAAAATATTAGCAACTCTTTAATTGTATTTTAGGGGAAGATTGGAAAAAGGCCCGGTCTGAGCCCGCATCGTTGCTGCACATACTGCGTCCCATGGATATGTGTGTCCAAGTTGCCAAATCAATGGTGGAGAAGGATGTCAGAATGGCAAAGTAACGTAGCAATTTTTAAAAGCTGTAAATACGGTTCAGTGGGATCCTGTTGCCTAAAGGTGTGGGGCAGGGCGCAGTTTTGTGGCTAGGCAGTTGGCCTTTTATTCAATGGGTTTGTTGCTGCTGTAGGCCTCCTAAAATGTTATTAGAGTGAGAGTGGGAATTCATGGCCTGTTTTTCATTTTGAGTTATTTTTAATCGTACTCTTTGGCACACCAAAGCAACTGATCGATGCCACGAAACTCTTGCGAATTAAATTTACTTATCCAAAGCTTCTCAGGACAAAGTAGCCGGCCAGTCTCCCTGGAGATGTTCTGATAGTCTTTTAAAAAGCTTTCCAAATATACCTTAGCATTTCTTGGATGTTTCTCAGAAACATTACTTTAGGCCCAGTTGAAAGAAAGCTGTCAGCTGACGGTTCATTTCATATCCTTGTAGCCAGAGATCAGTGTGTGTGTTTGTAAAAACAAGACATCCGTTACATTTCCTCTGATGGTGCCTTGTGTGTAGTGCATGCCAATTTCACATCCCTGCTGGGTTTTGCTCTGTGTGTAGGACTGTGTGTGCTTTCCCTTCTAGATCAAGAGTGTAGCAGAGTTATTGGCAACCTAGTTTTGTTTCTTCTATATTTTTATATCCTCAGGTTTAAGGTGTCTGGAGAGCTTCCTTTGGTTCACCTGAGAATTTCTGATCAGAAGATCCAAGGGGTGTTTGAGCTTATTGACAGCATTCCCCTCCCACAGAAATCTGAACTTTCAGTTTCAAGTCCCAAGGTATCAAACTCATTGTACATTTGGGGAAAGTACAGTCAGTAATTAGCATAATTATTGGCATTTCCGAGACACAGAAAGGTCAAAAGTGTATTAAATACCAGTGAAGCAGTCATGCCAACTTGGCATGGCTGTGGGAACATTCCAACCTGAAGTGTCGTACGGAGAATAACATGAAAATAACATGAGTCCGGTGGTTTCTTACTACCTTGCATTCTTTTGCAGGCTCCTGCCATTCCTGTGGTTTCTGACAAAAGGAAAGACTTCCTTGGCACCACCTTATTTCTGGAAGAATTAGAATCAGGTAAAAAAAAGAGGACATCCAAAATTATGACAAATCCAAGGCAATTGCTGTCTTTAGCTATTTTAGAAGGCATACTTGTGGCTTAGACAACTTTGTGCTAAAATCTTTAGGACATTTAAAAAAAAAAGTTATGGTAAATGGAAATCCCCCCTGCAAATGACTATACTAGCCCAATTTTATTTAACCATTAATTAGTCTACTCCAAAGTGAATATTTTGATACCCACAGAGTGTCCTAATAGCGCTTTCTTTCTTCCTTAGATTCTGAGGATGAATATTTTGATCCCGATGAGTATCCCCAACAACGAGAGAAAGTGGTTTCCCCCCAAAAAAAGAAGCTAAAGAATGAGACCACAACTGTTCAGGAAGAGCTGACAGACCTGCAATTAAAATTTGAAATTAAGGAGGCAAGTGTGGGTTTGTTTATTTATTTATTTATTTAATGGGACTTATATGCTGCCCTATCTCCCGAAGGACTCAGGGCGGCTAACAACAGTAAAATACAAGTAAAAATACAAATATTAAAAATTAAACTATATCTATAGCCCCAACTACAACAATAAAACCTTAAAACCATATTAAAAACCCCTTATCATCAGTCCAGGTCGGCCTGTTGGAAAAGAAATGTCTTAAGGTCACGACGAAAGGACCGGAGGTCTGGGGCCATCCGGAGCTCCAGGGGAAGCTGATTCCACGGGGCAGGTGCCCCCACAGAGAAGGCCCTCCCCCTGGGGGTCGCCAGCCGACACTGTCTGGCCGACGGCACCCTGAGGAGGCCCTCTCTGTGTGAGCGCACCGGGCGATGGGGGGTCGTTCCTGGCAGCAGACGGTCCGATTCCCACTTGTGATCATAAGTTGAGGACTGCCTGTATCTCAACATGCCCAGATTTCAAAATTTAACAAGCATGTCTTATTTAGGTGATTTTGGAACTGACCAAGCAGCTGCAGAGAGAAGAAACAATACTCGTATTTAATGTGCAGCAGCTTGGGATGCAAGCCACCGCTAGAACATACGATCTGACAGCTGTGTCTTACTTGAGAAAGATTAGCCTGAATTATTATGAAATTCAAGGTAATTTGCTTAATAAATTAAGCAGTTACAAAAGTGTACTTTTGAGCAGGGGTTGAGAAAGAAATAATGTTTTGATTTGTGTCCTTGATAGAAAAAAACTTTCTACCCAAAAAGTCTTAGTGTAAAAAACAAAACAAAGCCAAAGCTGTTATGGATTTTGTTTAAAAGTGTCAATTGTAGAAAAGGCTCAGTTTTAAAAAACACGTGGGCATTATTTAACCTGTCATTTCTTAGAAGTCATGTATTTTTGTAGGTAAACGGCAGGAAGTTCATTTGATTAGTTCATCGGATGTCTCCGGATTAGACCTTTTGAAAGTAGAATATATCAAGGTAAAGGCGTTTTTCTAAAAAAAATTACCGAATAATGCATACTGAACTGCATGAGCAAATAATTGCTTTTGTACAATATGAAAACTGGGTTTCAATTTTTAGTCACATTGATTATGTTTCCCCTCAGGCCGATAAAAATGGTCCAAAATTTCAGACAGTTTTTGACAATACCGAACAAAGAATGGAGGTAAGAAAAATTTAAGAAAACTCACCCTAACCTTATTTGTAAATAATGCTGGGTTTTCTCCTAAGAAATACTCCTTAACTCCCTGCCAAGAGAGCGGGTTGGGCAGAAAAAACCAAGCAGGTTTTTGAGCAGGGCCTGGCTTTTGATCGAGTCTTGTTTGTCTTGCTGCTCTTGACCCTGTCCAGGAAGGTGTCCCTTCTCTCTGGACCTCCTGCCTTTTGAAATAGCCTGCTGTGTCCTTAGCCTACCAGGTCGGATGGGGAAGGGGCCTAGGGTCCTTTTTAGCCATCGTGAGCTGTAAGGTGACATTTGAAGGACAGCCCAAGAATAAAGAAGCCAGTCTGCTTCAAAGCGGGATACTCTTACTCTTAAGAAAATGGTTGCTTCTCTTGGGGATGTTGGACTGAGACCCGTTTATGAAATGCTCAGGAAGGCCGGCCTGCAGGGGTGCCCTCTTTCCCCCCCCCCCGAACCAAGGACGTAATCCGCGGGCGTGAAGAAAGCGATTCTGCTGGACTGGTGGGTGAATGGGGAGATCTTGCTATTGAAGAGGTGCCTTTGCCCCCCACTCTCCCCCAAACCCCGTAGGTGGCCTTCTCCTCTCTCCAAGTGGTGCTGCACACCCAGGCTCTACTCTCGGCCCTGGGATACCTCGTGGCTGTGGTCCCGGCAAGGGAGAAGCAGCCGCCAGCCCTGCAGAGACAGGAAGAGGCACGGAGGAGAGAGTCTGCTGGGAAGGAAGGTAGCGGGCAGTCATATTTGGATGCCATTTTCTCCCCATTCAGGATAGGTCAACCTCTTGTTGATTTGTTAAAAAATCTCTCTTTACAGTGGCAAAACCGAGCAAAGACAAGGATGTGTTTAACTTCAAATTCTTTGCCAAGATGGAGGCCTTCTGTTTGAACGTTTGCGATGAGAAGAACAATATTGCTGAAATAAAAATCCAAGGTAATGAGAAAATGCTTGTTTTATTCAATTCTTCCAAGCTCTCAAGCTTGAATGATTGAAATATATTCCAGCCACTGGAGGACCTTGACTTCATTCGTTTCTGATTTCTTAATTCTCACCTTGTATAGCAGAATGCCAGTTAAATAGATGCATTTCTGTCGGTTTGAAATGAAGGGGGGGGGGACACAGTTGGATGTAGATTTTGGCACTTTGAGTGGTCTACAAAGACAGGGTAGGTTGAGATTGGTTCCTCGGCTTTTGCCCCAATGTGTTCAGTAGCGCAGATCTTAGAAATATTTCTAAAGCAGCTTCAAAATCTGCTTTTGGAATTTGAATAATAGAGTGAAGCTTTGTCTATTTAGTTAGGGCTCTGCGATTTCATTTGTATGGTTCTTAGCAATCATACTTTAAAATAATTAACAATTTTTTCCCTTTCAGGCCTCGACTCCTTCCTTTTTCTGCAGTCCAGTCAAACTATTCTCTTTGCCCGGCTGAAAGATGTAGTTGTTATTGATGTTGACTCGAGGACAATTCATAAAAAGGTACATTTTCTAATTTGATGGCAACTTTTAGCTGCCAGAATGGCTCTCCTGTATTCTCTGCCAAGAGAAGCTGCACGTGTGCATCCAGGAAGTCTCTTCTCCGAGGGCTTTGAAAGAAACTGCCTTTGCAAACGCATTTGTGAGTCGATGTGTGTATTCTCATGAACTTTCGGGCTGCGGTCTCGAGAACCAGCGAGTGCTCCATTCACTTGCATTTTCTTTTGGATGCCCATCTAGAAAGTACCCGTCCAGCAGATGATACTTTTGCTTCTCTGCTTTTTAGGCGGTTTCCATCGTCGGTGATGAAGTCTTCAGTTTCAACCTGGCCTTATATCCAGATGCAACTGAGGGAGAAGCTTACACAGATATGTCCAAAGTGGATGGCACCGTGGCTCTGAAAGTGGGCTGTATTCAGATCATATATCTACACAAATTCCTCATGTCACTTCTGGTAAGACTGGCAACTGGGAGTTCTGTTTTTCACGTGGCATGGAAGGAAGTCTTTGTATTGGTATGCAAAAAGCAGAGTCTCTCTCTCTGTCTCTGTCTCTGTGTTTCATACGAAGTTCAAAAACGTGTCATGTAAATATCAGTGTTAAGTAACAGTCTGCTGCTTACTTCCCCCCCCCCTCCATTCCTGACCTGTGAAACTCTTGTTTTGTCACAGAATTTCCTCAGCAACTTCCAAATGGCCACCGAGGCCTTGAGTGCTGCTACGGTGCAGGCCGCCGAGAAGGCCGCCACCAGCATGAGAGACTTCGCTCAGAGGAGTTTTCGCCTCTCCATGGACATCAACCTGAAGGCCCCCGTCATTGTCATCCCGCAGTCTTCCCTCTCTTGCAATGCTGTGGTCTTCGATCTGGGGCTGATTAAAATACAAAACCAGTTCAGCCTGGTGCCGGCAGAGGGTTGCTCGCTGCCTCCCATCATGGATAAAATGGAGGTACACCTAACCCAGCTGAAGCTGTCCAGGTACGTCCGGTTCCTTTTTACGTGCGAAGCCCAGCATTATTTCAGGAGGGTTTGGTCATATTGACCCACAATGATCGTGTGTGACTTCCTCTAGGGCGGTCTTGCAGCGAGGGGGTTCGCAGCCTGACGTTCAAATTCTGCACCCGATTAATCTGAACCTTTTGGTCACCCGCAACCTGGCCGGGATGTGGTATCACAAAGTACCCTTGGTGGAAGTCCGAGGTTACCTTGACACCATCAGCGTAAGTTAATCTCCCTTCCCTCGTGTGGCTGGTCCATTTCCGCCAGAGTCCCCGTTGAGGAGAAGGAATGGGTTAGTCTGAAGAAACGTAACCTGCCCTTGAAATGCCCCTGTTTTTAGATTATCCTGAGTCAGGAGGATTTAAACATTCTGCTTAAAGTTATGACTGAAAACCTGGCTGAAGCAGACAAAACCGACTCTGGGGCAGAAGCAGCAGTGTCGACGGAAGGTAGGAAATCTTCGTCTCTTCCCAGGTTTTGTAGCCGGAGCGTTTTTCCTGCAGGGAGCTTGGCCTGGCTGCGACTCGGAGGGAGCCACTCTGCCCTGCTTTGCTGTGGACAGACGGAGGAATGGCGGCCGATGGAAAGGCATTCTGCGCTGGAGGGGCTCATGGCCTGATCCAGGCTCACAGCTCCTAAAGTGCAACAGGATGTAAGCAGGCCTTCTTTAAGTGAAAGTCTCTTGTTCTGGAATTAGCAGGTAAGATAAAAGAAACGGTGCCGTCAACTGGAACCCCGAAATCCAGCATCTCGGAAGAAGCCCTGAAGGAAGATAGAACCAGCCTGCTGCTGAACTTTGAAATCCACCAGGTAGGGCAGCTTATGAATCTCTACCTCGATTCAGCTGCATTTATTCATTTATTTATTTCAAATAATGCTTATTTGCTTGGCAGTGGAACATTCGGCCTGCAGAAGCCAATGAGGCCTAGTTCAGACACCAGGGATCCAGGGTGTCCCGTTTCCGGAATCAGTGCTGGCAAGAACAGCCTTATTTGTTCTCTTTCCTCCGGCTCCTTTCTGGCTTCACCCAGACCAGAAGAGCCGGTTATTGTTATTGGTCCCGTCGGCTGATTCTCAGTGGACCACCAGGATTTCTCTGGAGGGCCTCTCCTTGCCAGTCTAGCTGATGCCCACAGCTGAACTTGTCAAAGCTTGTGTTTTGCCCTCCTGCGGGCAGGAAGGCTGAAAAGGGATGGGGGAGTAGGTTAGCGCCCCCCCCTTGCCTTGGTTCATCCTGGCTGGTGGGAAACGGTGGGGGCGTCTCAGGAGTCCTGAATCAGGCCCAACTGGATGGTGCCTCCATCAGGGCGAGTCAAGGTCATAACCTGCTCTGTTAATTCCAGAATTTCTGGCATATTCGTGAATCTGACGGACGCGAGTGCTTGTTTCTTCCTACAACAACGCCCTCTCCTTGAAGATGACTTGGCAAAATGGCAAATGTAGATAGACAACTGGAATATGAATGGCTGGTGTATTTTTATGTTTCTGTGCTATCTTTAATATACTTTATTTCCCTCCTTTCAGGTTTTAGTAACATTAACGAAACAAGTGGAAAAGCAAAGCTTTCCTTTATACAGGCTCACAGCACTAAAACTTGGAAGTGAAGGTAGAATTAGAATGCACGATATGACTCTTACAGCATATCTGAAGAAAGTCCAGATGAATTGCCTTGAATTCAGTGGTAAGTCATATTTAATGAAGGATTTCACAAATGAATCTAAATCAGAGTACACACAGGATTTTATAGGACAATGTTAAGCTGCAGATCATGTTTTTCTAAATATTTCAATAAAAATAACATCAGAGTATATCTATGGATAGAATTGTCAGAGACTATTATTCTTGGTTAGTTTTGACTAAAAAGATTTTCCCAAAAGAGAAAAACTAAAATTGAGAAATGGTATAACTTAGCGAAATAATGATTGTTGGAATGTAAATTTTTAATAGTAAAACAACCCAGATTCGCCTCATCAGGCTTATGAAGCATCTGTTTATATTTTGGGTAATTTCCGAGTCTCCGAAATTCTACCGATTCTTCTTTTGAGGAACGTTGCATTGATGAAGAAATTGCCATCTTTGCTGTATTTATCAACTTTTCCTTGCTTAGGGACTCTGTGGCTTTGGCTTACAACGGTTTAAGTATGAATTGTATTCTTTCTACAGATTCCAAAGGAGATCCATTAAATATTATTAGTTCTTCAGATGAATCTGGCAAGCATCTTCTAAAGATGGAATATGTTAAGGTTAAGCACTTTTTTAAACTAAAAATTACTGTGGGGTATTTTGAGTGGATGCTTAAAGCAAAAAATGGCAGTGCATTTTATGCAGAGAATCAAAGTGAAATAATGCAAATCAATGTATGTTACAAAAAGCCAAAATGAATCTTAGTTGCTAGAAGTTTCTGCTAGAAGGCTGGTCTCTCTCTTTTGACCTGTCAGTTTTATAGAGAGGGGGGCCTCTATCTTATTCCCTCCTTCTCCCTTTTCTTTCTTGCTCTCTGGTCTTGGGAATCGAACAGTGTCCAGCTTGGCCTCTTCCGTGGCATTCCTAGGGGTGACGTGGTGTGCGGCTTACTGTACTGAGATAGCAGTTGGCAGAAATAGTTAGATGTTGAACCCAGGGCTGCCTGCAGGATATAGTAAAAAAACGAGGAGGAGGAGGGGGCGCAGGGGTGGGATTGGACCAAGAGGAGCCTTGATTGCAATGCTGGGTCCGGCCCTTGAGTTTGTCAGCCACACATCCCTGCCTGAACTTAACCTAAGTTGGCTTGAACGTGCGTGTGCCTTAGGTACTGCTTCACCATTTGCCGCAAAGTGAAGTTTTGATTCCCATTTAGGCTGATGTTGATGGTCCTCACTTTGAAACCGTTTACAACAGAACAAAGCAGTTGCTGAATGTGAGTATTAAGACCCCTTGCTTTGTTAGCTACCAAGGGTAGGGGGCCCTTGGTGTCCTTTTGAGAACAAATATTACTTTCACTGAAAGATTCTAGATTCTAATTGGATTTTTAAGCAAAATAACTTCCATTTATCCTGCGTAGGCCGAGGGGCCTTTTTAAATGATAGAAATGAGAGAAATCTGCTTTCAGATGAGATGGCAGGGACATCCCCCCCCCCAATTTATTTCCTTTCGTTTTTTCAGGTATCCTTTTCTTCATTGGACTTACTTTTGCACACCGAAGCCTTGCTTTCAATCATGAATTTTTTCACATCTGCCTCGAACGTTCTCACGCCAGTTGAGAAGGGGGCTGAGGGGGAGCAACCATCAGAAGACCCCAAAACAGCTGTTGCAAAATCAGGTATCGGAGGGTGTCTCTCTCCCTCTCTCCCTCTCCCTCTCCTATTTAATACCGATGAACCCAGGCAATCCCTTTTGACCACGATGAGCCAATTAAATCCATTAATTTAAGAAGTAGTTTGAATTTCCAAGTTTCTTTGCGTGGCTTTGAAGCAGCAGGAGTGGGGGCCAGAAGGGAAGAAAAAACTGGAGTGATGCAACTGAGGAGCAGCCACAAAGCGCCAAGACCAGGAAGGAGGGAGGGGAGGAGAGGGGGGACAGCCGGGGAGGAAGGCCCACCAGGCCGGCCAATCTCTCCTGCTTCTTCTCAGCTGCTGCCAGCCCTGCCGCCAGCCCTGCAGATGTGTTTGACTTGAAGCTCATGGCCAAACTGAATGCCTTCAACATTTTGCTCTGTGACCATACAGCTAATATTGCAGATATCCGAATTCAAGGTAAGCGCATTTGAAATAATGCACAGGATTTTTTTTTAAAAAAAATCCCCTCCTTCCCAGTTACTTCATCCTGCTGTTGCTGTAGGATGGAATTCTTCTCGTTCAATCCTCGGGTCAAATATGTTTCCTGCAGCAGCAAGAGAGGAAAGCCAGTAATGGATTAAGTGTAACTCCCCTAAGAAAAATTCCAGTGTCTGAACTTCAGTCAAAAATTGAAGACACCCCCATTTATTTTGTCCTCCTTTCTCCTTAGGCATGGAGGCCTGTGTGTTTACAACAACGAAGCACACTGAAATTTTTGCCCGGCTTCGGGATTTCATAATAACCAATGTTGATCCGGAAACGGTTCATAAAAAGGTGAGGATGGAATTGGGACTGTGGACATGAGCCTCATGAACCAGTCTGGAAGAGTTAGGAACAGGAGAGATGGTCAGAGGAAAAATAGCGCATCTGAGAGTAGAATTACACACTTTGGCCTGTTCACACTTTGCCTTTTCCCCTTGAGATGGAGAAACCAAATTTTTTGGGGGGGGAAACCTGGTGAAGCTGGAAACTTCTGAGGGGCAGAGGCTGAAATTAATAGATGTGCCTGTTTTAGGTCATGGTCCTACACCCTCTTGCTAAGGGGCAGGGTAGACCAGACCGTGACAGATGATATCAAAGAGAGATAATCATGGTAAATATGACCTTTGCAGACAGTCTCGATAGTGGGAGATGAAGTCTTCCGGTTCACAATGTCCCTTTATTCCGATGCCACCGAAGGAGACGCTTATATGGACATGTCCAAGGTTGATGGCAAAATGTCTCTGAAAGTAGGCTGCGTTCAGATCGTCTATGTGCATAAATTCTTCATGACACTTCTGGTAAGAGAGCTTCTTCTTTCTGTAAACTTAACCCGTCTTCCTCAACCTTGACAGCTTTTAAGATGTGTGGACTTCAATTCCAAAGCTTCAATTCATCTCCCAGATTTGGAAGGTAAAGTGAATTCTGGGAGTTGACGTCCACACGTCTTAAAGTTGCCAAACTTGAGAAATACTGGCTTACATTATAGTTTTCAAATGTGTAGGCTCGAAATCCTAGTCTTACCACAAACGACAGAAAAGAATAAAATTGTCCTGGCGCTGCTGCTTAATTAGGCCTGTAATTCTGTCCTTGCTTAGCACTTTCTCAACCACTTCCAAACGGCCAAGGAGGCGCTGAGCGCTGCCACGGTTCAAGCTGCAGAGAAGGCGGCCTCCAGCATGAAGGACTTTGCTCAGAAGAGCTTTCGCCTCTCCATGGACATCAACCTGAAAGCTCCAGTCATCCTGATCCCCCAGTCGTCCGTGTCCAACAATGTATTGATAGCCGATCTTGGCTTAATCAGAGTTTGGAATGAATTCACCCTGGTCTCTGAGGAGGAGACGACGACTCCCCCTGTGATTGACAAGATGGATGTCCAACTCACCCAGTTAAAGATCTCCAGGTATACCTGTCGCGAACCTCTATCGCCCTGAGGTCAACAGAGAGATGGCTGCCTCTTGCGGCTTTTCCTTGCCTGTTGCTGTGGGCTTTCTCCTGGCAGTGGGAACACACTTCTGCAGCAGAGAAGCCCTTCCCTGAAGGCTTGGCGAGAGACCCTGCCTGGCTCTGGGAGGTCATCCGACTCCCTTCACCTGTGTCTATGAATGCAAGCATAACCCAGAGCAGGTTACAGTTCTAAGCAAACCCTCTTGCTTTTCTTTCCCCACCAGACACAGGGAGGACTTCTGAAGGGCTCAGTCAGGATAGGCCCCCGTATTGAGCTAAGCTGTGTTGGGGCAGGGGAGCCTGTTTAACTGGTGGCCATCACAGCTTGAATCCAAATCCGGCAATGGGAATTGGGCATCTGTTGAAAATGTCTAACAAACCAAAAGAGACTCCCCCAGTGAACCTCCTTGGAAAGGCCCCTGTGGTGGAGTTTGCCTTAGAGCAGGGGTTGTCCAAACCTTGGCAACCTTTAAGACTTGTGGCCTTCAACTCCCAGAATTCCCCAACCAGCATCCCCAGTAAGTGAACTTTAGGCCTTGAAGGGCTATTCCCAGTCACATCATGCACTGCCGGCAGGAAGGGCTGGTTTACTCAAAGGGCCACCTTGTGATTCTCCATCTGTTCCCCTTTAATTTGTAGGACCGTGGTGGGCAGCGGCCCTCAGCCGGACATTGAGATTTTGCAGCCGGTCAATCTACAGCTGTCAGTTCAGAGGAATTTAGCCTCAGATTGGTATCTGCAGATTCCGGGGGTTGCCATCCAAGGAGACTTAAAAGCCATGTTGGTAAGGTCACAGACAGCCGGGAGAGCCGTGATCTCTGGGGAGATAAGCTGTGGATTATAATTATAACTTGGGTTATGATGGAGGTTACACTGATTTTGCCCTTGAAGGGGCTTTGATTTTCCAGTTAGTCTTATCTACACTTACAAGTTGAGGCTGTTTTACACAAGATTTTTTTCCCTTCTGTGGAAGCATTTCTGCCTGTTTTGAACACATGCAGTATATAAAGCATGAGCAGGTGATAAAGGGAAAACCATCAATTTCTGCCTTTTTTGGTGATACTGCAATGACTTCACAGCTGTATTTGCTGCTAGATATTAGCTAATTCATGCAGACCCATCCCAGTGACATGCAGGTATTTCTTATCTATGCTGGCTGTGAAATGCTTTTTTTCCCCTGGAGTCTGCAATCTGGCATTCTGAGTTTTAATAAAATGTTGTGGGAAGATCTGGTGCCAGTTTGAGATTGATCAATCGGGTTGAAAATAATCCCAAGATGGGTAGTGTTGCCGGAGGAAAGCCGTTTAATAATAGATTCTTCTCTTTGCAGATCTCACTCAGTCAGGATGACTTGATTTTGCTCATGAGCATTTTGCTAGAGAATCTCAGTGAAGCTGCCGCAGACCCCAAAGTTACGCACTCAACCTTGCTAGACGCTCAGAAATTTAAAAAGCACAAAGCTGTGGCTGTCTCTGGCCTTGATGAAGGTACATCTTTCCCCAAAGTTGAGCATTTAATTCAGATAGTTGCAAAACCCATCGTTTGACTGTTACCAACATCAGGACAAAATGGAAGAAAACAACATTGGGGTATTAGCTAGAAACCTGGAGACTTTGGACCTGAAAGTGGCTGGGTGACTTTGGACCAGTCACTCTGTCTCAGCCAGACCACCTCACAGGGATGTTGTTATGAATAAGAGAGGATAACGTTAGATATGTACACCACCTTGAATTCAGAAAAGAATAAAGGTGGGATAAAAAGAAACGGCATACGATTTTATGCTGGTCTTTGGATGCGAGATAAGATCAAAGAGGGTTGGCATTGAATTGAAGGTAATGCTCTCATAAGTATTAAACGAGCATCAGTCCTCGGACAAGCAGGAGTCATGACTGCTGTTAAACAACTTCCTCGTTTCTCAATCATCCAGGAACCCCTGAGGTTTTTGCAAAGGAAGGACTTGGAGAAGCCCAGCTGAAGAAGAGTGTGGCCGTGATGTTTCATTTTAACTTTGAATCTCTCTCCATTGTTCTCTATAATGCTGACAAGAACCAGGTTGGTGACAGTATTCTTGAAAGCCAGTTTTCCTGGAACCCCTAGGGGTGGCATTAAAAAAAATCACAGGCCAACTAGATCAGTGTGGTCCAAAAAGGGGAGAGTTTGTTCCAAAACGTGAAATTTTACCTTTGAGTTTGGTATCCATTTGTGTGTGCCTCTTCATACATGCATGCACTTGTGCACGCACGCATGCACACACACACACGCTGTTGATCAGGCCTCCAGCCTCCCTTGCTCCATTCCAATTCCTTCCACCCTCCCCCTCTCACTTCTGATATTTTGGGGGCTTTCTCCATTGACAACTTGGGCATTACAATGTCAAAGTCTTAAGACATTTTTTTTGAGAGAGATTTCTTCTATGTAAATTGAATTTGGTTATTTTAATACAAAAAGTTTTCCATCCGTGTTCTTTCTCTGTTCGGGTAGATAGCCCAAACTAAGAGAAATGTCAAGTCTCTGAGCTGTCTCTTTATCTCAGCCACGTTTATATATTGTAGAACTCTCAGCTTTCGCTTCACAATAGCCACTTACGTCTTGGAGAGCTCCGGCTGCATCTCATGAGATCATCAGGACAAATGTTTTCGGACGGCTCTATAGACGTCACGACTAAGATGGAAACGTGTACATTGGATGATCTTAGAGAAGGGATCGAGAAAGCAACGGCAAGGTCAGCTCTTTAGCAGTCATTTGGAAACGCCACGTCTCTGCCCTGCCTGCCATTGGTGCTTTGCTTAACACGCATGGCCAGCCGTTAAAAAAATCTACCTCTTGTATAGAATATGGAATTTGTTTGAAGGTCTGTTGAATCCGAGGCCTTCTCACTAGAAAGTCCAAGGATCCTAATCTCGGGGTAATTGGAGGGTGCAAAACTGGATTCATCTGTTCCAAATTCTTCCGTAAATTCAACCAACTCCCCTATGAATGCATTTCCCGTTTTGCAGAATGCTAGCCAAAAAGGACGGGGAAGCTGATAGTGTCATGATTGACGTCAACTACAAGCAAAATAAAGATGGGAGTGACATCGTAGCTGTCTTGGACCGGCTGTATTTGTGTGCCAGCATGGAGTTCTTGCTGACCGTGGCCGACTTCTTTGTTCAGTCTGTGCCTGCAGCCAAGCCAGTGGAAAGGCCGGCCCAGTTCGCAGTGAAGCTGCCTTCCCAGGGAAAGCCCAAGCCCGAGAAAGGTCAGCAGACGGAAGGAATTCTGCACATGCCCTTTGAAGTTCTTGCTCACTGGGCCGCTTGGCCCTCTTAAGGCCACTGGCTTTATTTTCGCCTTTGGCCCAGATGTGTTGCTCGCTGGTCAGAGCAGAGATACCAGAGCAGTGACTTAAGCACAGGATTGCTTTATTTTTATCAGCCGTGGCAATGATGGCGTATGGTATTACTCTGTTGTGATAACCATTTAGTAAATACATAAACTAAATTTAAACTTTTGCAGCTGCAGCTGCGCGATCAAACATGTCAGTGGAAGCACACATCTTGGATCCAGAAATTGTGTTTGTGGCCAACTTGACCAAGGCCGACGCGCCCGCCTTGGCAGCCTCGTTCCAGTGCAACCTCATGCTTTCGGGGGGCTCTGGGGCACAGCAGCTGACTGCTCAGGTTCTGGACCTCAGGGTGCTGGCCTGCCCCTTCCTCCGGGATCCAGCAAAGAAGAAGAAAGTCACCACGGTGAGCCCCTTGCTGGGATCTACCCCTTTGCAGTGGACCTTTTTTCCTGGAAATAGGAAGGGGGCGTTGACCCTAATATCTTGCTGGGGTTCTTTTAGGTGGTGCAACCGTGTTGTTTAGCTGTGGAAGCCACGATGGATACTTCTGGAGTGCAAAGAATAGATGTGAACATGGACACACTGATTGTGAAAGTTAGTACAAATTGCGTTCGCTCGCCCTGATGTTTAGGTGTATTTCTAGAAAAATCTGCGGCTGAGTTGAGATCTACAATGCGTAGAGTAGAAAATCCAGTATTCCAGGGAGGACTCCTGCAATACACACACAGCCCTTGGTGGCAGTGTAGCTTCTGCCTTCTGGTCATCCATAGTAAAAATATTAGTTTGATTTTATCAGGAATAATCTCACCATCGCTCTGAATGTATACCCCTATGTAAATATCAGCTCTTCAATGGAGGCTGATGAGCAGAATGCCCTTGACTTAATTCAGACTTTGACTGTGAAGGCGGGATCCTGTGGCTGGGGAATTGAAAGTTCTCAAGTTTGAAAAACACTGGTCTACAATTAGTTCATCTATTGAAAGTGCATCGCTCAGCTCTAGTTTCCTTTTTTTAAATTTTTAAGGTGTCACCAATAATTCTCAACACTGTAATGACTATCCTGGCTGCTATGAAGCGACAGGCCAAGGAGGAAGAATCTGGAGGGACCCTTTGTAATCCTGTAGACCTCTGGAGCATCAAATCCGTTGACGAGTGCCAGAGTTGGTTCCTAGGCGTTGACATGGCCACAGAAGCCACAGAAGCCCTGCTAGCCAGCGAGCAGAGTGAAAGAAAGGAACATTTTGAGGTGGAGGTGAAATCGGTTCAGGTCACCCTGGAATGTGGCTTGGGACATCGTACTGTCCCTTTACTGTTAGCAGAATCTGCATTTTCTGGAACCGTGAAAAATTGGTCTTCTCTCATGTCAGCCAGAGCTGATATGACACTGGAGGTACATAAACAGGGTCGATGATCCCTTTATATTTGGGCCTTGAACTTGTAATGGGTTTCCTTGATGACTCTTGAGTTTGGTTTGGTTAGTCAGGAAGAGGAAGATCTCTGTACTTCAGCTTTGTCTTCCATCCTGCATTCCAGGTGCATTATTACAACGAAACCCACGCGCTCTGGGAACCTCTGATAGAACAAGTGGATAGGGAAGGACGTCGCTGGAACTTAAAGTTGGAAGTAAACAATCATTTAATGTTCCTTTTTAGCCATTTGTTTTCTGTGTGTGATAAAATCACTTTTACACAATTCTGGGTAATTTACTTGGATTTAGGAAATACATTTAAGCATTAGGAATTTCTAAAGTAAGAATTTGCTTCCCTTTAAATTCACATTTGCCTCATCTTGTTATTTTTCTTCGTATAATATTGAACCCGTTGTCCGCATTCATGTGTCTTTATTTTATTCTGGGGAAATAAGCAAGTTCATATTTTGACCTTTATTCTAGGCATTCGTAGACCAGAGGACGAATTCCTGTCCAAACTAAAGCTGGAAAAGCAAATTGGGCCTTCCCTGTGATTCAGTTAGGCATTTATTGGACTTTCTCCTTCTTAGGTGAAGACAAACCCTAAAGAGGACAGAGGTCTGTTGCCAGGAGATGACTTTATCATTCTACCTGAACCCCAGCAGTTGATCTCTGTCTCGTCAACAGATACCATGAACATAACAATATCCAAAAGTTGCTTAACTGTCCTTAATAATCTAGCCAAGGTAAGTTTAATGAGACAGGAGAAAGAACCCTTCCCATCACACAGAGCAGATAGCATTCTCACAGGTTTCATTACTGTTCCTAAAGTAGTAAATATTGGCTTTATTGTTAGGGCTTCTCGGAAGGAACTGCTTCCACTTACGACGCCACTTTGAAAGACAGGGCCCCCTTCACTGTCAGAAATGCTCTGGGAATCTCTGTCAGAGTCCACACCTGCAGAAGCCTCCAGCTTGTGGGATTCCCCAAAAGTGACACCATTCACGAGATCGGACTTGGTCAGAGCTTAGAACTGGAATATGCAACCTCGGAGTCCCGGGACAAAGGAAGGCTTAGCATCCTACGTCGCCAAGACAGTTCTCTGTTAACTTTGAGCTTTGGTAAGGTTTTGTAGCTGTTCATTGCTATCATGGTATATTTTGTTTCTGATCCTTTTTTCTGTTTTATTTTTTTCACCTTTTAAGCACTTTTTATGTGCAGTGTATTTGTTGTCAAGTGCCGGGGAAATCAGGAGCTTCAGGCAGGTCAAATGAGTATAAAGATTTATTGCAAGCTTAAGCTCTGTACAAAAACCTGAGCTACTAATGGTCAAGAGAAATGAGCGGGAATTAAGAAGGCTTTCAAGGTGGGCTAGACTTAGAACTCCTGCAGGTGGGCAGGGACTCCTGGCTTATGACACATTTGACCCCTCCTCCCTCGGGCTCAGCCTGGTCATCTCCTACATCTGTTTTATAATTTGTGTGTGTGTGTGGGGGGGGGGTTTCCCCTTTTTCTGTTATTTTTTTAAAAAGGAATAATAAATAAATTAAAAACACGGAGCTTTGGTAAGGTGAAAGAAATATTTCTAAATGATTGAGAATGATTTTCAGACAAGAACTTTTTAAAATGCTTCCTTTGAAACTAGCATGGTTTACCACAGTTCTGTGACAATAAATATTTTGTTTTCCTTGTAAGCAGATCACCTTACGTACACTAGCTGTAAGTTCTGGAGCCTGAATTATATAGTTGAGTTGTAACTAGTTTTATTTTTTGTAAGAAAAAAAGCTGAAGGGATAACAGGGAAAATTGTTTTGATGCCAATCAGGGCCTGAAGGCTACAGTGAGGTGGCAGCTGTTCCCATAGCCAAGCCAGGAAGGAGGCTTCACAGCGTGAGAGCGCCCCAGAGCAGCTCCTCCAACTCGGTCGTGGTGCAGGTAGACGCAGAAGAAGGGAACAAAGTGATCACCCTGCGCTCCCCTCTCCAGGTAAATTGTGGTGTGGTGATCCTGCTTCAGTGAGTGAAACCTTGCACACGTTGAGTGTGCGGTGAAAAAGTGATGCTTTCCTGCAGCATTGATCCCGTGGGGAAAGTTGCACTCCTACCAACACTGTCAGGGCAAAGTACTGTATGGAAACAGAGGGAAAACCCCACTCCGTTCTAGCAGGGATGATGTTCCCTAGTCGGGTCATGAAATGTCTGCAAGAAAGCAACCAAGCTCAGAGGCCATCAAGAACTCTACAATCCAACCCTGAACTACAGAGATTTTTTTTTATTGGAACCATTAATTTATTCATGTATTATTCATATTCTATGTTCCGTTTCAGATTAAGAACCACTTCTCTGTCCCATTTATAATCTACAAATTTGTTAAGGATATTAAACAACTGAAGCCTTTAGGTGTGTCTCTTCCAGAAGAGGAGTTTCATGTTCCATTAGACTCATATAGGTAAATATTTCCCTTGTTCAGACACTTAAGCAATTCTCTTTACTGCAAAACATTCCAAGGGTTTGGGCTTTCTTCTCCCCCCATGTCTTCTGCTTTCCCTGTGATTGGCTTATTAGATGTCAGCTGTATGTTCAGCCAACGGGCATCTTAAAAGGCCAGTATGAACCATCCACAACCTACATATCTTGGCAAGAAGAACTGCACAGGAGTAGTGAAGTTACATGTGTGCTTCAATGCCCGGCCACCGATACCAGTTTCCCGCCACTCCTATTGAAAGCCACGGCCGTGCCCGATGAGCTGAACTTCATTGCAACTCACAAGGAGAACTGGGAGCCGGCCTACATTATCCATTTCTACCCCACGCTTACTCTGCGGAATCTTCTACCTTACTCTTTGCGATACATCCTCGAGGTACGTTAGCTAAGAGGGGCCGTGATGTAACTCAGAAAGGTCCAGGTGATTTCAGCATTCAGTAAATTCCTTCCTTTGTTCCTCTTTTTTTTTGTCTTTCTTCCACAGATCTACTTACTGATACTTAACTTTGCCCTGGCTGCCTTTAGCTCTCTCCATCCTGTTGAAAGGGAAATAGTTTTTAGAAGCAGTTTAAAAATATGGTGATGAATTGGAGAGCATATTTTCCGTTCTTTTTAAAAAGCCCCAACTTCAGTCTGTTCTAGGATATAGTTAGCACCTGTTAGCAGTCTGGGTGGGTGCACAAGAAGGAATTCATGAGCAATTGTGTCTCAGAGAAGTGTAGACCACTTTCTTAGCAACTTTCAGAGGGGTGGACTTCAACTCCCAGAATTCCCCAACCAGCATGGAAGTTGAAGTCCACTCCTCTGAAAGTTGCTGACGTTGAGAGACACTGGCCTAGCTCAGCTGGAGCATCTCAGCTAGGAATTGTGCTGCAATATTGAAATTCTACCATGGGGGACGAGGCCTGCTTCCAATTTCCTGCTCCTGTTTGTTTTTCATACTCAGCCTGGAAGAATTGCAGTCATTTTTTTACTTCCATACTGTTATAAGCAGATGGTGTCCACAAGTTGTTTTTACAATATTTAATTGTTCATTGCAAACATCCAGGGTTTAATTCTGTCTCAGTGTCCCAAGAAGGGCTTTCCATGCACGTCCGTCCTGCCCCGTGCTGCTCGTCTTTTCAGGCCCTTAACAGTTTTCAGTGCTCTTTGCAGGGAACAGCAGAGGCCCACGAGCTGCACGAAGGAAGCACTGCCGATGTTCTTCACTCGAGAATCAACGGGGAGATCATGGAGCTGATCCTGCTCAAATATCAGGGGAGAAACTGGAACGGGCACTTTCGTGTCCATGACGCGCTGCCGGAGTTTTTCCCGGTCTGCTTCAGCTCAGATTCTGCGGATGTGGCTCCGATGGATATTTACATTCATGTCAGGAAAGTCGGCACCCACATGATCCTCTCTGTGTACAGTCCCTACTGGATCATCAACAAGACTTCCCGGGTTCTCCAGTACCGCGCTGAGGATATTCACGTAAAACATCCAGCAGACTTTCGGGACACCGTCTTGTTCTCCTTCAAGAAAAAGAATATTTTCAGTAAAAACAAGGTATGAAGCCAAGCTCCTGTTCAACCTGCCTGAAGAAGTGGGCTCTGCAGCTTTGGTGATTTTCATTAATAGGGAAAGGTTGGCCTCGACCTGCTTACAAAAATTGCCTGCTTCATTTGGCTAATAGCCCACTGTTGTTTTTGAGGAAGCTCCAATATATTTAATCAGCTTAGTATTGATTTGCCCTCTAGACAGTGCCGGACTAAATGTTTCCTAATTAATTTTATAGCTTTATTTTTTCTTATTTGGTTTTACTGATTTGCACTCTATTGCAGATTTCCCCCTCATTTTTCTTAATAGGAAATGAGCAATTTGAATGCTGCTTTGAATGGATCTCAATTTTCTTTGTTTATGCCTGCAGCTATCCTAGTATGGATCCGCTCTCTCGCGCTCTCATTGTCACCTCAGTGGTGAATTAAAGTTTTTGTCTCTTATCTTTTTGGATGGTCGAGAATGTGTGAGATCTGATTTCTTGCGATTTTCTACACTTACCTTCCTAACAGTCACCCCTTGTGGCTTATTGCAGGAAATCTGAAGCATAATTGTAGCTTCTTGATATTAGGAATGGACACATCTGTTTGCAGAAAGAAACTCTTGTTTTCTGTCCTCCCAATCCATTTGTCTTCCCTTTTATCTAGATCCAGCTGTGCATCTCAACCAGCACCTGGTCCAGCAGTTTCTCCCTGGATACAGTAGGAAATTCTGGATGTGTGAAGTGTCCAGCCGGCAACATGGATTTTCTGGTAGGATTGGCTTTCGGCACTTGCTTCCTGCTTGGACTAATTGCGGTTGCTCGTTCCAGCCGTAGGTAATAAAAGCCTTGCCCTGTTCCTCTCTCAAGGGATGGGGTGAGACGGGGTGATTCCTGGCCAGGAGAATCGGATTCCCTCATCCGGGCAGTGCGTGACCAAAGCCATCCCTTAGACCAGCACAAGCCGAACGTGTTCTAAACCATGTTAAAATACACACTGAGCTGAGCCTTCTTGAAATATAAACTGTAATATCATTCTGCAGGTTGGCGTCACTATTAAAATGAGCAGCTTCAATCTGACTCGGATCATCACTTTGACACCATTCTATACCATAACAAACCTGTCTTCCTTGGACCTGGAATTTGGAGAAATAGGAGTTGATGGATCTTTTCCTACTAATAAATGGAATTACGTCTCACCCTCAGAGGTAGTATTTGAAGGCTGGGTTTGCCAGTTAAGCTGGCTTGCTCTTAATGTCGTGTTTTTTTTGAAATAAGGGCTTATTTTTAATTCATCTGAATATTAGAGTTTTTAGTTGTAAAACATAGCAGTGTTAGCAGTTCGGCGGCCAGCAGCATGACTTGAAAGGAGCTCTGTGGTTAAGAATGATCATTGCTTATTATTGCTTTCTGATTTAATCTGAATTGCTGGTTGGACACTAAAGCAGCACATTCAGCTGGAGATCAAAGTGGCAATGATTGTCTTGGATCACCAAACTTCACAACCTTCATCTACAGCTAATGTGGAATTTGGCCTGCTGTGTTCTTGGTATGTCTAGAGGGCTCCAGGTTGGAGAACATGCCAACTCCAACTTCTTACAATAAATTAATAAAAACAATTGGCATCCTTATTTCCTTACCTAGACCTGTTCCCTTTTTTCTGCTAGTGTGTCGCATTTTGGCCTGAAAGTCCTTCTGGCAAGCTGTGCATCAGAGTGAGTGGCTCCGAGCAATTTTCCAGACCCTTCTTCTACAACCGACAGGATAATGGAACATTGCTGAGCCTGGAAAAATTGGTAAGATTGCAGATACCTTTGTTCTTCTCTTTTAGGGCATGGAAAGCGACTTGAGGTCCTGGCACGCATGGCTCCCTGGCCTGGCTGGTGGGAGTCATGGGCCACAACAACAGCAGGAGGGGGATCCCTGCACTTCCAGAGCTGCAGGGAAACTGCCAAGATGCTGCAGGCCTCAAGGCACGGCTGCATTTAGAGCACCACTTCTGTTCCTTCCCACAGAATACGGGCATCCTGGTGGACGTCAGCATGGCTGAGCATTCCACCGTTATCAACTTCTCCGATTATTACGAGGGGGCTGCCCCTGCATTGGTCATTAATCATACCTCATGGGCGACTCTGAAATACCAGCAGAGGTAGGTGAGAAGGCACCCACGTCTCTCTTGAGCTGTTATCTTCAGTTGTAGAGCACAGGTCATCCCGTGAATTTCGCATTTGTGTTTTTTAATCCATGCAGCGGCCTGCAGGAAGTGATGGAACTAAAGCCGAAGGAAGTTAGATTGTTTGTTTGGGCAGATCCTACAGGGATCAAAAAATTAAGTTGGGACTATGCACAAAACACAGGAGAACTCGATCTTCTTAAGGTAATCTGTACCTAAAAAAACCCCTGTCAATGTAGCACTTCCACTGCTGTGTTTAACTTATAGCAGTCTTACTCTCTGTACGCTCCTTCCTTCCTTCCTTCCTTCCTTCCTTCCTTCCTTCCTTCCTTCCTTCCTTCCTTCCTTCCTTCCTTCCTTCCTTCCTTCCTCTGGAAACAGCATTTAATTTTTGAATCCTAAAGCCTCATGCTCAATATATTCATTTAAGCAGCTCATTATTTTAGAGCCTAGCAACTCATTTTCAGCAACATTCAAGTGATGTTACTGCCTTCAATTCCTTTTCCTTACTAATCAGCCAGTGACTGTTTTTAAAGCTAAATTAAAGGATTCACTATTTTAACAAAATAGTCGGCAAAGGCTTTGCATTTCGCTACTTCCTGTCCTTCACCTTGCTGCTTCTTTCCTGCCAATTCAGGATGAATGTGGGCAGTTTTCGTACAACGCCAACACCCCCATCCACTGGGTCTCCTTCCTGGATGGGCGGCAGAGGGTCCTGCTTTTCACGGAGGACGTGGCTTTGGTGTCCAAAGCGAGGCAGGCGGAGGAGATGGAGCAGCCTGACCAGGAAGTCAGCATCGCTCTCCAGGGCCTCGGACTCTCACTGGTCAACAACAAAAGGAAACAGGAGATCTCTTACATAGGCATCACCAGGTAACGCTGGGTGGCAGGGAGCTATAGGCGCCTTTTGGTGCAAAGCATTCGTCACGTTTCCCTGAGCAAATGCCCATTTTGGATTCCTTTAATATATAAAAAAAGATAGATTTGGGAGGTTTTTCTTTGACTCTTAAGTGACATTCAGTCTCAGCTGCATTGCAGAGAAGCTACAGTATCACCAATTTAGAAATTAAATAGTCCATTAATGACATGCAACATATTTTCCTGTAAGGATTTAGCTTCTTATGCTCCCTTTTTTGTTTTGCAGTTCAGGCATTGTGTGGGAATTGAAACCAAAGCAAAGATGGAAGCCCTTTAACCAGAAGCACATCCTCCTCCTGGAACAGGCTTATCAAAGGCATCTCTCTGCGCACGGCATGGAGCCTTCTGGCTGGATTAAAATCAACAACAATTTTGAGGTACGATGGAGCCACAGATGAAGATCAAACCCTCCAAGTGGCAGATATTCAGCTGAGCCTAAGATGCTTGGTAAAATCTCTTCTTTATGACTATCCGCTCCACTTCTAGCCAGTTCTTGAGTCGTGGGGTCCTTGCCGCTCTCTGATTCCTTGCAGACATTTCATTACCCAAGGGGTAGCATCATCAATGCTAGGCTAATGCTATTCCTGAGGCAGGGCATTTGGGTGTTGAGAAACACTGTTTTAGATTCTGGACAGCCAAGAGCATATGCTGGCATTTAAGGTTTGTTGAATAGCAGTGGAATCAGGATTAGTGAGGCTCGACTCTGAGCTGCTGAACAGTGCCTGACCTGGGCCTTGAAGAAATAGGATGGGAAGAAGATTTTCAGTGGGTCTATTTCACTCTTTATCGGGAATCTTGTTTGGGACTAAAATGTCCCTGTATCTCTGGGCATGAAGTGAGGGGCAATACATCATAGGAGTTCTGTATCTATATTTTCTATTTTCAGATAAACTTTGATAAGTTGCCTATGGAAATGCGCCTTCCATTCAAATGCCTAATCAAGCGAGACTTTCTATCGGCCATCCAAATTGAATTCAAACAGTCAGCGCATCAAAAGAGCTTACGGGCTCAGCTATATTGGCTCCAGGTACGCGTCTTTGCTTTCAGAGAAGGCTAATCTCTCCCTGGGGATTAAGAGGCTGGGCTTCTTAAAGGTGATCGCCGTAAGGCCTGCCAGAGTCCCTTATCGCCGTATTTATCCACTGTATTTATCCACTGTATTCTAACCCAGCTCCTAGAAATTCACTTTGTGACAAGAAAAATGTTACAGATGTATTTTGTAGAAACATTAACATCACAATTTTCTTCTCAGCAAGCCCTTTAATCTGTTGTCACGTGTCTACAGTCTAATTTGTCAACATTTTTGTTAAATAGATGCTGGCACCTCCTGCCTGCAGAGTTCCTTGTTTAGACTGGTTAATACTCTCCATGTATCCCTGTTCTCCTCCTTTGAAGGTGGACAGCCAGCTGCCCGGTTCCATGTTCCCGGTGGTCTTTCACCCTGTGGCTCCTCCCAAATCCATCGCACTCGATTCAGGTGAGGTGAATTTCTAGCACCGACTGACCAACTAACTCAGGGGTGTCCAGTGTTGGTAACTTTAAGACCTGTGGATTTCCACTCCCAGAATTCCCCAGCCAACAATGCTGGCTGGGGAATCCTGGGAGTGGAAATCCACAGGTCTTAAAGTTGCCAAGCTTGGACATTCCTTAACTAACCAAAGTAGGCAAAATAGGCAGTCAATTCATCTCTCTCTCTCTCTTTTTTTAACTTAGAACCGAAACCTTTCGTTGACGTCAGCATCATAATTCGATTTAATGAATTCAGCAAAGTGTTGCAGTTCAAGTAAGTAAATTATATTCAGCAATGTCTGAAACATGCATCATATCTGTCTGGTTCCCAGCTAAAACAGTGACACATTCTTCACGTTCGGAGAACAGGTAAAACAGTCCACTGATTCCATATTTGTAGCTTTTGGTATAATGTTCAAAGATGACTTCTTCCACAGGTCTCTCTAGAAGACGAGAAATGTGGTGTCTGGTTGTAGCCAGAGAGAAAATCTCTGGGTGGGGGTCCTTCCTGCTTTTCCCATTCTAGAGTTGCTCTCCTGTAGATTTCCTGTGTCAGTTATGATTTCTTTTTGCCAGGTATTTCATGGTTCTTGTCCAGGAGATGGCTTTGAAGCTAGATCAGGGATTCCTAGCAGCTGTGATTGACCTCTTCACACCAGCCACAGACCCGGAAGCTGAAAAGCAGAAGGTAGTCACGACTGAAGAAGTTGGCGTGTCTCCGTCTCCACCTGGGAGGGATGTTTGAAAAACTAGAGGGATTAAAAAGAAAAAGGGAAATTGCTCTTTTAAAAAAGCATAAGCCTAGGCACCAAAAGGCTTGAAGATATTAAGTAAAGAAGTTTCAATAAACAAATGTGAAAATGTGTAAGGTTTGTGCCTGAACCCAGTTGACGATGCCTGTTCAAACTTATTTCTGTTTTAACAGGCCGGGTTGATAGAGAAGGATATTGATGCTCTGAACACAGAGCTGATGGAGTCCTCCTTGACTGACGTATCTACTCTTAGTTTCTTTGAACACTTCCATATTTCTCCACTGAAGGTATGTTTTCAGACAGTAGCAGCTCCTCCCCCAAAGAGGGGGCTGCACGCTGATTCCCCCCTCCCCCCGGGCACAAGGCAGTCGCAGGACCATTGAAAGGGCCAAAGCATTTGCCCAAAGGCCTTCGATTTGTGTTGGAGCTTTGAGATTTGCAGTTTGGCCCAAGCGCCAAGGCCTTAGCGCCAAAAGCACTTATTCCCTCCAGTGAGCACCGCCTGAGATTTCCCCCCCCCCCCAGGAGAACTACACATCCCCTTCCTCATTTTCCTGCTTTACATCCTTACATGAGCCCAGCAGGGGGGAAATGGCTTTGTGGCATTCTGGCACTGCTTCCATATATGGTAAACTTTAATTTCTTTCTCCATTAGCTAGCTAACTAGATGGAAGAAAACATCTCTTGGGTTAATTTGGAATAATTTGTGGAACCTGCCTTAAATTCTGTTTGTTGCTGTTACACTTTTGAGCCTAATGCCTTGTTTTAGAGGATCACAAATTCCATAATTTGCTTTTCATTACCACGGCCCTAATAGATGTGGAAGGCATTATTTCTAGTTCTATTTCTCCCTGTCCCCCAATATTTTAGAAGTGCCTTTTTTATCAAATGGGTTTGCATTTAAATTTCTTAAGTTCTGTGCAGAAATGCTAAATTGAAAATTCAACAGAATGTTCCTTACGGAATTCTTTGATTGCCTCCTCAATTTAATAAAATGCTAGCTTTGAAATACGGTTGATGTTGAACTTTTTTGAAAGGAGACTGGGTGAATATGAAACTTTGGCAGAAGTAAACCCATGAAAAAGCTGAGAGAACTGAGTTTTTTTTAAAGTATTTAAATGAATCCTGCATTCAGCAAAGCCCTCCCCACCGTCTCCCGGAGTTTGCCCAGATTCACCTTCCTTGCATCGATGACCCTATCTAGCCATCTCCTCCTCCGCCGTCCCCTTCTCCTCTTGCCTTCCATCTTTCCCAACACCAGGGTCTTCTCCAAGGAGTCTTTTCTCTCTCCCCATTTGGTGGCCCAACTCTTTGAGCTTCCGTGGCTCTCTTAAGCGCCGCTTCCTCTCTTGCCAGCTGCATCTAAGCCTTTCCTTGGGCTCTGGCACCGAAGCCTCCGAGTCGGGCCAGGGCGACATGATCGCCATCCATTCCGTCAATCTGCTCCTGAAGAGCATCGGAGCCACCCTGACCGACGTGGATGACCTCATCTTCAAGTAAGGGGCTTCGGGGTTCATCTCAGGGGGCTCCTGGGAGTAGAAGCAGCCCAGGGACTCACACCTGGCAGGGACTACATACACACGGATTCCTGTATTTCCTGGGCTCTGTGCTGCTCCTGTCGGTCCACATTTGGAGCAGCAAACAGACCCATTCGATAAATAAGGTTTAAAGAACCCATACACAACAACATGAAAATTACACTGCCCTTCCAAGGCAGAAGATACAGACTCCATTTAAATCAAGCCCCAAACCAGGGGGAGGCGATAGCTTTTCTAAAACGCAGCCCTGAAGATCTCGGGGGGGGGGGGGGGGAAACGTTAGGTCCCTGCAAGGAAGGACCGGGAAGGAGCTCCTGCCTGCCCAGAGACAGACAGACCTGAGCCACGAGGGGCTTTCAAGGTGACCGCCGGCATCTTGCCGCCCTTCAGACATGCCTTAGATGGGGATCTTTTGCAGGGCCGATCACTTCTCCTTTCCTTGCCGTCAGGTCTGTCGATCCTGGGCTGGCTAGCAGGGAAAAGAATTTACCCCACACTCTCAAATGGTGGGGACTGTCAAGTGAAGCTTCTCGTCTAAATCTGATTTTGACCCCCGATCGGCTTCCTGGGGAGCTTGCCAGCTCAGCTGGGTGTCAGCAGAATGGGAGGAAGGTCGTCTGCTCCGTAGAGTAGATTCTGTAGGATTCCGTCAGATTCTTTGAATACAAAAGAGTGTTGTAGACTCTTCGTGAGGTTGCTTCTCTGCTGCTTTTAGGCTTGCTTTCTTCGAAATCAAGTATCAGTTTTACAAGAGAAACGACCTGCTGTGGAGAGTCATTGGCCACTACAGAGGGCAAGTAAGTTGGTCCTGTTCTTTACACACACACGCACACACACACGCACGCACGCACGCACGCCTTAACCGCACTAGCAAGTGCAGCCCGGAGCCCTTGCGGTTTCTCTCCTGGTTAAGGGCAGCTACTTTTGATGTGAGAATCCCTCCTCCGTTCACTCTGCTCCTCTCCTGCTTTCAGGATACGCCTGTGTACAACTTCAAACACTCCTTTTTTCTGCTCTTTTCCCCCCTTTAAAGTTCCTGAAGCAGATGTATATCCTTGTGTTGGGGCTGGACGTGCTGGGCAACCCCTTTGGCTTGATCAGAGGCCTTTCGGAAGGGGTGGAGGCCCTTTTCTACGAGCCCTTCCAGGTACGGCATCGTCAGAGCGCTGCGGAGCAGAAAACCCTGGGAGGGGCCTTCCCACCCCGGCAAATCCTCCTGCCCAAGGGCAGTTTTAAGAGAGGCCTGAAGGCGAGCATAAACCACAGGGGAGGGGGGTATCTGCGAGATCTCGGCTCTCCTTCAGGGCTGCTGCCGGTTGTGCGAAAGGGATTGGGATGTGAAATGCCCTGAAGGCTCCTCTCCTCCTCTGCCTTCTCCACGGGTGCTCCAGCAAGGAGCGCATGTGGCAGCCGTGGGGTTTTAAGTAACTTCTTTCAAGGGTTCAGCTGCCGTCTGAGCGCTCCACAGCCACAATCAGGCAGAGCGCACCGAACGCTCGGCCTGGCGCTCAAAATCCGCCCGGCCCTTCTCTTTAGGGAGCCGTCCAGGGACCCGAGGAGTTTGCCGAGGGGTTTGTGATTGGCATGAGGAGTCTTCTTGGCCACACTGTCGGTAGGTGGGGCACCTTCAGTGGGTGGCTGGCTGACCTGGAGGAGCTGTCTGGAGCCTCCCTAAGCTCCCCCTTGGCTTGCAGGTGGCGCGGCAGGCGTGGTGTCCCGCATCACCGGCTCGGTGGGCAAAGGCCTGGCTGCCATCACGATGGATAAGGAGTTCCAGCAGAAGAGACGGGAGGAGATGGGGCGCCAGCCCAAGGACTTTGGAGACAGCCTCGCCAAAGGCGGAAAGGGCTTTCTGAGGGTGGGATGTTTCTTCAGATACTCCTTGGGATTCTGGAGTTTCCCCCCCTACTATGTTAAATTAGCTTCACCTCCAGTCCATGCTGCATTTCTTGCATTTTCTCCTGCTTCTTAGTGAAAACATAGGCCACCTACCAAAACAACCGAAATGGAACTCTTAATTACATGCAGTAACATTGTGTTTTGATACAGTTTTCAAGTGCATTTTCTGTTAGGCGTTTCCTGGACAATCTGGGGACAAGACGTGCCGTCCCTCTCTGTGGCCTTCCTGCGGGTGTGGGTGAGGGTGGCGGGGGGGGGGATGAGTTATTTTTCTCCAGAAAGCAAGCTATGTACAAATCGCCTTGGATGGCCCGAGTGTCTCCCTTTCAGGAGCAGCGACGGTGATGAAAGTGGGCAGTGGTGTAGAATGCCATTAGAATTTTTAGCAGCTGTTTCTGTGGACCAGAGTTTTGAAGACAGGTCAGAAAGGTGAAGCTGGGTTGAAATTCCTAGGCCCTGTTTGGCTTCTGCCGAGCCAGACGGTGGCCCGGGAGACCTCTGGAGCCAGCAGGCAAAGCTTGCATCCTTGAGAGGCTGGATGCTCTCCTGCCACGCAGGGCTGTGATGCCTCTGCTCTCTCTCCGGGGCGCAGGCCGATTCCAGCCAGGCCGGCTGGGTTCGTGCAGGCACTCCTAGAACTGACATCCACCCTTCTGCTAGCTAATACGATGAGCTAAGTTTCTCAACTATAATTTTTTTTTACAAATTGGGCTGTGTTTCATGGCAGGCTTTATAATCAGAATTTCTGGTTCTGATGAATCGTCTTAAGATGCAAATTTGGCTAGACTAAATCCATTTTAGCCTTGAATTTCCCAAAGTGGAGGGTTGTGCTGCAATTAATGTGACACTTTGCCATTCCAACCTGCAATTCCATCTCTCCCCCCCCCCCTTGCTTTTTTTTAAGGGAGTTGTCAGCGGAGTAACTGGGATAGTCACAAAACCTGTAGAAGGTGAGTTCACTGGAGTTAAGGTAATTCTCACAGAATTCAAGCAGAATATAAATGGTAGCAACGTTAGTAACTGCTTTGCGGCAGGTTCCGTTTAAGGGTCCCTGATTTGAGTCATTACGTGAAGTGAAACATGAACCAAGAAATAACAATGCTGAAGAGTGAGATGTCGAAGAGAAAGCCAACGCTTCTTGCAGATGGCCTGAAGTTAAAGTGCTTTGAATTTAGTGGCACTGTCTGCAGTCAGAAAAGGCCACCCTGTTTTTCTCACTCTTCGTCTTGAAAGGTGCCAAGAAGGAAGGCGCCGCGGGCTTCTTCAAGGGCATCGGGAAGGGGCTGGTCGGAGTGGTGGCCCGCCCAACCGGGGGCATCATCGACATGGCCAGCAGTACCTTCCAAGGGATCCAGAGGTGAGCCCGGCAGCCCTCTGGGGGTGACTCCCCAGGCCTCATTTTTCAGGAGGAGGCAGAAATCAGCATATGAGAACCGGACCCGGGTGAGAAGGAGAACATGGGCACACCCATGCCCCACGCCCTCTCCTTTGTTGTGTGAATGGGGCCTTTCGGCGCAGAGCAGTAGGCTGCTTTCTGCTAGCGGCTGCTCCCCGAAAGAGATTCTGGAATAGAGTCTCTCTGGAATGGGCTGTAGAATAATCCGAGGCAATGGATCTTTCCCCCTTCCTCTCTCCTCATAGGGTGGCCGAATCTACCGAAGAAGTCTCCAGCCTGCGCCCCCCTCGTCTCATCCACGAAGACGGGATCATTCGGCCCTACGACCGAGGCGAGGCCGAAGGTTGCGACTTGTTTGAGGTACAGCGTTCAAATGTGGCTGCCTAGATGTGTGTGAGTGTGTGTGTGTGTGTGTGTGTGTGTGTGTGCACGCACGAAGGAGTGAGTGCAAGCAATTCCTGTGAACGTTGACTGTGGGGACCCCTTGCCCAAATTGTTCTTTTTTCCTCTTGTTGTGTGATCTTTGAACTTCGGCCGCACCCCTTGCTAATGTTTCTTCTTTCTCCCTTTCTCCTTCCATGCATGTCCAACCCTGGCTGGACCCACGGAATCGCCTGTTTTGCTTCTCTTTTCCTGATTAACTTAACCGTCTTTATCTGTCTTGGTTTGATTTAAATGGAAAGACTTAATTCCAGAGACATCCACGGGTTGAGCCTTTGCATGTTGTTAATGCCAACTTTTGATAGTCTTCCCTTCAAAGGACAGGGCAAATGTTTCTCCGTGCTAAGAGTAGTGAGCTGCTAGGAAAGAGAGCTCTGGAGAACGAGATGATGGGAAAGGAGGCCGGGGGGGATGGGCTCCCCTTTGGGGACGAGACCCTCCTTCCTCCGTCGTTTCTACTTGAGACCAAAGACATTTGTGTGAGAGTTATCGCAGAATGTCATTTTATAATAGGCAAAGAGAAGGGCGGGGGTCTCTGGCTGAGGGTCTTATAAAACCACTTGCATGCCCTGAGCGTCTTGTTCTGCACAGGCTTCCCCTGGCAGGTGGCAAAATACGCACTGTGACATTGTGAGGCAAATTCTGCTTTGGGCATACTTGTGTGCAGTGTCACAGTGTAAGTGCAAAAAAGGCAGCTCAGTTGTAATGATTTTCTGACGCACGTTTTGTCATTTCTTCATCAACGTGGATAAAAGCAGACAGCTGTTTTACCGTGGGTGGATATTTTGGGGTCTTCCTGGGAACTTAAACCAGAAACCTGTGTGACTTGTAGTTTCACAATCAATCTTCCATCGAAATCTAACTGGAACCTGCACTAGAATGTTTGGTGAGGAATCTGACCATTTCAAACGATATTAACACCCAGAAGTCACTTTGTAGATAGATGGTTTCTTTATAGTCCTGTCCAGGTTAGTCAGTTGATTCTCGTCAAGAAGTAACACCTGTGCCTTGATGCTGAAAAGAAAGGATGTATTCAGAAATACGTATTTATTCAACTTTTTATAAATGTATATATTTCCTTTCAATGTACTGTTGTGCTACATTGATTTAAAGGTGGCAAATTATGTTGGGAGACAGTATATCCTTATTGCATTGTAAAATGTTGAGACATTTTTGGGGATAATGAAAAAATGGACACACATCTCCCCCCCCCCGAATATGTGCTAAATCTGGTTAATGTTGAGAGCGAGGGTGACTGCTCTTTGGAACAGCCCCAGCTGCCCACACAGAGCAGAAAAATGCCCCCCGCCCACCCCTGGTATGCAGGTGCTTTTCCTTGCAATGGAAGAGAAAGCTTAGGTTTCTCAACAATGCTTTTCTCCTCATCCCCAAAATAAAGCGAGTCCTTGGTAATATTGCCTGCTTCGTATTGGTGTTCAATGTGTAGTGTTACAAACGTGTACATAATGCTATGAACTGGTAAATTAAAAAAAAATTCGTACCTAAACTTGTGAGAACCTTTTTTGAAGGTGGGTGACCATTGTATCCTCTGCCACTTTCCCTGAAAATTGGGCCCCTGTTTTGAGGAGGGGTGGATAGTCGGAGGTCGCCTTTCAGATGGAGAGCGCTTCAACATCCATTTTCCCCAGCCAAGGTAGCCAGTGAGGAAGAGGTCTTGGTCCTAAACATCTGGATGGGAACCTCACTGCCAATGCCAGCTGCGGGGGGGGGGGGACGACTGGGCTTGACCTCCTGTTTCCTCCGAGTGGCATCTTTGAATTTTCACGGGCAACCTTTCTTCTCCCGTCAGCCCACGTTGGTGCTCCCTTCTCCCTGCCCGGCTCTGCCCTCAGCCGGGTCAGGACTGAAGGGGCTGCCTCTCAGACGGGCTCCATGGGCAGCACCTGCGGGGAGGGAGGTCAGTCCAGGACAAGCCAGTTGTGCCTCGTGTAAGAGTTTGAGCCTTGCAGCTCTAATCTAATCCGAAGCGTTTTTACTCCTGCTCCAGAACTCCCACATCAAGAAGCTGGAGGCCGAGAGTTTCCAGCACTATTGTCCACTTCCAGGAAGAGGAAAGGCCTACGTTGTGGTCACTAGCAGGTATGGCCTTCAGCGGGTGATTTACACGTGAGGAGAGCAAAGAGGATCGGTTTAGTTTCCCTTCTGCCCTGTGCTAGACGCTCCAGCTGAGGAGCCCCCACCCGTCTTCTCCCTCTTGCTCCTCCATTATGTTGGCATCGCAGAGGCAAAGCAGGTGCTTTGCAATTAAGCTGAGCCTCCCCACAAGGAATTGGGGCTTTCCGGGGGGAGGGGGAAATGTGGGTGTGCTTTCTCATTTATTCCTTAGTGGAACTGAGATTGTGTCATTCAAGTTAAGATGCTTTGGTCTTGGACACGTTGTGGATTGTTTCTTCTGCAAGGGGAGTCCTAAAATACCTTTCGGTCCCTCCAGGAGAGTCCTCTTAATAAAAGAAGTGGAGATCTTAGGTCACATCACCACAGACTGGGATTACTTATATGAAGATTTTACACGGCCACCCAGTACAGATGAGAACCTCTTGCAAATCTTCGTTAAGGTAAGAGAGTCTGATCTCGGCATAATAAGTCTGACCGAAACAGCCCTTGACAGCCCAGAACTGTTACGAATCGGCAAACAGGCTCGCTAGAGCAATACAAACCCAGAACCAAAACCTCTACTGTGTTTCAAGGATATATTTTAAATCATCCCTGCGGCATTGATTTTGGCTAGTGGAGTGGTAGATTAACGCTGCATCTCCTTTTGTGAGCAAAGTAATAATTTTACTCCTTAAAACAATAAGGAGCTCAATCTGCATTTCCGTCGTTCTCAAGGAGAGACCGAAGTCCATCCTCTCCCTCATCTTCATCAGTGTAAGACATTACTGGAGAAATGTGGTCCTTTCTGCACTTTCATGAAAACATTTGCCCTAATGAAAGTCTTCAAAGTATCGGAAGACTCTCTGGGCAAAAACAATAAAGGGGTTAACTTTGGATGTGAAACTGTTCCAAAGTGAAATCGGGTCAATGCAGAAATATATTTTGGTTGATTTTCTGACACATAGTTGAATATTTAAGCGTTCTGTGCCATTTCTAACAGGATAAAGGGATACTGTCATTCTCCAAAAAGGAGACTTCGGGACAAGAATTAATAAAGAAAATCCGATTCGCAGATGCGGCTGCCGCAAAGGTAAGCCGCCCCCCCCCCCCCGCCCCCGTCAAGCATTCGGCTGAAGGGTCAGCTCGATTCTGGCTGCCCTGGCAGCGCTTGGTCTTTGCCTTTGAAAGGTTATTTCAGAACTTCCTGAGTGAAGTTTTGTACGGTGCGGTCTAATGCTTCAGATTAGCACCTTAATGCCCCATTTGGTCTGCAGCCTTTCTAGGGCAATTTCCAGAGGAATCGGGTTTTTCTACCCTCACATTGAAGATTAGTTTTTCTTTAATTAGGATAGGAGGAGAAAATGCCCTTTTTGCCTCCCTCGGTCACCATCCTGGTCACGTCTGGCAGTTCTGTAGCGAGGGGCTTGGGTTGGTGAGCATCCAAGTGCGGAGTCTTGCAGAGCGAAAGGCCGGGGCCGCTCCTCAAGGGCTCTGAATACAGGCGGTCCTCAAGTTGCAAGTGAAATGGAGCCCTGCTCCTCACAGTTGTAACTGGTCAGGGTCCTAAAATGGGCTGCGGGCATGGGGCATAAATGCCAGTTGTCAGCAAAACTGGCATAAAACACGGCCACGTGACGCGAGTCACTGCGAATGGCCCGGTTGCCGAGTGCTCAAAGTGCGGTCATGTGACCATGGGGGGGGGGTTTGAGCACCGGAATTTTGAATTTGAATCGTAAATACTCCCCAGGTAGTAGGTCTGTTGGAACTTTGAACAGTCGCTAAGCTGCTGGTCGTAAGACGAGGGCCACGCGCAACACTTCCTGGGTCATTTTCATTGCCACCCTGATTGTGCCAACTCTCTGGTTGAAGCAGAGCTGGGTTTTTGCGAGGAAAGGAAGGGTGCCGTTTTTTTCAGCAAAGGGTTCTAATCCCTGCCTTCTGCCGCTTTGCAGAGGATGTGTCAAGCCATCGACGCGGCTGGAGCCAGCAGGCACCAGCAGACCTTGGTGAAGCAAGCCTCTCTGAAAAGACGGGTATCCAGGACATGATTGGGACTGGGGGGAAACGGCCTGTGCCTGCTTGACCCTCCTTGTGGAAGTGTTCGGCCCCAGCCTCAGCTTTCCTCTGTCTAGATTTCAATCGGTTGTGGGCGTGCTTTTAGAAAATCTCAACAATCAAGACCCCAAAGAAGAAATTCCAAGATTCCTTCTGCTTTATATTTAATAAATGAATCAAAATGCATTTCTACTGCCTTTGACAGAAAATAAGTTTCCCTTCAATCAGGTCTATTCAGAGAAGAGATTTTTTAATGCAGAAGATTTGCTTTTCCTCACAGTCCAAGGACTGGTAGAGGGAGTCACGCGTCCAGTTGTAATCACGCTGGTCAGTAAAGAATGCCTAATTATGTGACCTACTCTTATTTAGATTTATGTGATACAGAAATGTTTGGCTTAGAACATAATTCCTTTTTAGAAATGTCCTGCCCATTTCCACTACATTCTCTGGTGACAAAATACAATCCAGAAAAAATGCCTGGACTTAAAGCACTGACTCTGGGTCCCAGCCCGCGGCAGCCCCTCTGCAGCACCAAACCCAAAGCTTGGAGGTGCCCGTTCATCAACTCCGACCGACCCCCACCTCCTTTTTCTCTTCTCCTAATGCCGAATCCAGGGAATGTTAGGTTGGGCTTCAGGAACACCCAGGTGCTTGCCAGGGATCGGGCCCTAGGCGCTCTGAGAGAGACTCCTCCAGCTGTGCTCTGACCGCTGGACTGTTCCTGCCAAGGCCTTCTCTGGAGGCAACGGAGCAAACTTGGGCTGTTTATACACGCAGGCGTTTCTGCTTAACATTCAGTATTTCTTAAGCCCAATTATTTGTTTTGGGGTGATGCTCTCTTTTTGCACACTTGTTTTAGGAAGCTCCTTCATACTCATAACATGCTAGTATTCACAACAACATGGCCAGAACTGGCTAACGATATCAGCTACGTTTATAGTCTCGACACAGCCAATTTACGCTCCAAAATAATCCTTCAGTACCAAACAGTTTGCAACAAAGATACAGATTTATATGCCAGCAGTTACAGTCAAATTATGGCAGAGTCACTGCCTCAAGCAAAATAACACAAATGATGTTATTTACAAAATAATAGGATCAATGCCTAAATAAAATTAGGGTCTAATTTAGAACTGTAAATGAGGCAGAAACTAGTACGGCTAGGTCAGAGTTAACAGGTAAACATCTTCAAAGTTACCTAGTTCACTCAGGGAATTTGGCTGTTGGTTACATAAAATGTATTACTTTCTGTCTTTACTTTTGTTACATATACTGCCAAATAAAAATATTTTATATGCAACTCTTCCTGTGACACTATCCAAGAATGTTAATTGTGCTGCAGAGTTCCCTCCACCTGCAAAGGGATGCCTGTTTGGGTTTGATTGCTTTCCACCAGATGGTGGCATTTCCTTATTTTTACAACTGATACTTCAGTCTTTCTGTCCTGTGTTAAGAACAAGTTGCATAAAGCCACAAGGCCTAAGTGTAATAGTTACAAAACTTCACTTCTTGTGAGTGCACATGGACATAGCCTGTGTCTGGGCTTTCTTCAAAAGAGCGTTTCCTAACTTCAAAAACATGGCACATGTTTGGTTTATTTATTGTTTGGTTTTATTCCCGGACTTTTGTTGTTTGTCAAGTTTAAAGGCTGAGAAATAATACACGGCATATTACTGAATCAAACTTAGAAGCTGTGCAAACATTTTAAGGAAGGAAGGAAGAAATAGAAAAGTCATTGGTGTAATGCAGATAGATTTTATTTTTATAAAACAGACCTTTGACTCAGCTGATGAAATTGTTTAGTGATAAGATGATAGAATTTGTAAAGCTGGCAAGCAAATGAAAAGTAAATGAATCCTGGCATCTATCTTTACTTGTAACTAACTTCAGAAATAATTCAAGAGGGATGGGCACATAATAACTATTAGCCATGCTAGCCAACTAAATTGCACAGTCTGAATGCCAGCTGTTTTCCACAGTTTAAAAAAATGCCCGTCTCTGTGAGTTCCCAGAGGCTACTGCTAAGAGACCGAGAGGGATAAAGTTCAAGGTATTGGCTGCCGTTTGAGGAACGGGTTCTCTGAAACAACCTGTCGACAGCTGCCCTCACCCACAAGGCTGCACAATCCCGGTGACCCCATTCGAGACACCTGAGCAGGTACAACCAGCCTGGTTTGGCAACGGCACTGGGATGCTTGATACGACTGCACTAACCTCTGAGCCACTCTTCCTTCGCAGCAGCTCTTCTTGAAGACCTCTTCACATCTAAAACGTTCATAAATATTCAGAGGGAGTGGCGTGAGACTGCGGGGTCTCGAAAAATGAGTCTCAGTTCTGGTGCAGCAGCCTAGAGACCTCCCGTGCATTTTCATCACTTGCAGAAATAGATTTTTACTTCGTATGAAATGCAAAGTACCAGAGAACCACTTGGGCAGCATTTGGTATGTTTACATGGCCGCGTAGCCTGAGCGCTCTACCGGGGAAAGGGGGCGAAAGGAAGCAGGGGACGATCATCCGTGTTAGTCTGTTCAGACAGACCGACCGAGGTTCGAGAGGAGAGCGCCGCTCTGGGCTTCTTCAGTACCCAACGTCTTAGTCTTTGAACTGCCCCAGGATGTTTCGGCACCCTGTGATTTCTTAAACGTGGGGACAGGGGAAA
Organism: Vipera ursinii; assembly: GCF_947247035.1. Lineage (NCBI taxonomy): Eukaryota > Metazoa > Chordata > Lepidosauria > Squamata > Viperidae > Vipera > Vipera ursinii. The sequence goes on along the minus strand of NC_139524.1, from coordinate 20,163,368 downwards.
CGGGTCAGGCAGCTGAATATTCATAGCACCAGCTCTTCTTAAGAAGGCATGCCTTTCCGAGGCCTGCAGGTAGAGGCTGGGAGGTAATTAGTTGCCTAATGTATTATGTATGCATGCTTTTTGGCATCCAGGAGGTGAGCTGGATCCTCAAGGTGGAATCTTCCAGGTCTCGGCTGCTTGGATGGAAGGCAGGGATGGTGGCATGCAGGCTGGGAGGGCCTTCCGTGAGTCAAGTTGTGCTGGCTGCAGTCGCAGGCCCACATTGTCACAAGAGTTCTGAAACCGGAAATGTATGTTTAAAAGTTTTCGGCCCCGCCAGTGTTTAAAATCCATGGATAGAAATTGTTTTGTATGTTCAACGTCAAGATTTTTTACATCCTTTTCTGAAGAAACGTATGAACAATAATGCTAAGTTTACACCTCTTATATGTCATGCCTCCCAGCAATCAATATTTAGCATAATTTCTTCAGAGGTTCTCAGTAAACTTCTCAGACAGAAAGAAATTTGGGAAACGTAGGCCAGGCGGGGGAAGACAGAGTTGGGACATGTGTGTGTTGCAAAGTGTATGTAATGCAAAGGGCTGCACTAAATTAAAAATGCATTTTTTAAAACATCTCATTGCCACGATGGGAATAAAATGCTGGATTAAATACATTTTGGTCTGTTGCAACAAAGCCCTAGTGTTCTTAAATAACGTGGCCTGCAGTGTCCAGCACAGAAATTTGGATTGGGATTGTAATACCTCCAAGTTGTGTTGTATACATTTTAGCATGTACCTACTTCAATATATTTCTGATTTGCTACCAAAAAATCCTTCCAGATGGCTGGGTCATGTGAAATGGAAACCTGTTTAATAGTGATTTTATTGCTTGTTTTCAATATTGGTGGCTTCTGAAAACTGCCTGTCACCACTGCTTTTCTTCTCCCAAGTTCACACTTCCATCTCCCGGTGCTTTGATTCACCCTGCCCGTCGGCTATTACAGAACTGGAGAAAGGAGAATTAGATTGCTCTTCAGTTTTGGGCTCTGGGGAAAATAATATTCTTCTGTCATTTGCTAAACTAGCCCCAAAGTGGCTCAGGTGAGGCAAAGCTGCAGGAGCCTCTCTCCAATTAAAAGGCAAAAGACTTCGTGACGTCTCCCCTCTAGCAAGGCGGCCAAGCCAGGACCTTGGTAATGGCAAGCAGAAAGGGAAGAGGCTGGTACATGGCCCTGGGCCTGTTGGAACACCCAGGTTTTAATGACTCTTACAGTGGTCTTTCCACCTGTGACACCTTCCTATCCATCTTCATTTCTGGATTCTTCTCAACGAGACAATGATGAAAGACCTCTTCCCCAGCTCCGGCGAGTGATCAATGGCAGCTGGCGCTCGCCATTGTTTACAGCACCAACTGGAGGCTCGGGGCAGATCTGGGATCACAATAGCTTCCTGTGGGCCCCACTTCGCTTTGATCTTCTCTTGCCTCAAAGGCAATCCATTTTTATTAGTCCCTTTTGGTGACCCCCACAAAGATCAATCATGCTCCCTCCCGGAGTGCAGATGGCATCTGCGTGTCCCTGCAGTTCAAGAAGATTGGGCTGGAGCAGTTGTGATGGGAAAGGAGGAGTTGGACTCCTAATATGCTGCTTCTTTTTCTTTGTACTGTGGGCCCAACCCCAAAATCTGCCCATGTGCGTCGGCAATTAAGTTCCGTCTTCTCACAGACCCCTTCCACCACCCTCAAAGCAGATGGCGCTTTACTTGGGCCAGTTTGAGAGCAGAGAGGGTGGGATTCAGACTCTCTCTCTCTGTCTTGTCCCTAGGCCAGCAACGTTTGATCTTTTTTGACACTTCCTGTTCTGAGCATGGGTGGCTTTGTGTAAAAGTAAATTATTTGCAAGCTGTAATTTTTCAAATATGTCAAACGAAATTCTGAGCCAGTCTCTTTTCTTTTGCTAAGAAGGCAAGAGGTGCAGAGTAATATTTGGCTGAAAGTCCTTTTGTTGAAAAGGGCCATTTTAACTTCAGCAAACTTGCTATTAATACGTTGCATCTATCTGCCCTAATGTTTAGCGTGCCAGCCTTTTTCTTAACTGTGCAATGTTGGAAATGACTTCTGAGCCATGTTGTATCTTTGCCTGCTGGCACTGCAAGCAAATCTTTCTAGTTTGGGACTTTATGCAGCTGTCGGGAGAGAGGAATGCCCAATGTAAGCTTTCTGAGCTGAAGAACAGTTCAGCTAAGCTTCTTATGTGAATTTCTTCCCTAGAAGAAAGGCTGCTTTCTGTGTACTTATTTTTAAATTTCTCCTCCATACAGTGAATTGCCTGGGAAATGTGATGGGTTGGCAGTTTCAGGGCTGCGAGCTGTCCATTAATCCAGAGAAGAGAGTTTAATAAACTGCAGATCCTCTTTGAAGTCAGTTGTCTCCTCCAGACCTGAGGGTTCACCTGGAAACGGAGCCATCTCTGCATCCTTCCACCTCCCGTCCATGGTGGGCAAATTTAGTTCTCTGACCTTTGCCGGTGGAGAGCACGAGACGAAGGGATTGGTGCTTGCTTTGAGCTAAAGGGGAGGGTTGGGCTTTTTTGGGAATCTATGTTTCTTTTCTTTTTTTCATCTTTAGATGGCCTAACCCACGGCAGTCTTTGGGAAAATCTTGTCTGACCATCTTTTTTATAGTAATTTCTCAGTGCTGAATATAAAACCTTCATACCCTCTAAAGTTCTGAGGCAAAACTCCTTTGCCCGTTAGTCAAATTATTAACTTAATGTGACAATTGCTTAAAAGATAGTCAGGTAAATAACCTTAAAATGGAATATGGTGAGTAAACAGTACGTGATCTTTAAACACAGCGTCCTACTTCAAAATATACTGCAAAAGCTTTTCCCTTCAACAGCAGGATCAGCGTTTCCAAGCGCCCTCGGCGTTGCCCTTAGCTAGAGATTATTCATTTACTGACATTTATCCTACAAGTGATTCAAACCTGTCATCAGCCCAAAGTTGCTCCTAAATTGTGAAGTTAGCAAAGAAAACCTGGCTTTGTGAAGGGGATAAAAACGGGTGCCGATCATGCCAGGGTGGAGAGAATTGGGTTCAAATCCTCTTGGAAGAGACCTTGAAGTCTCTGTCTTCATTCCATGTGTCAAATGAAATTGACTCCTTGGAAGGACAGGGATCATGGGTTGTCCATTGGTCGTCCCAGTGGCCCAGAATAGTAGCCAACGGCTTTCTTGCTTAGGTCAGGGCTTCCCAACCTTGGCAACTTTAAGAGGTGTGGACTTCAACTCCCAGAATTCCCCAGCCAGCCCTGGAAAAGTTGAACTCCATAGCTGTGGTGATGGAGGACCAAGACTGATGGAAACATTAGGCTGAGTCTGCATCAAACATGGCTGCAATTATACTATACTGGTGGTTTTTTTCTTCCGGTTTGCTTCTTCTCACGACTCCTACTCAAGGCCCACAAGAGAAAGGATGTTAAAGCGTCTTTGCAGTGATTGCGTGTGCAGAGGCCTTTGGCACCAGCTCCAGCTACCTGGGACAACACCCAAGTTTGCTGGGTTGGAACTGAGCCATCTGGTCCCCAGGTTAGAGAAAAATGGCAAAAAATAAACGTTGTGAATGACACTGGAATTACGAGCAGGTCAAGAGACCATCATTAGCTCTCCATTTTGATGGTCTCCAGTCAGCAATCTTTCACCAGCAAAGACTGGTCCTGAGAAACCCATCCTAAAATGGCCACACGTGATTGACACATGCTTTCAAACAGAAACACAGACCAGGTATTTCTGCCTGAACTTGGTTTCACCTTCATCCTTCGCTCAGGTGCTGCTTGCACTTGTGGAAGCCGGTCTGTTCTGGCCAGAAGGTACAAAGTCCTCGGGTGGGCAGATGGCCTTGTGGTTGCTCTTTCCAACCTGCCTCAGCTGACCCTCTCGTCCCAGTAGGACCAGCTGTTCCACTCATTTTGGGGCTGCAACACCTGATTGCTTCTTTTTTTTTCCTTGTGGCCAAACATAAATCCTTGTTTTTCCGAGCGGACCTATGGTTTCCTCCACCTGCGCTTGCCTTGAGCGACGTATAACCTCATGCCAGGTTTTCTTCACTTTAGGTAGCTATAATTGCATCAAGGTTTGCAACCTGTTAACAGAAGAGCCGAACAGGTGTTCCTTAGGTGTTGCAGGACCGTTCCTCTGTGTGAAGAGAGGAAGCCAACATCTATCTCGGCAGATCTTTCTAAACCACTATAGCTGGAAGGAGTTGTCAAAACAGATCTTTGTTTCACACATAAGGAGAGATGAAGCTGCAAAGAAGCACCCGATTGATTAGAATGTTCCTACTGTCTTTGGCTGTTAAAAAAATCACGATTTATTGGTGATGTCCGGTTAGTCAGTGACCAGCCCCAATCATAGCTGTAATCATCAGGAAATAACGAAGGATAGTCCTTTGCCGCGATTTTGGGGGTATTTTATAAAACCTCTCTGGTTTTATGCTAAAAAAGGTAGTTCAGCCTTTTTCCTTTTCATAAACCTCAGAAGAAATCTTTCGGTTCTAGAAAAATAGTCTTGGATTCAAGCTACCCCTCTCTGTTAGGAAAAGCCGCTGCTCTTCATCCAGAATATCTGTACAAAAGGAGACCAAGACAGGAACAAGAAAAATTCTATTTGGAGAACCATCTTGCAAGAAGGAAGCTCAGGGAAGTAAAAAGGTAGAAGCTCTTGTTTTGGTTAAAACATTTTCTGTGCTGACTAGTCCTTCCTGTTCCTCTCGGGGAAACTTTTTGTCAGATTTGCAGACAAGTGAACAATGAGGGGTCCTTGGTGGTCCCTGAGCTTGGTTGTTTCTTGCAGTGTTTCCCTTTTAATGAAAGGTAAAGTCCCTTTTAATTTACCCACATCAGAATAACCCTGCGTAGCTGTGCTGTGCCCCGAAGGAGGGGAAATGGGTACCTTGCTCATTTAGGTTTCCAGTCCAGCAAGGGGCAAGTGAGTGTGAACGGAATAACAAGAGTTGGAAAGGACCTTGGAGGTCATCTAGTCCAACCCACTGCTCAAGCAGGAGACCCTATCCCATTTCGGACAAATGGGCATCCAGTCTTTTCTTAAAAACCTCCGGTGTTGGAGCACCCACTGATTAATTGTTCTCACTGTTAGGAAATTCCTCCTTTAGCTTCCATCCATTGCTTCTTCCCTTTCAGGTGCTTTGGAGAATAGGTTGACCCCGTCTTCTCTGTGACAGCCCCTCAAACACCGCTATCCCATCACCCTCAGAATGCCAGAAGGCAGAGTGACCCAGTGGTGAGGAGTCGGGACTCTGCCCTGGGATGTTGCACAAACGGCGCTTGGCCCTGGAGTCTGGAGCAGGAGAGACGCAAGGCCTGACGTCCTCCCCTGCTGAGCACCCTGGCTGTCGAGGCTCATTTTCCCAGAGGCCCATCTAGATGGCTGAATTTCCAAATTTGGGAAACCTATGAACTGAAGATGGCAAGCAGCGAAAAGGTCCTCGGCAGAACAGGCAGGAGGCTCTAAAGCAAAATGATAAAGCTGAGTAATTTCATTAACAACAGTTGTATTTACTGGGAGCCACAGATGGTGCCGTTTAGCTTATGGCCAATTTGTTAAGTTAAAACGAAGATAAAGAAAGGCAGGAAAGTATTCCAAGTGAGAGGTGGTTAAAAATTTAAGCAGGAGCCAGATGGCTGTAGATGATCATTCATCCAAATTTGGTGAGGGGTAGCCTGTGCGATGGGGGAGATGTTTATATCGGAGCCCTGGGAGGTGCCAGGCCTCCTTCAGACCCAGAAGGGAATCACCAACTCTTGTCTGTTGGTCTGCTTGTTTTGAGAAAGGGCAGATCCTGCAGACTGGCGAAGTGGGACTGTTCTGCTCTGCTGTTTTAGTCACTTGGCCTTGGCTGACTAGCAGGAAGAACCGCATTAGATCTAAATGTTGTTTTCCAGAGGTTTTTGCTGTCAGGTAGGCATTACGTTTCTACTTCAGCATTTTTTTTATCATGGAAGCTCTCGGCCAACTCCCAGTTCAGACAATATGGTTTTATCATCTTCAACAACACTCAAGGAATCATAAAATCACAGTTCAATGTTATGTAGCCATTGCTCTAGGACATTTTTGGATGTCAATAAATTATGCTCTGTGTTGGCAGACTTTCTTCTAAGGAAACACGTCTGGGATTCCACTGGAGGGCTCTGAAAGGCTGGATGAATCAAAGGATTTCATCCTGAGCTGAGAGAAGCTGGTCCAGATAAGGTATTCTGAAGGTCCAACCCAAAAGCTGCATGAGAAGATGAAGCATCTGCTCAGTTTTTTCAAGACATGAGGCCCATATGTACAGTGCAATTCAAGGTCATTGTGAAAACATCTTAGTAAATGCTCATAAAATTCCTTTTCTGCTCTTTTCTGCTCTTTTCTGCTACTAGTATCTTATGCAGCACCAAAGCTTTTTCAGTCACCCTGAACTCTTGTAAGAACTTGTGTTGGCCAAGCTGAGTTTGTCCCTAGTAGAAAACCTTTCCGCAATTGCCCCCTTTCCACTAGTTTCCAACCTGCCCCCTGAATATTACTTCTAAAGCTGCTTTTCCTTTATCTAGAAGATTCTCCCGGCCCCACCCAGTATTATCTTTATAACAATCTTGGGAGGTAGATCGGGGCTAAAAGGGGGCGATTTAAGAGCTTTCCCCCCCCAAGTCAAGTTCTGTTCAGCCAAATGCAGACAAAAATGTCTCTTCAATATTTCTCTCACAGCCAACACTGATAAGTCTGTTTGTAGATCCCCAGGGAAGGAATTCCAATGGTATATATCAAAGAGAATATATAAATACTGATTTAAGACTTAAATTATTATTAGAATTCTCTGGCAGTTCATATGCTTCCTTCCAGAAATTTATTTCTTCTATTAAAAAGAGAAGAACCACCGCTTAAAAAATGTATTACAGAGGAGGGTTTTTTTGTTTCAACATGAATGTAGCTCACAACTAAACTGTTCTTCCTACTGGTGTATTCAATGCATATAACACGAAAATGGAGGACTTATTTATATTTTGGGTTTAACCGCACAAGAGAGAGAGGCTGGTATTGAATTCAGTGCTGTGGCTAGAAAGACAACGGAGGGGAAAACTCCTTTAGGCCATAATGTGTATTAATATTTCAAATTAATTCAGTTGATTACGCATCAACCAATAGGTCAAACTCAGCTTTAGGTGCCATAATTTATGGTAAAGCATTTTGCCTGAAGCAACATGAAAGCCCCGAAGCAGCATGCTGCATTATTACACCAACACAATACAGAAAACGTCCTGGAAATGCAAGGTCAGTTTCCTGTCCTTTCTGCCAAGTCGAAGAACCAGTTGGCTGGACAACACTGGAAGTGGGCCTTCCCTTGGAGTAGCATAAACGAGGCTACCTGTGAAGGTTTGAAATGATGGAGGACCTTTTCTCCAGATGGGTAGAAGGAACAGGAAAGAGAAGCTTCTGTTGATCCCTCTAGGCTGGAGAAGCAACTGAGGACCACAGATGGATGGATTTCTCATTGCACAGAGGATCAACTCCTCCAGGGCTACTAGAAGCTCAATGTTACCTCCAAGGGCTCTTGTAGCAAGAGAACAAGAGTAGGAGGGGGGGTATCCCTCCATTTCCTATTTCTGAGCACCCTCCCTGAAGGGATCTGCTAGGCAGCACGAAAAGCAAAACGCTGGCCTGAGGTGGTCTCTAGCCTGTCCTCCAGAGCTTAAGTCCTCGTGTCCTTAAGGCATGGCCGGAGACTGCCAGAGACACGCAAGAAAAGCCCCTCTAGGACTATTAGTCTTGAAGACTCCATATTACATTTGAGTGAGGGGCCGCAGGACTTCAAATATCGGCTGCAGGAGGAGAACAGGAGAAGTACCTCCCCCAGAAGAGAAGTACCTCAGATTCATCCGTCTGCCGTGGGATTAAATGGACGGTCAGGCCAAGATGGGCCTTAGTGTGATCCAACAGACCTTCTCTTACATTCTTAGAAATGAAGATGGTATCTTTATTGTTATGGTGATTATAATAAACGATGATGAAATTATCTGACCATTCCGAAGCATAATAAAAATGTGGGCATTGATAATAATAGGGAAAATATTGTATCTGTTACAGCAGCAGGGAAGGCTTTGAAACCTAACTTTGTACATGATTTGTGCAGAGAATGGAGATGCGTCTTTTTCATGTGCCTCTTGAAAACCCTGCGTCTTCCCTGGTGGTATAATTCACTCTGTAATTGTGGGTCCTCCTCCCCCTTTCCCGTTACAAAACAGGAATACTTTATTGAAGAAATAATTCACTCCAGATTATCCTGCCTGCTGTACTAAAAATTTCAGTCCTTGTGATGTCAAATAACATCTAATCTCTGGCAAGAGTCTGTGATTTAGATGAGAATCTGGAGGCCTCTTGGGCTGTTAGTGCGTTACATACATTATTAAGAAATAATAGGGGCAAATTCCAAAGACAGGACAGCCTACGTAACGGGGGGACATTGATTGTCAGGAAGGAAGAAATTACATTTTCCCCTCTTTTAGCTGCACAGCAGGTTCTCAGTCAAGCCTTCTGCACAAATTTAGGTGCGCGGGCCTGACAGATCTTCACATCTGGAAAACTAGATAATAACAATTCAATTCAAGTAGAAGGAATGAAAATTACATTTTCAGTCTTGATGCCAGGTAGAAGCTTTAGATGTAGAGACAGAAATTTGACTCTGCATGAATTGACGATCTGAAAGGCAAAGGGGAAAGGTGTTGGTGGATGAATGGAGGGAAGATACAACAATAGGAAAACTCTTACGTAAGTGATAGGCAGAGGTCTTCAACAAGGTTTTGGGGCTTGTGAGGCCATTGACAGATGGCATAAGAGCTGGTCCTGCTTGGCAGCCATTGCTGCTGAGTTCCTGAGCTCCTCCTTACATTTCTGAAGGGTGGCCAAGCAAGGAACAGCCGCACCATAATGGTGTTGTGAAAGTGCAGCGGAGAACTTGCAAATCCTCCCACCGCATCCTTCAAGAGGTGCGGATATAACTCCGCCTGGCTGTACCCACAGCCAGTTCTTAGTCCAGCCCTAACCACTAAAGCTGCTCCTTGCTCAGAGAATCCCGCCTCTTGATTTAAAAGCAGGATCTTCTGCTCTGCTGCTGGGGACGGTTTCTTCCTGCTGGGCTTTGGGGGCCTCTTGTCCTGAAGACGGACTATTTGGGGTCCCAGGCCCCTTCCTGGTTCGTCAGTGGGAAAGAGAAGGACAGGAAACATTCCTCTTCACCTTGATCCACCTCGGCCCAGGCAGGAGAACTTTGCACGGGCTGCCTTGGAGAAAGATGCTGAACTATATAGCGCACTTGATAGTTGCAACACTTGCAGATTGTTAGTCCAACCGTCGGTGCCTTTTCTCTGGGAGCTACTCTCAGGAAAATGTGTTTTGGTTTGCAGCTTCAACCGATTTTGTTTGGTCTGGCCAGGTGTGTTTTAATGAAGATGCCGTTGCATCGAAGGTGCTAAAATGCCACTAGAAAAGTATCGACCCACTTCTCTGATAGATGACTCGGTCTAGTTTATTTTTCTCCTTACTTCGGGCACTTAAAAAAAGAGAAGCAAAGGAGTTGTTGGAAGCGCTGGGTATCAGGCAAAGACAATATAAGCGGCCAAAAGCTTTGCCTTAGCAAGTAGGGAGAGTTTCTCCTTCAAGTGCTGCAGACAGGGCTGAAAGATGCAGGGAGAAACATTTGGCTCTCCAGGTATCTCAAGTCCCAGAGGCTGATCCTGATCAATGAATGAGAAGGGTTGGGGGGGGGCACAAGATCCCTGAACCCTGATGTACACACTCCAAAAGAAAGAGTGGACTGCTAAATCTGACAAATCTAAACAAATCTAGGGAGGCAACAAAGGCTCTTGTGACAACTTGAAGTCTACTCTGGTACAAGTTGCCCATAACCATTGATGCCGTCCTAAATTTGGCTTGAAGGTCCATGATCTACTCAGAGGGAAGTAAGTTGTAGATGGTTCACAGGCAACTGATGCTCTTTAGTCTTCTCTTAGTTCTGCATCGTTGGCCGTATCAGTCCCTGGGAAGGTGTTCACTGTCTTCCTTCCCTGTTCAGTCCCCAGCGGCTCCACCAGTCTCGCCCCTCGATGCAAAACACCTGAGTTCTTCTCTGGGAAGCCTGAAGGCTATCAGAAATTCTAGGGAGATGCTCAAGGTAACCTTCAGCTTAGCACATCCCCAGCTGCTCACCAACATGTGTGTGTGTGTGTGTGTGTGTAGATTTTCAACTTCAAAATATCTCCAAGCTTTAGAGCACTAATTTGAAAGGAAGGCATCAGAACAGGCATCAGTTTGGTTTGTACTGAAGAATAAAATTCTAGGATAAAACAAAGACTGTCAGGGAATCATAAAATCCCCTCCTCCTTCCTAAAATTCCTTCCTTCCTTCTTTCCTTCCTTCCTTCCTTCCTTCCTTCCTTCCTTCCTTACTTCCTTCCTTACTTACTTACTTAGAATATGGGGGTAAAATTGTGCTCACAGAAGTGAAAAGAACAAGAATTGGGCTTTCTCTCCATGAATTACTCCGCTACATCTAAAATTAAGCATTTCCCAAACTCAACTTTCTTGAGTCTAGGAAGTCAGTTTTATTCTTATTGAAAGTGCAAGATACCACTGCGTAGCTCTGGATTTCATGGATGTATTAAACCAAAACACCACCAGGCCCACCTTGCTATGCTTAAGAAGCTTTAAAATTAGAGCAGGAGCATGGGGGAGCAGGCTGAATAAAGACCCCCCCCTTTACTAGATTAAATTCCTACAGCTTCTTTGGCTTTGGTTATTCTATTTTGGCAACTGAGGGAGATGAGTAGTCTAAAAACACGAAATATAAATAGACAAAAATAAAAAAGCTGAGCCTTCGTCAGATTTCTCCCAGTTGGGACCTGAAAGCTATGTGGCAGCCACCCATATTGGTTCAGCTGCTTGTAGGTCTAAAGAGGGTCTGTCCCACTGGCTTTATGGAGGAGGCTCAGGAACCTACTCCAAGCACTTACAAAACAATTAAGTTAGATTTGAAAAAAAAGATTTGTCCTTATACATACCCTAGGCGTAAAGCTCTACACTTGGATTTCTGTTTGTCAATGTTCACTTATAACGTTTGATGGATATTTTTATCGCTCCTGCTTGACTGCTCTCAACAAAAATCACTGTTGTCTTTGTCGCAGGTTAGTGTTTTCTGCCTGAAGGTAAATCAGGCGGTTTGGAGAAAGACCTTTACTGTTTGGCATTTCTCTCGTCTGCAGGTAGGGGACTATGACTCAAGAGGAGGGCAAGGGTCTTTCAGCCCTGCTGTCCTGAACAGCAGTGAGTATCCTAAATTATCCTCTGCTTCCTTTGGTTACATTCCTTTGTCCACCCCCCAAAAAAAAGTTTTTAGCCCCTTCTTCCTCTTTGGGTTTCTGGGCCAAATGGCAGCCGTTTGGCTCCTGTCCTGACACAAGACAAATTGTGTCTCTGGAATTTGGAGAGATGCTCTGGTTGGATGTGTGTGTGCGCGCATGTTTCCAAAATAGCAAACTATTTTTCATGATCACAATGTGATCGGGAATAAGTTGAACCAGGTGCACAGACACATGGGCATCATCTGCGGAATTGGGATTCAGCATGTAGCCTAATCTCTATATATACAATCTCCTTTCACACCTGGCCAGCTGTTTTCTCCTCTGGGCCAGACTGAGGCATCCTGGAAGCATTAGAATTACAACCATCCTTTTGAACCTGAGCACCACATTTCTACGGGCTGAACATGGTTCAGGTGAGATAAAAACGGAAATCTTTATGGTCTCCCCCATATTTCACTGCTGGAAATAGGGATATATTAATAACAGTCTAATTATTTCCTTCCTAGTTCATCCATTCCTTGTAAGTTTGTTATTGATTATACTGCACGCCAGGGGTTTTATGTTGAAGGGCAATTTTGAAATTGAAGGAATTTTTGCACTGAAGGCTGTTGCCAACACCTGTCTCAGGTGACTGGAGGAAGCAGCCTTAGTCACCACCTTTCCAAAGGTGTCCATCTCGCCATATTGTGAGACCAATTTCCCCCGGGAATCTTGGTGTGGCTTGTGTGAAGATGGGTCCCTAGTCCAAAGTCAGATAAAATACTAGATGCACAATTCAGCTTCCTGGGAGTTTGAGTCCCTTGTTTTGTTTTTCAATATTATCTCCCCTGCTGCCTTCTCCCTCCTTTCTTTTTAAGATCAAGCGAGCTTCTTGGATAACAGCTGGCCCACAGTGTCAAATTACCCTTAAAGTGAGCTGAATTGTGTGTAAATCCAATCCATTTGTTTCAATTGTCCCATTTTACTGCATTTTGTCTCCATTTTGAAATCAATCCATTGTCCTTCACTCCTGCTCATTTTGCTCTAAGCCTTTTCAAAGGTTTGGCAGTATTGACCTCTACCGCAGGGTCCGACACCTCCAGCTGCAATAGCTTCCCTGGAGAGCATGGAGACCCTCCTCCATGATCTCAGGACTTTGATGGAGCCCAGGCACTCAGGGCCACCCCCAGCACCACGCTCCAGTGGCAGGACAGATGGGGTGTGTTGCAGTGGGTGAGGGTGCCCAATTCTGGGATGACTCACTGAAATTCCATCCCATCAACCCATTTTGTGATCTCAAATGAACCTTTGCATCTTATCTGGGCAGATTCCACTGCTAGGCTGCTCTGGTCCATCTTGAATTCAGAGGATCCAGTTGTCTGTTGATCAACTCTATCATGCATCGATTAGACCCCTCCCAAAACCATCAGTACTATTGGCAGTCACAACATTTTGGCAGGGTGTTCTCTTCTGTGCCATAAACCGCCAGTCATCCAGTTGGATTGGTGACCTCAAGTCTCCTTTGGCCAGCCTCCCATCCTTCAAGATTCCTCTTCCTGCTAATACCTGCCAGCCTTACTTTCAGGATCGGGCCAGGTCTTCAGGACACCTCTAATTTCTAATGTGAGAATGTGGAACTTGAGTCAATACTGGCATTTATTGCCTTCCTAGATCAGCACAAGGCTTCTCTCTCCCTAACCTTGCTGGCAAGGATGCTGAATTTCAGGGCTGACCTCGTGCTCCCTTCCAAAGGCAGGTCACGTAACACTTTCTGCTTCCAGTTGTCCATGAGGTGGCCCCTGCCCGGTCTGGCCTAGCGTGCCCTGCACCTCTGTTGAACTTCATCATGTCAGGTGCTACTAGGCTGTGGAAGTGAGTGGTCCCTCACCCTTTCCATTGAGCTGACTGTTACTGGTGAGGGAGGCACCTGAGCCAAGAGAGCTGCAAGGGCAGGGGTAGACGACTGGATCTGTGTGAAGAATTTCTCTCTTTCTCTCTCCCGGAAATCCAATAGGAAACTCATTTTCTCTTCATTAGTTGTTGCTGATATAAATGAAGACGGGGATTTGAGAGATTTAAATATTTAAGCAGCGCTCTGCAGTGCAGGAAATGTAAACAGCCCACAACTTGAGCTGAGTAATGGGGAAGGGAAAAATGTCCTCACTTCTCCCTGCCTCCCATTCCATGGGCACATGGAATGTAAGTGGATGTTAACCTAAGCCAAAGATCAACCTTGGCCTATTCTCCGGGGTAAAGTCAGGAAGTTTTATTCTTCTGAACATTAACATCACACGTGGGCTGGAATGCGAACAATTCACGTGGCACTGATGGTCAACTACGCGTCTTCTGGTGAAGAACTGCAAGGCATCACTACAAGAAGGTGCTGCTGACGGTTGGCAGCACCATGTTCTGCCGAAGGTTCATCTCCCTCTCCAGTGCTTGATTGGAGGAGTCCAGAAAAATCAGATGAGGGGACATGATTTTTGGTAAATGGTTCCCTCTACTCCATCTCTGGAATCTTGGTGGACCCTTGGTGGATCCAGGTGACAGGTGAGAATAAGACTTTATTCAACAAGGATTAAGTTGCCTTGAAATAAAGGTGGGAAGAGTATTTCTTGCTGTCCTATGGATGGGATCGTCCCCTTCTTTCCAGGAAGAACATTTATCAGCCAGAGGAAAAACCTGATTTCTAAGATGGGTCTCAGAGGAACAAGGGCCCCAAGCTGCTGCCTTCTTTCTTCCAAACAAGATTGCCACAAATGGAGACCTGTCTAGTGCTTAAATGGACTCCAGAAGATGGTAGAGGACAGGAAGATCTGGAGGAACCTTGTCCACGGGGTTGCGATGGGTTGGACACGACTTTGCAACTAACAACAACTAGCGCTCCCTTTGCCTGTCTCCGTGCCTTCAGGCTGACTTGGGCTAAATTCCAAATGCTGGGGGGAAAGAACAGTTTGTAAAATTCCCTGACCTGCGGCATCTCATTGTGGGAAGACGATGCCAGATCAAATGGAGACTCATCTCTTCCAGCAAGGCAGCTTTATGTTCTGCAATCTCTTGATATCCAGGCTTTCATTCCTCGCCACCAGTCGGGTCTCCTTGGACAGAGGTCTTGCAAAAGAGGTGTTGAGCATATGAAGAGGCCTCTGCGGAAGCAGCTGCGGCCGTCCGGCCTTCTTCACCAGATAAATGCATCTGCCTTTGATTAGCTATGCTTAGCAGAGAGGATTGGGTGCTCAGAAATTCAGGCCACATGTTTGGCTCCCCTGTCCAGACACCGCCTGCCTCCTGCCTGCTCTGTCCTTGTCTCCCCAACTTACCTCATCCTCTCAGAGAGGGGCTGTGATGGCCACACGTGAGCAGCATCCGCAAATTGGATTCAAGAGCTCTCTTGCCTTCACCCCAGATGACCTCATGCCGGCCGTGTCCTCCTCCTCCTCCTGAAGTTCACTCAATACATGAATTTCATTTTACTCTCTTGGGGGGAGAAAAATAAGATTTTCAGAATAGCTGGCTGTTTCTCAGAGACGGGGTCTCTTGCCTTTTGCCTTTGGAGGGACTTGAACAACATTTAAGAAGCAACTTTTTTTTGCAAAGCAGAGGTCCACAAGCCTTCTCCTTTTGCTCTCAAAATTGTGGCCTGAGTTTTTATTGTATATGTGTTTTACAATTGTTTTTTTCCCAGTTGCTCATGGATATTGAGCGGCTCCTATTCAAAGAGACATTTATTTGTTTAGAAAATGTACAAGGGTGCCCGTCTTATGTGGCTCACAACAATGTTCAATTAAAAACAAAATTCACAGGACCAACTGGACCTGATATATCCAAACCACAATGTTACAAAATCCCACCAACTTTACAGCTGCTTTTGCTTTTGCTGAAGGCTAATTCTCTGCTCTGCAACCGCTTCCTCTGTTCCCGTGCTGATTGCTATAATGCCAGTCAGGGTAGTGCCGAAATCATTTTTCCTCCCAAAGCTCCCCTTTGACACCTGTTGTGGTCTACGCTCTGTGAGCAGATGGTGGAAACCAACAAGACTTGAACCCTGGACATTCTCTTCCACCAACTTCCGTGCATTTTGCAACAGCAGCCTGGAAGAGTAAACTCTGTGAAGCCTCTGGAATGGGGAGGGAGTCCCTGTGTCTTGCATCCTGGAAGATAATCCAGTGTTTCTGACTGGAGATCTTCACGGTCTGCCTTGCAGTCAGAGGGGGGCAGTTTGTTCCCCTGCACTAGCCCCAAGGAGCTCCCCGGCTCAGCTAGATTCCTCTAGCAGGACACCAAAGCTCTTCAGCTGCCACAAATGCAGCCTCGGGCATGGCGTGATATTCAAAATAAAGTGCCTCTCACCCACACCCTTGACTGATGTCAGACCCACCTCAATCTTGCTTTCTTTTAAACAAAGTTGTGACCACGTTGTTCAGTAGCAGATCTATTTCTAGGTGTTTTCCCAGCTTCTGGCTTAGTCACTTTCCCAGTTTTGTTCCTGTGTGCAAACTTAGCACCCTGCAGTCAGTAAATTGGACTCTGGAGGCTATGTTGTTAACTAAGCAGTTTTGTCTGCTCTCCTTCCACAGCTCCGCTGGGCTGCGGAGACCTTGACCTGGAGCCCTGGGATAGACTGCTCCAGACAGGCCCTGCCTGGAGCCCCTCCAAACTTCGCAATGCTGAAAGAGTTTGAAGCACACTTTCCCAAAGCTTCCTTGTAGCCTGGACTTGTCGACCTCTCTCCGATCCCTGGATGTCTCCAGTCTGGCACCATCCCTCAGATGCTGCCTCTGCCTCCTCTTTTACAAGACGCAAAGAAGACCAAGTTGCTCACACCTTTGGGAGATGAGTCATCACAACGCCTTCTGCCTGTACTATCTTTCAACCGTCTTCGGTTGTGTCCCTTTTCACTCTTTAATGGTTGTGGGGAAAAAACAACCAACCCCAAACAACTAGAGAAGGTGTAGGCAAGATGCCTCCTAAAACTTTCAACTTCAACCCGCTTTGGCATTGTTCGGAATAATTTCCTCCCTGTGCTAAGAGGAGGATGTGAACCAAACTTGCCCAGTTGTCAACTGTGCCAACAAAGACTTGCATCAAGTACAGAGATGTTTTGTGGCAGGACCAGTGAATGTTCCTGCTATCCCTTCCTTCACGTCTTGATAGATTCAAAGATTCCTTTAGGTGGAAACTGAAGTGAACTGAAGCTAGGAGGAAAAGATACACAGAAGAAGATCAGGATATGCCTTATGTGTACAAGTCAGGATTTGACCTGGAAGCCAGACTGAATTAAAAATCTCCTGAGTTGTTCCAACGCTCGCATCCTCTCAACAGATTCAGTTAATAGTGGGTGGGTGTGGATGGAATGATTTACACAAAGCTGGCTGGGGAATTCTGGGAGTTGAAGGCCAAAAGCTTTAAAGTTGCCAAGGTTGGAGATGCCTGATCTACGGGCTGAATCTGTCAGTTTGGACACTTGCAAAATCATCTTGCAAGCCGAGGCATCAAGACCATCAAGAAGCTACCATTGAGGCTTCCCAAATCTCTTGACTTGGCATTTACGCTGGGGGAGGTGAGGGGGAGAGCTTGGTATTTCAATATAGATTCCCTTTCTTAATGACCACGAACTTTTTGCCTTTCTACCATGGCTGCAGCACAATTGAGCTGACATTTTCAAGGCACTTCCAACCGTATCTCCAAGATCTTGGAAAATGTTAGCCAACATTGTATAATTGCTAGCATTTCCTTCCACTTCTAAGTTGCAAGTCTGCCCGCCCCCCAGTAAAGACAATGTATTAATCTTAAATTTACATTTTTTTTCCAAGGGTATCTTTAAAAAAACAAAGAAGGCCTTCTTTGTTGTTGTTTGAAGTTTGTTAATTCAATTAATAAAATCTTTCAAACCGAGGAATCTCCTGTGAGGTCCTGGAGAGCCCTCCTCCCTCCCTCCTTGATTCAGCCTCAACATTGCTTTCAAGAGACAGACTCTGCTTGCTTTCCAAGACAAGTCCCCAAGAGGTCCAAACCCCCCCCCCACACCACCATGGTGGTTCGTCTTTCTTTCCTTCCCTGCAAGGGGAGTGGAATGAGGCCTTATTAAATTCCTACAACTGAATTCACTTAAATTTCCTCCAAGTACGATATTTTGCTTGACAAGCTGTGTCAAGAAAAACGGCTTTCGTCTCGCTAATTAAGACATTTCTTTTGACAGGCTGGATTGTGTTTAAGCTCAGTGTGTTGTACACAAGCTAATAATTTAATGTGTTTTTTTCCTTCTTCCCCCAATGCAACTAAATATGCTATAGCCAGAAACTGTCAAAATAACAGAAGATTCAAACTCTGGTTCAAGTTTTGAAAAAATGCAAAACCAAAGCAGGGAGATATATTCCTCTGGGTTGATGGATCCGCTTCCCTTTATCTAAAAACATGACGGGAAAGGCTTCAAAACTTTGCAGCTCCTGGCCCTCTCCAGATGGACTGAGGCTCCGGTTTCCAGACGGACTTCTAAGGCAGCCTGGCCAGAGCTGGCTTGGGATGGTGTAAATTGCCATCTCAACACATCTGGAGGAGGCCCCAGACTGGCGGCGATCCATGAGATTAGCTCTTCTTCTGTGGAGTGTTCTGGGGAAAGGCTTCATTTCAGTGCTAGACAGAGACGTCCTGAGGTTTCTGATCAGCAAGTTAAGTTCCTCCATATACTTTATTTTTCAGACCCACGTAATTTCCATCTTATAAATTCTGCACCCGCTCTCAATTGGCTTCCAAGCTTATTCGGTCACTATGATGTATGGCAGTCGGCTTGTGATAATATGGCTGGGGCAAGCAAACTCCTGAGGGAGCTGTTAAGCCAGCATGACTCCACTCCTGGCCAATGGCCTGCTCATTTCTTCCCGCCGTACGTTGAATGGTTGTTTGCAGCATTGATTGACAGCTGATTTTATGCTATGCTACCTCTAGGTTTTCTCCCTGGTCTCTCATCATCCAAAGATAACAATGGGTATTTCCTCCTGTTCACTTCCAGTCTTGATGCTCTTAGAGCCAAGTCACCCGTTTGTAGCAGTATTTTCTGTAGGGATGAGTGACTATATCCAGTTTTCCCCATTTCTCATTTTATGATCCAGCAAAATCTGTTGAGCTTGACAATGTTTTGTAGTTCACAGTAACATTTAGTGCCTTGCTCTCTAAACAAGCATTTTGGTTTGCAGTTTTGACTACTGTACAGTTGGCACATGCCATTGCCTTTGTACAATGCATTCTTGCACATTATTTTGATGAATATATGCAGTTTTGTATGTTTCGATTCTACACTTGAAAAAAATAGTGATGCTCATCGCAAAATTTTAAAAGGGGAGAATTCTGAGCAATAACCTAAATCTTGGCCCTTGGTTTGCTTGTGAAGTTCCTGTTGGCTGCTGGCATCCAAATTTAGCTTCTTCTTTTCTTCAGCTGGAAGAAGTTACATTATGGAAAAATGCTTACAAATCTTAGCTGTGTCGCACCTTATTAGTCATACAAACACTTAGAAAGCAAAGGGAAGAAATGCAGCCTTCCACAAATGTGCAGAGGGCGGTTATTTTCCCTGTTGATAATGAAAAAGTACCACTCTGAAGCTTCTCCAGATTTACTTCGCCTCAAACTGGACCAGCTTTTTCACTCTTACATTCTGTGAAGAGTGCGGGAGGAGGATTATACGCGGTTTTGAAAAGCAGTGGAGTAGGAAAGTTGTGCTCCAAGATGGCAGAATCTTTCATTCTCCTCTGCCCAGCTGCCCTTTTAGGCCTCAAGTCTATCCTGGATTGGCATTTGTCTCCTTGGGAGAACTTTTCCAACCGCCAGCGTTGACTGGGATCACATGCAGGTAGATTAAGCCACAAAGCTCTGATAAATAAGTACGTTTTGGATGTGAAAAAGTGTGTTTGTGTTTGGATTTTGAGGCAGAATCTACATAATAACAGAACAATGGAAGGGACCTTGAAGGTCGTTTAGTCCAACCCCCTGATCAAGCAGGAGACCCTCTACCATTTCAGACAAATGGCTGTCCAGTCTCTTCTTAAAAACCTCCACTGTTGAAGCACACACAACTTCTGGAGGCAACTCGTTCCACTGATTAATTGTTCTCACAGTCAGGAAATTTCTTCTTAGTTCTAAGTTGGGTCTCTCTTGGCTAAGTTTCCATCTGTTGCTTCTTGTCCTGCCTTCAGGCCGACCCCCTCTTGAACTCTGCTATCCTGTCACCCCTAGTCCTTCTTTTCTTTCGGTGGGGAGTTCCCTGCTCTGTTCTGCCCAGCATTGGGCATAGCTTGTCTCACCTTTCTGGGTTTGAGGACCACCCTATACCCCAAAAATGGTAGCTTACACTTGAACGATTGAGAAGCCAAAGGGGTTTTGCATCGGGGAGGGATCTGGACACGGGGAGAAGAACAAAGACTCTTGCAAGGTGGTGCCTTTTGAAATTTGGGTTGGCATCTTCCAAGACACCTTTCAAAGCCTGACAGAGTTCTTCTGCATATAGTTGCTCAGAAGGAGTGTTTGAGGGCCCTGTCTCTCTTCAGGACACTGTGCCAGGTCTACGGACCCCCCAGGAGAGGAGCTTTGCCCATTAACCCAGGGCATTTTTGGCTGCCCTCCTCCACACGGCTCCTTACCTGGGGCTACTTTCCTTTCATCAGAGCCTTTCCTGGATTTCACGGCCAGCCCTTCTCTTCTGTTGCAACTGAAGGAAGCTCCAGCTCCAGTTTCTGTAGTTGTGAAAAGATCCATATATGTTGAATGAGGCATTTCTTTTATCTGCGCTCCTTCCCTTTCCATCTTACCCCGCAGATTCCCAGCCTGGAGGGAAATCTCTTCCTAGCAGGAGGAGGTGCAGCTTCTTCTGTTGGAGGAGGCCTGGAAGCGATTCTGGGCACCGAGTTCTCCATCTGGTTATGGAAGTCCATGTCTCATTGCCAAATCCCGTTAGGGTAGCCTCCCTTGACAGACGACCCTGCCCAACCTCCAGCTGGCCAGGGATATGAGCCACGTGGCTCCTCGCAATATCCAGGAATCCTAGCCTGGCTGCTGAAAAAAGACAGAAAGTAAGAGAGGTGCTTTTTCTTTTGATTTCTCCCTGAAGACGTTTTGCTTCTTGCCCAAGGAGCTTCTTCAGGTCTGACTTCAGTTCTGTCAGAACTGAAGAAGCTTCTTGGATAGGAAGCGAAACATCTTCAAGGAAAAACAAAGAAAACCCAGTTGCTTTTTGAAAAAACACCTTTGGAGCAACCGTGAGCTGGATGACCGAGAATCTCCCCAGACAAAGCAAGACAGGGCAGAGGCTGCACACCTTCGGTGCCACGGCCTGAGAGGGGAAGAGAAAAGCGCACATTAATTTGGTTCCGCGAAGCTTCAGGAAGAGGCCTCTGCGTGTAGCAACTGACCAAGCGCCTCCCCTTGTTCAGGTCTTGGGGAGTGAGAAGCCCAACCGCTTTGTGTCTTTTCCAGTGGGCTGCATTTTCCTCCCTTCTGCAGTTTCTGAAGGGAGAGCGATTGCCGGACGGGAGGGATGCTGCAGGGCCAAGAGAACGGTCCGTCTGGCTTGCACAGCCGAACATGGAGAAGGTCCAATCAGGTGAATTTTGCTGAACAAATGCTCTGTATAGTTTGGGGGGGGGCTGAGAACCCACCCATTTTGACATTGCCCCGAGCCATGGCTGGTTAAACAATGGTTTATGGAACAGTCCCATTAATAATTGGCTGGGCTGAAGCCACGTGGCCTTCCCGGAATCACTTTACAATTCACAGCTCGCTCCAGGTCAGCATTTTATATGAACACAAGACATAAGATGGTTTAGCATAACGTGTTAATGCAGCCCCTGAATAAATAAAAGGACGCTTTTGCTTATATTCAGGCTGTGGGGCCTGCATTGCCTGCTAAGCTGTGGCAAAAATTCAAGTGGAAGTGCTTAGCAAATTAAAGGCGATATCAATTGATTAAATCTAATGTTAATCAACTAAGAAGATGCCCCTGGTTAATTGGAGAGAGGCTGCAGATGATCCCCTTGCTTTGCATGTAAGAAATGCTGTTTCTGGTGTGGTGCCTCTTTTTGGGTAAATAAGGGCTGAAAATTATCCTGGCTTCCCTAAAACGTGCATCTCCTTCCTGGGAGGTAACACCAAAAGCCAGATCAATTTGTTCAGTGTGTGCAAATTAAGAGCAAGCGATGGTGGTTAAGGTGATGGAGCAGGAGCAGAGATAACCCAGGTTCTGGTCCTCCTTTAGATACAGAAGCTGCCCCTCCCTCTTAATCCGAGACTGCCACATCTGTCTCTCAACCAGCACTAGACCAGCATTTTAGAGGGCAGCTCGTAACCTTCAGTTAGGAACCCTTCATCTCACAATGGATTGATTCAAAGTAACCATCATCAAAAATTGGACCCCTTTGCCCCACTTTTGTGTGATCGGAAAGGGTTAGTGGGGTGGCTGTCAGGATGCTCAAACACAACTTTCAGGAGCATCCAGTGCCGACTCTCTCTATCCCGTTGCTAGGAAAACGAGACGGGTGTGCAGCTTCTAGGATCCGGCTGCAACCAGCAAGTGAAATGGCTTCCGTTGCCTTCCTTAATCACCCATTTTCTCTTCTGCTCCATCACTTTTGATGTCCCCCATGCGAATTCTGCAGTGCTGGTCTTTTTTTTGGGGGGGGGAAAGCTCTGGAAAAATATTCCTAAAAACTACAACCCACACAACTCTGTCTCACTTTGGACATTTTCTCAGCAAAGCCAACGGCAGGAGGGGAGGGGATCTTGCCTTGCCACCCAAATGGCTGCTGCTGGTTGGTGAGATTTTGGTTTCTGACTCAGCTGCCCCACAGCCTTCATCGTGTTGGAGGTGACCTTCTCCGCCTCCCTTTTAATGGAGAGGAAGCGTTTGCTTCAAGGCCCTCACAGCCGCTAGGGCTGGGCTGTGTGTGGACTGGGGTCCAGATCCCCCCTCTTTTTCCATGCCAAGCTGCTTCCTCCTCTTCCCTCCAAGAGTCTTGGACTACGGCCCTTTTCCTCAGCCCCTCTAAACCCTGCAAAATGCGGCTTCGGTATCTGGAAGAAAGAGGGCTGCCACAAGATAAATTTGGGGAGAGGTGATGAGAGATTTGAGCGCCTGAAGTGCTTTTAAATTGCTGCTTAAACAGATGTAACAATCTTGTTTGACAACCCAACCATAAAAACCTCCTTAATAACGCTGCTCGTTTGTATTCCAGATTGGATTAATAGATATAAATATTTCAGGGATTAAACAGGCTCTCCCTGCCGGCAAGAGCAAATCTTCACAGGATGCATGAAAACAGTACAGGAACCCTGCTGACAAGATATTCCAGCAGTTCCAGGAGTTGCGTTCCTCGAGCAGGCTTCCTTCAAGACAAAAATGCTGTAAATTCAAGATTGTCCCTAAGCTGCATCACAGAATTTGGAAAGGCTGCAATTTTTTCTTCTAAATAGTGATGCAAGCTACTGGTGACTTTACAAGTAGAGGATATTCGTCTTCTCCCTTGACCCAGAGCTGGAACGCAGCTGTTTGATGAGCCATTTTGCATCTCCGTCATTCCATTCACATCCAACCCTCTGTTGCCACGGAATTGCAGGATGTCTTGCTTTGGCATCTCTCCCCATCAAGCTTGATCACATCCGCATGATTGCAGGGGATGCCAAGCTAGTCCCTGTCCTGGAATTTCTTCTCTGTTGTGGCCTGCCTCGAAGTAGCATCCATGGAAGATGCTTCAGGACCAATGGCTCATTCTGCCAGAGTCACTGCAGTTAAGCAACTGGAGTAGGCCAGCAAGGATCTTGATGAAGTAGGAGCGAACGTAAGTTCAGAGGCTGGAGATACTTCAGTAGCAACCAGAAAAGGAAGAGCAAATTGACAGGAGAGAAAAGGGAGAGAAAAATGTATCCGCAGGAAGCATAATGTCAAGAATGCTTGAATAGTGATGGTTCATATCTTGAGCATAGTATCAAAGGGAAGGAAACTTCCCAGTTGTATTTAGCATGTCAAGAATAAGAAAAATAGTAGGAGACAACATAAGATGCACTAGAGTCAACCAAACAGAAACCTTTGCATCACCCCCAATGTGTGCTAACTTGGCTTGTTTTTTTCCCCAGTTGAGTTGATCTCTTGGGCACTGGAGAGTGGACGATGGCCAGACTCTCAGGATTTTCTGTCCCCGTCTTCCATCCTCCATCTTGTCTTATTGGGAGAGTGGAAGTGGCTCACGAACAAGCAGAGGATAATGCAGATAATTTAACAGGCTGTGGCAGCATTTTACACAAAATTATTTATGATGGAAATTAGGGTCATCAAATATTCATCTCTTCCTTTACTCATGCAATATGGCTGGGGAAGAGGTATTTTTGGAGGAAGGGCTCTAAGCTGCTTGCCCGCCTTGGGCAACACTCGGTGAATTTCCAAGTTAGCAAAGAGGGGCTGATAGGAACAGCTCTTCTCCGTCTTCCGTGCCAGAGAATGGGAGCCTCCCCTGAACACGCGTGTGGACGATAACGTGGGGAAAAAAGAAGTGGGATAAAATAAAAATAATGGGAAGAAATGGGGGTTTAAGGTTTAATTTGAGGGACACCAAATCTTTTAAAGGAAAGTTTCATTCACAGGGGAGGGTGTTTTTTTTTTGGCAAAGAGATTCTTGAGCATGTTATCTGTTTGAATTCTGATACAATCCGTAGTCAGAAACTGCTCGATTCTCCTGTACTTCTGGGCATATTTGCTTAGGGCAGCCAGCAAGAGAAGGCTCCTTCTGCAAGTGCACATTGTTAATTGGTTAATTCTTTATTTCTGCCCCTGCCTCTCCTTACCTCCCTCCCTGGATCTGCACTCACCGCAACCTTCGAGGCAGAGGGAGGGTCAGGCTGTTGACCTGATGGCGAATCCTGTCCCCCAGGCTGAAGCGCTTTGTTTGCTCATTCGGCTCATTGCTGGCTGAGTTAACGTTACATGTGTAGCCCCTTTCATCTGCCAAATGCTGCGTCTCGGGCTCCATCGGCCTCTGGATAATAGAAGCCCGGGTTTGATTCACTCTCTGATCTCACCTCAAACATCGCTCCGTCAATTTGCTTTCTAAGGAGGCACCGCCATGACCCAGTGGGAATGCGTGTCTTTAATTTGTCCTTTCACCCACTTGCAGCTCTTAAAACATCCGCTCCCGTCTCTCCCACTCAGCTCGTCTGCATGAAAATGAAGCAATCCTCCCTATTGCTTCAGTTTGTGTGGTTGATATTTTCATGCAATTTGTTGTTGCAGACAAGATCAAAACCAATGGTTTTTTATTTATTTATTTGGTTTTCTTTTTGCTTATGCAAGGATTCTGTGTCAAAGCAATGTTGCCTTGTCTCTACTTGAATCAGCCAGGCAGGAAAGGGATTTGTAGAGCTCTCCAAAAGAGGTGAAGAGCTGGCTCGGATAACAACAGGCGCTGTGCAAGTGAGCCTTGAAGCCCGGGTCCTCAGAGAAATGAATGGACCCCACCGTTAGCTACGATCCAACCCTCCCCAGTTGAATCTCTCTAGAACAGGGGGAGACGGACGACGCTTTAGCCAGGTCTGGGGAATGAGCGTGTCTTCCTAACAACTTCCTTCAGGAGAGGCTTTTTGAGGTGCCTCTGAAAAAGAAAGGGGATGTATTATGTACGCAACAATGTGAAATCATAGCTGCCATAGCTTCTTTAGCTGGTGGCTTATGCTGTATTATTATTATTCTGGTTTGCCTCACAGTCAGCCAGATGTTTGGACTGGATTTGATATTTTTATCCACCTATTGAGTCCTCTTTGCTTCCATCCAGTCAATAAATCCATGCCCACAGTAGCTCCTGGTTCTTACGAAAAGAGGCCTGACGACTAGAAACAGCGGCAGAATCAAGAGGGAGCAAAGAGCCATTAGAGGAATGCCTTCTCACCCTGGAGCAACAAAAGAGTCTCTGATATAACAGAAATGGGTTTTGGAGTCCTTTTCAGGAGGATGGAGCAGGCTTTGCCCTCAGCTGGCTTGTAAGGAGATGAAGGAGCCACAGGGACCACCTTCCGGGCAGCTCTTTGGCCAAGTGTGACCTTCTCACCAGCAATGGCTGATAAGCATCCGACCTTCTCAGCTCTCAGTCTGGTACCACGAAATGGAAACGGCAAGATCCGAAGCAACCATTTGTGGGGAGAGTCTGAAGGTCAATGCTGCCTTTCCACATGCCGCTGGCTTGGCATCTGCCAATGGCCAGCCAGGTCCGGCTGCCCTCCTGAAGACGAGCAGGCCTTCACTTCAGAGAAGGGGAGCTGAGGAGACACATCGCTTGGCCTCCCGTTTCACTAGGAGACTCGCAAGCTGCTTAGTCCATCATAGGTCGCCCTTCAAGCTTAGCAGCTTGTCTTCTCCCACCAATTACGCCTGAGAAATGGGACCGCCCGGGGACTCCTATCGAACTGTTATCAAAAACATTTCAATTCAGATTTTGACAGCTTCTGCGAGAACACGTTTCTTCAAGCCAGGGTAGAGACCAGAGAATTCGACTCCATAACTTTCCGCTCAAGGTATGGATTTCCTGTCAGGAAAAATAAATCCATGCCTGAATTCATCTACAATTAAAGCATCTGGATCGCCTTTCGCATCTCTTAGTTCTTCAGTTTTGATCGTGAGCACAGAAAGCGAGATTCACAAAGGTACTGCAGTATGGAGACCACTCTGTTCTTTGAGCATCAATTTCTTCAGAACGGCTAACATCGCCATGATGCTTCTTTCAAAATGATGCTGTTTGGGGTGTTTGAGAAGTCACTTGGCAGGGACTGGGCCACAAGGGCCAGATTCCTCAGCCTTTGGTGAATGTGTCGCTTTTCAGGAAAGACACAGCAAGACGGTCTCAAAGGATGCTTGAAGTTGAGCAGGCTTCTAAATCTCTTCGTGATCTCAGCCTCCAGACACAGGGGAATCATACAGCTGCGCCTGGTTTTGTACTGTGCTGTTGAGTGAATAATATATAACCTTGGTCCATGCATGGGGTAAATTGCATTTGGCTTGCTATGGTGCGGGGGTGCAGATAATTCTATTCTGCAAATCATATTTTGAAATCTATATTTATCAGCTGTAAAATACAATCTGTATTTACCAGCTTAGCCAAATATACAGACCAAGACCTATTGTACTGATTGAGGCAATTCTCAAATTATTTAGCATTAAAAGGGTAAAAACCATGAGTTGTATGTCCTTGCTTCAAATCTCAGTATATTACCCTATTGTCTGGGGAAAGCGATTAACTTTTTCAGCTGATGGGAATAGAAATCCTTACCCGGAGTAGTTGTTTATATTTAAAAAGTGTCCCATCCTGTCTTTCCAATGCTCAAACTCCAGACTGATTTAAAGGCCTCAAAACAAAGCACAGTTAAAGAAGCAATGAAAATGGCATCATCCCCTTCACACAGAACAGCACCTGATGTGGCAGTTTTATAGTGGAGATATAAACGACCCGTTGGAAGGTGAGGATGAACAGTGTTTTCAGGGCGGCCACGTTGAGGCCTTCAGCTTCATCAATCAGTTGTGTTAAATGCTCCAACGTAACACAGTTTGAGCAGAGAGCGTCCTTCTACAGGTGCAGATTTGCTTATACTATAGGACTTAACATAACCACCTTGCACTACCATAAATTCTTAGCAATCTGCCTTTAATTCCAGTTTCCCTCCATTTGTGGATCTTGGTTACTGCTCTTTCCCAACTAGAGCCACGCATGGCAAAAGTCTCTGTGACTGGCATCTAGGAGGATTCTTTGGTGAGGTGTGATTATATGGTGGGCAGATGCCACCCACAGCATGAAGGTCTTGGCCAGGGCTCCTGTTGCCAGTAGGAGTGTTCAGACACTGCAGGAACTGGGATTTGGTCTGCTGATCTGCAAGAGCGAGCGTGTGCAGCTGACCTTGGGAAGCAGGAGGAAGAACCACAGACTGGACAACCGACCACTGTAAGAGATGTCTCAGTCCACAGAAGGAGATGAGAGGTGGGAAGCATCTCCGGAGGGACCCTTCCTGGTTTTGTAAGAGGAGAGGAGGAGAGAAACCCTTCAAGGTAGTCCAGACGATGAATCCTAGCTGTATTTTTCTGTAAGGTTCACAGGACCTGGCAAGACTGTCCAAAAGAGATGGAGGTCTAGTGAATTACGCAAGTATCGCTTTTCCATCGGTCTCCAAGCAAGAGAGGGTAGTCTTGAAAAGCACTGGCAGAAACAAAAACCTGAACTTTGTCGCCAGCACAAACACCTGGTTTGCTAGCTCCAAGTAACCACGGAAGGAGAGTTCTAATTATCTAGGGAAGTGCTAATTATCTAAGGTATTTAAACTATAAATATAGGAAGCTGGGACTGGCTTTTTACATTTCCTCCCTAAGTGAGACTCTCTCTCTCTCTGTCTCTAATCTGCCCTCTCCCTCTTTCTCTTTTCTCCCCAGCTGTCCAAAGTCTCCACCTTCTGAACGAAATCTGGATTCCACAACATTATTCTTATTCCCGATTCCTTCCTAAGAACCAAATTTTGGGATAAGTGGCAAAAAAGTCACCCCACCCTCCTCTCTCCATCCCCTGCCAAGTTGGTTGGCAAAAATACTTATGGCCCTGGTTCAAGGTTACCCTGCTCTCTCTCTCCCAGGAAGCTGCTGATTTCTGCTTGCAGTTCCCCCCTTTCCAACTGCTGACGAGGGAGCTGGAGGGACCGCTGCAAAAGAGCCCCCACCCTGAATCCTTACCCTGGTGGGAGTGAGCGCTGGAAGCCCCCGGCTTGACAGAGAGGGTCACCACTCATCCCCTTCAGCTCCTTTGCACCGGATCTCTGGAGATCTGGCTATCCACCCTCCAGAACTCTAATGCAGATAAAACCGCAGGAAGGGAAAGAGACTGGAGGAATCAAAAATGCCAGCCAGCCCAGCATTTTGCCTTGATCTTACCTTATTGCGCTTTTGCAGAGCCATTTCATTTCCTATTCCTTTCAAACAGGGAATAACTCCTGGGATCAGGCTTGCTCAGTGCTGCGGCTTTACAGCTTGGGGGGAAAAAACACCCAAGTGCAACAGGGAAGTTCAGCTTCCTTCAAGTCGGTTCCCTGTGGATGGCCAGGGTACAAAGGGCCAGTAGGACACAAAGGCAGGATGGGATTTAATCATCACCATCACCAACATTCATCAGTCTGAGTTAGCAGGAGGATGGGCCGTACAGGCAGGGATTGCTGGCTTGGATTGGAGAAGACTCACCAAGTACAAATAATAGTTCCAAATGCAAACTGATGAAGTCTTGGCACGTAGCACATCGGATTGAACTGTGGCTGCAAAGAAGGAAGCGTGGAGCGTTGATGTGGCAAATACCAGTGGAACGGAAGGCAGAGAATTGGAGAACATCACAGAGAATCAGACTTGAAAGATCATGGCATAAACTGGCCGTGGTTTATCAGGCCAGGGTTTATCAGCTCACTGGGTGCCATACCAAAAACCCTTGGGCAACGCTTAAAAAATCTGGGCATTGGCAATATTTCCATCTGTCAATTCCAAAAGGCCCCGCTCTGCTTGGATCAGCCCAGAGACTACGCTGATGATTATGACATACTCGATTCTTGGGAGGAACTGTGTGTGTATGGAGGCCAACATCAGCGAAAGGACTGGCACCTACGCTTTCGCATTGTGGTATATAATCATAATACTTAACTGCTGCAAGACGATTGCACAGACTGATTACAAATTATGATTGCAACAATATTTTTTCCCGTAGAGCCACCAGCTGGAATTGTAGGAGGAGAGCTGGATTAATTTATGGTAGCAAAATGTTGCGGAGAAACCTGGTAGCACCTTTTCTAGCTATCAACATTTATTAAAAGGCAGCAGCGTTTGTGAGTTGCAGCTTCTTCAGATGCACGGAGTGGCTTGACGAATGTCAGATGAAGGGAATTGTTCAGATGGAAACTCTAATTCCAGGAACTGTAATCCCATTACCTGTGGCTGAACCTGGCATCTTAAACTGCAAAATACTGGACGTGACACGTAATCCAATGGACAAATGTCCTAGCTCTATCCAGGAGGTGGGTGGAGTCCTTTGGAAAATGGCTGGTCTATAAATCATTACGGAAGTAAAATAATTAATGTTTTGAGCCACGGAAAGAGCTGAGCCTTCTTTAAAGTCTGGGCAACCCCATATAAGATGGACACGTGGAAGAAAAATGAAGAAGGGCTTGGGGTTCAGTGGCAATTAGGGGCCCATGACGGAGTCAAGTTGGCTTCTGGCACGAGTAGCCTTGATAAGCAGCTACTTTGGGGTTTGGGGTTCAAAAAGGAAGTTAGCGCCATGTAGTTGGTTCTTTCCTTGGAGGTTGGCTTGAGGCCCACTGTCCATTTGCAGAGGAGACCATAAAGCCCACCTCGGTCTAGCATCAAATCTCAACTTAGATCACCCTAGAAGGGTGAAATCAGGTCTGTGGTCTGAATGGGGGCCACTTCTATTGGTCTTGCTGTTCCTTCAAGGATGCTCTCTATTCAGAGGCATTTATTTTTGGATGTTCCTCCGTGGAGCCACCTGAAGCAATGGACTCCTCCTCCTCCTCCCTCTTTTGCCTCTCGGCGGAGGTCTTCAAGGCTTGTGATGAGGATTTGAAATAAACCCCTCCCGATTGATTGGGGAGCCTCTCTCCTGGTCACGCACCCCTTGGAATATTCGGAACGCCGCTCGCCCCCTCCTCTCCAAAAAGATACTATATCGCTGGAGAAAGTGCCCCAAAGCGCAACCCAAAACTCAAGAGGCTTGCACAGAAGTATGAGAGCAAAATCATGCTGCAGACAATAAAAAAATAGCAATATGATTAGAATTTGAACGCACACAGGATGTTACTGGGTATGAACTGACTGTTCCTGAAGTCATAATGATAACCAACACATAAATATTATGTAAGATGCCAGCATGGATCCTGTTTCTCTCCCTCCTCTGCTGCTACAGAACTAATTACCTTCTCTGTGTGCAATGCTGCAGGAGCCCTTCCAGTGAACAAGGTCTCCCCATGCTGCGCCCCGCTCTGCCTCGCTGCCCCCATTTGCATTCCTGGTGATTTGGGAAGGGATGCAACTGTCCACTGCCCCCTCCCTAGCCCGGTCTCCAGATGGAGGTCCACCTCTCTCTCAATTTGTAAGCAAATAGGGCATCTCCAGATCAAAATGGGCTTCTGGAGCAGCCTTGGGGAGGGGAAACAGAAGAATAAAGAAGAGCTTGAGATTTTGAATTAAAAAGATATCTTTGACCTCAGGGAATTCAAGCTGCCTGATAAGTTTTCAAGACAGGTGGAAGATCTCTCTTCATCTTTGTCACATAATCTCCAAAAGAGAATTTGGAAGGAAAGAAGGAAGGAAGGAAGGAAGGAAGGAAGGAAGGAAGGAAGGAAGGAAGGAAGGAAGGAAGGAAGGAAGGAAGGAAGGAAGGAGTTTGCAAGCTGTTTACACCTTGGGTGAGCATCCTTTGGCTTCTGCCGCTCCTTCGAGTTTGCACCTCACTCAACATGGAAAATGTGTGGCGATGCAGACCTGAAATGATGGAAACTGTTGCAGCACATCTGGAGCACATGCGGTTGAGGTTGAGATTAAAGGAAGATCTGGGCTGGCAGACAGATGTGCTGGCAAGAATGTGATCAGGCCTAGTCTCATGTTTATGCTATGGATTCAACACCCCGGCTCTGTGGATCTTCCTGTTTGACCTCTTCCTGAAAACCAGAGGGGAAAGTGCATCCTTGCCCAGAATGATGGGATGTATCTGTACAAGAAAAAAACACACACCCTTCGGTGGATCCTACTCCAGTTACAAAGGCTCTCTCTGCCTTTTTAAGATCCCCCCAAAATGCAAAAGGGGTGTGCCTCATAGGGGTGCTGCTCTGAAAGGAGGGCATGCAACAGCCAGAGCATCGGCCGAGGGCCCTTGGATCATGAAGGGCACAGCCTGGTCCCAAAGGCTGCGGATCCAACCTGCCGGTTTCCAGAGAGAGGAGAGCAAAGGAGCATGAAGCAGATCTGTCCCTTTGGGGTGGGTAAGGATGGGGGGGAACTCCCAAAGACCCTTGCTTGCGTTCCCCCCTCCCTTTGGGGGCACCTGCTTCCCACCCTCTTTGCCGCCTGCCTCGTCCTCATCCAGGAGGGGAAAGTTTAGGAGGTCTGACCTTCCCCAAGGAGGATATGTCAGCGTCTGTAACAAGGTAGCCTGGTGTGAAAGTCTGCTTCACAGGTACGGCAAAGCTGGGAGCACTGATGATAATAGCGGGTGTGAGCCATTGTCAACGCCACCTCTGTGTGCCAAATTGTACGAGTAAGGCATGGTGACACCCAATTAACATTGCTGGCTCCGGTTCTATGGTGGATAGGAAGAGATGGAAGGTGCCTTTTAGAGACTGCCCATTCCTCCCCCCACCAAAGTATACTGCTCAAAGTCTAGATTTCTCCCCATTCAGCGAAGAGAGCGATGAAGGCTTTCCCTCAAGACATTGGACCTGGAGAACTAAGCCAGGCATAACGGCGCAAACGGCTAAGGAACACGCTAGTTGCTGGCAAGACACAAGAATAATTTTGCAAAATGATTTGCTTTTATTCTTACATTCCTTGTCAATCCCATTTTACAGTATTTAGGGTAGGAGCCTGAACTAGGAAACTAGGTTAGAGAAGGGATCACCATCTTCACACCAGCGGTAGGTGGGACTTGCAAGAGCCTACCTGTCAAAGGTGCTCATGAAGATTCCTGGGATTGATTGATTTAATCGTCCACTTGATACAGCCACCCGTCTCACAAAAACAAGGAACTCTGCATCAGAAGTAGAGGGTGAACTGCCGGCCGCACTCCCCCTGCAGGTTGGAGTGTCCCTCTGGGCAGAATGGGCAGGTGATGTTGGGAAGGCAGGTAGTTGTGAGGGCCCCTCCTCAACCTTTGTCTTGAAAGGCCTCCACCTTCACTGTTGTTTTCTTGAGGAGGGGAATGTTATCAGTTGGTCTGTCTAATGTGTAACGGTGGGTATGGTTTTACCTGAGGGCAACAAGAGCTAAAATATTTCTTGGTGCTCCAGGACCAAAGGAATCCTTGTGGGAGCAGCCTGGTCCCCGCGGAACCCCTTGTCCTTTTCAACAAACGTTACTCTGTGTGCCTGTTTGGACAATGCACTTGCTGAAAATCTGAGATTCCCCTGTCCTACGCAGGAGACTGCAAAGCCTGACTTTGCACCCAAACTTCATCTGGGGGTGGAGGAGGCCAGGAGAGAAGGTGTCCCACCTTCTTCCCTTATTTGCTCAGCCTAAAGTCTCCCCTGCTCCCGTCTCTGGCATCGGCCGAGTCCCTCTGAGCAGATGCATCTTTCTTTCCCTGGACAGGGACCAAGATGTCTCTTGCTGGCTGGTGTTATCTTAATGTTCTGCCTGAGATTTATTAATGGGGAATGGAGAAAGGACAAGATCATTTTCCATATCATAACCACTTGGCAGGGAGCCATAAAATAAAGGGGAGGTAAAAAATTCAGATACAGTCCCCATCGTTTATTGCCTGGCAAAGTCTGTCAAGGGAAGGTCATCTGAGATTTCTCACCCATCAATCCAGGGAGGTGATAAATGTGTCACTCGCCACCATCTTAATCTGGGCATGGGGGGAGCAGGAGAAGATGCTTCTTTTCTCAATAGAGATTGATTTCCGTGGAGAAGGGATGCAGCAGCTGGAACACTCCTTGGCCTTGACCTCCTTGAAGATGCCCCAAACCTGTCGATTATCCACTCCACCCACTCCGTGTTAGCCTTCCAATGTTTCTTCTTCCCCAACTTGTCATCTTCTGTTTCTCAACTTACAGGGCTAGAAAATCTACCCCTAGCTGGAAATCATGGTCCAAGCTACTTGGAAGGGGACAGCTGGGGGACGTCATCTCCCCAAAATGTATGGTTTGAAGAGAGTGGCAGTAGAACTTAAGCAGTGTCCTGGATGGACATCTCAGCCAGCGTCGAGGGAAGGCAACCCTATTTGCAGAATGGAAGGTTCCAGAACATCTGAGGTCGGCCATGGCAGAGTCCTCCTTCAGCTGTTGAAAAAGAGTCTTGAATTGTGCGATTGGGATGCCAAGATGCTATTGACTAGCTCCATCTAGCTCCAGCCGTGGAGGTTGGCTCTTCTGAGAACATCCCAGCTGTACCCTGAGACCAGCTGCTTTGCGCCTGGGGATCCCTGAACCAGGTGCAGCAGACTGGAAACTCCAGGAGGGCTTCTTGGGAAGGAAGCAGCGAAGGCTCTGAACATGAATTAAAGATGAACCTGACTTCCGGGGGTTGTGTGTCTGCTGTTGGAGAGCCTCACCCAAGGACTCATCGCCCCCTCAGAGCCGAGGATCAAGAGGTGGAATGTCCAGGATCCCGAAGCATCGTGCAAAGGGTCAGAGGGCCTGGGGGAGGAAGGCCAGGAATGGCCACGCCGAGGCCTTGTGGCTCCCGTTTTTTGTTACACAAGAAGAAACATGGGATGCAATTCAAGGACCTATTTAACCAGCTGTTGGAGGCTGGGTGAAACCAGCTCTGCAGAACTGGCTCTCCAGTCAGGGGGAGCCATGAAGCAAGAGCAGAAACACACACACACACACACACACACACACACACACACACACACACCCCTTCTGTGGGTCCAGGAGAAGGCTTCTGCTCCGCTTGGCCAAATGGTGGGTTTGCTGCTGCTGCTGCCGCTGCTGCTGCTGCGGAAGGATGTCTCAAGTGCGCAGGGGCACGTGGGTTGGGGAGATTGTGCAGAGACTTCACAGATGCTCCTGAAAATCTGCCCTTCTGGCCTTGATGCTGCCATTAGCTCAAAGCTGAGCCGATCACAGAGCTCTCCAGAGCCGGCTGCTGCTAGAGCCGGCTTTGGGCAGCCCTTGGCAGCAGTGTCCGAAGGTCTTTGCTGACGGGAAAGGGAACCCCGCCAAGCACAGGGGCCTCCTCTGGACAGAGGACATCGTGGAGAGAAAGCCAACTTAAATCTGGCCAGAGTGCTCCCCGGCGAGAGCAGCTTGTAGGATTCAGGCCATCAGAAGCAGACAGCAAAGGTCTTAGCTGGAGCTGAAGGCTGAACTAAGAGCCTGCCCTAATCCTGCCCTCCCAGGCGCTGCGGGCAAGCTGGGAATCTGTACCGTGCACAGGCTCTCGGCTGCAAGGGAAAGCAAGGCGAGAACAGGAGGTTGATTTGAGGAAATCCCTCCAGTTTTTAATTCCGCCAGCAAAACCCTCTCTGGATGTGTGGGTGCGGGCGTGCTTTTCTCCCAGCCTAACCCAGACATAATCCCTCCCTTCCCATGTGTGGCCTTGCTTCAAAATGGAAATGACAGGGATTTGGGGGCAGGGCAAGGGGGGGGGCGTAGCATTTGCCTCTTGGAGCAAAAGCAACCAACCAGCTGGTGAGCAACCCTTGAAGCTTCACATGCTAAGGAGATTTTGTGGACTGCCTCCCACCCACCCCCACCCACCCTCACCCACACCACTATCCTCCTTTGTGCTGAGTAGAGGCTTGCTAATCCAAGCCCCGTGTCACGGGCGTCTAAGCTTCCTCTGGTTTAGGTCCAAGGCAAGGAGGCCTCTCGGTCCCTGGCATCTGCTGAGAGCCCCCCCACGCTTCCCTTCCTGCTCCATCCGAAGCCTGCAGGCAGCGTGTCGGGCAAGGACCCAGGATGGAGGCCCAGAAGGAGGAATGGCCTTGGAGGAGCGATTCAGCTCATCTGGCAACCTGGTCAGCAGGATCTCATAATCACAGGTTGGATCTAAGAGTGAAGGTCAATGGCTCAGATGCTCCTCTTCAGTGGCTCTGGCTAGCGCAGCCTTTGCTTTGCTTTGGACCTGCCAGAGAATGTGGTGGCAAGTCGTATTTAGTCTGCTTTCAAAAAGTTTTATAGGCAGTCTTTGCTTAGCAACTGCCTTGTTTAGCGACCATTCTCAGTTACAAGAAAAAGGTCACTTTGTGACCAATCCTTGCATTGGCAACTTTCTCAGGCCTGTGAAGCAAAGCAAAGCTGAAGTCAGATCATAAACACAGCTGTGGTTTCCCATAGAGATCGCTTTGCTTCAGAACTGAGTGGCCGGTCCCAATTTTGGTCATTAAATGAGGACAACCTGAAGCGTGCTTAGTCCTTCCAATTCCAGCCTCTGTTTGCCTGACCTTATCTGGCTCAGAAAAGAGACTGGACCAGTGTTTTTCAGTCTTGGGCACGTTTAAGACATGTGGACTTCAACTCCCAGAATTCTCCAGCTAGAATGCGAATTGAAACCCCCCCCATCTTAAGCCATTCTGGCTGGGGAATTCTGGAAGGTAAAGCCCGCCCCCCATCTTAAAGTGGGTAAGGCTGAGGAACACTGAACTGGACTAGGAAGTCAGAAAACATTGCACTTCTGGAAGAGCGAAATGACAAGGGGAAAAATGTGATTTTGTAGATGCCAGGGGTCAAACATCTTTTGAATCCTTTGCTGAAAATTCATCTAGTACAATTCCTTAGTATTATTTTATTGAAGGACAGTCATATTTTCTTTAAAAAATATCTGCTTTGATATACATTTAATCCGTTGCTTTCCCCAGTTGACCTTTTCCGCACAACCCCTCTAATTCCGCGCCAGGGTTCCTTGGTGCTGGGCTGGTCCCGGAGCGCCGGGCATCTCCCTCAGCTGGCACCAGCAGCTGCTCCCTCCTTGCATCTGGGCCATTTCCAGGCTGCCAAGACAGACAGGCTGGTCTTATCTGTGCGCAGCAGCAGAGATAAGATAGTCAAAGGGTTTTTTATTCCCCTGCAGCCCTCACCTTTCCAGAGGGAGACTCGATTAGCAGCTTGTTTTGTTTTTCAGAGTAGAAATGCAGAATTTAGAGCTTGTGTGTGTGCGCGTGGGGGGGGGGCAGGCATTGCAAAAACCCTGCCTTTGGGCTGGATTCCCACATCCCCCTAAACCCAGTCACAGCTTAGCCAAAGGAGGCTGCTGCTCTCCCACCTTGGCTGCCTGTCTTAATCTAGCTTTGTGTGCTGTGTGTGGGGGTCCTTTGCTCTCCAAGGAGTGGACACACCACAGGGAAGCACATCTGCGCACTTTAGTGCAGCGCACGCCTTCGCCAGTCAGAGGGGATTGCTCTGCTCACCCCTGCCCTTCTAGGACCGCGTCAGGTGATGTTGCCACCTAAGAATGCCTTTAAAGCTCAGTCTGTTTTGCTCCCTCCAAAAATGCTCCTTCCATTTTCCCCATCTTCCCAGTTCGGAATTATTCTTCTTTGAAAAAGACAGCAATATGATTTTAGGTGCTGCAGCTCCTTTACCCAAAACCTTCTTCCTACAATAGGCTGGGAGAGATTGCTCATCCTCCCGCTTCTGAAGAGGGGAGTAAAAGGTGGTCCAGCTGTGGCCTTGGCTGGCTCCTGGTCTTTCCCAGGGCGGGAGGGGGGGGGCTGGGGGCTTTGGGGAACAGCAATGGCTCCCTTCATAAGTCCCGGGTGTTGTGAGCACCTTGCATTTTTCTTTGGGGCTTCAGGTCTTCTTCTCCAAAGAGATTCCCGACAGGCACCCTCTGAGCGGGAGACGCGGCTTCATGGCCCCGAGAAGCAGGTGCAGGAACAATTCTGACACACGCTGCAGCTGCTCAGGTATATTTTGAACCGTTGATCACCTATTGTCAGGCAGTTCTGTTTCTTCCCCTCCCGTCACCTTCTGTCATCTTCCTCTTTGAAATGGCTGAAAATGGGTGACCGCGGAGTCTCTTAAGGGAGGGTCTAATGGGGTTCAGCCTGATCGGTGGCCCCTGAAAGGAGGAGAACAGAGAAAGACGAGGGGGACCCAGGATACAAGCCACCTTGTCCAGACACGGTGCCCACTCCCCTCCTTTCTGTAGCGGCCTTAAAGCCAACCGAATCCTTCAACTTCCTTCCTCTGTTGCCGTTCTGATTATATGCTATCTGATCAAACTTTGATATTTCCGTAGCCTCTTCTTTTGTAAAAGCTACTATATTTCACTCTGGCACTTTTGATTCATTTTGCCATCTGTTGAGAACAGTCTGTTATTGATAGAGATCTTTCCCATCTTTTCACATCCCTGAAGGTTTGGCAGGCAGTCGATAACCTTGATGATGAGGTGGGAACGGCCTCTTGGGCGCATCAGTTGCGCTTTCCCAAGTGGCTAATTGATTGGCTCCTACGTCCACCCTGATTTTCTAGATGGGTGCAAAAAAGAAGCAGCGGAAGGCCTTTCCATCAAGGTCTGTGGAGACTGTGCACCCCAGAGGCACGTTTGGAGATGCTCCGTGTATGTCTTGAGTTGGTCCCCAGAGCCTGGTTCCCAAGCCCTGACCTCTCTCTTGGATCTGGGACCAGGCTCAGATAGCACCTCGAGTGAACCTGGTTGATCAAACAGTATGAGCCTCAACTGGCGAGTCATCCCATCTTTGAGGAGGCTCCTGACAGGCTCCCCCAATCTCTCTCTCTCTCTCCTCCCCCTCCCCAAATTATGAAGACAGCCTTCTTAGACTCTCTGAGACTCCCTGGCCCCTTTCGATGTGCTGCCTCCATGTTGGAAGGAGCGAATGTTGTTAGAGCCAAAATGCTTGGGGGAGGGGGGAAGGGAGGGAGGGAGATGTCTTGGAGCCACCTGTCAAAAGGAAAAGGAGCCTGGAGAGGCCGGGGGTGGGGTGGGGGACCGTGACAGAAGGCGGGTGAAGCCTGCAGGGGGATGGAGGTGAGGAGAGCAGGTGAGCAGCAGAAAGGTAAACAGCTTTGGAGGAACTGGGACCGGAGGAGAGAGCAGAGGCCGGGCTGGGCTCCTCCCAGCTCCACACTTCCTGCCAGAGGTAAATATTCTGGCAGTCGTATCTCATGCACGGGGGGGGGGGCACTTGGCTGCCTGAACCTGGGGCTGCTTGCCCCACTTTGTGCTTCTTTTCTCAGAAGGGTTGGAGTTTGGGGTCTTCACTCTGTGGGTTCCTGGCTGGAATAGCAGGCCAACTGCCTTCAGGGCGAGACTGGAAGCCCCCGTCTTTTGCTCCCTCCAACATGCCGGTGGAGGTTCTCAGATGGCAGCTTAAGCAAGGTCACCTCCTTGGCCCCTTGGATTCTGGGAGGAAGGCTGGTGCTGTACCTCCCATTGGCTGTTCGAGGAGGCACCTAAGAGGGCATTTGGCTTTCTCTGCTGTGGAAAAGGAGCAGGGACTCTCTCCTTCCTTCCTTCCTTCCTTCCTTCCTTCCTTCCTTCCTTCCTTCCTTCCTTCCTTCCTTCCTTCCTTCCTGTTGTCACAAGACAAGGCTGGGAAGTGGGCACATCTCTGCCCCTCTGTAGGGAGGAAAGGGCTGCCAGAGAGAAGCCTCCAGGCTTGTTAGCTGCATCCAACATGGCAGTGGTTGGTGTATGGGAAAACACTTGGCAGATTAAGCCACCACAGCACCCAGTTCCTGAATCGTCCCCTGGTCTCCTCCAGATGCACTGGTCTCATCCTCAGAGGACATCCGCTTGATGACCACCTCTGGCCTCTTTGAGACCGCTGGCTCTGGCTGATGGGAGTTGTGGCTCCTAAAATCTCAGGGACAGCATTTGGGGGGGGGATCTGTTTTAGATGGTCTCTCTTCAATGCTAGGGAAGGGGAGTCTAACACCTCTTTCGTGACACCATAGCAAGGCCTGATGGGGTTTGTTGGGGTTTAGCATGGTGGCTTGTTCAGAAGTGCCCAGCCTTGCTGGTTCCCTTGTGGTGCTGGAAGGTGGCATCAAGGCCAGGGCAGCTCTCCAGCCTACAGAACTGCGTCTTTCTTCACATTCCAGAGTGCTGGTCATCAGAGAGGGGATGGAACAGGCCGCTGTTTAAGTTAAATGGCCAAGGAGAAGTTTCCCATCACCCCTTTGCTGAATTCCTGCCACCTTCTGCCGTAGACAGTCTAATGAGCTTGGGGTGGGATTAGTGATTTTATTAAATATCTTTGGATTCCATCCCAGTTTCCTCTTCACCTTCATGAGAGGTGAACTGACTCTCTGAAAAATCTTCCATTGATGTTCTCGCTCTTTAAAGTTCTTCCAGAAAGAAAGACATGAAAACAGCTGGCAAAATGTAAATTAAGCACGGGTTTCCTTTCCTGTTCCAAGGGGAAGGCCTTAGTGAAAGCAGGGATGGTATAAGAGCTTCCAATGCAATGGGGGGGGGCTCTTTGGGAGGACTTGTTTTCTATCCACACATTGTCTCTTTCAGACCCCCTGGCTCTTCTCCGGGGTTCCATCAAAATGTCACGACAGACAGAAGCCAAGCTGACCATCATTCTAGCACTGGGGGGTTTGGGGTTGGTGCTTAGCCCTGGGTCAGCCACTCCCTCAGAAGGGAGGGAGAAGTGTCTGAAAATAAAAAGTTCTCAACAAGCTATAAAGCACGGGTGTCAAACTTGCCATGTCACGTGACGTGTTGCAACGTATTGTAACTTTTTTTGCATTGCCGGAGCTGGGGTGGGCACGGCCTCCACATGGTGCAACCGGCCTGCAGGCTGCTATAAAGCAACAATAAATAAAATCACCTGTTGGTTGGGAATCAACTGGACTAGGTTCACACATTAGGGATGATTAACCATGATTTACTGAACAAGACACAATTGGCTGGGATCACATAGCATATACTGTGGCCTAAGAACTACAGTGATCCCATTATGGCTACCATAGGCTCTTTTGTAAATATCTCCTATAGATTCCGTAGAAGCAGGGATAGCATCCTTGTTTGATAATAGGCCATCTCAGGCATCGCTTCTCAGCCCCTGCGTTGGTTCAGTTTCTTCTTTAAGCTTATACCCACAGCAGTTTAGCAGTTTGGAAAGTTTAGAAGCCAACTATTTAAAAACTTATATTTTCCAGAACTGACAATTTTGAGGCGTGGAGATTGTAACAAGCAACACCTCAGGGATTTTAGCAGCTCTCTGCCAGACACCTGGAGTGAGATGTAATCAGAAGGAATACGGAACACAACCTGGAGGAGGAGGTTGGCATATCATTGTTTGCACTTTCACATTTTATGTGAACCCTGCTCATTGTGGTTTATTCTATAAACTATGCTTAAACAAATTGCTGTACTACGTAGCCTGGTGGGTGAACCAGGTCATTGCATTATAATTTTAGCGACAGCTGTAGGTCTATTATCCAAACTACACACCATCTCCCCTATTACAGTTAAGATTAAAAAATAATAATAAATGCGGCATACGGCCCTTCTCAAAATTGCCACTCCAGGAAAAGGGGGCCAGTCCGGAGCTCCAGGGGAGCAATTAAATCGAGCGCGCCCATTTGAAGTGGCGGCAATAACACCAGCCCAACGCAAAGCGATATGCTAATTGCTCAAACCTCCATCTAGCTGCCTCTCTCCCATTCCTTCAGAACTTTGTGTGTCCAAGAGATCCCAGATTACCCTGGAGGGTCCTTGCTGGAGCAGTTTGCGAGACATAAAAGGGCGCTGGAACCGACCGGGAGGCTTAGAGCTCCCCCCAGAACTTCCCTTTGCTCCTCTGAGTACTTTAATGGCTGCAGATTCACCACAGCCTCCTTGCACAGCCCCACTCATTAGCAGCGACCCCGAGAAGCATCAATCAGGCGGGCTGGGTTGCGGGTGGGTGGGTGGATGCTCTGCCCCAGTAGTTTATGCCAAGGGAACCAGCACCCAGCCCTGATGCCAGCTGCCTTGTCTTCTTCTCCCCTTTCTGGTGACCTTCAAGGTTTGAAGGACCAGCTCTTCCCGGTGACACCTGCGTTGCCTTAAAAGTGTCCCAAGGACTGAAGGCTTCCCTTGATTTCTGATGCTTCCAAGGAAGCCTGTAGTTTCCCAGAGAATTTCAGAAGTGACAACCGCGTTCCCTAATTCTGAACTCTCTGGATCTTCTAAAGGTTTTGAAAGCCACCTTTCTTGTGTGACGCCAAAGGTTCTTCAGCCAGAGCCTGCTGCTGAAGCCTGGCTGGGCCATTCTGGAGCTCTGTAATGTAGAGCAAGCTGCTCCATGATGGCTTGTGTGACCTTGTGCAGAGTTCTTGGAGAACCACTTCTGGGGGGTGTGAAGCGCCAGTTTGTCGCCCTCTAATTAGCCCTATTGTTCTTGAGGAGTTCTGTTGGGAAACAGAGAGGCCCACAAAGATCGGGACAACCTACTTAACAGCTTCTGCTGCCAACCGGTTTCATTTGAGTGCTTGTGTGTGTGTGTGTGTTGATTTATAGGATGATGATGATGATGATGATGATTATTATTATTATTATTAAATTAAATTATGGATTCTACCAGTATTGGAGCAGAGCAGCTGTCCTTAACTCGGTTGGGCCAACTCCCACCATCTTCCCGGCAGAATGGCCAAATGGTTAATGTGCTGCCCAGAGGATTGTGGGAGCTGAAGTCCAGCAGTCTAGAGAGCCCCAGGCTGGGGAAGGAGCAGAGCTCTGCGCACCCCTCTGGAAGCCGGCAGCCTTTCCCAGGAGACGGTCCAACTCCTGCAGAACTTTGCTCCAGGTTGCATCCCGGCTGCCTTTCTCTGGGACCAGTTTGTTTCACCCGGCTGGGAGGGGCTTCTAGGTGGGCAGCCGTCAGAGGATCGCATTCTGGCATCCAGAGGGAAGACCCACCCTGTTGCTTTACCCTCCCCCAAATTCTTCAAGGGGAAGAAGGCAACTTTCATGGTTTTGGCTTGTTTTCTGGCATGTAGGAAACCTGTCATATTTCCACCTTAGGCTCACATAAAATGGCGCAGGTTTGGCTCAGGGCAGAGACAAGTTTTGTTTCTGCTAAGTTGCAGTTTTCCAATTTTCAAATGACCTTGCTACGTGCAGATGGACACCCGTTGGAACACGTACAAGAAAGTAACACATACAAGATAGTTACTAGAACAAAGACATTCCATACAGATATGTAGCTGATTTATAACCTCAACATAATTGCTTAGTGCATGACTGAGATGTAACCATTCGTAACTTGATGGATAGCTAAAATGAAAACATTTAGATAATTGCTTGTTGCTGATTGCTTGTTGCTGATGCGTTGCTGGTATCTCAATAAAAGAGAGCTTGGGACTTCGGTCTGGGCCCTCATCCCGAGAAAGCTCAGACACGTGTCTTCATTCATCGGCAAGTTCATGAGGAGCCCGCAGGGTGCGAAAAAACCCACAACTGGTGACCCCGACGTGATCTGCTGCGAGTGGATACGTCTCTGACGGTCTCCATACTCATCGCCTGGAATAGGCTGTGCACCCGATCTCGCCTCGTGAAGACGACGATCCATTCGTGAGTATGGGGAACAAATTTTCTAAGCAACAGGCAGCGCACCTGAAAGAGCTTGAGGAAATAGTCAGAACTTCTAATATTTTACTTAAAAGTAGTGGCAAACAATTACCAGCAGTTTCAAAAAAGGAGTTGATTGCTTTAATGGAATATATTTGGGAAAATACTCCGGCTTATCCGGAAAA
Source organism: Vipera ursinii (assembly GCF_947247035.1). Taxonomy (NCBI): domain Eukaryota; kingdom Metazoa; phylum Chordata; class Lepidosauria; order Squamata; family Viperidae; genus Vipera; species Vipera ursinii. The sequence goes on along the minus strand of NC_139524.1, from coordinate 20,120,568 downwards.
GGGCTCGTTGAAAACAGGGACTTGGAGAAAAATTGGAGAATGGCTCCACGAACCTCCTCGAGCACCTCCAAAAATGTTAACAGCCTGGCGAGTCTTAATGGAAAGTTTGTGGATTCACGAAAAGGGACTTAAAGAAGCCTTTTCCGTTTCTCCGGCTCCCCCTCCTTATGAGGAACCTACTCAGCCGGGAGAAACTCAGCAGGGCACCTCAGCTGCGGCTCCCAGTGCCCCTCAGGCTCAGCCAGAAGCAATTAACAATTGTCCTAAAGAAGGAATGGTGGCAAATGCTGTTAGACAGGCTGCCCGATCAGGACAGCTAACATTGGAAGATTTATCTTGCTATCCAGTAAACATCCAGCCAGCTCCGGCAGCTGGAGGAAATGCTGTTCACACATATGAAGGACTGCAATGGAATATAGTGAAAGATCTTAAAAAAGCTGTTGCTTCATATGGCATTCAATCGCCTTTTGTGCAAGGACTTTTTGTTTCCATGGCCTCTACTTATGTGATGCCATTGGTAGACTGGAAGTCCATTGCACACATGATACTGACACCTTCACAATATGTAGTTTGGGAATCTGAGTATAAAAAAGAAATAGAGAAAAAAATTCTTGCTGGATTACCTCAAGGGGTAAATAGGGATCAATTATTTGGCACAGGACAATTCGTTACAAATGACCAACAGGCTCAAAGCCCAAGGGAGGCTTTTAATTTGATACAGGAAGGGGCTTTAGCAGCTTTCCGCAAGATAGATGATCCTCACGGAAAAGCTAAAATGTCTTTTGCAAAAGTTTATCAAGGTCCCAATCAGGCTTATTCAGACTTTGTGGATAAACTGCAGGAGGAAATAACAAGACAAATAGACAATGAATATGCCCGAAATGAACTTCTGTTAAAATTGGCTTATGAAAATGCAAATGAAGACTGTAAAAAATTGTTAAAATCAATTATTGCCATGCCAAATGCTACTCTTGCTGACTATTTAAACGCATGTCGCATAGTAGGCACAACGGCATATTCCATGGATGCCCTGGCTATGGCACTAAATTATGGAGGACAAAGAAAACCAATGGGAAATTGTTTTAACTGTGGCAAGCCTGGACATTTTAAAGCACAATGCCGGGCACCCGGGGGAGGAGCAAATCGGCCTCAAAATAGCTCCTCCACGAAACCAAAAACAGTCTGTCCTCGCTGTAAAAAGGGATTTCATTGGGCAAATCAATGCCGCAGCTCTCTTTCATCTGCTCCCCAAGATCAATTCCAGGGAAACTAGAGGGGGGGCGGTCAGCTAGCCCAACACCAAAGGCTGACTTTTCACAATCACATCCTGATGTTTTTAATATTGTTACATCAGAAGCCCTGGAAATCAATGTGCCTGGGATGGTTTATTTTTTGCCAACTCAGCCCGACCCTCAGGGTCCCCAACCACCAAATGCTCCTTTGTTAGTATTTCCGGTGCGAGACCTCATGGCTCGGGGAATTTTGGCCTCGCCTTTTTTGCGAGATTCAAACGATTTTTCATCCGTTGCAATGGCGGTTACCGGAAACACACCCACTTCTTTTCAACAGGGAGAACTCGTGGCAACGGCTATTTTGATTTTGCCTGTCACACCCTTCCCCTCCTTTCAAATGGCGGATGCACTTGCCATTGAAAAAACGGTTCAGGATGACCGCCCTATGATGACATTTAAAATTCATAACCGGAACTTTTCTGGTTTATTGGACACAGGGGCTGATGTTAGTGTCATTCGAACAGAAGAGTGGCCAGAAAATTGGGAAACAGAAAGTGCTCCGGCAGTGAGAGGAGTGGGGGGAATTCAACACGCTGTCCGCAGCAAGCGGTGGCTTCCGGTAACTTCCTCTGCTGTGTCTTCTATTGCCTATTTTCAACCTGTGATTTTGCCCATTCACACAAATTTGTGGGGAAGGGATTTGATGTCACAATTTCAAGCAAAATTGACTCTTGAGTAACATGTTTCAGACCATTCAACCTTTAAAGCTTCATTTGAAAACTGATACACCCGTCTGGGTAGATCAATGGCCATTAACTCAGGAAAAATTAAAAGCTTTAAAGCAATTAGTAAATGAGCAATTGGACAATGATCACATTGAGCCTTCACACAGCCCTTATAACACTCCAGTGTTTGTCATCAAAAAGAAATCAGGCAAATGGAGATTTCTTCACGATCTCAGGGCCATCAATTTGATTTTAAAACCAATGGGGGCGCTACAACTTGGTTTGCCAAATCCAAATTTAATTCCTCACAATTATGATTTATTGATAATTGATTTAAAGGATGCATTTTTTTCTATCCCATTGTGTAAAGAAGACAGACAACTTTTTGCTTTTACATTGCCTGTTTTTAACAATTCAGAACCTGCCCAAAGATATCAATGGAAAGTTTTGCCTCAAGGCATGCTTAATAGCCCCACCATGTGTCAATGGTACGTGGCAAAAGTGCTGCAGCCGTATCGTGATAGGCATCCACATTTTTTGGTTTATCACTATATGGACGATATTTTAATTGCAGCACCAGGCCCCAAAGGAACTGTTATGGCCACTTTTGATTTTTTAACAAAAACTTTAAATCAGTTTGGATTTTTTGTCAGTCCACAAAAAGTTCAACACATGTCGCCTTATTCCTATTTAGGCCATAAACTTTTGTCCACAGCAGCTTTTCCTCATATTCCAAACTTATTTTTGCCATCAGAACCAACATTGGTACAATTGCAGCAATATCTAGGAACCATTAATTGGGCAAGACCATATCTGTCCTTAACAACATCAGATTTGTCTCCTTTGTTTCATGCTTTAACATTAGGGAAGCATCCAGCAGACAAAATTTGTTTTTCAGAACAACATATTAAAACTTTGCAGTTGGTAAATGACGCACTAAAAAAGATCTGGGTAGATCGTATGGTTATTAATGTTCCTTTTGCTGCTATTATTTTAAACACGCCTGGACTATTTACTGCTGCTATTGTTCAATGTGCTAACCAATTGAAAATTTTAGAGTGGATTCATTTATCCCATACGCCCAAAGTTTCTGTTTTAACCAGAGAAGCACAATTGGCTCAATTGATTTTTAAAATTCGTCACCGAACGAAAGCCTTGATTGGGCTGGAGATAGACACTCTTTTTGTGCCTATGTCTTTGCAAATTTGGGAATCATTTTTTCAAACCTCGAGTGAATTGCAATTTTCCTTAGCTGATTGGCATGGCAAGGTTTCTTGCCACCCACCACCCGATTATCGTTTGCAAATTGTTCGCACTGTACCCATTGACTGGTTGTCACCCTTGTCTCCTCACCCTTTACATTCGGCTGTTACAGTTTTTGCAGATGGGAGCAAGGAGTGTGGCGCCTGTGCCTGGTTGGAAAATGGTCAATGGAGAACCAAGCAAACAACGCCCCAGCGGTCAGCTCAAAAAGCTGAACTGGCTGCTTCAATTTTGGCTTGTCAAATTTTTTTCCTTTCAACCTTTAAACCTTATTGTGGATAGCTTTTATGTTTATCACACAATTCAAGTGATTTATGGATCTTATTTATCCCCCTCCATTCAACCAGATTTGTTACAACTTTTTTTAACCTTGCAAAATTTGCTTTTTGAACGCCAACATCTTATTTTTGTTGCTCACATTCGTAGTCATCAGCCTTTTCCAGGTTTTTTGCAAGAGGGAAACAATGTTGCAGATCAGGCTGCCTCCGGACCTTCAGCCTGTTCTTTGCAACCCCTCACCCCCTGGGAAAGTCATTCATATTTTCATCAAAATTCCAAAGCTTTGCAAAAGCAGTTTGGCATCACCGCTGCAGAAGCTATTGCAATTCGCCAGCAGTGTCCAACCTGCAGCCAACAAGCCACTGCAATCCCTATGGGTGTCAATCCAAGGGGATTGGAGCCTTGCCAAATTTGGCAAATGGATGTCACACAATATACACCATTTGCCCCATGGAAGTATTTGCATGTTTCAATTGATACCTTTTCAGGATTCATCATGGCTACCCCCCAAAGGGGAGAAGCCACCAAACATGTCATTAATCATTGTATTCGGACCTTTGCAGTGCTGGGATGTCCAAAAGAACTCAAAACAGATAATGGCCCTGCTTATAGCAGTCAAGCCATGGCAGAATTTTGTCATCATTGGCAAATCACACACAAATTTGGAATTCCATACAATAGCCAAGGCCAAGCCTTGGTGGAAAGAGCTAACCAAACCTTGAAACATGCTTTAGATCGCTATAAAAATCAGAACGGGGGAAAACGAAACCCCAACCTCCCAGCAGTGCAAGACACTCTTAACCTTTGCCTCTACACTCTGAACTTTTCAAACTTGACTGGCCATCCCTTAACCACCGCTGCAGAGCGGCATTTTTCTTCTTCTTCTTCTTCAGATCTCCCTAAGCCACAGGTTTGGTACCGACAACTTCCAGACCTGACTTGGCAAGGCCCCGCAGACCTTATCACCTGGGGCAGAGGCTACGCAGCTGTTCAACTGCCAGACAAAGTGCTGTGGATCCCCGGTCGTCATGTTCGCCCATATCATGCCTCCACAAAAACAACTATGGACCCCGCTAAAGACGACAATATGGTTTGTGACTCTTATCGGTTTTTCATTAACATTACCAACTCATACGACTACGGTGCTTCAGACTAAAGGACAATGTGAACTTTGCATGGCAACCACCAAACAAGGCACCCTCATAACTAGAACATTGATTTTTCACACTCACCTATCTTGCAAAACCAAACTTTCACATCAATGCACCTATAATGGTACATCATATTCCATCTGTACTGATGCTGGTAAGATTCAATGTTTCAATCCAAAGGGACCCACTCATCGATACACAATTAAAATTGAAGCAGGGTCAGCTCTTCTGGTTAGTCATGATTTTTATAACAAAGGGGCTTCTCAATCTGTCATCTTTGATGCGTGCAGAGCCATGGACGAAGGGGCCAGTACATGCGGATCCTTAGAATGGCGGCGAACTTACTCCAACAACGAAAAGTATCTATGCGCCCGACGATCCGACTACCGTGACTCTTGCGGCAGAGGCACCTATTGTGGAAACTGGAAATGTGTGGATTTTCAGTCCCGAGGAATGACTGTCCATCCAGATACCATACCCAGGTATAATCAGCATAAAACACTTTATATTACCAGGTTGCCAGCAAACTCCTCCTGCCACCGGCATAATTGCAACTTAATAAATTTGACATTCCCGGTCCCACAAAATTGGTTGGGATCGCATTCCTGGAAAGGGGTCAACAATCAATATGGGCTGGGTATCGACGGAACAGGCTCAGACCCCAGTGTAATCTTAACAATCCAGATTATTCAGCACAATTTAGATCCCCTTAGTCAGTCACTTTTTCATTCTTATTATCAAGAAAGCCAACAAATGGAGGGGTTGGTACTTCCCCCTAGAGCTCACAACATGTTTTTGGCCTTGGCAGAAACTATTGCTAAGGAGCTCACGGTACAAAATTGTTTTGTGTGTGGGGGCACTAACATGGGTGATCAATGGCCATGGGAAGCCCATGAACTCAATTACACTCAAATGTTAGAAAATCAGGCCAATTACACCTTTAATCAGAAAGGACAAGAAATTTGGGCTATAACTACCAAATTGGTAGGCAACGTTTGTTACCAACGCAAAAAGACTGATTTTCGCCATAGTAACGTGGGCTCACTAAGATGCAAAGGGACTTGGGAGAACAATACTTGGTGGTCAGGTTCTTCGGACTCACAGCCCAACAATGCATTGGCACAAATGACACACATGGCCTTCCTGTTAGATCCAGAAAACAACGCCTTGCAATGGAACGCTCCTACCGGCCTATATTGGATTTGTGGACGTTTTGCTTATAATTTTCTTCCCAAGGACTGGTATGGTTCTTGTGTTCTAGGAGCCATCAGGCCTAGCTTTTTCCTTTTGCCCCTCCAACAGCGACAAGTGTTGGGTGTTCCAGTTTATGAAGAAATTGGTAACATCCGTAGTGAAAGAGACACAAAAAACATTCATCGGGGTGTTTGGAAGGACAATGAATGGCCCCCCGACCGTATAATCCATTATTATGGACCTGCAACTTGGGCAGAAGATGGGACCTATGGCTATAGGACCCCAATTTACTTACTCAATCGTCTGATTCGGCTGCAAGCAGTTGTAGAAATTGTCACTAATGAAACAGTTTCAGCCATGACCCATTTAGCAAAAGAAAGTGCTAAATCAAGAACTTATATTATGCAAAATCGATTGGCCCTGGACTATCTCTTAGCTAAAGAAGGGGGGGTATGTGGAAAATTTAATCTTACAAATTGTTGTATTGAAATTGATGACAGTGGGAAAGTGATTCAGGAGATCACAGACAAAATGATTAAAGTAGCTCATGTTCCTGTTCAAACATGGAATGGTTTTAACTTTCAGGAATTATTTGGCTCCTGGTTTCCCAAATTACCTGGTTTGCAAGCTATTGTAGCTTTAATTAGTATGATTGCTTTAGGATGTATTATTTTGCCTTGTGTTTTACCTATTTTTGTTAGAACTATCTCTAATAGCATTTCGTTTATAGCAGAGCAACGTGCCATCAAGCATGTAAATGCCTTGTGGGAAAGAAAATATCAGTTATTGCCTCAAGAAGACCTTGAGTCAAATACAACGGACCGCGCCATTGAAAAGGCCTCCTTCGTATTAGACACAGATGGCGAGGAGGGCCAAAAGAAAGCCTTATGCTTAGCACCGGAATGCACCACATCTCTGTCCTACTGAGCCCTTTGGGTCAAAAAACAAAAAAGGAGGAGATGTAGGAAACCTGTCATATTTCCACCTTAGGCTCACATAAAATGGCGCAGGTTTGGCTCAGGGCAGAGACAAGTTTTGTTTCTGCTAAGTTGCAGTTTTCCAATTTTCAAATGACCTTGCTACGTGCAGATGGACACCCGTTGGAACACGTACAAGAAAGTAACACATACAAGATAGTTACTAGAACAAAGACATTCCATACAGATATGTAGCTGATTTATAACCTCAACATAATTGCTTAGTGCATGACTGAGATGTAACCATTCGTAACTTGATGGATAGCTAAAATGAAAACATTTAGATAATTGCTTGTTGCTGATTGCTTGTTGCTGATGCGTTGCTGGTATCTCAATAAAAGAGAGCTTGGGACTTCGGTCTGGGCCCTCATCCCGAGAAAGCTCAGACACGTGTCTTCATTCATCGGCAAGTTCATGAGGAGCCCGCAGGGTGCGAAAAAACCCACACTGGCACTTTATCCCCCGTTGTTCCCATTGGTGGTTTCGACTGAGAATATCTGCTTTTGAATTTTCCAAACTCTGCCTGGAAGGACGAAGCATCGCGGCTGAGTTGGGGCAACAGAACTTTCTAACTCTTGATTGTGTATTGTGGTTGTCAAGTACCGGTAATAGGGGCGTAAGGAAGCAAAGCGGGGGCGGGGCCGCCTCTGGCTCTCTCCAAACGCCAACAGGTTGTCCCGGAGGGGAAAGGGCAAGAAACCCCAGCCCGTCTAGATCAGAGGGTCACCTCGGTGGGCGGAGGTTTGGGCAAGCCCGGGAGACGGTGGAGCACCGGGGGGGGGGGACGTCGTGCCGTGGTCCTCGGGGGCGCACCCCGGTCTCGGGGAAGGAAGAGGCGGAAAGCGGCGCCTGCCCGGGTCCCGGAGCTGCTCTGACCCGGGCCGGGCCGCCTCTCCGGTCCGGGCGTCGCGGGCAGGGGCGGCGCGCGTCTCCCCGGGCGGGGGGGGGGGCGGGCAGGCGGGCGCGCGAGCGAGCGCGGAGGGGGCCGGTAAAAGCTCTCGCTAGCGCTGCTTGTGGTCACAGCCAAGCAAGCTCGCCTCCCCTCCGGATCGCGCTCCGCTCCGCTCGCTCCGGCTCCGGCTCCGGCTCCCGCCCCGCGTTCCGCGCCGGGGCCGCTCCGGCCGCGCCCGCCCCGCCGCGCGGCGCGTCGCCCTGGCCGGGCAGCCGCCCCCGAGCAGCCCCCGCCAGCCAGCGCGCCGTCGCCGGGCCGGGAGGGGGCAGAGGCGGCCCCGCCGCCGCCGCCGCCGCCGCAGAAACATGGAGTCGGCGCCGACAGCGGCCGAGCGCAGCGGCGGGGAAGCGGGCGGCGGCGGCGGCGGCGGCGGCTGCAGAGGCGGCGGGCCCGGAGAGGCCGAGGCGGCGGCGGCGGCGGCGGCGGCAGCGCAGGATCCCCCGGCCGGCGCGGAGCAAGCGCGGAAAGGCGATGCGCCGCCGCCTCCCCCCCGCAGCAGGCACAGCTGTTCCGGCGGCGGCAGAGGCGGAGGAGGCGGAGGTAGGAGCTGGGGGGGAGGGGAGGGGAAGGGGCGGGGGGCAGGCAGGAAGGGGGGAGGCGGCCCTGCGCCACGCGCCGCCCGGCAAACTTTCCGCGGCTCGGCGTGGCTCGGGCGAGAGGCGACCCGGGGGAGGAGGGGCTCGGGGGCGCCTCCACACGTTACGCTGCTCTTCCACGTGGCAGGCGCGCCGCCCCGCGAGGGCTCGGGACGCGTCTCCGGCACGCGAGTTCTGGCCGCGGCGGGGAAGGCGACTTGGCCGGCAGGGGACAAACTTTCCGCCTGCCCCGCGAGCGCCTCGCGGCCCTGGGGAAGGGGGGGGGGTCCGGTGCCCCGCGGGAAGAGGCGGGAGGGGCGCGGGGCCGCCGCCTTCCTCCCGGCCCGGCCGGGCTGGCCCCTCCGCTCGGGCGGCCGCCTGCCGGCTCCGCTGAACGGGGCGGGGGTGGCGGGGCCCTGGCCGCCCCTCCTCTCTGCCCGGAGCCCGCCTGGGCTGCGCTCGCCGGCGGCCCTTCCCGGAGGAGGCCGGCACCCCGAGGCTGGCGCCGTCGGCCGGGCAGGGGGAGATGCCGCAGGGCAGGGGCGCCGCTTCGGCCGCCAGGAGCGGAGGGGGCGGCGGGCGGGGTGGAGGAGCCGTCCTGTGCGGGGCCCGCTTTGGTCCGGAGCAGGGAAGCGCCGCAGCCGGTTATGTAAGAGGTTCAATCCGAACTACGGTCGGAAAAGGGTCGGGGAGGAGAAGAGGGAAGGGGGGGGCCCGGGCTGCCTCGGGATGGGTGTCGGGCCTCCCCCCGCCGCCTTTCTCTGCCCGCCCCCGACTTCTGCGGACCCCCCCGCCCTTCCCCGCCTCGGCTCAGGCTTGGCCCTTCCCCCCGCGGACTGCGCGGCCCCGATTCCTGCTCTCCCCTCTTAATAAGGGGAGGGGGAGAGAAAAAGCTACGGGTGTTGGCTACATTGCCGCCCCCCCTTCGCCGCTCAACTTGCTGGCGCAGCGTCGGGGGAGGGGGCTGGGCCGGCGGGTGGGGGCGCCCAGTTGAAGAAGCGGCTCTTTCGGCACCGCGCTCGGCTTGCCCGCTGAAACCCAGCGAACATTACATAAACTCGGGCGGGCGAGGCTCCCTTTTGCAGAAATCCAGGGCTCTGATTTTTATGGGGGGGGGGAGCAGCTGTTTGAACCGTCTTAAATGGGTTAAACTCTTGATACTGGTAACCCGCTGACCCAAATGTGTGGTGATGCCGCTTCTGTCTCTCCCCCTCCCCCTCCCGCCTCCCCTCACACAAATCCTGCTAAGATTAATCAGAGAAAGCACAGGCTGCTGCCTCGCCAGGGCTCTGCACGCAAGCGCTGCAGAGCCTTATGTAAGAGGGGGGGGGGCAGCAGGAAGACAAAGGAGGGGGGGGGACATTCCTGAAAGGAGGGCCAGAGCGAGCTCAGGTCAAGGCCAGGGGGAAGCCAGAGGAGCTGTGCCCAGGGTCTTTGCCTCGCCAGGGCCTGGAGCTGGCAGTGGGTCTGGCCTTGGGGGGGGGGCTGAGGTCAGGGAGCAGCACTGGCGTCTCCTGCCGGTGGTTGGGGTACGGGGGAGGCCCTGACTTGCAGCTGCCCGTGGTGGAAGTGGGGGCCCCTTCAGAGTTGGGCGGTCTTGTGCCAGTAGCCCCGTGGCGAGCCCCAGGAATGTCATGTGGGGTGGCTGCGATGGTGCCCTTTGTTTATCTCCTGCCCTGCGGGTGCTGAGCCCCTCCCCTCCTGCGCAGACTCTGCCAGGGGTCCTGACCCTCTCCAGACGGCAGGCCAGGAATAAGGGGTCCCGGCAATGCATTTCCCTCCCGTCTCTGGAGTCACCAGCCTCAGTGGCTTTCTGGGAAAGAGGTGGGAGGGGACAGTTCAAATCTTGGGGGGGGGAAGGGTGTTGCAGAGGCGGGGAGCAGGGCCGAGAGGACTCTCCCTCGTGGCTCCAAACTTATAAGACTGCAAGAAGTTACAAGAGGATGACAATGCGGGACTTGAGGGCACCTGTGTCCCCAGGGCCCTGGACCCTTGTCGCGGGCAGGAGAGAGCTCCCCTCCCCCCAACGGGTCACCCCTCAGATGTCTTCCCTGGGGCCACTTCAAAAGATGCCTGGCCGGGCTCTGAGGCTGGCACACGTGCAGCCAGGCCTGAGTGCGTCTTCCATAAATGTTCCGCATCGGACATGCCGAGTGGCCCCGGAGCCGAAGGGCAGGAACACACCCATGCTGTGTGGTGGGAAGCCACTTGCAGTGGCGTCTCTCCTTTTGTAGCTTGATCTTCAGGGGTCTAAAGCAGCCTGCCAGGACAGCCCGGGGGGCAGGAAATGGATGTGCTCGGAGAGGCCTTGACAGGGCTGGCACTGCAGCAGGGTGAGGCAGTTGGGGAAACCGAGTCAGCCACCAGCGGGCAGCCACAGCAACCCACCCCGGGCGGCTCTGCCTGCTCAAGGCCTTCGCTGCTGAAACTGCCCGCTGCTCGGGCTGTGGGTGCTGGGGGTGGGGGCTGTGGGGGCAGTCACAGTCATGATGTAGGTGGTCCTTGATTTACAAGCATCCCTGAACGGCTGCACACTCTGCTTAAGAGTCATGATGAATTGCTAAACAACTGGGGCAAAAAGGTCGTAAAATGGGGTAGGACTCACTTAAGAACTGCCTGCTTAGCAGTGGAAATTCTGGTCCCGGTTGTGGTCATAGACCACCTGTGGCCGAAGAGTGTGTGTGTGACATTGTGGAGCTCACATTTGTGCATGAAATATCATTGCAAAGCGGTGCCTTTGTCCCCACCTCCTCCTTTGTAGATTGCGGAGTTTGGTGGTGGTCTTCTGAGGAGACGAGACCCCCTGTGTCGAGACAGGTCTGCGGCGGGGGGCGCTGGTGCCTTGGGCAACCTGCGGGCAAGATTGGAGCCCTCTGGCCCGGGCCCGCCAGGGTGGTACCACCGGCACCTCCGGCACGGGACCGAAGGCGCTCCAGGGCGGTTGACTTGCGTGGCTGGGGAGGGAGGGATGCGTGGTTGCCTGCATCCACAAACACACTCCCACGCATCCATACCTTTGCTCGGTTGTCTGGCCATCTGTAAAGCTTGTGCTTGGCATTGCTCTCAGCTTCTCTGGGCGGCGTTTAAAAACAATCAGGAGTCTGTGGCGCTTGTAGACTAACAAATTTATTGTGCCACTTCATCAGGCGCTGGGCTGCGGTCCAAGAAGGGATCTGTCAGGATAAATCTGTCGTCTTTAAGGGGCCAAAGCATCGGCTACGGTTGCACCGAATCCTTCCCACCTTCCATCCAGCTGGAGTTGGGGAGTGCCAAGACCCTTGAGGACGCAGCTCTCCGGTAGTGGGGAGGTTATATCCCCCCCCCAGGTGTAGTCAGCAGCCCAGATGTGTGGGGCTGGTTGCTCTGAGAATTCCCAACCCACCACACAGAGTTTGGGTTGTTTGGGGTTTAATCAGTCTTCTAGTCCCTCTGAGGAAAGGCCTGGCTTTTGTCTAAGGAAATCACGGAGGTCCAGCTTGGAGGACTTCCAGCCTCAGTGGGGGGGTGGGGGTGGGCTCAACCTTATCCTATCTTGGCCACCCAGGTCTGCTGTCGCCATGCCAGTTCCCTGCAGCGTTATCAGCAGCTCCTCTGCCCGATGGATCCACCATGAAGCCAACTAGCTTGGGCAGATCTGGAAGGGCCTTAACGCTAATCACACCGGCCTCAGTTGTGCCGTGTTGGCTCTGAGCATCAACAAGGCGGGTAGGGTGGCGAGGTGGGCAGCGGTGAACCCCAGCCTCTCTTTCAGCTCTTGACCTCGGCTGCCCCCTCCTTGAAGGTTGAGCCCCCCCCCCCGTTCCAAGAGGACGGTGTCTTGTTTGCACCGCTTTCCTTTCTTCGAGCATCAGAGGAGACCCTTCCTTTCTCTCCGGAGACGGAGGCTGCCAGGAGCGCCTCTCCCGCATCTCCTAGAAAGAGCTGGCAGCCTTCCTTTGGCCAGGATCCCAGCCGTGCGAGGGACTTGTGCCTGCAGAAAGCCCCATGCAGACACGTCATCGGGGGTCGAGTTTGGGGGCCCAGAGGCCTGGGCCCCCCTTGTAACCCTATGGCAGAATCCGTGACTTGGGAGCTGCTGGAGCTGTGCCGGGTGGCCCCTCTGCAGGGTCACCTCTTGGAAGCAGCCTCTTCCTGGCTCAGAGATTGGGGGTGTCTCTGCGTGTGTGTGGGGGGTTGCAGGCGCCTTGCCAGCCCCCCTCCCCGCTAATTACTCTCCCGTTGCTGATGACTTTCCAGAGGGCTCAGCTGCCTGGTTGCCTGGAGCCAGGCAAGTGCAGCGTCTTCTCGGGAAAGGAGGCCCCCGATTTAAAGACACTCCCGGTTTATGGAGACTTCAGTTCTGGGTTGGCAGTTGGTGTGTAATGATAAATTATCCCCAGCAAGAAAAATACGCGCTTGTCTTCCTTCGTTGCTTCCCGTTGACAAGTCTGTGGTTCAGCCTGCCTTTGGAGAGGCTCTCCGCCTGATGCCTGCTTGTGTTTACCCAGCAGTCAGGATGACACCAAACCGAGTGATTGTTGGATCTTTTGGGGGGGCAGGAGGGGGTGCCTTTGAAGTCAGCGTTCCCTCCTCCGCTCTGTGTCTTGTGTCTCTTTCCCTGTTGGGCTCCTGCCTGTGGCCCATCCTGTGAGTCTGCTGGGAGAGTCGGGGTTGGCCTTTCTTTGCAGAATTTCCCCAGGCTGCCCTGGCCCTCGGATCTGGCTTCACGCTGCCTCTCAAAACGCCACTGGGCATGACCTTAAATCAGGATGTGGGGCTTTGCAGGCTGCGTGGACCAACCAATTGTGGTTTGTTAAAACCTTTGTGGTGGAGCCGATAGAGGCAGCCTTGGCAGCCGTGTGAGGGCGGATTCTTCAGCCCTCATCCTCAGATTAGCGCAAGGGGGTGTCGGAGTTTGGCGAGACCAAAATTCAATCCTGGCTCAACTCTGAGATTTCACCCAACACTGTTTGCAAATGTTCAGAGCTGTTCTTGTATTCAAGCATTCTTGCGGACCAGAAACTTGGAACGTGATTTTTGAATGCTGTTGTGTCTTTTATGTCTCAGAGGTGTAGAATGTGTGTGCAGACTACATTTCCAGCCACATAATCTCTCCTGGGGGTCTGGGATAAGCCCTCTGGCTTTTCCCCTGCTCAAGCGGCTCGCCCCCAGCGCTTCCCTGCCTCTGTTCACCCCCTGCCTTTTTGCCCCCCCCCCCATCCCTTGACTTTATTCCGTAAAGATCCTCCTCTGGAGTGATGTGCAGAAGGCTGTTTTTGCAGCAGGAGTTGAACTTCTTGATAGCGTAACAAATTTTAGCTTAGCTTGCTACTATTCTAATGAGCTTCCTTCTGGCTAGATAGGAAAAAAAAGCGAAAAAGAAAGCTTCAGCCTTGCTGGAAAAAGATTCCTGCACACGGATTTGACAACTAAGTTTAGCCGATTGTTGAAAAAGCCAGCTATGATTACAGGCTGGCAGCAAGTGGGACCAGTGCTGAATTTCAAAGCAGGCAGACCTAATGCTTATTGGCAAAACAAGGCATTGGGGAGCGGTGTGTGTGTGTGTGTGTGTGTGTGTGTGTGCTTTTCTGAGGGAGGGGGAAAGTGGAGAAGGGTGTGCTGGGCTTTGGGACTGGGGGGGGAGGAGGGGAGGTCTGCATACAGAATAAACCCGCCTTGGAGTGAGCTTCCTTGGCAGGCTGAGGACCCCGATTCATTCCTTCGTTCATGCATTCATATGTTCCTTTATATGTCACCCATCTCACTGTCAAACAACTCGCGATGTCCTAAAACAAGAAAGAAAACAACTAGAATGTTAAAAAACATCAAGTGTTAAAGATTAACAGGTTCAAATGAAAAAAAAATTGGATAAAATGAAGACCGATGTGTAAATGGGGTGAAGGCAGAACCCCTTCCTAATCGCCTCCGGAGTGGGATGCCCCCCTCAGGCTTCGGGACGTTTTTTGTTTCTAAACTTCCCAAAGCCATCCATGGCTGGGGCATCTCCTGGTGGGGTCTCATCCAGGGGCCAGTCTGGCTCAGTGGTGCATAGCCGTCTGAGATCATAGTAGATTTCAACAGGGAGTAACTATGTTCTTGTGAATTTGGGTATCCAGGATGGCCCCGAGTCACATACTTTCTAGGCCTCAAGTGGCAACCCTGGGCATTCTGGGATTTGGTATTTGGTTGTTGATGGTGCCTCGAAGGGGTCTCCCCTCATCCCTTAAAATTGCCCCCTTGATTGTGACAAAAATCTTGAGTTTCTGAGTCGGAAGCCCCTGCCTGGAGATGGGCTGGGATTCGTGGAGGGAGATGCTTGGAGCTCTCTGTGGGGCTACAACAGGGGAGCTTGTAGTGTTTCTTGAGTTGACTGTTGCCAGGGGTGACTTTTCAAAGTATTCAGGGGACGTAATAAAAGAGCGCAGGCTGCAGGGGGGCGCAGATCTACTGGGCAAGCTTGTGCCACAGTTTCCACAAGAGCTTCCTGGATTCTATCAAGGCGGTCGGAGTTTTGCAAGCAATGCTAGGAAGGAGCAAAAGGGCCTCTTTGGACTCCCTTCCTTGGCACTTGGCAGCCTCTGCCTTTTTCTAAGGAAGCCTCCTTGGCTACTGGCCCTGGGTACGGAGACCCTGCCCCTCCCCAGGCCACCCTGCGCAGGACGCAGCTCTTCGCAGGGAGCTTTTAAACTTGCTTGGCTTTGAGTTTTGGCACTGCTGCAGAGGCTCTCCCGCTGGGCCGGCACGAAGGGCCAAATAACCTCACGCCGGCTGCTTTCGCAAACTCAGATTTATCACTCGCAGCCCATTCGGCAACAGTGATCGGCACAACTTCCTTTGGGCCTGTAGGACTGGCATGGCAGGAGGGGCCCAGTCAGAAACAGAGAGGAGGGGGTCCTCTTGGGCCATGTAGGAGTTTGAAGGCAGGGGGGAGCAGGTGCTTGCTACCTAACACCCCCCCCCAGCAGACCCTCCCCAGGGGGCAACTGATCCGCTGCTCCCAAGAAATTCCCTGTGATCTTTTCCAGAAGGCAAGGGCGGGGGGAACTGCTTTTAAAATCCCATTGCAGTGGTTAGGCATATCTGTTGGAAGTTTTAATTCTCCACTCCAGCCCATCTTTTCTCCTGGGAAAAATGGAGACATCTAATATCTCCCCATGTTCTGGTCCAAAGTGAGTCGGGATGGGGAATGGCAAGCTGTGTTGAAGGGCCTGCTGTACACCTGTGCAACCTATTGGCTGGACCATGTCTTTGGCCAGGGGGAGTCCCTTTCCTCCTCTCAGTCTGGATTTGTGTGTGAGAGAGGGAGGGAGGGAGGGGGGAGATGGGAATGAGAAAGAAAGGAGGGAGAGGAAGAAAAAAGAAAGGAAACGAAATATCCCAGGAGATGACCTGCCACTTTGGGGGCCTTCCTCTGGAGGTCAAAAGGCAGCTAACTCCTCCTCCCCCATGCTTGTCTGCAGACTCGCTCCTTGTCCTAAACCTGCAGACTTAAACTTACCCAAACGACAGCCGTATACTTGGGATTTAGTTACATAAGAGCTGCGGCTGCTGCGGTGGCGGCTGCGTTTGAGTTACTCTAATCCACCCAGGAGCTGCTGCAGCCTCCGGAAGCTGAAGGCTCCCTCCGAGGTCGGTTTGCTGGGGACGTAATCCAGGCTTCCAGCCGCCTTTTGGTCCTGTTGAGGCCGTCTGGCAGTTTTGGCTGAAGGAAGCTGCTCTGGTGAGGAGGATTTGCTGGGTTCAGGCCTCTGCTTGGCCGTCCCTTAAAGCTCCTGGGTTAATCTTGGGCCAGTCTGACCTTTCACACCACCCAATGAAATGAACGGCCATTAGTATCTCAGGGGACCCTCGTTTTAGAGATGGAAATCGGGCATGGCGGCAAGGCGGTGAGAAGCAGGGATGCTCATCAATAGGGGTTCATTGATGGGCAGTCGTGTCCTGGGGACATCAGTTCACGCTGTAGCTATTGAGGACCAACCCAAGGCTGAACCCCTTGGGGTGTCTTTGGGCAGTCGTTGGTGGGGTCTGCCTCCGTCTCCGTGATGCGCCAGAGAGATCCTTTGAACACACACAAAAGGAAGAGCCTGAAGTCTTCCTAGGTTGACCGTGGTCCTGTTCTGGATCAGGGGTCTTTCAAGTAGCATCTTGTGGCTGGACCTTATGAAATCCTGCCAAGCGAGCTTGTGAGCGCTTGGGTTTCCCCTTCTCAGCGTGAGCCTTTGCAGAAGGCTCTTTCCTCTTCCTTTGCTCCAGATGTTTCCACCCATCCATTTTGAGGCCCTCTGGCAGCCCTGGAATTGTGGTCTGGGCACACTGAGCCATGGAGAAGACTGTGGTTTTCCCCTAGACCAGGAGTCTCCAAACCTAAGACTTGTGGACTTCAACTCCCAGAATTCCCCACCCTGGTCGAGGAGTTCTGGGAGTTGAAGTCCACAAGTCTTACAGTGGCTAGGTTTGGAGACCCTTGCTCTAGAGACAAGCTGTTCTTGAAAAGGCTTTATTCTGGCTGTCAGTTGAAGCCTCCCTGGCAGAGTACTTAAACCCAGCCCACCGTGGTTTTGAAAGCAATTCTCAACCTTGAGAGACCTGCCTGTATGCAGAGATGGTCCAGCCCCCAGAGGCTTGTCCTGGATCCAAGCTTTTTAGGGCCCCCGAAATGTGCCAGATAAGAAGGGGGGGGTCCTGTTGGGTCCCCTCTGCACACGCCTGCATTGAAGCCGTCCCTTTTTCCTGCAAAGCAGAGAGCTGGGCCTTTCATGTTTTTCCCCCTCTCTTCTTGACGCTGGGCTGAATTTGTCTTGTGCCATCAGAACAGTTTCAGGCTGATGCTACGGTAGGGAAGAAAACGCCTTTTGCATTTCAGCCAGCCCCTGGGTAATTCTCAATTATCCAAGTTGTGTTCTAATGTATGCCACATTCACCCCTTGCACGTTCCCCGTGAATGTCTACACCACAACGAACAATGTTTTTCCAAGCTGGCAAAAGCTTTCGCGAGACATTAATGTTAAAGCCTTTATAATCTCCCCTAATTATGAACATTACCATCCTATTCCCTGCTCTTGATTGTGCCTGTGTGGGGAATATCAAGGTAATGATGATGGACCGGTGGTGCTGTTTTATATGCGTGCCAGCTTTCCTAATTAAGCCCGTTCTTCTCTCATGCAGACTTCCTGAGTTGGGTGCATCATGGAAGCACTGAGAGTGGCGCCTGGTGCTCCTGGCCAGCCTGTGGCCCCTGGAGCCCACCAGGAATCCCTTTCAGAGTGGCCTTTTCCAAACCACCTCGTGCTCAGCCACAGGCCAGGTTTACAACTGGAAAGGCGAGCTTGGTTGAGGGAGGCTGTGCCCAGCCAAAGGCCCACATTTGGAGTCATCGGATGTTTACGCCAGACGCCTCATGTAGCGTTCTGCAGCTCCATCCGGCTTTCATGTGCAGCTCCGTTCAGGTTTGTTGACAGTTACCTGGCACGCCAGCATGATTTTGGCTTAGCAAGGTGCATGAAACCCATCACTGCAGCCCATAGATCCACTGAGGTAGCTTGGTGCACATCTGAACTCAGCCAGTTATGGATGAATGACCTTGGTTTAGCAAGTCCAGGTTGCCAGTGCAGTCTGTTTGTGGCACTTCAGGGTCCTCTGCTCACTCAGTACGCAACCCTGGATGGTCACACTTTCCGGCCAGCCCTCTTCAAGGTGCAGGAGCTGAGGGTTTGGGGCCGGAATGCTGAGGAGGAGGGAGGGGGGGCTCTCCCGGGACCCTTCTCCGAGTGTGCCGTGGGTGTGGGGTAAATTTTGTGACCCTCCTGAGCTTTACAAAGCTGGGGGAGGAGAGATGGAAGCGGGTTGAAACAGCCTCTGCCAAGTCAGGCTCTGCCTTGAACTCAGGCCTTGCAAACAGGAGCCGAGCCGCTTTTTCGAGGAAAGGCCTGCAATACATTTTTCACGGTGCAGGCAAAAAAATTGCTGGGTGTTCCCCACCCTTTTTTTTCTATGGGGGAGATAAGCAGAGTGGACAGAGAGGGCCAGTTTGGCTGTTATTGCTGCAATTTGACATCAATTGCTGCAATTTAAGGGTGGATGGAAAGTGCCAGCAGGCCCTGGGACTGAATCATCTTTTTAATAAAGTCAGTTTTTTATCTGGCTCGGCTCCTTTGTGTGGATCAATTTCCAAAAGGAAATCACCTGTTTTCTCTACATTACTTGTTTTAGTCCAGTCCAAATCCCGAAATGCTCTTGGCTTGCAACTCACCAGGGAGCATTGAGACTCAATTTTGGAGCAATAGGCTAACTTGAGGGGCTGCATCCCCGCCTGTCCAAAGGAAAAAAAGATTACTTTGATTTGTTTTCCATTCCCTATAAAGGTGCCCGCTGTAAACATGGTGGTAAGAGCAGCGTTAGGGGCCCCATTGCAGCCGAAAGTGCCTCCTTCCTTGAGTGGGGGGTTGCACAATCGCTGCCCCCCCATGTCCCCCCGCCCCACCCCACTCTGGCTGGCTGGGTGAGCTCTGCTCGCCTTCCCCTCCTTGGCTGTCTAGAGAAGCCAACCTTGCTTGTCCTGTTGGGAGGTGCAGCGGGCAGGGATGGCCCCAGGATCAGCCACTGTGTATCCCATCCGGAGGGGTTTGCTTAGCTCTCCAAACCGAATCAGAGTGAAATTGAGGGGGGGGAATTGGGGGAGGAGAGATGGCTCCTTCGCTGACATTCTTGACGGGGCGGAGTCTGCTCTGGTCAGCTTCCTTGTGGCCAGATCTCCGTACAGGCAGTTCTCGACTTAGCGACCGCGGTTATTGTAAGGATTAGAATTCATTTTGGCTCTGGCTGCCATTACCTTTCCAGGCTCTGGAAAGCTGTCTTTGGCATCACTGTCTGAAAGCATTAACATGTTTGTTAAATAAAGACGTGGAGTCCGTTATCCCGTGAATAAATTATGCAAATATGCCAGAAAGCAAAAGAAATCCAGCATTTATTTATTTTATTTTATTTATTTTAATTCCATTTATATCCCGCCCTTCTCCGAAGACTCAGGGCGGCTTACAAGCTTAGCAGTAGCCTTCATTCTATGTATATGCCTGCTTATTAGGGCTTTCACACACACCCCAAGCGGCATTATTACAAAGTCAGCTTAATTGCCCCCAACAATCTGGGTCCTCATTTTACCAACCTTGGAAGGATGGAAGGCTGAGTCAACCTTGAGCCTGGTGGGATACGAACCTGCACTAATTGCAGGCAGCTGGTGTTACTTAAGGAGGCATTAGCCCACTGCTCCACCAAGGCTCCTATTTCTTCCCTTCCCTAAATGAATGGCCTCAGCTGGAACTGCCCAGGAGAGTCCGGACGCTGCTTCAGTTCAAGAGAAAGAGGCCGAATGGCAGAGTCAAGCTGGGTTCGTGGCCCATGCGAGATCGTTCCGTGGCTCCACCCAGCGTATTACGTGAAATGGGCCAAGGGTAATTTGTTTGAGGAACCAGGCCTCGCTGGCTTGTATGGCAGGATTTTTGCCCTTCCAGATTTTGTTCAGCTTTCTTGGAGGCCTCTTGGATACTTTTTTTTTTTAAATTCCATTTATATCCTGCCCTTCTCCGAAGACTCAGGGCGGCTTACAATTTGCTACTTTGAGGGTTATGTGCCTTCAGTCGGCGTCCTCTCCTCCCGTTCCAGATGACGCAATGACCTTGTTCGAGTCCAGAACTTCCAAGAGCATCTAGTCAAGCTTGAGCCAAGAAAAGCTTGCATGATTTTGAGCTGAACCTCCCAAACACATTGGAGGACCTTGCAGTTCTCCAGAAGCATCCCCCCCCAACCCCGCTTTAAGCCCTAAATCGGCGGGGTGTTGCTTGTGGGTCTGAGTCTTCTGGTGCTTTGTTATCTCAGGATGCCTGCTGGGTGTTTAGGGCAGAATGTTTCAGCTCAATCAAAACACCCAGGACCTGGCATCTTTGCCCAACGTGAAACTCTGTGGCATAATCAGAGTGGTGGATTTGTAGCGATGTCAGCTCAGGAAGTTGGTCGGGTGCCCACTTTGCTCTGGTAAATGCATGGGGGGGGGGGAAAGTTTGGGGTTTTACTCTTCCTTTGTTTGTTCTGAAGGCATCGCTTGGCCTTTGAAGAGGAGAGGACCTCAGAGCCGCTACTGGTGTGATTTGAACGAGCAACAATGTAGGAGGATGAGAAGTAGACTTTGTGGTGTAGGTTAGGAGGGGGAGTAGCAGGACAGCCAGAAGATTTTGCTTTGCACCAGGGAGGAGCAGGGGGGGCAGGGGGGGAGGACACGGATTTCCTTGACTAGCTAGCCCGACTTTTCAGGAAGGGATGTTAATCACCTCTCAGTTGTTCCAGCCAAGGGAACATGGGTCCAGTTTGATGGGACTGATCAAAACCATTTTAGAACTAGAAGTTTCCAATTTGTTACATCCTCTTTCATATTGAAATGTATTAAAGATTCTGTTTAATTACCAGACATTAAAGCATCAAACAGATTCTTCAAAGGTATCGGCGGGTAAAATAACTACTGACTTAGCTGAAATTCAACTTCATTAAGACTGTTCATATAGCAGAAGGAGACCTAAGAAGATTTTGTTCAAAGATAAAGATCTTTGGATATTTCCTTCCATCCTGGTGTCTTGGCTTTGATACTGGCTAATTGAAGATTTCCACTCCAATTAGGGTTCATTGACCACTGAATTGGCAGGGGCTCACGCTCCTGGCTTTGAAGGGTACCCCCTCTGGGGCGGAGCGATAGTGGAGCTGGGAGGTCACCTGCCACCTTACATATTGAAACAAGGAAATCGCTTCCTGCTTCTGGTTCTCCACCTTGAGCTCACGGAGCCCTAAACATAACCTGGGCAGAAGCATCAGGTGCCACGCAATAACCCAGACTCGCCAGCCACCACATCTACAGGGGAGGGAGGGAGCCTGTGGCCCCCAGAGCTCTTGAACTACAACTCACAACGGTCCCAGCCAGGGTGGCCCAGGGGAGGAATGCTGGGGGAACCTTGGGTCCCCCAGCATCACAGGCTCAGACTTTTGGAAGGCGGTGGTTCTCCTAAAACAAAGATACAGCTGACTTGGAAGCACCAAGGGGCATTCGTAGGTGGGGCTGGAGGACCGAACCGCGGGGAAAGCCAAATAGTGCCGCCCTATAAGACAGTGCTGAGGGTGGGGTTCTCCTGGAGCTGCCAGCCGTCGTCGTCTTTTAGATGCCTCCTTTTCTTTGCTCTTGCCCCTTCCTTTTCCAATTCGACCCCCTCCACATGGGGTCATTTTCTTCCTCCGAAGGTCTTCCTCCCAGAAATGCGTACATTTCTTCAAGCGAAGATGCTGCCTCGTGCAGGCTGGAAGGTAACTTTCTAACCAAAGGCATCTTGGCTTGGTGGGTGAGCTGATGGTTGAGAAGTGGACATCTTGGCTGAGCTTTCCCACGAGGGGCTCCCAGCCTGAAATGCCACCGCCTCTTTCGGGGTTGCGGGGGTGGGATTCCGGCCCTCTTCCGTGGCAATGGGTGCAAGTCTCTACGTTTCCCTTGTGCCGGATGATCTCCAGATGGTCTTTTGTCCACTCCCTCCTTTCCTCATGCAGAGGAGTTGCTCGTCCCAAGAACATGATGGCTGCTGTTTTTAATCTGAAAAAAAAATCTCTGGAGGATAAAAATGGGAAGACAACAAACAAGATTCCCGTTATTATTTCCTGATTGGCTTTGGAAACACCAGATGTATGTTTTGGTTCTCAGCCCAGCTGGAAAGCTGTTCAACATTAACAAGAACTTACAATTTTTCATGTTCCTCTTTATTCTTGCATTATCTTGTTTTAATTCCCAGTGTCGGCTGATCATAGAGGAGAATCTAATCTTTGCACCAGCTTCGTTGCTTCCTTTCTCTGCGTGGGGCACATTTGCGTAAGAAATTGCAGGCTGGAGCAGATGGGCCGAGCTGGGCATTTGGTTGCCAACTGTGGGCAGACCTGGAGAGGTTTGCAAGAAAAGCCCCTGGAAATTGCTGGCGGTTCTGTGCCACACTTCAGCTCCCGAGAATGGATCGGTGTTCTTAATTTTCAGTTAATTTTCTAGTTATTTTAAAGAAATCTATTTCTTAAGCAGCCCGGCTTCTTTTAGGGGGAGGTTGTGGAAACAGATCCAAAATGCTGCCCTTGCAGCACTTGGTGTTACGGCTGATTTGATGGCTGGGGATGGTGGGGGTGGTAGTGCCGTATATTTTGGAGGAGAATAGATTAGGACACTCGGATCTGATATAACCAGGCACACGGGCAGTCCTGGTCTCATGGCCACAACTGGAACCAGGATTTCTGCTGCTAAGCAAGGGAGGAGTTAACTGGGTTTTGCAATCTTTTTGGCCACAGTTAAGTGAATCACGGCCGTCGTTAAGTGAGTCTGGTCCCCCCCCATCGATGTTGCTTGTTTGAAGGTTGCAAGTAGCCTCAGGGTGCTGCAACAGTTGTAAGTACGTGCCAGTTGCCAAGTGCCCAGTCCTTGACCATCCGACTGCAGGAATGAGGCATTGGCTGTAAGTGCGAGGACTGGTCATAAGTCGCTCTTTTCAGTGCTGTTGCAACTCCGAATGCTTGCCAAATGAACAGTCGTAAGTCAGGGCCCGCCTGTGGTTGTGACTGCCAGACTGGCCGCCTTCCAAATCATCTTTTTCTGCAGTGCATTTCTTCTCGTCTTTGCAGATAATATTTTCTCATTAGATGTTAAGTTTTATCTTATTATTTTTTTTAATGAGCAAAGCCCTTGGGTATCAGATGGCCATAAGTGCTTGCAGCTGTTTGTGTTGTAAAACTCATCAACCACAATTTAGGCGCCTCTCTGAAGCGATTGATGGTTGCGGAGAACAATACGGAAAACGGAGCCGCTAATTGGAGGCTGGGCCAGCGAGGGCAGCTCAGAACCAAATCTAGGGATGAAAATATATTTGCTTGCCCAACGGTGGCATCTTCCAGCTTCCTCCTCTCCTTCGTTTTTGGGCCGTGCAAAATCTTCCTCTAGCAGGCAAGCTACAGTATTTCCTTGGCCGCTGTGTTCGGACACTGCCTTGCTGACCCAGGTTCCATCTGACACTCAGCCGTGGAAGCCCCTCCTAGGGAGAGGGGGTCTCTGGCCAATTCTTCCCTCTCCCCCCAAACCCAGAGGGTGCCATGGTGAAGGTGCTGGGCTGGGGTTGGGAGGACCCAGCTTTGAGTTTGCCCTCAGCCAGGGAGGATTTGGGGCCATCCTCCCTCTCTGCGTTGGAGGTTGGAGTGCTACATGCACAACCTTGAATTCCTGGAGCAAAGGCAGGATGTAAATCTAAGTGGAAAAGGGGAAGCTCCTGAGTTTACAGATTTTCACCTTTAGAAGGGCATTCGGGGTTCTGAAGCCAGTGGAGAATTTCAGAAGTTTTCAATGCAGGATGAACTTGGGCTGAATCGGTGGCATGATAGAGCATCCATGGTTTAACCTCTGTTCCCAACACCAGGTTTAGACCAAGATCTTAGTGCTCGTGGCAGAGATTCACACACACCCGCCCCATTCTAAAAATAGACTATTTATTTTAAAATATCTGGCTCTAAAATCATGTGGCTTCACAGCTCCTTGGGGAGATGGTGACCAACCTGCTCAGCCTATGTTCTGTGGAGAAGCCTTGGTCTTCTCCTTCAGATGAGCAGGAAACGAGAAGCAGATTGTGGAAAGGTGCCCTGCTAACCCCGTCCACGAGGTCAGCTGGGGTCTCTGCCCTGGGACGACTCGAGGATTGCAAAACATTGGAGGACACCAACTTTTCTGAGAGCGAGCAGTGAACGAGTGGCATTGAAGCTCTCTTTGGGCTTGGATTTCTTCTGCTTCGGTTCTTCTCAGACTCACTTTCTCCTTCTGACAGCTGACCCTTCTCCTGCCCCTAGTAGGCATGATTTGCCAAGGTCCACCCATCTTTGAATCCCCCTGTCCCAATTTCTCTCCAAACCTGCTTTCCTCCCCTGCACACCAACCCTCTGGAGCTCCGCTGTGTTTGATCCCTTCCTTCCCCACCTCCTCTGCTGTCCCCTTCTGTCCTCCCTCCCCCATTTCATATTTGCCTCATTTGAGTTGCTTGTATCAACTGGTGAAATTAATTGGCCTTTGCCAAACAACTAATTACCATTAGGCAATGTTTGATTCTTTGTTAAGTGCTGCTGTGCTAATTACTGTGACTACTTAGCTTGTATTCTGATCCCTTTGATTGTGATTTATTTACTCCTTTGGATTCTACCCCCGGGATTCCCGAGAGGGCTGGGCTGCCTGTGTGGCATTCAGAGCAGGAAGCGGCATGCCCCGTGTCCAATTGAAGGCCCAGGGACCCGGGAAAAGACATTTTTGTGTTGTCTGTGGAACCTCTGCAGGAAATGGAAATTTTGGCAGCTGCACAGTTGTGTGGATTTGCAGAGCTGCCTGGCGTTTAACGTGGGCCTCTAGCAGGATAAGAAAATAATAATAATAATGAACAGGGGTGTCGTGACTTTGTGCTTCTAGAAATTTCTCTGGAACTAGAGTTGTGGAGAACGGAATGGACCTGTCTGCAAGTAGACCTGGAAAGGGATCAAAGGCCATTGACGAATCTGTGCCTAAAATAATGAAACATTGAACAAATCAACCCAGCATTCTCACTCAAGACACGATGACCAGGGTCAAGTTGTCCTACTTTGGACATTTGAGACAAAGACCTAAAAGCTCTCTGGAGGAGGCGTGGAAGCTGGGAAAGGAGGAAGGAAAGGTAAAACAAGGACCAGCAGCAGCAAGATAGAGGGACTCAGTGGCAAAAGACCCGAAGGACCAAATTGATACAGACCAAGATGGTGGAGGTCTATCTGTGTGGTCACTAAGAGCTGACATTGACTTAATGTCTGTCTGTCTGTCTGTCTATCTATATCTATCTATCTATCCATCCATCCATCCATCCATCCATCCATCCATCCATCCATCCATCCATCTATGGTTGGGGTGGGTTTTTTGGTTCCCCTGTCCCCCCAAAAAGGTAGGTAGATCCTGACATTCCAATTCTACTTTTTGCATTAAGAGCTCCAGGATTTTTATTTTTTAAAATTGGTTACAGCTGCAAAGCAGCTCTGGGCTGGGGGAGGCATTAAGAAAGAAAATGTGAAGATACATTTCATGCCAACAAAGAGTTTGTTGGGGAAGTTTATAATTATCCTGAAAGTGTTTACAAAAAAAAACCACACCAGGGCTAGAAACTCAGCATGGGTGAAGGAGAAGAAGAAACACAGTTTTAGCAATACCAATAGCAATTTGAAGGGGAAGAAAGCGGAGTAGGTGGTATGTGGACCTCCTAATGTTTTCCCTGCTTTCCTTATTATCCTGTGGGATATCTCTTGGTGCATAGGACCTCAATGCATCATGTGGAGAACATCTTGAATGTTCTAGCCCGTGGTGGATGTTGCTCCTAGTCAATACACTTTCACCGTGTGACATGGTGGGATCAAGGGACACCTGTGCTCTTGGTGGGAATTGCAGAACGTATGGGGTTTTGAGGACTGTGGGGTGATATGGTTCGGTATGCCTTCCCTTCCTCGATTCCATGGAACGTCGCCCTCTTCATTCAGAAGCTGAGCTTGGTGGCTCTTGGGAGTCCTTCAGACCTCGTGGTAGAACAGCCTGGATTGTTCGATTTTGGAAAGCCGACTCATGCGGACAGAGCTTTTCCCTTGTGGGGAGGAAGGGAGTCTCACAAAAGCTCTTGGGGCTGCTGTCCATTCTCCCGACCAAGAATTGCCTCATGAAATCCAGGAGCACAAATACGAATGCCGCCCTCGGAAGTGTCCCCCTCTTGAAGATCATCTTCTCTAGGGATTCTGAGAAGCCTCACCCACTCGGAAGGTGCCAGAGAAAATCTAGAGACCGAGTGCCCAAACTGCAACCTAAAACTCACTTATGTATTGTCGGGTGCCGGGTGGGCGTGGCCCATTGGGTGGGCGTGGCTGCAGTGGTAATGGAAGACTGCGTTCAATCCGTTCCAACTTTGCAAGATCTTTTTTTTTCCGGCGAGAAATTGAAATTGGTTGATTTATTGAACCTTTTTTTTGCACACAGCGGCAGAGGCCTAAAGTGAAAAGGTTTTAGAACACCCAGCTGAAGGCCTAGAACTGGGGCGACGGTACGTGTGCCCACAGAGAGGGCTCTGTGTGCCACCTGTGGCACGAGTGCCATAGGTTCGCCACCACGGGCCTAGTCTGATGGGCACCTTTCCTCCACAGCATCGCCTCCTGGTGTGACCTTTCCAAAGGTCCTGTGGATTGAGAAGGGTCCCCTCTTCAGCAGCTTTTCTGCCCCCTCCCACCCAAGAGGCACTTCTTCCACCCAGCATCTCTGCTCGCCAGGCTCCTGCTTGCAGCCCGCGTGGTCTGCAGAGGAACAATTTCACTGGAAGAAAAGTTCCCTTCCAGGGAATTGGGAGGGAGGGGCGGAGGAGAGCAAAGTGCACGTGCTCTTGCAGAGGTGCTGACGATGGCTGGGGGGGGGAAGTGGAAGAGCAAGATTTACAATTCCCCCTTTGCCGTTAAAAGGACAAGGGCTTCCAAAGCAGTGCTTATTGTATTTAAGAAGGGCACAGACGGTCCGACAATGCTGGCTACAGGAAATAAGTCGGCTTGCAAGCAAAAACACGCTGGGGATAATTGGCCGGGCTCCCTCGGCGCCTCTTGTTTAGCATCCAAGCGCTGTTCAGCGGGAGCCGTGGGGGCAGGAGGCTGTTGGTACAACAGCGCTGACAGTTTGCGGAGATGAAAGCAGAGAAGCGACAAAAGGAGGAGACGGAGGGGGGGATGCTGCCAGGGAAGCTCGTCAGGCTGCTCTGGGCACCTGGTGGCCTCCCTGGCTTCGGCAAAGGGACGGGGCTGGCAGCAGAGGGTGGGTGGGGGGGCAAGGGTTGCAGCCAGTGGTGGGATTCAGCTGGTTCGCACCACTTCGGCAGAACCGGTAGCTAATTTTTTCTTGCCCAGGCCCAGAATGGACTTTTGGAAGCGGCATCGACACAGAGAACTGGTTGTTCAAATGTTTGAATCCCACCACTGGTTGCAGCCCCCTCTGTCAAGGGGGTAATCATCGGAGCTGCACAGTGGCCCTGGAGGGGTGGCCTCCAGGCCGGCTTTAGCCCTCCTCGGGCTGGGCGAGAAGCAGGTGCCCAAATAGCAGGCTGTTAACTCAGCTGCGCCCCAAATCCTGGCCCTGAGACTGGGAGGCAAAAGCCAGAAAGAGCGAATATTTTTAGAACAGACAAGACTTCCCTTTGCCTTGGCTGGCTGTACAGTTCTACTGATTGTAGCTCCTCTCCTCCACATTTCTCCACTTGGGCTTTCCTCATGACAAGAAAGTTGTTTCCCCTCGAGCCGAGCATCTAGCCCTGCACATACACCTCGGATTGGAACACCCCACTCCCCCAGATTCTCAGCTGTGGAATCACGAGGTCCCACCTTAAACACGACCTGCTGTAGCTCAAGGCAGGCACAGGAGGCGGTTTGGTCAGCCACCCCCCCACCCCCCCAAGGCTCCCCTTTTCAGAACCTTCTCCTTCTCCCCAAAATCCATTGGCAGACCCTCCCAGCTCCCCCTCCCCCTCCTCTTCTCTTTTAAACAATTAACAGATCAGAAGCTGCCAGGATTGCTCAAAATGGCCGCAGAGTCTGCAAAGGCGTTTGAGACGCCTCTGGCCACAAGGGAGTCCCGGTCCCTGGAACAGATTGTTTAAATTAATGGCAGAGAGCAAAGAGCCTCCATGAGGGGAGAAGGGGAGGAGAAACCAATCCGAGGTGCAGGTCAGGAATTGAATGTTAGCCCCGGCTACCAAAGGAAGAGCCAGGTGTGGTCCTAAGAGGTTGGCCGGCCTCTATTAAACCGGTTGGAGTTTCTGGCCATTAGGCAGATGACGCCTGTGATCCTCCCAAAAAGAGGTGGGCTGAAAGATCTAATCTGGTCCAGCCAGCCAAGCAGATCCTTAGGTATCTTTATTCCAGTGGTCTTGGGCTTCAGTTTCTGGACGTTGGTTTTAATCAGTGAAAGTTCACCGGCCATGGCATTTTCCTGGTAGTTTTCTGAAGGGCGGGAGGGATGAATGGGGTTCAATGGACTAAGGGGGGAATCTGTTCCAGGTGGGATCTGGAGAAGGAATGCTAAGGAAGATCAACCCTTCCAAGGAACTCTCTCTAGCAGCATGAACATTTTGGGGGATTCCCCTGCAATCCGATTTCCGGTTCATTTGCAAACTCATCTTTGTTGCATAATTCTGCACTGTGTGCTCTGAGGCTTTGCAGCCGGACAAATGCGGCAGCCATATTGGTGAAATTTCCATGTATTTATGCATTATTATAGCCTGGCAGTCAGGAATAATTGTGTCTCTTCCTTTTCATCCTGAGTTTCCTCTTTTGAATCTTACATTTTTCAAAATATAAAAAAGACACAGCGGAAAGAGAGACTGAATTAAACCCTACTTAGGCTGATGCTGCTTCAAATAGCTCCCGAGCGCTTAGATCTTTTTCTCCCTCTTGTTGTCTGCGGAGACTTGGCAGCCAGAGACCCCCTTGGGTCTTCAAAGGTAGATTGGGGTGGTCTTTGATGTTTTCACCTACAGTACAAAACTGTCAGTGCGCAACTCGTGTGTAACTTCACATTGCATGTGAAAGATTCACCAAAAAGGTTAATTTCAAAGCATGCCAAGTTTGCCGCCATTGAAATCTTTTTCAGGAATGTTAGCAGGAAGCGATTTGTTGAAAAGGAGGTTAGACCAAACCTAACCTCTCCCCGCTCATAGCTCATGTTGTCCCTTGAGGTCCACCACACAATTTTGGCATCCCCCATCCCAGAAGTGGGCAGCACCACTGTCCCTTGGGGAGAAACTCCAAGAGTTTTTAGGGTAACTGAATGGATAAACCTGGACATCTGTAATCTCTCCCTTTCATTCCTTCTAGGCACTTTGATGGCCACAAAGAGGAAGCCAGGGAATTGCATTTGTAAGACCTACCCCCACCTACCCACCCTGTGCAATTTTTGTGCCTCTGGCTGAAAGGCAGCAGAAGGGGCCCCACATTGATGCCTCACTCATCTGAGTAGTGATCTTTCACCTCTGCCAAATGCCCATTCTCTCAGATCTACTTCTGTAGATGCTGCATCCTCTCCATCCGTTAAGCAAATTCCCAGCAGCTGGTCCAGAGGCTGGCTTGAAACAGATGTGCTCATAGAAGCTGGGTCAGTAAGCTCATCCTTGCGCCACCATGGGTGGAACGGGTGAGGTGGGCCTCCCAGCTTTCTCTTGGTCTCCTGGAGTTGGATGGCTGCTGTTGTCTCAAGATGGCCTTCTTCCTACCTTGAGGACCTCCAGCTGGGTTGTGTGTCCACTCCTATATCCTATGTTGGCTGGGAATGATGGGAGTTGAAATCTAGTGCATCCAGAGGGCACCAACTGGAGAAAGGTTGTTTCTTGCTCGTTGGGCTGTTGATGCCCAATAGGCCTTGATTATGGTGGAAACTAGCAGATGTCTGGCTCAGCTCTCTGTGCCTTTCCTCCACAGCCTGTTGATCATCCTGAGCGCATACTTGCAGAAGGCTCTTTTGAGTCCACTGGCAAGTTGTCCACTTGGATGAATTCTGACCTATTGATTCATTCAGTGCTGAAATTAACTTCTCCTCAAGGTCAACACTCAAGAGTAGATTCCTGAACGTATGTTGAGGCTGTAGTACCCAGATTTGTTGTCTATTGA
Source organism: Vipera ursinii (assembly GCF_947247035.1). Taxonomy (NCBI): domain Eukaryota; kingdom Metazoa; phylum Chordata; class Lepidosauria; order Squamata; family Viperidae; genus Vipera; species Vipera ursinii. Next base: position 20,090,509 of record NC_139524.1, on the reverse strand, counting down.
GCAGGAATTCTGGAAACCACAGTTTGCAAAGGTTGTTTCTATCCCATCAGCCACTGAAAGAGCTGTTCCTTTGTCCCCATTGCTGTTCCTGGGGAAGAGGAAATGGTAGATTTTCCTCTTGCACACTCATATATAAAGCTGTTTTCCCACAGCCACTTTTCAGGAATTGCAACTCTGATCATGGACTGTTCCTGTCACCAGAGTGTGAATAGCAATCAACAATGCTTAAGCCACATTCTTTCAGATTCTCCATCCCTGGCTCGATGGAACACGCTTGTCACATTTCATTTCATTTTCTTTCACATTTAAGTCCCTTGCTGGCCCAAAATAATCTTCACACATTTCCTATAGTTTTGCATTTTCCCCTCCTAAAATAGCAGACTTGGGTTCCCCATTCTCCCCCCCCCCTTAATACTTGTGGAGTTTGCACAAAAGGACCTCTCTCGTAAGTCAGACTTCCTAATCGTTGGAAGCAATTGTGGTTAAAATATGGAGCGATGAGATCTTAAAACTGATTGGTGAAGTAATCAAGGTTTGGGTTTGTGGAGCAGACAGTCTTCCTTTGTAGCTTCTTCTCACATGAGATGAGGAACTGGGGATCCTCCTGATGATCCTGGTTTTCTGCACCATTAGCCACTGGTGTCTATATTGGCTATGGTTGCTAAGAGTCATGAAATCTCAAAATGTGGAGGCCCCGACTCCTCTGTTCCCTACGCTAGAGGAATAAAATTAGCTTCCATGGAATATGAGCACATGGTGGGTTGGTATCAAAGGTGATGATTGGGATGTTAGGACAATGAGCCCTTCTCCTTATGGGGTCTCCGGACAGTTGCCTGATCCAACTTCCCATTCTGTCCTCCATCTGCTGGATCAGTCCTTCATCATGCCCTCGCTTTGCCTCTCTGTCCAGCTGTTGGTCTTTCAGTGAGGTTCACACAACACTAAGTCATAGTGTGGTAGGTTTGGTGGACCTAGACATTGCCAGTTGATGGCTTAAACCAAGCAAACCATGGCCAAATGCGATGTGTGGACATGGTCTTCACCTGCTTCTCTGTATCCCCTCCATGTTAGACACCAGAGTCTTCTGCTTTGAGGAGGATAGAAGTTCTCCTTGATTAGTCCTTGGTATTCCTTCTTGACTTATTTGTACTCACAAGGAGAGGGACTTCTTCATACATCTTTCAGTGCAATTGTCTCCTCGTGGGCACTTTTTACCATATCAGCAATTGCTGAAAGGCCACCCATGGAGATCAATTCAGTGAAATTTGTGGAATTCAGCCATTTGAAGGCTGAAGGATAAACCAGCCAGACTTGGCTGGGTGAGGAAAGTTCTTTGAATCGATAGCTGATATTTCCTTCCAGAAGCCAAAGGAAGCTATGAAAACAGAACTTAGAATAGGAGGCTTTGGTTTATTAATGGGCGGGGAGGGGGGGGCTATCATTGCTTTCCTTTCAACAGCTCCAACACTGAAGTTCTGGGAAGCTATCAGCCAATGAAACTGACTAATTGGTGAAAAGTGTGAGATGACGAATCAGCTGACAAATTCTTTCCTCGGTCAGCAGCTGTTGATAGACCTGCACTGGAAAGCTGTTCCGTGCACCAGCCAGCTGGACAGAATCCTTTGATATTGCCTTATCTGACCCTGGGCTTTTAATAGTGATTCACATGCCAGGTGGGCAAGGACCCGGTGCTGGTCACTGGGCCCCCAGCCCTGGCCACCGCAGGTAGCTGTCTCCAGGTCAGTCATGGGATAGCACTCATCTGAATCCAGCCCCAGGAGTAGTGAGAGGAGATAATTTTGCACTCATCAATCGCTGTCAGTGATGGGTATCAGCCACAATGTCAGTCACCATCCTGGTAAGTTTGGTCTGGGAGAAGATCTGTCCGGCCGGTGGGGAAAGTTGCTTTGCCATCCACAGTGGAAAAGGTGGTTGAGTTTTCTGTGTCTTTCCAGGAATGTCAGGCGGCACCTGGCAACTCTTTAAGAAGAGGCTGGACAGGTGTCTCTCAAGGAGGGTTTGATTGGTTGGACTAGATCAGGGTTTCCCAACCCTGAAAACTTTCAGGCACGTGGACTTCAACTGCCAGAGTTCACCAGCCAGCATGGCTAACTGGGGGATTCTGGGACTTGAAGTCCATGCGCCTGAAAGTTGCCAAAGTGGGGAAACTCTGGATAAGATGGTCCTAACCCCACAATTCTCTTGTGTGGGGAGTCTTCGTTGGGCAGGGGTGCACTCCATCTCCAGATCACTTTCACACAGATGCAGAGAATTCACATCCCTGTTTTGGATTAATAGGCTTGGCCAAGCACAAGGTGAGGTCTTTGGGTCTGGCTCAGTGGGCTGAACGGACTGCAGACTGTGCCTGGCAGAGCAACGATGAGTGTTTTGGGCGAGGCCAGCCATTGTTAACTGACATCGCAAGCCCCGTTGAAACCACGGAGTGTGACAGCCCCATTTCTGAATCGCAGGCAGGATTCTCCAGAAAGCAGCACGGCACTGTTGCCAATTGAATGCAGCTCTTTATGCCTTCTGACTTTGTATTTCCTCTTCTTGCGTGACATCAACCGGGATCATCGTGGATGGTCTGTTTAGAACCATAGTTTCTTCAACCGGGCAGCCTTAATCAGCCATCTTCTCCCGACTGCTTGTTTTTATAGGTTATATAATCCAGTTCTCGGTGCGCATTGTTAAAACTTTCAATTCTCCCAGCTCTGCCTTTTTTAAAGAAAGTATTATGTTCGACCTTTCCTTGCACAAAGGCGCTTCCATAGAACCATCACAGATGCAGCAGCTTTCAACAGAGATTTATGCCCTTTCTTGACATGCACGCAAAAAGAAAAAAAATTAAAAAATGTTCCCTCAGGCCTCAAACTTATTTTGACTTCTAAGCTTAACTCACGTTACAAAGACACCCCAGGCAAATGACGGGCTCTGAACTTGATGCATGAGGACTGGGAGGAAAACGACAGCTTGCTGGCACCTCTTTCCCCGCCATGGGCCTGACTGAACATCCTTGAAGCCCACAGGACTCGGCCAAGTCAGGGCGGGACAATGCCGACCCAGCAGAGGTGGGATCATTTCGGTAGCTTTTGGCATCTGTGGATGGGTTTTGTGACTGCGTAGTGGGAAGAAGTAGTTTAGTGGCTGTTTTGAACAGGACCTTGGAGATGATTTCCCCAAGAACAATAGCAGCCCAGCCAGATAACTCTTTATGTCTCAGTGAGGCCGGAGGAGTTACATCCTATGGAAGCCAGCAGGAGGACCAAACGTCCCTCTTTCCTCTTAATTGAGTTCCTGGGATTAAAAATTGGCTGCCAATAGCTAAGGAGAGCTCTGCCTCCGAGTCAGAGGCAGCAGGGAACCCCCCTTTGCATGGAGGAAGTGGCCGAGATAGCCATCTCCAGACCCAACAGCTCCTTCCCCTGACCGACCCTCGGGTGGATCGGACCTCAGTTCCCAGAACTGCCACTTCCTGAGATGTGTGGCTGTGCTAGCTGGGGACCCACAGGATGCAAGCTGACCAGCCGGAAGGGCAGGAGAGAACTCGGAGACCGTAGGCCAGTTTCCTTCGTCTAGAGCGTCCTAGGCCAGAGCTAGGAAGACTTTCAGCTCAGAAGGTCTGGAGAACATCAGCCTGGAATGTCCTCCCTTTGCTTCAGAGCAACCTTCTGAATTCTTGGCTCTTCCTTTGCACTTTGGCCATGCCTAAAAATCTTCTTTTTTATTTTGCAGGTCTATGAACCTAGCTGTTCAGGCGTGTTTGGGCCTCGCTGGCAAAACACAACAAGAGGTGTCAAAGCCTTCCTCACACGGTTTGGTAGAAGTGAAAGAGTCAGGAAAAAAGAGGTTTATGGCTCAGTAAAAGAGCTTTCCAGGATGGATTGGTCCCCAGGTCACCAGTGGGCCATCTCAGCTTCACACTGCTGGTTGGCATCTACTGCTAGGGAGGTTAATTGCCCAGAAAAACATCGCAATGCTGGATTAGGTTGGGTGAAAGATGGTCGAGAGGCCTCTCTGAAGGATACCGACCGGTGAGCCGAGGGTCCTTTTCATATCCACTCCATTAACTCGAAGCGTTCTTCCTGACTGCAGTGAGACCAGGTACGAGGGACCTGTCCTTTTACAAACGTGTCTGTCTTTTCCCTGACATAGGGGAAAAAAATGCTTAGAAGGAAATGATCCGCAGGTGAACTGTGTCTCTTCTGCGCTTTGAAGCTGCTTTCTCTGTTCCAACCAAGGCCTGGCTTTTCAAGAAACATCCACGCCAAGAGTGGTGGAGTAAATATTGAGGGCGTTTGTAGCTCAGGCTTGCACTGTGGGGTGCTTGGTGCTCTCTGGGCTTGGTTGTTTTTTAGCAGACATTTCATTGCCCAACTAGGTAACACCATCAGTGCCAATGATCAGAGCTAGTTGGAGGTTGCAACGGGCTCTCCAGCCTCCTCGTGCGCACACAGGGCTGAGCACGGCTGATCTCTCTGCATGCTTCCAGCCCCTCCTGAGCCACGCAAGCTCTTTGTGGCTGATACCACCCGAAAAACGTTGGGCTCCCTGGGCACCCAGGGGTCTGCTTTTAAAATCCGGGGACCCCTGAGGTGCCCCTGTCTCAGAGCCCTCCCCTTTGAGGTAGGGTGGCTGCTTTAATATTTACAGATAGACATACTAATTCTCTTGATGACGGTAATTAATGTGCTGCTTATATCCTATTATGTGGTGATTTAGCGAGCTGGAGGGTAACTTACAGATCTGCCGCTCTTCTTAAATGCCGCATGAAGCTGAGACATGGGAGAAGAATGCAGAAAATAGAGCATAAAAAATTCATGCTTTATTAACGAGAAGCTTTCAGATTAAAAAAAACCCACTTATAATAAATAGATGTTATGAAAACAACAGCAAGATTGCAGTCCCCTTTCTTTTTTAAAAAAGTTGCATTTTAATTGACAGTTAAAGTTCACTTTGATGTTCCTTCTTCCTGATTTTATTGATGTGTTTTTGCTTCCCTTTCATAAACTCAGACCCTCCTACGGGTGGGGCCCATTTCAGTGCCTGATGAGGGAGAACAAACGAACACTGGCTGCGGATGAGCCTTTGCCCCCCAGGGCGAAGGAAGGCAGAGCAGGAGGAGCATCTCCCAGGGTGCCAGTCCTCTTTGGTGACCAAGGGACCCTCCTCGGGCCCACAATCCCCAGGCAAAACAAGAGAAGGTCGACCAAAAATGTTTTGAGATAAGGCAACTTCCCAGGTTCTCCTAAACCCATCTAAGATTAAGCAGGAGGATCCCCTTGGATCAGATTTTAAGAGCGACTAGAGAAGATTTCAAGGCCTTCCAAGATCTGTAACAACCAAGGGATGGACGGCAGTCTCAAGACCATGGAAGTCAGCCAGCCCTCCACCGACCCACTCCCAAACTCGGGCCGAGGACCAGGGGGAAAGCAACCCCTTTCCTTGAGGGCATCCAATGAAGGAAAGCCCAGCAGCTCTCTGGGTCCGTCTGTCCCCTTTGAGGACATTGAAGAAGCCATAGAGGAAGAATTATGTCTAGATAGAGAAACAGATAACAAGGGGGGAATTCTGGCCAAGGACAGAACATACACCAATCAAGGCAGAAGAATCGCTGATGGTGCAGAATCCAGAGGTTCCTGATGCTCTACATAAGTCCATGAGGAATATGTGCATCTGGCTAGGCCGTACATCACTTAGCTCTTCCACAAATCTCTCCTGTCCTGAGGCTTCAGAAGCAGAAGGGAGAGGGAAATACATCAAAAACTCGAGAAGTATTAGCTGCAAAATCACCATCCCAACTGAATTCCCCTGACTGCCCTGTGCTTTTATTTTAGTTTCCAAGGCAGATTAATTTTTTCCTCTGCCAAGATCTGCTGTCAATAAGATAAAGCCGGAAGCATAACCAGTATTTTAAATAATGGAATAAAATGTCAGTGGAAGGTTGACATTCTCCACTGCAGCTGGACTGGTTGAGAAGTTTCACTTAAAATGTGGGCCTCCCTCACTTTCCTGACCCCGTTCCTTTACCCTTCAGAATCCGGGAAGAGCTGGGGATTATGTCTTCAGGGATCATGTTGAGATTTTGGAGAGTTACAAGGTCCGTGAAAGCAATGGTTCACAATGTTTGATTCCACCCATGATGGCTTTGCGTTACATTCAGGGGAGAAGATCATGGCTTGTTGTATATTCATGGACAGAAGTTTCATTCACTTGTCGTATTTCAGGACCTGCTACTCTGGACTGAGCGATTTAGCCATGAGGGAGATGCTGGTTTCGTGTGTTATGATCATGCAGAATGCAAAGGGAGGAGAAATCAGAACTTAACCCAGATAAAACGGGTTATGCTTCTGGTGCTCCCAGAAAATTCACCACAAATAAGAGGGTCTCAAATTATTCTCCAAAGGCCCAGAAGGCAGGACAAGAAGCAAAGGATGGAAACTAACCAAGGAGAGAAGCAACCTAGAACTAAGAAGGAATTTCCTAATGGCGAGAGCAATCAACTAATGGAACTCCTTGCCTCCAGAAGTTGTGGGAGCTCCATCACGAGGCTTTCAAGAAGAGACTGGACAGCCCTTTGTCTGAAATGGTAGAGGGTCTCCTGCCTGAGCAGGGGGTTGGACTAGATGACCTCCAAGGTCCCTTCCTATTCTGTTATTCTGTTATAATATGGAAATATTGGAAAGCATGAAGAGCAAATACCGTAAAAACCTCTGAATGGGGAAGAAAGCCATCTTTGTAAGACTAGAAGGCTGCTCTGCTGTGGATTTTAGCAGCTAGTGGTGCGGATACGGGGGCTACGTACCCCAGAAATGCCTTATGATAGCAGCTCTTTTCATTCCTACGGTTTTTGCACCTTTCGAGCTTCCCGCGGTGCTCAAAATTAAATTGGTGCGATCCCTACTGTGGTTTCCATTGAACCAAGTTAATAATATAATGGGTTTATTGTTAAACACAACACCCAGGAGGACATGCTGGGTCTCATCCCATAATTTGTCTCTCAACTGCTGGTTTATGGCAGGACGGTTTGACTTCAGTCTCTGAGTTCTGTGGTCTAATTTGAACCGGAATCTTTTTCTTTGGAGACTTAAATCTTGGTTGTATTTGAAAGATGCTGAACTTGCAAGTCTTTGCTTCTTTCCAAAAGGAGACCATCGGCTGGTTATCGCCCTCCACCCCAATGTGGCAGTTCTGATTCCCCTCGGTGGTGCTGGCATGGAGAGCAATTCCTAGAGGATGGGGCTCAAAGTTATCTGGAATACCCTAGTGGGTGGTTTTTCCCCCCTGCGTGCTTTGCCTAGAGAATGTGTACACAACTAAACATGTATTTGTACTAAATTAAGGCAGAATTTGGAGTTTGGTAGTTCACCCAAAGCAATATCAGCATCATTCAGAAGTTTCATTCTCCCCATTTCCTCTTCACCAATGGAGGAAAGAAGGACCCTCCCCATTCAGTTTTGAAGGCCCTCAAATGTGCCATTTTGATAGACACGGGCAGAGCTGTCTGTGTATATGCGTGTGTGTGTGCATGTGTAAGTAAAAGAGGGCCAGGTCACCTTTCCCCAAAATTGTTCTACCTTCTCAAGGTGGAAGGCACGGGGATGCCGGCAGTCACCTCCTGAGCAGTTTGAGAAGATATTCTGCCATACCTGAGACACCATTGCACACGTCTGAGGTGTGCTGTGTTCCACTTGTGAGAAATAGCCGGGATTGACTAGAACATCCACATTTCTCAAGAAACCAAGTACATCACATCAGCTGTGACCATGGAGGAGAAGGAGGAGGAGAAAGAGGTAGCCCAGAGTCATTATTCTTCCTCATTTGACTTTTACTTCTCCCTTGTTTTCTGTTCTTTTTCCTTTTCCCAAGGACTTATTCTTGGTCACCAAAGTTTCTTCTGGGCTGGAAAGCTTGCAAGGTTCCAGGCCACCGGATGCTTTAGGGACAGGCCGTCAGCCTCTTTCAATACATATACTTCATTACTGCACTTGGCCCTCTTTTTCATACCTAACAGGTAACAACATTCCCCCCCCCTGCAACGTGACTATTTTCTTTCCTCAGTTTCCCCAAACACTACGATGACAAAGCCTAGTCGAGGAACACGATTCTCTCAAATCAGGCTCAGCTCTGGGCGATTTCTTAGACGGTTGCATCCCTGCTGTTTTCTCGGTAGCAGCGCAGAAATAGTTAGCCACTGCTTTCTCTTGGGAAGTTGTTTTTTTCCTAACCATTTCCTCGTCTATTTATAATCCCGGTATTCTCTGGTGGTCTTCCATCCCAGGCCTAACTAGGTCTGATCGGGTTTAGTGTCTCCCAAGCAGCCAAGGTTGGCTCACTGCTGCCATCTGCTGAGGAATCGCAGAAACCTCTTGGGCTTATCTGTTTATTTAATGTTGGCCAAGGGGGGGACTTGAGAGTTGGAGCAGGCAGGTTGCCAACCAGTTGGGTGGGATTGCAGAGGATGGATTGGGCGCCGTTTTTCAATAACGGGAAAAAGAAGGGTGGAATTCAGAGGATAAAGGGACAGGATTGGAGAGGAAAAGGTGAAAAATAAAAATGAAGGGATAAAAATACGATGGGCAAAAATCATATTCGACCCAAAGTGGAGAGAGAGTAAAGAGAGCTAAATCGGCAGCTAGCAGTTCTGCAAGAAAATGGGCGAAAAAGAGATGTGGGCCTGTTGTACCCATATAAGGTGGACCCATAACAATATCTTGTTAAATTTTCACCAAAGGGAGGAAGAGGTTTGTTTTGTTTTTTACTACCATTCACTTTAGCTTGAGTACCAAGAGAAGAAACAAAATACTTTGCTTGCCTTTTTCTGCATTTTCCCCCAGGGGAAAATGGCCATTTGTTTACATTTAAAGCATTGTAAAAGCTGTGGCTGGTCTGCCTTTTTGAAACCGATGCCGGAAATACTGTATGTATTTATTAGGACGCTAACATGTGGCAAAACGGAATGCTCAGATTTACTCAGATGCTCCTGCTTCTTTCTTTTTCCTTTCTTTTGCATGGAAATCCTCTTTCTGTGAAGTCAACTTTGGGGGTGGTATGACAGGAATGAGGACCCCGGTTGTTGGGGGGGCAAGATGCTGACTCTGTAAAGTGGCTGTAAAGCAGTATGAAGCGGTGTGTAAGTCTAAGCGCTCTTCTGCTGCCGGTGTGCTTTGTCAGCTGGACTCTTCATCCTGGTTGCCAAAATTGCCATTACGTTGGTTTGCACCTTAGTGCCAAATCTACCTGATTCAGGCTTCCTGACCCGATGGGAACTGAAAAGGGACTGAACTTAAAAATGCTCACGTTCCCATGTTTTGCAGTTTAGTTTCCCAGTTAAAAAGTGAATGTTATTTCATTTACTTCACAGTCAAGCGTTCTTTCCTGCCTTCATTTGAAAAATGCCACAGGAATCATTTTCTTTTTAGTGGGTGCCCATTTTCTCTCCCTCCGTTCTTGTCTTCAGTGTGAAATTGCCATCCGAGGGCATTTTCATGAATTCTCCTTGCTTCCTCTTCTCTAAGGCAGCGGCCTGCGGTTCAAGAGTGTCTGGAGTATAGGATCCCAGAAGGAGATCCCTGTGAATCCGTTTCTGGGGCCGCTTTTCTTGTGCTCACATGAGATGCCAAATCTGTTTGCCTAAGCCGGGGGGGGGGGAACCTTGGCTCTTTTATGACTTGTGGACTTCAGCTCCCAGAATTCTGGGAGTTGAAGTCCACAACTCTTAAAAGAGCCACGATTCCCCACTCCTGGCCTAAGCAGAGCTTATTAGACTCTGAGGGCTGGACTTACTCAATACCTTTGAGAAAGTGATTCAGTTGCAGGGTTTGGCTAGTCCAGAGGAAAGAAGGTCTGGGGGGGACATGATAGCAGCAATCCGATATTTGAGAGGCTGCCACAGAGAAGAGGGGGGGGTGAACTTATTTTCCAAAGCGCCAGAAGAGAGAACAAGAAGGAATAGATGGAAACTCATCAAGGAGAGAAGCAACCTGGAATTAAGCAGAAACTTCTTAATATTGAGAACAATTAACCAGTGGAACAGCTTCCCTTCAGAGGTTGTGGGTGTTTCATCACTGGAGGCTTTTAAGAAGAGACAGCTCTGAAATGGTCTAGGATCTCCTGCTCGAGTAGAGGGTTGGACTAGAAGACCTCCAAGGTCCCTTCCAGCTCTATTCCGATTGATTGGTTCACCTGGAATCGAGGAAAAGAAATTCCTTTGGGACTTAGGAATCTGGTCTCTGTCAGTTGTCCTCAAGCTGCTTGGGACCACCAGCCCCACCCCCCTCAGCCAGGGTAGGGAAGGCTGGTCTCAGCAAAATAGGATCCTTATTGTTGCTCTGAAAGACACGGGCTTCTGTTTCGTCCATAAGGGCTGCACTTCTGCGCTAACACACAGGGACGGCACCAATCTAAAAATAAGCGCATCGGCTTTGTCTTACTGTACTCTGGTAATAGTTGTGAGCAAGTTATGTGGCGCCCTGAGGGCTGCAGCCCATTGCAAAGGGACCACGCTGCTTCCGGATATTAACAGGCCAGCCTCAGAGAGGTGGAGCAGGGAGAGAATTTTCCTCCCAGTTCACCCGTGTCCAGAAGGGAATGAATGATGTCAGGATGCAGCGTCTCTTGAGAAGAGGTAATGAGGCTCGGAAGGAGGAGAAGGGAATCCAGGGCATCTCTGGCGCTTCTTGGCCTGGCCTCTCTCTCTCTCTCTGTCCCTTTTCCGTTGGGGAGGGCTTGGCCAGGGGCTTGGCTGGAGAAGAAGGATGGGAAAGACTAGATGGGCTGGGCTGGAAGATCTGCTGCTGGTTTTGCATTCTGGAGGAGAAAGCACGGGGCAGTTGAAAGGGGGGCACCAATAAGTCCAGGGAGAACGCTTTCATCTGCAAGGGATGAACGTATTCTCTCTCTCTCTCTCCCTTTCCCTCCCTCCCTCCCTCCCTCCCTCCCTCCATGTGTGAGTGTTGAGGAGCGAGAGGGCAACATCTTAGTTCCTGCTCTAATGGATTGTTCTCAGAAGGAGTTCTCAGAATGCTTTCCAGCTAAGCTGCAGCACCTCCAGGGACAGTAGAGCTGTTCTTCTGCTCAGCCAGAAATCAAGAAGGCTACCTGTGGCCTTTTCGGAATTTATTTATAGGATCATATTGATTTATAGACTGCCTACTTCCGTAGTTTCAAGGCATTTCGCCATAAACAAAACCCAAGTCATAAAGACAAGGAGAAGTCCGTATCTGACTAACCACTTTTGGGCAACTTCTACATCATCAGCATCCAAACTCTGCAGGGCAGCTGCTCTTGAGGAACCTTCTAAAGGCTTGGAGGGTCAGGGTCCCATCTACCACAATTGGCCAGCTTCTCCAAGGAGAGCTTGAACTCCCCATAATTGTAGCCAATTGTGAATGTGGTGTGATCCTCACCAATCAGGGATTGCAAAGTGATCTTAAAAAGGTCCATAAAATTTTAAGCGTTGAGAATATTGCGGGCAAATGGCTGCCAGTGTTGACCAAGTTCTTGATATAGCCCACCTGTAGCTGGGATCTTTTCTGGAGGGATCGAGCAAATTGGGCAGGTTGCACCTTCCCTGCCTGCCAGGGTCACGGCTATCTCCGATCTAGGCGATGGGTTCTGGCAGTGGATTGCTCCAGGAAAAAAATCCTTCTATCTCCCTGTTATAATTCACCTTAATGAGTGGTGAACAAAAGGTTGGGAAGAACGGTTGTGAGTGATTGCCGACAAAGTCCCCATGTAGTGCAGCTGGCTGAGTTCCTGCTGGCAAAAGACATAATATATTATTGCTGCAGGTCACATCATGGTAAATGAACACTTACTTGCTCAGTGGCAACTGGATTGATTATCACATTCCCCTCCGAACAAGCCCTTGCTTTGTTTTACAAGTAAATGCTTTCGTCCCCGCTGTGTTAAAAGTCAGGCGATCAGTTTGAATTCACTGAGCACAAAGTGAAGACAACGGAAGCAAGCCAAGAGTCAGCGTTGGGCTTTGCACACAAGTCACCGAGGTTTGATTGGCTTGCCGAGTGTGCAACACCCAAGAACAAACATAATTCAGCATCAAAACCTAGGGTTGCACTTGGAGTTAAAGTGTAAGGCGAGAACAATTTAAACACCATAAATCAAAGTGATGGGGGAGAGCAAATATGTGTCCTTCATTATCTTGGCGCTTGAAGATTGTCATTGCGATGAGCTGGAAGGAGGAACTGGGTGGTTGGTGGGGTGTGAATGCCAGGAATTCTGGGACGCTCTGTCTTTCCTCCTCAGCGTGAGGAATTTAGGAAGTGACCAGGGGGGCTTTTGCACAGGTTCGCCTGGTGCGCCAGTTGCGTCCCTATCTGGACCGAGACGCCCTACGCACAGTTACTCATGCGCTTGTTACCTCCCGTTTGGACTACTGTAACGCTCTCTACATGGGGCTGCCCTTGAAGACCACTCGGAGGCTTCAACTGGTGCAGAATGCTGCCGCGCGAGTTGTAATGGGGGTCTCCCGATACTCCCATGTAACACCTCTACTCCGCGAGCTGCATTGGCTTCCGGTTGCCCTCCGGGTGAAATTCAAGGTGCTGGTTATTACCTATAAAGCCCTACATGGCCTGGGTCCGGGCTATTTGAGGGAACACCTGCTGCCGGCATCAAACGCCCTTCGCCCAGTGCGCTCCCACAGGGAGGGTCTGCTCAGGGTGCTGCCGGTGAGAGATTGCCGGCGGGTGACACCCAGGGATAGGGCCTTCTCAGTGGGAGCGCCTGCCCTCTGGAACCAGCTGCCGGTGGAGCTGAGGACTGCCCCCGACCTCTGATCATTCTGCCGGGGCCTGAAGACCTGGCTCTTTGAGCTCTCAGGCCCAGGCTGAGGAGAAATTTTTAACTGGGGTTTTAAGTATACAGGGTCAATTTAATATTTTTTAATTTGGTTTTTTAACTTTTGTATGGTGGATTTTTTAATTCCCTGTAAACCGCCCTGAGTCCTCAGGGAATAGGGCGGTATATAAATGTAACTAAATAAATAAATAAATAAGTGCAGTATTTGATTCCACTGTTGGGGTCTGCATGAAGGACCTGGAGTGGTCAGGCTTTAGTGCACTAAGTGAGAAGAACCAAGTCAACGCATGAGGGCCGCCTTTGGATTCTCATCATCTAAGTTAAGGCCTCCATTTCAACAGCTGCCCCAAAGGGACCACCAGATCTGGCTTTTCTCTCAAAGAGAGGACTCTGTCGTCTTAAGATTCGCCTTAGGTTCCAGGTCTGCCTCCTCACAATCATTTCCCAAATCAGTGAAGCTGGGCTGATGTATTTTGTAAACCTTTCTCTGCTTATTGGGGGGCAAAATTACTCTGAATTCCTCTTCTTTGGAGCAGGAAAAGCGAAGTGTTTGTATTAAATGTTGACAGCGGCTCAGCTCTGCATGCCCCTAAATAGTTCACTGTTTTTGTGTGCACAAAGAAAGAAAACCTGTTTGGTCTATTTGAATAATAAGACTGCTTGGTTCCCGTAATGTGCTCAAGTTATAGAATCCAAGTTTGGTCTCTTCTAGGAGGCTTATTTTAAATTGTCTATGGGCAGCTATCCACCAGTCATACCCACAGGCTGGAACTTCTCCTAAAGGTTGGGAAAAGATACATTTCAGCCCACTCACTTTATTGCAAGTGGGCTGCATTTCTTTCTTTTTTTGTAACAAAACAGTTCAGTGTTTTTTTAAAGACTTGGAGCTCCGTCAGGATGGATTGCATGCAGGTATCCAAACATGAAGAATGAAACCTAATCTCTTTTCCAACTGATCCCTTTCTCTGTTGACAAAATGTGGGCGTGCAAGCATCCTTACCTGGTGTGCTCTGGGAAGAATCATCCCAGCTAAGCGTGAGGGACCTGCTACGGAAACGAGTTGCTGCTTTAATGAGGCCCCCTCAGTTGTCAGTGCAGAATGCAGCGTTGTGCCGTTCGTGTCAGAGGGAAGGCGAGAGAAACCAATTTTGAAAGAGCTAGGTAGGAAGGAACTCGGAACTTATTTTTGTACCTGCCTTTGTTCCCACTGTGTGTCTCGTGTTCTCTGGGCTGTTTGGAATAATTATAGGTAGGTAATAGGCAGGGCAGAAGGATGGAGGAGTTTTGGACAAATCTTGGACAACACGTGGTCCCTATTGTGACCCGCTTCCATGTTTTGACTGTCCAAGAGCTGCAGGCCACCCTTGTGTGACGTGGTTGCAATCAGTGAAGAAAAAGGGTGCAGTTGAAGCAAAAAGGGGGGACTCTGGAGTAAACACCACCATTTCATTAGACCTTAAGTGCTGTAGTCCATGCCTTGAGTGGAACTGGGGGGGCTGAAGCTTCAGGCATGAACAACCAGACCCACACTCTGGAATATGAAATAGCTACTTTATCACTGAACGCCTATTTCACAACAATTGGCATTTTGCCCTTTGGAAAGACTAGATAAGGTTCAATGGCATTGGAAGGAGGCCGGACCTTGTCCTCTTGCGTCTACGTAATGATTCTAGACTGATTCCCCACTTGACCCCTCCTCCCGAGTGGGACAGTTTGTCTCCAACAGAAGCGCCAATGTTCCTAGAGGGCTCCAACTTGGGGAAGAGGGCCTAAAAGAAAGGTCTGGAGAAATCCTGGTGACCCCATTCCCTTGAGGGCGGCTTAACCAAGCAGTGAATAATGGAGACTTGGACGGCAAAGTTACTTCCCACAGCCCCACCTCCTTCCAGACAAAGGAGGCTGAAATAATGGCCTTGTCTTCCCGCCGTCCTCCCTTGCACTCCGGAGCCCACTGAATCACAAGTACTTTCTTGCAAAGAATATATTTATTTCCCCCTGCCTCTGTCCCACAAAGGCCCGCCGGTGATGAATACCAGGCCCGGTGGCTTATTTGTCAAAAGCAGCGCACCTGCATGGCTTCCTCCACAAGATAAATTTTGGGCAAGGCGGCAAAGTAGGGGGAGGGGCCTCCACTCAAGGAATAAATCTTGGACATGTTGCACGAGCCCCTGCTTTCTCCTCCAAAGAAGGGGCCCTCCTGACAAGGTATGATAAATGACTCTCTTTGTTGACACCTTCATTGAGTTATTTATGGCTCATTAGTTGAGCTGGGGAGGAAAGGAGAGGGCTGAGTGTACAGCGGTGCTTTAAGGGGGGGGGGGTCGGTGGAGAAGAGACAAAGAGGAGGAAAGGTTGGGGGCAGAAGCAGGAAGGGGGTGATTTCCAAAGGAGGAAAAACCCGGGGGAAGGGCAGAACGAAGGGAAGAGGTCCATTGTCTTTCTGCTATCTTCAGGCTTTGCAGCCTCCCATGGAGCAGACTTGGAAGGGCGCCATCCCCATCTTGTTTGCCTCCCCGTCTTTTAAAAGAAGTCGTCCCATTTGTGCTGAGTTGGGCCTTTTCCCTCCGTCTTGTCTACAGGGAGTGGTGAAAAAGAACCGTTCGGTCTGGATAACATTTTGGGGTGCCCGCTTGGGCCAATCTTGGTCAAGGTGGAGCCTGAGGAGCCCGTCTCTGGTGTGAGTCGATCACGGAGCCCCCAAAGCCCTCACAGTGCACCACCGAAGATTTGGGGTGGGCAGGATAGAGGAAAGCAGCTGGAGCTGGGTGGTGGCGGCGGGGCACAGGTTTCTAAACATTTGCAGGGCGAGGAGTAGAACTGAGTGGAGAGAAAAACAATTGTTTCTCACGACAAAATTCAATACACTTCAGTGCAAAAAGGCCATTGTCCTGGCCAGGTTTGCACCTTCAAGTAAAGATGTGTTGAAACCATCCTGTGAATTTTGATCATCTGAATGATGGGGAGAGGGTGGTCAGGCAGCACCTGGACTATCTTTAGCGGTCAAGACATTTCTCCCAGAAAGTTGGGGGTGTCATTGTCACGAAACCGTTGCGACCTCCCTGGGTCACAAGGCAGCAAGCAGAGGGTTGTGGCCCCGTCCAGTCTCTTCCCATTCGCGGTCCCGTTGACGGTCGCTTCTCAAAGGAGCCCAGGCAACCAGGCGCCCCTCCTGCATTGCCAACCTGCTTTAAATACACCTCACACTTTATCAAAGTGTCGAGTTTTGTTTTTCCCCCCCAAAGAAGACACACAACTGTGTCAGGAAATCTTGAGAGTTCTCAGGAACTCACAGCCTTTAGAAATGCTATTTAGGGAGCTGTGAAGAATTATACAATTGCAGCTGTGTTTTTGCAAAGCATAGTTTATTCTCTCTTCCCCCCCCCACTACCCCAATATTTAGATGCTGCAAAATTGTCCATTTGGCCCAGCAGATGGAAACCTTTATCAATTATGGGTCAGGTCCCCTCCTCTGCCATCTGTAACCGATGGGCAAGTCCAGGCATGGGGGACCGATGCCCGGTGATCTCACCAAGCCCCCCTCCCCCTCCCCCTTTCCTTCTTTCTCTCAGGCCTGGTCGGTGGCTTGCGTCAATTCTGGATTAACCTGAAGGCAGTATAGCCATGTTTGCATGCTAATGTTGGAGATACATTGACTTTCAGAGTTGCAGACATCTCCTCCTCGTCGTCGTCGTCGTCCTCCTCCTCCTCTTTACGTTTTCCCTAATATATTTATTCAGCTATATTTTACCTCCTTGTAAGGATGCTGTCCTCCTTTTTAGGGCTGCCGAGTTCTTTGACATTTGTGCCAACCTTTCTCCTTCCTTTTGGTATGATGTCTGCCATGGAAGTCCATCTAGACCCAACGTTGGTGATTTTCTCTTAGCAGGCAAAGATGTTGTCACAGCAGATTTTGGAGCATTATTGGATGAATGGTCTTTCTTTGTGGACAAGGAGAATTGGGGAGCACCGGGCAGGACTCCCAAACCAACAGTATGAATTTTGAAGGTCTGGCCCCCTCCTCAGAGCTTTCCATTGTCTCCTGAACTGAAGTGGTTACAGGGCAGGTCTTCCAACAGGGCAGAATTTCTTGGCTGCTGCAGCTTGGAGGAGCCGATAGGGAGAAGACGTGGACGGAACACCAAAGAAAATCAATATTGCTGCTACTCACTGTTCAATATTGTTACTAATCTTCTTAGTCAGAGGTGATAGCAAGGCTTAGTTTCAAAACCCATTGGGTACCCTTCCAGTGGGTCTGTTAAATCTTTTCTGTCCAGCAAAGATACACATCTAAAAATAGTTTAGGCCAGCCTGGGACTGCAATGCCCAGAGTTCCCAGCACCATATGTGGTAGGTAATATTATATTATATTATCTGCTGTGCAAACATTTATGCCAGAGTCTAACTTTCCGTTTCTCCCAGTGCATCTGGGATCCCTCTGGATATTTCCTAACAAGTGAAGTGACAGTTAAGTCAGAGATGTTGATGATTAGCAGAAGGCTTGGGTTTCATGTTGCATCATGGATCAAAAAAGCCCACCGTTAAGGAGGAAGGTCACGCTGCGTCAGCTGCCAGTTAGCAGGGAGAAAAGCAACCAGTTTGGAGCCAAGGGCCACCTGTGCAGCCATTTAGAATTTAAAATTTAACTCGGGAAAAATTAGGAAGTGGGGGGTAAACACCGAAGGAGACAAGGAAAGTATAAATTTGTTTTTGTTTGGTTCTCAACTAATTTAATGCACTCCGATCTGGTTTAGCTTTTCTTGGCTACTAGCTTGTTAGTGCTGGTCTCTACCATTTGGTAAAGCTTGAATTTCTGCAAGGGTATTTTTGAATGTCCTGTGCAATTAGATATTTTAAACCAGGCTCAGGATGAGGTAGAAAAACAGGATCCACACTTGGATGGGAAGACATCTTCTGAGAATTTGGAGGGAATTTAAAATAAGCAGTTGGGGGAAACGATCGCCCCTGCTGAAGAGCAATCTTGGGTTGGAGAGTTAAAAGTTGCTGGTTGCTAAGGCCTGTCTGAGATGCCAAACTGTTTCCGTGCTGCATAAGTAGAGCATCTCTTTTACAAGCTTGCCCCGTGTGTTTTTAAACCCCAGTTTGAATTTCACCATAGTATTCCTCGACAAAGCTAGATATCTATTTATTTATTTATCAAATCCTCTTGCAGAAGAAAAATCTGTCTAGTGCTTCGTTTGCTCCGGTGGCCTCCGGAGAGCTTCTCCAACGACTTAAATATTTCAGAAGGTTCTCTTGAAATGCGCATTGTGACCAGCAAGGTTGCGGTGATCACCCAGGGGTTGGGTCCAGCCCCTGGCTTTGGATTTAAACCTCTCCGCAAGGTCAGAGTTCAAATTCTACATCAGCCGTTGGCTTAAAAGCTCAGCCAGGCTACCAGAGGAGCATCTTAACAGCCTTCCTTTTGTTCCTGTCTCTTCCCAGCTGCTTTTTGCATTGTCACTAACACCTGGACGCCAGTTCTGGGAAGAGAGGGCTCGGGCACTCTCTGCGTGGCTTCGTGGCTTCCGAGTCTGCACCAGGAGGACAACATGCTGCAAATATCCAGGTGGCCTCTACCGCCTCAGGCTGGGTTTGCAGAAATCCTACCTAGTGTCCTGTGGCCACCTTGGGTTGGTCCTCTGACCTCTGAAAGTCAGCTGGGGGAAGGGTTACTGCTGGACCGATGCCATCCCATCACCTACTTACAGAAGATGCATCTTGAGAAAAGATGCTTTTGATCGAGGGAAACGCGGACAGGGATGTCCCAGGCTCCTTCCAGCCTGGCGCTGCTGATGTCCTCTTACACTCACCTCCCACCAGGACCTCGCAGGTGGACTTTTGTTCTGGGAGAATCGCTTCCCGGCTGCGGAATTAGCAGACTTGAAACTTTGGTCGGCAGATACTAGAGGACCAACTCCACGTTCCAAGAAGTCTAGGCCCCTTTGCTGCTCTGGAATCACGTGGTACACACCACCTTGGAGGAAGGTTTGAGAAGTGAACAGCAAACACCAGCACTTGGAGGCCTTCAAGGCTGCAGGTGGCTTCCGTTTCTCAATGGACCTTTGGAGAAACTTCGGTTTTTTTGGGGGGGGGGGGCTGCTGTGAGTCATAGTAAGGCCTCTATAGGTCGCATCTGTGCAATCAGTTGCATTCCTAGCAAATCACCTCCAACCTGATTAAATAATTTCCTACCTGAACATTTCTTGGAAGCACAATTTACAAGTTCAGGTGAACCATTTGGTTTTCTTAAATTGCCCACTTGAAACAGGCAACTCAGGGTGCCTCTTGGCCCACGTTCCAGCATCTGCTCCAAATCCATCAATGTGTTTGAAGTCACCAAGTTTGTTGGAACAGTTGTGTAAGGAAGGAGCAGAGGGGGAACGGTGGATGTGGTGAGATTCAATTAACCATCGATAAACATATCTGCTGCTGAATCAGCCAAACTCGGCCAAAGTACCCGTGTGCAGCTGGTAAGTCTCTGCAAGGAATCGCTTTGGGCCTCACTTTCTGGGCCTCCTTTTGGAACTGAGCCAAAGGCGGGGACGGTGGTTTCCATTTAAGGTCCCAATCTACCTTTTGGATCTTTGGACCCACTGACGTCCCCTCTGCTGGTGTTTGCTGTTCACTGCCCGTTGCTGCCCTAGTCGAGAGTCGCAACACCTTGCCTCACCCTTTCTACCTGTGTTTTGGTGTATGTGTAGGAGAAAGACAGCAGGCTTCAGAGAAGACATTTTGACCCAGATCTGTACAACTGGCTTTGATGTGAGTAGGGTAAAAGACTCAGCCCGGGAAGAATGCTTCAGATGAAACACCTCACCTATTTGCATCTATCTGTATCTATGCCGTATTCTTAAAATATTTATCTGCCTCTTCCCTGACATATTCCAAGCAACGCTTTATAATTCAGAGGAGGGCACACATCCATCCATCCATGTGAATAAACACAAAGCTGAGGGAAGCTAATTATCTCTTTCCTGGCCCGTGAGACCTTGCCCAGAGTGGATCACTCAGTGGATGCCTGCATGATTCCCCCAACCCATAGAAATGCAACGGCAAGAGAAGCAGAGCCAATGAATGGAGACCAGGGGCTGATCCACCCCAGCGAGCTGGGGAGGCTTTGGATAAGGAAGGGTTGCCTGGGATTCTTTCCTTGGCTGAAGAGAGTGGGGCAGGGAGAGAGGAAAGGGGCCCACTTGCCCAGCAAACAATCCCAAGAGCAAATTTACACTTCACTCTCTAGGTGGTTTAGAGAGTCAGCATTTTGCCCCCAACAATCTGGCTCCTCATTTTATCGACCTCAGAAGGATGGAAGGCTGAGTCCACCTTGAGCCATTCAGAATCGAACTGTGGGCAGTGGGCAGAGTTAGCCTGCAATACTGCATTCTATAAACTGCGCCACCACGGCTTTAGGATTGCTCTTAAAGCAATCTGAACGGACACCTCCTTGTTGCAAATCGACATTCCAAGCTGTTTGCTTCAGAATTTTTCATCTTTTTATGGAGCAGAGCCACTGAACAGCACCTCACCCATAGCTGGAAACCACTGGTAGATTTGGTAAGCTTTATTTTAGCTATACAAGCATCTCATGTTCACTCTCAATCATGCAAAATCATGCCAAAAAGTTTTCATTGGCCAACAGGCAAGAAGAACAGGGAAGCCCAGGAGAGCTCTTTGAAATGATCTTCAGTAGAGTAGAAGATGGGACTTCAAAATTCTCCTTTCTTCAGCAATGTTGGATTAACTCAACTTGGGTTGTAATTCATGGGATATGAATGAATGTATACTGTAAAATATTGTTTCTGAACCTGGCCAACCTCAAAATGACGGCTGAGGAATTCTGGGAGTTGAAGTCCACATGTCTTGGAGTTACCAAGGTCCAGAAACATTGGTGTAGAAGGTTATAACTGTCATGGACCAAGGCAGAAAATTGTGTACACATGGTTGTGATTTTGGCCAAAGCTTTTCCTGCACAGACCTTTCAGATGAACTCTAGGTGATTTAAATCAGGCCCTTTGGTTTTGGTAGGCGGAAATCCATACTTAGCAGTTGAGAATTTGGCCGTTAGTCCTGGATTTGTTTCCCCAGAGTGGAGGACATGTTTCAACTGTTGTGGTCCAGAGGAAGCAAAATCAATGTCCTGCACAAAGCTTCTTTGTAGTGGATTTACTTTGTGTGGCAACTCCTCCTGATTTGCTTGGAAAAGCAGGAGCCTGTTTTGATTAGTCAGGTCTTGCCTTCCTTTTTAATCTGCAGAGTTTATACAAGGGAGTCAGGGCAGGAAGTGGTTTGACAGTGGGAAAATCTCTTTTTGAAAGGAACCTTCTCAAGGCCATATAATGTGGTGCACACATTATCGCACAACTGTGATCAGCAATCACGGACAAGCAAACATTTGCTGAGTAGACTGGGGGGGGTGAATATGCATTATACAATTCAGTTTTCTAAGAAACTGCTCTGGTGGTTATTGGTAATGTAAGCTTCTCCATTCAACCTCCTTTTGCTTTGAAGTCCTATGAACCCCTGGGGTTTCACAATAACCCCTGTTGTGCATTTCATTTGAAGATGGTGTTTTTGAAAGCCTCATTCCTTCCCAGTACATGTGGGAGCCAAAGGTGGGCAGTCACAGCATTACCTTTATGGTGTCCATCTGAGCAATGGGTGTGATGGAAGCCTTGTACAAGTGTGGCTTTTAAAACCATGGATTGAGTGCCTTTCCACCGATGAACAGGAAGTTGGGATGGTCATAGCTTTGAACTCGACCAGGAGCTTTCCATTTATTTTTATTTTTTTATTTATTTTAATTCCATTTATATCCCGCCCTTCTCCGAAGACTCAGGGTGGCTTACAAGCTTAGCAATAGCCTTCATTCTATGTATATGCCTGCTTATTAGGGCTTTCACACACAACCCAAGCGGCATTATTACAAAGTCAGCTTAATTGCCCCCAACAATCTGGGTCCTCATTTTACCTACCTCGGAAGGATGGAAGGCTGAGTCAACCTTGAACCTGGTGGGATGCAAACCTGCACTAATTGCAGGCAGCTGGTGTTACTTAAGGAGGCATTAGCCCCCTGCTCCACCAAGGCTTAGAGTAGACATGTCAAACTTGTGATGTCACGTGACGTGTCAGAGATTTTTTCCCCATTGCTGGCAATGGGGTGGGCACGGTTTCATCATGACGCGTCCGGCCCGTGGGCCAGCAGTTTGACACTCCTGATTTAGAGGTACACATCTTTGGTGCAGGAGAAGAGCAGGCAGAGTTGAGAAGTGGAGTTAAACAGGTCATCAGCTTAGAATTATTACGCTCCCACAAAGGGTCCAAGTCCAGCCTCTCTTGAATTCTGTTAAAACCTGTCTAGCACCAATTTAGTGTGGAACTTGAGTTGACTAAATTCTTGTGTACAGACTTCCATACATCTTCTGTGTTGCAACTTAACTTGCGGTCCTGACCCTTTGTGTCTGATGCTTGCAGTTCAGGGAGCAGCTGATGGTTGCCACCTTTTATGAAGGTCCAAGGTAGGCCCCTCACTTCTTGCTAAGCCACAATGTTGACGGTTTGATCAGGCCATCCACCATAAACTAGCTTTTATGGCTTAGAACAGAGGCGGGCAACTATGGCAACCTTACGGCCTGTGGAACTACAATTCCGTGCTGGCTCAAGAATTCTGGAAGCTGGTGTCCATCAAGTTGCTGACTTCTGCCTTAGAGTGTTCTGCACTGGACAAATTGTGACTTACTGCACTCCCCATAAAACTGCAGAAGGGAAAAAGAGACACCCCCCCAATGAGATTGTGAGTGTCTGAGTGATGTATTTATTTGCAAGTATTTCAGGATAGGCACAAGCTCACCCTGACCAGTACTCGGGCTATTCTTGAGTCCCCTCTCCCTAAAGCCAGGGGTCACTTCTTGTCTGTGTTTGTGCTCACAAGGCTCGAAAAAGGAGCCCCCCCTCTCCACATTTTGCACAGCCCAAACCTTGCAATCATTTATTCTTTAACCTGATTGCAGAACTGCTGTTTGTCAATCTGTTTTTTTTAATAGGGGGAAATAGAAGAGCAACGCTGAATTAGGCTAATTGCTTTTTGTTTTTGTTTTTTTTTAACTTTTCCATCAACAATTAAATTAAAAACTGCAGGTGGCCAGCTCCTTTTTCCTCTCCTGGCAGGGACCTGCTGAAGGTCTCTGGGATGACATTTGCACAACACCAGAAAGGAAGCAAAGAGCCCCCCCTCCGGATTGCTTTGGCCCACTGGAAAATTGTGCCAATGCAGTCCACGGTCACCCACAATCCATCACAGCCTCCGTGGTTGGTTTCTAACGTATTAAGCTTGGCCACTTTAAGACTTGTGGACTTCAAGGCGCAGAATTCCCCAGCCAGCCACAATGTGAGCAGAAAACCTGGCGATTCCAAACGATCTAACCTTTCAAAGCGTGGCAGCTTCTCAGACGGAGCAAATGGCGCCTTTCCCCATGACTGCCGTTGAGAACGTTGAACAGAAAATCTCTTTGGCAGGAGATTGCATCGCTGTTTATCCTTAAGCAACTTGTTTTGATGCTATCTCCCTCAACCCGCATATTTTATTTAATGCTTGTTTGTGAATGAATTTCCGATGCCTTCTGGAGTATCCCCTCGTCTGCTGGCTTCTCGTTTCTATTTCCACTTTCACTGCCTTCTCTGTCTTACAATCCACACTTTTTTGAAAGAAGAGAGGACTTGTGGATGGAGAACCGGTCTTTTCCCGGTGTATTTTCCTTCCCATTTTCACCCCCCCCCTCCGGAGAGCTCTGTTCCTCCGCCCTGGTCTGGCACTCGGTTATCATCACAACCACCTTGAGAAGCAGACCAGGCCAAGTGAGAGAATTGTCAGGATGGCCTCGCTGGACCCCCACAGGAGCCAAAGCCCTTTCTCTCTAAAGCCCAGAGTCACACCAATGCTAATGAAGCAGCCTTCTTAAAGAGAATTTGCTCGTTTTACTCATTGGGGAATAAACTCCCCGTTTTCCATCTTAACCTAATCTGCCCAGCAACCCCCTTACAGGCTGCTTTTAAAAAAGGCCACTCAGGGTGACAGCTTGCTTGCTTGCTTGTTTGTTTGTTTAATGCATTCTTCGTTACCCCTTTTTATCTAAAGAAGTGTGCAGACATTGCATCTAACGCATTTTGCAGTGTTTTATTTTCCTAGAATGAATCTTTGGGGCAATTTCTAGTTTTATTTTCTCATGCAAAGCTCCCTCCCCCTCCTCCGTTATTCTTGATGGCATCCCATGTTCCCCGCCCTCCTGATTTCACCCCACAACAGCGCACACGTTAAACAAAAATAGCGGAGACTTTTCGATCAGGATTAACTCAGCGTGTCATAAATGAAACATTGCCCAGCATTCTCAAGGCCAGCCTGGTAAAAAAAACAAAGCCACTTTCAGATACGTTCCTTTTCTATCTTGGAGTACAGGCATCGTCCTCGGCTTACAACCAAAAGTTATGTTGTTAAATGAGACATTTGTTAAATAGGTTTTGCTCCATTTTATGACTTTTCTGGCCACAGTTGTTAAATGAATCACCACAGTTGATAAGTTAGCCACAGTTGTTAAGTGAATCTGATTTCCCCATTGATTTTGCTTGACAAAAGGTCGCCAAAGGCGATCACATGACCTTGGGACACAGCAATGGTCATAAGTATGAGTCACTTGCCATCTGAATTTTGATCACATGATCATGGGGATGCTACAAAGGCCGTAAGTGTGAAAAACGGTCAAAAGTCTCTCCTGTCTTTGTTCTTGTCACTCCGGCACAATTCTCCATTGAAACAAGATCCGGGAAGATCAGCGTCTGCCTTACCAGGCATGAAAAATGAATCTTCTAGCCCGGGGGTGGGGAACCTTGGCTCTTTTATGACTTGTAGACTTCAACTCCCAGAATTCCTGAGCCAGCCATGCTGAGGGGAAAGGGAGAGGTTTCCAAGCTGAGCCATGCAGGCTCAGGAATTCTGGGAGATGAAGTCCACGAATCATAGAGATGCCAAGGTTGGCCTAGCCCAGGGGTAGGCAACTGTGGCTCTTTTATGACTCATGGACTTCAGCTCCCAGAATTCCTGAGCCAGCCATGCTGAGGGGAAAGGGAGAGGTTTCCAAGCTGAGCCATGCTGGCTCAGGGATTCTGGGACTTTATGACTTTCACGAGTCATAAAAGAGCCAAGGTTCCTCCCTCCCCCCCCCCGTCCTGGGCAATTGAGGCCACCATCTTGTTTCCCAGGGAGCAAGGCTGGGTTACGTATGAGTAGAGCTCTCAGCCTAAGATGAAAGTAATCTTACCCGATTTATCCAAATTGGGCTAAACGATCCAAGCAGCATGTGCTCCCCCATGGTCCGTGAATATTTAATCAACTGAAACTAATCTGTCCAATCAAATTACTTTGGGGGGGGGAAATACTTTCTAGGGAGAGTTGGACATCTGAGCAGGCAATGTTTTCCACCAGTGATGTGGACACTGACTTGAGGAAGATGCCCTGTGGATGTAAAAAGGCAGGTGGGTTCTTGAGCCCCTTTCCTCCGAGGAGCGGGCAGTGGACTTCCAGGGTTAAGGAACTGCCGCTTCAAGGGTTCTCCACCAGGGAGGGAGCCTGGAGTGGAGGCAGCAGACGTCCTTCTTTGGGAGGACCTGTCCAAGGTACTGAAGACCTCAGATAATTTCCAGGGTTCGTGTGGGGGAAGAAGCCACACCAGCTAAACTATTGAGAATATTTATATATATTAAATGGCATAGGTGATGGATTTTAGACTTCTGGTGGACTCTGGACTTTTCTTCCACTTATTCAAAAGAGAAGAAGTGAAGATTGCTACTCTGCTGGGTTGTGGTCTCCTATCCATTTTTTTAATTGTCTCACCAGCTCTTTTGTTTTTCAATGCACAGACTAAGGAAATGTGAAGTTGCTAATTATAGCCACTGCCTCCCGTGGTTTCTATTAAGAAGCCACTCAATCCTGCCTTAATCTCCAAAGGGGCAGACCAATTAGTTCGCACCCCAGTTGTAAGGTTGCTGGGGATCAAGGCAAACACGTTTGGGTACATGAGGAAACCTTCAAATGCTGCATTTGTTTAAAGGATATTTCTCACTCTCGCAGTAATTACTTTCAGTAGCACCGAGCTGGTCCATAAGCTATTAATTACTTGGGATGTACGGGAACTGACAGCATTGGGTAAGCACGATAATTGGCCACTCGAAAGGAAGAAGCCGGTTAAAAGAAGACATTTTCCCCTGCAATTATCACTGCATAACTTGACCAAAGTTTCATCCCCCCCACACACACACTTTCAGTGGGAAGGGATCAGGGTGAGGAGAAGGTGGTGGCATTTGAGGGCCGAACAATCCAGCGGTTGCAGTCTTGCATGATAAATTGCTAAAGGTCCACCATCTCTAGTGCAAAAAGCAGTTAATCTATCTTGCAGATTGAGCCTTCGGCTGCTTTGGACTTTCACTGGGAAGTGAATAATGGCCGCTGCTTGCTGGGTCAGCAGTTCAGCCCAGGGCACGGATGGAGAAGGTGGGGTAGAACTTGGAAGTCAGGGACATCCACTAGTGAGTAGCCTTGAACAATATTGTCTCAAGGATGCCTACAGAAAACTTTGGCTTTCTTTTACACTGGTCTATCAGAGTAGTAAAGATTCCATTTGATTTATTTTCTTTTAGGGGACAAAATAGTGCAAGGCATGATCTAGAAAGCAAGGTCGAGCTTTCCAGTGTCATTATCCAGCTTCCCCCCTTCCCAGCTACACAATAATTCTATCTCCATTTGGATAAAGAGCCTTGAATTAAGAGGCAGTGACAATGTTCAACAGCAGAGAGAAGAAGACCTTCATGCTCTCCTTGAAGGCTCCATGGACATGCATTGTTGACCTGTGTGGGAAACAGATAGCAAGAGATGTGAAGTGTGACCATGTAAAGAGCCCCCCAGAGCATCTTTAGATGTTGCATTTGCCTGCCTGTTGCCCATTTCATAGCTCTAACTCTCCTGGGGCCAAGTAGGCAGGCAAATTCTGGGGATATAAATGAGCCTGGAGCCCATGGAAGATGATGGTTGGTTTTGTGTCTCTGCTCTGGGAGTTCCCCAATCCATGTATCAAGGTTTCAGTAGGAATCAAGGCTAGATGCCATGATTCCCAGAGGAAAAGCTTGTTATTATGCCTGCCTATTTCAGAAGTCATTGGTTGGCCATCATGACAGTGCTGGACAGGGTAGATCACGACTGAGACCTTGGTTCTTCAATCATTTAGTTGCTTTTACTCTTTGTAACTAGCGGATAATTCTTTTGCTAGAATTGTTTGTCTGTAACTGCTCATCTAAGTTCTTGTGAACTCCTGCTTGAATCACTCGTAGTAGTGTCTGGCATCCTTGTCCTTTGCTGTGGATTTTTAAAAGCCTGGGGGCGGGGTTGTCTTTGCATTGCATGTTCAAACTATTTAAGCTTTACCTTTATGGTTAGTGCTTCTGGTGAGCTGTCTGGTTTTTCATCTAACTCAAATTATGTGTTCTTCTTGTGGTCTGAAGTAATCTCGACAATATTCTCCAGTCCCACAATTCAAAGGCATCCATCCTTCTTTGGTGAGACATGGCGAGTCTGCTAGGTTGTCTCAAACTGGCAAATGGTAACACACCTGGGTTCTCCCAGAATCAGTGGGTCCCCAATTTCAATAGCTAAAGCAACCCAGGGAAGGTCATTTTATC
Source organism: Vipera ursinii (assembly GCF_947247035.1). Classification (NCBI taxonomy): domain Eukaryota; kingdom Metazoa; phylum Chordata; class Lepidosauria; order Squamata; family Viperidae; genus Vipera; species Vipera ursinii. Next base: position 20,062,969 of record NC_139524.1, on the reverse strand, counting down.
CCATGCTGATATTATGGGGTGCCGTCTCCCTTGTCTGGACCAGCTTTCCAATGAAGCCAACTCTTTGTAGCTTCCTTTCTCTCCTTTGCAAAATGTTCTTGCTCTGGAGGACAGAAGGAGTTGCTTCAACAGAATTATTGTGACAGGAAGTGGCCTGTTCCATGCAGTTTAAGAACTTCCAAGGTTGAAGCGAGCACTCACATTTCCCTTGTCTAATTGCTTAATTACCTTGGTCTCATTTGATCTCATTTTGAAGGTGACCAAATATAGCAACAGTGGCAACAAAGAGGCAGGAACTTTTCATTGCTCTGCTTGAAGGTGGAGAGGAGGACAAGTTTTTAGGGTAAACACGGGATAAGCTTCAGTGGTGGTGTAGCTTCAACAAGCAATAAATTTAGGTAGACATTTATGCAGGTAATGCTAAATGAGATAATGGGCTTCCTCCCACGAAGAATAAGTTCTTATTAAGTTTTAGCTTACCTTTTATGGTCAGACTGGTTTTTCCAAAGCCAGGTCCTTGGAAACAGTTCCCTGAGGAAATAGCCGTTGCTTGGGGACAGAGTCTCCTTTTTAGGCAGAAGTTCCATGGTAGAGTTCTTGGAATACTACGGCATGCTGGGAGAAAATCCTCTTTCACACCCAGTTAGAACATAAAACAAAATGGACCAAAATCCTGGTTCTGTAGAAGCCAGTTTCTTTGCTTGGCCAGAACTATAAGATCTGGAATATTGCTTCATTTTAGGAGAAGAACCATCCTCTTCCAGAGAGCAGGTTCCCAAGTTCCAGGAATAGCATGTGAAAAATGGAACAACCTCACTCCATCAACACAAAGAAAGCAGAGCTTGATGGGCCAACGCTGTGTCTGAAGATTTGGGATCTATCACTTGACTATTTCATGCTTTGTCTAACAAATTATAGCTACCTGGCTTCACACGACTCGCCGAGATCTAAACCATGCTATCTGTTTTGGGAGAAAGTCAGCTTCCTATGGACCTAAGGAGCAGGCCGTGGCTGGAACAGGGAGAAAATATGTTATGTTAACTAGACCTAACAGCCTTAGATCTGATCAAGGTCCACTTTGTGTGCCTTCCTTTTCCCAACAGTGAACAGAGAACCTGGTCTTCTTCATGAATGGTTTAAATTCCTTGTAGACTCTTTTAGCTAGTAGCTCACGTCACAACTGGTGAACGTGTATTTATTGGAGTCAGCCATTTTGTAGGGCCAATCTGAAGACAGTTTTCCATCCCAAAATCTCCAGCCTTTTGAACATCTCCTCTCCCAAGGTCCTTCTCGCTCAGTCAGCCATAATGTCATAGATCGGGGGTGGGCAGCTATGGCCCTTTTACGACCGGTGGACTTCAACTCCCAGAATTCCTGAGCCCACCATGGTGAAGTCCACTGGCTGTAAAAGGGCCACGGTTGCCCATGCCTGTCGTAGGTTGTTCTCCTTGGTGCTGGAGTGAATCCCAACTCCCACGGCGGTTTAGAGACAACCTTGAAGATTTTGCAAAGAACCAAGACGTCAGCCTGAGTGGTTGACTAATTCTTATCCTATTTCTTCCCCCTGTTTTCCTACTGCATAACTCAGCATGAGAGACTCGTCCTGTATCTTTTCTGTTCTTTGAACATCCCACTAGACGGTTTTTGCCCCTCCTGAAATCTGGCAGCAAGGGGTAAAAAAAGAAAAAGAAAAAAGAAATCTCTCATATTCCCAGGGCAATTTCAACTTTAAAAAAGGATGGCAACATGAAGGACAATTGCAGTGTTGAGCTGTCATTTTGTCCCCACAGGTACCATGAAAAATTACCGCCAATAAAATAACATTTTTCAAAATGTGACAATACCCTTAAATTTATCTTCTGCAATAAATGGGTTTTGGGAGAAAATTTCAGTCTATTTGAACATAAACTATTCTTCAACCACTCAATAATAGATTACAAATGAATTGCATTATTAATTTATAACAGAATAATTGTTTTGCTTCAACAGTCACTTTCAAGAATTTGGGCAGTAATTTTCTTGGCTTCTTTATCATCTTAAAGATATTTTCCCCACAGGACAGAAGAAAAGAAAGGGGGGGAAGGAGAAAGAAGGGAAGGAAAGTTGCATGTGGGTTCAAGCTGACAAAGGTCCAGGAGTTCTATATCAAAAGTGGATAGGAATTGAAAGCCTTAATTTAGTTGCCTCTCCCCAAGGTCGTTTTGTATCAGGTTACAGTTTCAGACACAAATGCGTTCAGTATTTGTGATGGGGTTCCTTGACCTGCGTATTCGGAAGAAAAATAGTTCACGTAAAGTTGTTTTCTTCTTCTTCTTCTTCGTGTCCCTGTTTGTGCAACGTATTTAACAGTCATGGGAGAGAGAAGGAAGCCTATTGTGCAGTTAGTTAAACCCCACTAATTGACCCAGAGAATTAAACCAGAAGGGTTAGTCTTCGTCCCAAAGGGACCTTCTCTGCTCCAAAGCTAAATTGATTCTTCCTGTGTTCAGTTCACTCCCTTCTTAACAAAGGATTAACTCTTCCTGCCAAGGTCTGTCTGATCAAGACGGAAGACCTCACAAGATGGAGGCTTCTCGTAGGATCGTGCCTCAGGGGCACTTTCCCTTCTGCAACCGTATGGGAGCAGCTGGGAGGCTGAAAGCACAGATCCTTCAGCTGAGTGATCAGACTGGCCTGTGAAGATGAGTTGAAGGGTTGGCTGAGTTGGCCATGTTGAGTGAGAAGGGCCAGTGTGGATAAGTTCTCTTTTAAGGGAAGCTATTGTAAAATAGGGACGCGGTGGCTCAGTGGGTTAGGATGCTGAGCTTGTCGCTCAGAAGGTCAGCGGTTTGGCGGGTTGAATCCCGAGTGCCGCGTAACAGAGTGAGTGCTTGTTACTTGTCCCAGCTTCTGCCAACCTAGCAGTTCGAAAGCACGTAAAAATGCAAGTAGAAAAATAGGGACCACTCCGGTGGGAAGGTAACAGCATTCCGTGCGCCTTTGGCGTCTAGTCATGCCGGCCACATGACCACGGAGACGTCCTCGGACAAGCGCTGGCTCTTTGGCTTTGAAACAGAGATGAGCACCGGCCCCTAGAGTCGGAAACGACTAGCACGCATGTGCGGGGAACATTTACCTTTATTGTAAAATATTCTTAGGGGCCATGTTGGATTGGGAGTTGGGGTAGATCCAGGGAGGCAAAAATTGAAGTCATTTCCCCAACCGTGGATCTTAGGGCACATTTTTGCCAACCCAGTGGATCTTTTAAGCTTCTCGGGTAAGATGAGGATTGATCTCTGGTGGAGCTACCTTGAACTCTTCAGAAAAAGAGATATATTTGAAAACAGTTATTGTCTTATCAGAAGTTGGCTTACCTGTAGACAGTTACCTCTTGAGGCTGGTTTAATTGGTTTTCCCGCCTTCTGCAAAGAGTTGAAATTAATGCCTGTTCCCTGTGGGTGGAGGGGAAGGTCCCAACTCAAAGTCGTGACACAGATACTTGTCTGAGGCTCTTCCTGTTGGAACTCCCTACCCAGGAAATGAGGCTGGGACCTTCTCTGCTCTTGCTATCAGACCTTCCTTTCTAGGGAAGCCCTCTTCTCCTTAGGCCATCAAATTAGAGACGGTGCCATTTTTTAGGTCAGATTATTTATCATTTAAAAAAAATATTTAGGTAACTGTTGCTAACTTTGTCTTTGCCTTGAAGTACTTTTAAATGTTTTAAGGAGCGTGGGTCTTAAAACAGCTGAATCAAAGCAGATGGATGGATGGATGGATAGATGGATGCAATGCAGAGCGACCAAATCTGTTTCTCTTGAGTTATCGCAATCCCTTCTGGGACATTTGCTGGCATAGGAAGAACCCTTGTTTAAGAGCTGCTTCAACCACGAAGCTTCCTCTGAGTATTTTAGGAAAAAGGTTGCTGGTCTGGGTAGCTTACGCTTCCTTTTCCTTTCATCGGAAGGTGATTTGATGAACAGAAACATTGTCCATCCGGCACGATAATGATATATTTTGATCATTGTTGAATTTTTTACAGCGAGAAGGAAAATAAATACAGCTTTACTGGCCACTGATTACAAAACATATTTGGGCAGGTCTATTCTCTCCCCCGCCCCAATTAATTTTATTCGCTCTTGTGGCTTCTTTCTAGTTTGGGCTCAAACTGGCAAAGTTCTCATGTGTCCTGATGCCATATTTCCTTTCTCTCTTCCTTTAAAGGGTGCATTTCCTAAAGGAGAGTACATCACAAAGCACAAGGTGTGCCTTCCACATGCACGCACACGCACACACACACACACACAGACACAATTCTTGCAAAACAGCTGCATTTGGCTCTTATCATCCCAGACGGCTGCAGTTTAATCTCATATCACCTTCAGCGGTGAAGAATGCCAGGTTGGCACAATGCACTAAGGCAAGTTAGTGCCAAGTACTACAAGACCTAAAATGATGAGATGGAATGTGGTGGGTAGGCTGGATTCCCAGGCCAGGGGCGGGGGGGGGGGGGGGGAGGAGACAAGAGACGACCCAGCCCAGAGATTTGGTGTGAGAGAAAGAGGGTGAGGAAGCCTCTTCCTAATAGCATCCGAAGGCATCTTCAGAGTGAATGACGACCTTGGGACAGAATGGGAAATGCTGCCCTGTTGGAGTCCCGCCTGTGTCACAGACCCACAGAGGCATCTGCAGGGATTGGGGAGGGGGTGTCTGCAACTCTGCAATCAAAGCCCCTCCTCTTTTTAATGGACACTGTACGAGTGACACATGCAAAAAAGGAGGACTTTTTTGACTTCCCTCATTGCAGAGGACCCATAAATTAGATCAGCCGTGATGTTATTGCAGATTGGTGTGCCCTGTTTGTACATACGGTTTTGTGTCTGCATGCATGTGAGAGGGGACAAAAAGTGTAAGCTACAGTTATAGATGACTTGCAAGACGGTAGTCATGAGGATTCAAGAGTCAAACCTACATTTGGAAACACACACACACACACACACACACACACACACACCTGTATCCCCTTAAAGGGGAATCAACTAAAATTATGCCCACCAGCCAGGAAAGTACCAGTCATTTTTAGATAAATTAGGCCCTGTTCTTCCTGCAGAGGGGATTTTTTTTAAAAAAAATCATACTCCACATTAACAGTCCCTTTGGTATTTCCGTCAAATGAGTTTTAGTGGCAGAGGGCTGCTAAAAATACCCTCCAATTTCTCTCCTCATTTAAATGCAGTGCTGAGTAGGGGGAAAAAACTCTCTATGAATGCACGGAGCTCACAGTTCACTGGCCTGGATCGTTGTGTCGTTCCATTTTGCACGCTGACTTTCAGGAGCAGAGTACGGCCCCTGAGTTAAATTTGGAACGTCGGGTCGGGCTGGGAAGGTGTGCCGAGTTTGAGTGGTGCCGTCTTTAAGCCCTCCTAAGGATGGTAAAGAGTTCTTGGTTTGGTCTTTTGTGCAACGAAGTGGAGAAAGACACCTTTAGGCCTTCGGTGTGTGTCATCCCTTGGAGCATCATGGCTTCTGGTGACTGGTGGTTCCTAAGAGGCGGAGAGCGAAAGCAAAGCAGGTCAGATGTGGGCAGAGAAGGTTCTCCTGCCATCAGGATACAAGCCAGGCATACAGCCGTATCCTCCAAGACGCTGCTCTCTAGACCAGGCCTCTCCAAACATGGCAAGTTTAAGACTTGTGGACTTCAGCTCCCAGAATTCCCCAGCCAGCAAGTTTGGAGACCTCTCCTCTAAACTGTTCCCATCTGATATCCAATGCTGGGACAGACGAATGATCCTGGCTAATAGCATTCAGGGCCTTAGGATGCTAAAAAATATATTTCTCCATTTTTGCCCTCCTACTTCATGCAACCGTCCAGAACGACATCCTTCAGGATTTCTTTGTTGCAGGCTCCGCGGTTATGGCCAGGTTGATGCTTCTTCCAGGACTTGTCTGAGCAGCCTCATAAATCACCCATGTGGGACATCCTCTCCTTGATGGCTATTCTGACTGGACTCTTTGTCCCCCATAAGAGAAGGAGAGGAACACAGGAAGAGAGAACTTCCTCCCTTCTACTGTAGATGTGGCCAGGCAAGGCTCATTAATCAGTGTCCAGCAGAGCTGGGCTCAGGAAGGGGGATGTCTGCAGATCATGGCACCTCTCTCCATCTTGAGGTTAAAGAGCAGATGGTGGGCTTTAGGAAGAGTGTTTGGCTTCTTCAGCTCAGAGCGCAAGGTGCACGAGGGAGGAGTGTGAATCCACGTGATGGGCGTCCATTGGGAACAATCCTAGGTGTTCCCTTTGGGCTTCACAACAGCTAAACCCTTCCCGTAAACTGTGTCCACCTTGTGTTCATCACTTCCTGAAGAAAAATCCTTAACAAATCACAGAGCGTAGCAGCCTCACAAGGTTATTGTCAGTGCCAGGCAGTTTTGACTTCATGCTGTCAAGAAATGTTCAGAACTAGGATGTGGCTTCTGGGATTGTGAATGAAGAGGCAGCAAAGCCGACTGCGGTTTCCCATCGTGATGGAATGTTAAAGACAGAAGACATTCAGCTGGGGGAGGAAGAAGAGAAGAGGGCTGGGATCTCATTAGATCTCCAAAAGGTTTATGAATAAAGAAGAGAAACCACTGCAAAGATTTATTTGGGAACTTGAAAGGGTTCTGAAGGAAACTGTGGTGTCAGGTTCTTCATAGTCACCGAGGCCATCGCTTGTCCTGGTCATGGCATCGTTTTGCAGGGCTGAGCAACGTCCGATACTAAAGAGGGGCAGAGTTGAGTTTGCCTAGGTCTTGAATGGTAAAGAAACAGGCGGTGTTTGGAGAGGGGACTATGGCACACAAAAGGGAAGACAACATCTCCACTTACCTCCAGCTTTGTAAATAAATATAACAATCACGTTTTAATTTGTTTTCCACTTCCTCGAGAATACATTTCTCTTAAGATATACTCGAACACAATTCGGAAATTATGTTTACAAAAACAGGGATGAGCTATCATAACGCAAGGAAGAATCTGTTCCTCGTTTCCCCCTTTCCATACGGGGGTCTCTTCCCCCCCATCCGCTCACCCATTTGCTTTTTCTGAGGACAGGAGAACTTGAAGTTTCCTTGTCCGCTTTCACTGACATCTGTACTGACTTACGAGAGGCTCCTAATGCATGTCCTGAAAGGTTAAGAGGGTGATAACCAGAAAGGTGAGTTTCTGAAGCCTGAGAACGTCATTTGGGGGAAGATGATTCTTGCACATATGTTAAGCTGGCTGCTTTTGACATGGGTTGCTCTGCTCTGTAGGGGATTTTTTTCTTCTTCATTTTGACTGCTCTCTTTCGTTCAGATGTTAACCGGTAGGCCTGGCCTGTTTTTGTCCCTCGGCTAGAAATGCAAACCATATTGGCTCTGTGAAATGGTCTCTCCTGAGTGGATTGCTAGGTGGAGCTGAGTAAAATGGAGAGCTGGTTTGTGTAGAGTTGCTGCGGCTGCTGCTGATTCCGACAGAGTGTCTGTATTTTGGTCACTGTCAGAGTTATGGTGTGCGGCGAAGTAATTGCTGGACCCAAGAGTCTTCTTTGCCTGCTGGGGGGAAACTTTAATGACTTTGTGCCGGGAGAAATCTGTAGGATTGCATCCTGCACCGTAGATAGGCCCTCAGCTCATCTGTCAGTCCTAAGGAGCAAGCCGTGATTCAGACGCTGGACTGGATTTCTTGGGACTAATTCTGCATCAGCTTTCAGTCTCTTCCTCACTTATCCAACCATTTGGTCAAACGCAGCTGCATGGCTGCGATTTCCTTCTCATCCAGCTCCAGGAAAAACTCGTTGGCCCAGAAAGGCCTTGGTTTATAACTAGGTATTTCTCAGCTTCGTAATGTCCTATAAGAAGAGGACCATCTGGGCTAGAGAGGGTCTCTAAGCCTGGAAGTTGCAGGCTCTGCTGGTGTAGGAAAGGCTCAGTTGGAATTGAGCAAGGGCAGATTTTTTTTTTGTAAATACTTGGATGTCCCCTTATATTACAGGGTGTTGGAAGTGTCAAAACTCTGGCTTAATAAAAACAAATCATCTGCACGTATAACTCAATCTGGTTCCTGCTCGACATTTTGGAGCTACATATTCCAGAATCCCTGTCTGGATATTTCCTGGTTGAGAAGACTAACGTAAATCTCTTTAGTTGGACCTACTTTGAAGGGACCACAAAGACTAGAGGGCTTGACTGAGGACACACGGAAGTGGCTGAGGAACTCTTCCTAACACACACAAAAGCCCTTTCTTCTAACAAGATGAAGCTGCGGACCTCTATTTAGAAGCTTCTGAGTAAATTTAGCAGCCCTGGTGGGCTCTTAATCAGAGACCTATTGCATGTTAATAAAAACGATAAATTGCCACTGTTTCTGATTGTGATCCTGATATTACAAGGAAGTTTTATTGACCTCTTGTGGGACCAATGGCGAGATGTCAAATTTGAGAGCGTTAATTGCACAGATTCTGCTCCTGTTCAGTGGCGCCTAATGCTTGGACAATATCATGACCCTTGGGGCCCCTATACAATGAATAAAGCACGGAAATCCAGTGATTATTAGGGAAGGAGGGGCTGAACTAAAGCACCCCTGTTCAGAGGGAAGACGTCCAAGTCATGCAATTAGAAAGAAGTGGCTGTGCCCTGTTGCCCTTTCCTCCCCCTCTTCCACAGAGAGGCATAATTTATCAGGGGGGAGGAACAGGATGCTGTGGTTCTTCTCCATTAATTATGGATCAGTATATTATGCTAAGTATGGCTTACGGAGTGGACCAGATTTGCTTGGATTCCAACAACGCGCTAGGCCAGAAGTGGCCAAACTAGGCAGTCTAGGGCCCTGGGGGCCCAAGAGAAAACTTGAGGAAGGGAATTTGCAAATCTCTGCAGGGCTTCAACTCCTGGGAAGGAAGGAAGGAAGGAAGAAGGAAGGAAGGAAGGAAGGAAGAAAGAAGCCCCTTGTCACGGATGAAGCAAGGTGTGGTGGGCTTGGGCAGGACGCCTCTGCAGAACCAGGAGGAAAGTGTGAGACGCCAAGCTCACCACTTTGCCTATCTACAGTTAAATTCAGAGCACCTACTCCATTGCCCCTGTTGCCAACAGGGTCATTATTTGGGGAGGGGGGGTGTCACACAATTTAATGTATTATTTTAGGTTGTTGCACCACCAGAAAGATGGAGAAACCTTTTGCATTAAGTCAGTTCGTTGACCATCCAGCTTCTTGACTGAGTGACTTGAGTCACACTCTGGAGGTAGACCTTGAAAACTTTGACTGCCAACCTTTCTTCCAACCAGTCAGCCTTGGGACAGAGCTCACCCTTGGCACGATTCCCCTCAAAAGTGTGGGAGTTGCTCAAGAGCCGTGGTCCTGAGTCTGTTTACCAGGGACTTGGCCAAACAACCAGGCCCATGGGTTGTGGCCCAACGCTGGATTCTTCTGTTCTTTACTCAACCGCAACAGACCCCCAGATTCTACCTGCTGAAATCGGAATCTGATTCTACCTTCCTTTGGGGCAGCTGGTGGAGTAGCAACGCTTTGGTGAACACTGGTAGCAGGAGGTTGGCTGGCCAAGAACCCAGATTTGAGTGGGGACCAGTTTGGCTGTTGGAAGCTGACCTCACTTGTCTGGAGATCCTTGTTACACGAGAAAGAAGGAAACAGGGCCGGGATTTGTTAGCACCTGTGGTGTACTCGGCGTCCCTCGCCAATTAGAGGAGGACCTTTTTCTTAGCCCTTTCAGTAAGAGCATCTGAGGTCAGCCTGGTTGAACATCTTTTTGTTATTAAGCTTTTCAAGCATCTGCAAAGCAGACGTAAGCCCAAATATTTCTCTCTCTCTCTCTCTCTCTCTCTCTCTCTCTCTCTCTCTCTCTCTCTTTCTCTCTGTGTATTTTATTTTTACATCTTGGCGTGGATCTCCTAAGTGCTTTCCCAGGTTGCATCGCAAAGGAGGGGCTGAAATTTTTGGAGAGTTATCTCAGAGGCCAGCAGTTCCAGCTGGCCTGAGAAACCTTTTAAGCTGTGAAAGACTGCCTCGGATAGCGTAGCGAGATGTTCTCATAACTTCCTCTGGGTTGATCTGACTGCGTCCCCTCTGAAGTCTCTGGAGCAGGACCTGGGAGACTGTCCGATAGTTTCATTTGTTTGTCTAAAAACAAAATATTGCAATGGAACTCGAGGATGCATCCAGACATTTCTCTCGCAAAGGTGGTTTTTTTAAAGACCGTCTTGAGCAAAAAGTGCCAGTAGAGACATTCCTCAGAGCTGATGAAAGACAAAACCTTTTCCATCTGGGGTCGATGAAAATTTAGAAATTCATCCAGGCATGTTTAGCATGCGTCAAAAAATAAGTTGAGATTTCATCCTGAGCCGAGATTTTCTGGATATGAAATTCCATCCAGACCTTGATTCCCTCAAAGGGCCTCTGGCTAAATCCAGACCAAGGTGTGCCCTGATGCTGATATTTCCAAATGAGATTATGACTGTTTTAGAAGTACAGAAACACCCACAAGGGTGCCTCTTTTTAGCTAAATGGCTTCCCCTTGCTGTACAGGTATCTGGGTTTCTTCGTCATAAGGAATTGAAGGTGTGGAGGCCAAAGCTGTGGGCCCGTTTGCCTGAATGTGGATCACAGCTTATCTCTACAACAGTCTTCAGTGCTTGAGCCCAAAATAAATATGACTTGGTGTTACCCTTTACTGCTGGGTGTATTTCAAGTAAAGATATTTATACGGCGGTTACCTTGGGAACAGTTTGGTATAAAAATGCACCGAGTTAACCAATATAAAAGTGACTTTCCTGTAAGGGGACAATTGTCCATGAATAGTTTGTGGAGGACTAGGATGAAAAAGGATTGTCACCTGACTGATATTTCCCTTCCGAGCTTCTTCTGACTCTTTGTCTGAAGGTTCTTAACAGTATCTGGGATTTATCACTGCTGTCACCCCGTTACTAAAGGTCTGCTTTTCCAGCTGGAACTTTCTATATGTGTTTGTCTACATCCACTCTCACCTTCAACCATACGGTGGGCCCACAACAAGGCATTGTTTATTGATAACAACTTCCTTTCTAGAGAGGTTGGTGGCTTTGCTTCATGGAGACATGGTTAAGTGTTGGAAGAGAGCTGGATGTTTAGTGGCAGGCATTAGAAAGCTGAGCATAAGACCCAAATGTGCTAAAAACCAGTCTTTTCTCATATGTGCCCCATTTAATAATGCATTGGCTGCAGCAAGCATGACATTGATTGACATCCAGATTGACATACCTGGTATTCTTTCATTGATCTGAGGTGGCATCCAATAAAGCGTCCAACCCACCCAGTGTTGTTCCATGGGTCTGTTCTGAAGGACCAGTGAGTAGACGAGTCCGCTGATGGTTGGGTTAGGAGAGGATGAGTGGGTCTGAATGTCTCTCAGGAGGTCCACCTTGGAAGACCTCTCTCTTCTGCCTCAATCAGTGATTCTCAACCTTGCTAGCTGGGGAATTCTGGGAATCAAAGTCCACAAATCTTAGAGTTACCGAGGTTGGGAAGCATTGGTCTAGATGGAGAAATCATTGGATGGTATCAGGCAGCTTCCTGTGATTGGCTGAGCTCTGGTCCTTGTCATATCTGAAGCTGTTACACCATCACCATCCTCCCTCCAGGTAAAAGCTGGCCCTTTCCTGAAGTTCATGAAGAGTTAACACCAACAGGGGATGTGTTCAAGCCTTACGCAACTCATTGAGTCTTCTCTCTGGGGTGATTCTCTGCACACTCTGCCAGAACTAATTTCACGCTTTTAAAACAGCTCGTGATACATAAAGAATCTGTAATGAGCTATGGGGAGAAAGGGGGAAGCCAGCAGTGCTTCGGCAGGACTTCTCTGGGCCTGGATCCTTCAAACTCCTTCTCCATCCAACACGGTCCTTGCTTGGTTTTCAAACAGATGCTATTTCTCAATGTTTTGCCCGCCACATCTGAGTTCTCCCCTGCCAGTTTTGGTTTTGAGAACTAGGATCCCATCTCTCTCTCTCTCTCTCTCTCTCTCTCTCTCTCTCTCTCTCTCTCTCTCTCTCTCTCTCTCTCCCCCCTTGACAAAGTCCAGAAATCCACCTCTAAAGTCAGGTGCAAAAGGGAAGCTTGGGACAGGCCTGCATGCAGCTAGTTCATGCTTGGACCCTGTTTCAGGAACTTCCTGCTGGGATCCCCTGGATCACAAATGGAATTGAATCTTCATCATCCAAGATGTTGTGGGATCCTCAGAACAGTAAGATCATTTGCCATTCATGATCATTGACCCAGAGGGCTTTAAGAGACCCTTAAGGATGTGGATTCTTCCACCCTCTCTTCCCAGTGCAATCCAGAAAACCCTCCTCTGCAGGGGTGGAGGATGGTCCTTCAAGCATTAGGATACTTAAGCTTCTTCACCCCCAGTTTAGGTTTGCAGGCTTTTTTCTTTTCCTTTTTGGCTACCATGCATTGGGCTTTGGCTGCAGGAAACGTCTCCCCCCCCTCCAGGTCCTCTCAAAGTGTCTTTTACTCAGCACAGTTAGAATTCTAGGCAGGTGTAGATCAAAACAAAACAGGAAAAGAGGAGGAAATGTGGGTGCTGGCATGGCCCAGGCCTTTCCTGCCTGCCAACATAGAGCCAGTCGTATCACGTAGGCTGTTTCTGGGTCTGTTGAAGAGTCATTGAGGGAGAAGGAATTGCACGCGCGCACACACACACACACACACACACACACAGAGAGAGAGAGAGAGAGAGAGTGGGTTGAGGTTCATCATGCTCCCTTGCCAGCCACCTCATGATCTGTCATTCTCGGCGATGCATCAGAAGGCAGGAGATCAGGAAAACTGCTGGAAGAGCTGAGAGAAGGACAAGGGCAGAGGACAAGGAAAGTGATGGACAGGGAAGTCGGTGACATTCACTCCAGGAGATGTGGACCAAAATACCTCAAACCCCAACAGTTGTTTGGACATATTTCATCCCTTCGTCCAGCAGGACCAGCACTTGGAATGGCATTCCTCTGCCAGCCGATGTTTGGATGGCCCCACTTTGGCCACCTTCAAATGATGTTTAAAAACCTGGCTTTTTCTCCAGACATTGAACTGGGGTGGTCGGGCAGCCCTTTTACCTTGGGGAGACCAAGGAAGGATGCTCGTTGCTAGAGGACTGTTGTGCTTTATATAATGCTGGCGTTCGTTTTTGTTTTGTTTTGAACATTTGGAAGCTGCCTAGAATCACTTTGGAGTTTGGCAGCTTAGAAGATTAGATGGAGGGATGGATGGAGATAGAAAGATAAGAAAGAAAAAGGAAAGAAGGAAGAGAAAGAAAGAAAGAAAGAAAGAAAGAAAAAGAAAGAAAGAAAGAAAAAGAAAATAATACAGGGAGTAAACAAGGTAGAGATGCAGACGTGTCCCCAATAAAAAAGGAGACAGGCATTCACGTCTATGGCCACAATTTTTCTTTAACCCAACGTACACCTTCTAGCATCCGATGCAGCCATCCTTGGTCCTTTCCTTGCAGTTGGACTTGAGTGACCCCGGTGTGGTCCGGCTGAACCTAGGCTCCTAACAGACCTGGGCACGGGCTTCAGCTTCTCCTTCAGCACCTGACCCAGAGTTTTCTTAGGGGCCAGAGAGAGGCCCGTCACAGCCCCAGCAGACCGGTTCATCTAGCCGTGACAGGGCTGAAGGCCGAGCCTTCGCATGTTGTCTTCCCCAAGTCTGGCTCCTTCCCCAGAAGGACCTCTTGTCTCCAGCGCTGGACTCCTTCCCCCCCCCCCACTGCAAGCCTTGCCCCTCCAGCCTCCCAGCAGTTGTGAGATGCATGTGGGTGCTTTCACGGAGAGGCTCGGCGGGCACGGGAGTGCATTAGCAGCCGGGCCGAGAGCAGGAACGAAGCTGATGGCTGTTGCTGGGCGCATATCTTGGGGAGCCTCCGACGGGCAGCGAGTGGCTGCGTTCAAAGTCGAGCCGCCGCTGATGTCAGTATTCATAAATAATTAAAATGACATTTTAAATGGATTTGTTTCCAAACCAAGTTCCGCTTGGCGGCTGTTCGGTCTCGGTAATGAACTCCTGCTCCGGCTGAATGCCACGCTGTACTCCAAAGCCCCTCCTCCCCTCCAGGTAGAAGTCTTCATTACTTTCTAGGAAGGAAACCTTGATCTAAGCAAACCCAAAGTGGATCCTCGAGAACAAGGAGGTGGAGGAGCCCCCGAAGGAGGAGAAAAGAGTGGCAAAATTCAGCCTAGCAGGAAGAAATGGCCCTCAGCGAGTTTGGGTCAGCTCTCTTAACTGCATGGCCTACAAATATGCTGGACTGCAGCTCCCATCGTGCTCAGCTGGGATGAGAAAGGAAGGCGGGGCTGGGAAGGACTGTCCAGAAGCCTCTCCTCAAGAGTGAGCTGGACTTGGTCAACCTACATTTGCTGGGCACTTCATAGCGAGACCCTACTTGGGGAGATGAGTCCTCCGGGTTGGAGACCCCGAAATTGGAGGGAGTCTGACTTGAGCCAAAGCGGGGTGTTCCTCCTTAATTTGTCCTCTTGGGCAAATGAGGCCTTCGCCAACACATAGGCCGGGCTGTAATGTATGATCTGACACTTCCTGGTCCCCTTATTTTCCCCTTATTTTATCTCTCCCTCCCTTTTTCATCTTGGGTGCCATTTCTACTGATTTGCTTTGCAGTCTCCTGCTGTAATGCTTTGTAGCTCTGTCGGTATGTAAATTAAACCAAGCATAGATAGCTTTGTGCTGCTTAATGTTCAGCTGATAAAAATTAATGTGCTGTGAAATGAGCATTTTATCTGACTGCGGATACAGTGACGGAGTTAATTAGAGTGGCAGAGCAAAATGTTATTAAAACATAGGCTGGTCTGGTTAGTGGAAGGATTGTTGGACCCCCAGACCATGGAAGTGGAAGATGGGAGGTGTCCTTGGAGACCACCCGCCCATGGAGCCCCCCTCCGCCCCCTCAAGGCCCAGGTGCCATCAGCAAAGGCAGCCTTCCGCCTAGACTTCCCAGGACCAGGGGCTGGTTGGGCAGCCAGGTGTGACAGACAAAACAGGAGGGCTGGCACACCTTCGGAACGGAGGGGGCAGCCTCCGTGAGCAAAGCCACCATCTAATCCAGCCACAGAGCCTTACATCCACAGCTGGATTAAAGCCACAGTGAAGATGGATTTTAATTTTTTTTAAATAGCTCTGCTCGGCTCAGGACTCCAGGACGGCCAGTGCGAGAGTCAGCATGCCCAGGAGATGCATGAGTTAGGCAGAGTTAAACCAGCCGTATCACTCGGATACTTTTCAGCTGCAGGGGTCCAGCAGCACGGCCTCCTCGATTTTTTCGGGGGGGGGGGTAATTAATGCTGTGTCCCACATGCTGTCGGGTGCCCAAAATGCCTGGAAAGGGGGGAAAAACATGGGACGCCTTCAGCTGTGAAGCTTAGAAGGAGTTGTGATTTCAAGTTCAGCTCCCGTGCAGGGGGGAGGGGAAGAGGCAGGTCTGCCACACTGGGTGGGTGGGGGGGAGGGAGGGATCCCCCTCCAGTATAAAGATAGGAAACTGACTTGGCCAGGGTTCCAAAGTTTAAATGCCAAGTGCAGATCAACAGACCTTCCTCCTTTGTGCGAATTTATTTTGCTCCTTTGACTTCAGAACAAGACTCTCAGCCTTGTAAGAACCGGGGACTTCAACTTCAGAAATAGAAGCCCCCTGTTCAGCTCAAGAATGAAGATAATTCCTAGTGTAAAGAGGGGAAAAAAACAAGCCAGGGAAAAAAGAGAGGAAGGACTCCAACCCAGTGAAAACCCGAGCAGAGCAACTGCTGCTGCATCAGCATCTCGGCTGAAAATAAAAACTCAAACCAGATTACAGCATGCACCAGGAATACGAAATATGGTTAGAAATAATGCTTCAGCTGTGAGATCTTCAGGCGGTGGAAATAATAGGGGATAATTTAGTAGAAGAGGAACGAGGGGATCAGCAAACCCGAGGAGAGAGACCAGAGGCGGGGGAGGGGGGAGAAAAGGGGGTTGTAAAAGAAGCACAAGAAAGGATTAAGATACCAGCTCCGGGACGGGATCCATGCAGGAGTCCTAGAGGGCTTCTTCCTCTACCACCAAGTCCCCTGGGGGGGGGAGGGGAGGCAGAAAGACAGGAACACCCATTCAGGCCGGTCAGCCCCACTTGCTCCCCTCTGCCCTGGGGGCACAGCACCCGCCAGCCCTGGTAGCTCATGGGCGTTAGCTATGGGCATAGCCTCCCACCTTCAGAGGGCACCAAGTGGGGGATGTGCGATATCCTGTCACTTCTCAAGCCAAAGGCAGGAAGTAGATCCTCTCAAGTGGAGCTCCTCAAGCTTAGCAACTCTTAAGATGGGTGGACTTCAACTCCCAGAGTTCCTGAGCTGGGACAGATATTAGCAGATTGGTCTGTCATTGAAGAATTCCCGGTGGTCTCTGAGCTTGGCTTGTAGACGTTTCATTGCCCCTTCAGTCCACAGATGTTCCCTAGTTGAGTCGTGCAACAACTGCAGGCCAGCAGCCTAGTGTAAGTGTGAAAAATGGTCATGTCCCTTTTTTCAGCGCTGTTGTAACTTTAGAGTGGTCACTAAATGAAGTGTTGCAAATTGAGGACTACCTTTATTTGATTCCAGATTTTTCTATCCTTTTTCTAGTCTTTTCCAGACCCGCTCTAAACCTCCACGGTCCACTTGGAATTGCCAATTTAGGGCTATTAAAAGCCAGAGGGGGCTCACGACACACTTTGGATGAAAGCAACTGCTATGGTTTGGTTGGCTGATTTTGATTTAGTAGATTTATGGGGATGCCCAGCTCAAATGCCTGGGGGTGGGGTCTTTCCTTCCCCCCTCCCCCATTGCTGACCTCAGAACAGTTTGGAGTAAGGAAGTGGGGAAGGGCGGCGGCTTGAACTTCAGTGAGCAAAATGCTGCTATTTCGAAAATATAAAACAGAGGCAAATCTCCTAGGAAGGATGAAAACATTGGAGTGATGTAGGTCAGGCAGCACTTAAACGTATAATGTGAAATTTATGAACTAGATTTTTTTTTAAAAAAAAGAATAAATATTAGCAGTTTTCAGAGTATCCCAACATAATCCAGAATGTGCAAGTGCAACCCCCCCCCGAGAATCAAAAAGTACTCAAGAAAACTTCCTTCTGTTTCCTAACCTTTTTTTAAAGCAGCCGATAGGACCACCCACGAAGGGGAGTCGGGGTCTCTTGGAAGCGCCTTCCAACTCTGATTGTACGGTACAGTTGCACACTTGGGAAAGGCATGGACAAATACTTGATTTTTTTTACCCACCAATGAAAGCAGCTGTAATACATTCTGTGCATGTTCCATAGTCTTGAGCGCTATTTCTCAAGATGTGTGGACTTCAACTCCCAGAATTCCCCAACCCTCCTCCTCCTCTTCCTCCTCCTCCCTCCCATCGCCCATTTATAAAGCCAGGATGGAAAGTGGGGGGTGGAAACCCCCCTTCAGAAAAGTGTCTGCTCACATGTGCTCCAGCTGTTCTGTCTTTCCAGCCCTGGCCAGAGGTGGCACCAGAGGAAGGATTGGAGCCGGCTGCAGGACGACGCTGGTTTCCGGGGCACTGAGGTGACAGATGCCCCAAGTGACCCCCTCGGAAGGGAGCAGGCCCCTCCACAGAGCTGCCTCCATCTCCCCACAGGCACCAACAGCCAGTGCTGGTTTGGCATCCAAGGTTCTCATTAGGCAGCGTCTCGCCAGCATCATCCCCACGGGGAGCCGGCAAACAAACCTTGAGTGATGAACAAGGACGTCCTGGCCCTCGCCGCTCTTTCCTCGCTCAATCCCAGGAGAAGTCCCGACGTTCCCAAGCTGTCATTAGCAGGTTCCTTGGCTTCTGCCTTCCCAGCCTCCACTTGCTCTCCACTTGCTGAGCCAGCCCTGAGCGGGAGAGGAGGGCAGGGGGCTTCTGCCCAGAGCTCTGAAGTGGGACCACCACCCTTTTCAACTAGGAGAAAGAAATGGCTGCAATCCCGTGCATTTCAGGAAAAGCAGACTGATACTGCTTTGAGGAAGGTAGACATCAGGAAAAGGTGTGTTTACTAAGAGGAAGGAACGGGAAGATGCAGATAAAGGCCGGTACGTTTTTTCATTCCCGGTGCTTTTTTTTTATCTCCAGGTTTGCTGCTTCTCTTGAGCTCAGGTTGGTCTCTGTGTGGCTTGGGACCCCCAAGGGCTTGCCCTCTAGCCAAGGAGGGGTCCCTGCTCCTGAGGCCAGAGGTTTGGGGTGGGTTATGGCTGCAGAATGGTGGTGGGACTTCAGAAGCTCTGGTTCTTCAGCTGTCATCTCAGAAGGCCTTGCCCTTCCCGGAGGATAACACGAAGCAGAGTAACACGAAGCAGAGTTTGTTCTCGTTCTCATTTGTTCTGTTTTGAAACTCAAAGCTCTCCGCAATGGATGGCAGCTCTGAAAAAAAACATCTACCAGAGTCAGCCGAAAGCGATTACCCGGGAAGAGTTAATTGAAGGTCTGACGGGGCCTGTCCTGAAGCCTCAGTCATTCTTGGGGTTACACCCAATGTTCCCGTCTCCAGAGAAAACATGCGGAGCTTCTTATATAAGCTCTCCTTTCTTCTCGGCTTGACGTTGGCTGAGCTTGGCCTGCACCAGCAGCCTCGGCACCAAAATTCAGAGACACTTGCTATTTTTAGCTGCAGCCTGAGCCCAGCAATGAAACCGTGGCGCATTGTGTCGTGCAGTGGACAATGGGTGTTTTCCTCATGAACGTGGCTTGGATGGGGAGGGGGGCTGCGCACTATGGGGAAGATGTTGTGGGTTTTTATGAGCAACACGGCAACCTTCTGGGCTTTACTCCACTGTTCAGCTGAAGGGGAAAATCTCCCCAAGAAAGTCTTGGAGGAAGGCAGACGCGGGGAAGACCAGCTCCGGTGGGGATCCAGAGATGACGGACAAGAAGGACTGGAAGGGATGCAGAGAGGGAAGACTTAGGAGGGTGGGCTTGAAGGAAACCAGCTTCTAGCTTGCTTCTTGTCTTCAGAAAACCAACATCTCCTCCAAACCGACAACTCTTCTGTTCTTTGCCTCTTTCCCTTCATTGGGAAAGTCTCTCTCTCTCTCTCTCAGAACGAGAGGCTGGTAATCAGGACGAGGCTCTTCTGGGCCCGAGAGACCCAACGACAGGTTGAGGTTGGGCTGCTCCTCTCAACGGAAGGGCCTCCTTGTTCCTGCGCTTCCCTGCAGGAGCTCCGGTCAGGCTGGGGCTGGTAGGAGAGGAAAGCCTCTTTTGTCAAAGCCCGGATCACCTTCTGTTCCCATCCTTGTTCTCGGGCGAAACGCTGACAAGTCCTGTCCCAGCAGGCATTCCTGGGCCTGGAGCAGCAGTTTGGCAGGAGGGAAGGCTGCCTCCTTCCTCCTCCCAAGACAAGCGGGCCAGGAGGAGCTGGGCGGCCGGCGTTTCCCCTGACTCCGCTGCACAGATGTTTCAAGGCACAGACTGCCTGAAGACCAGGAAACTGGGGGCGGGGGGGGGAGAAGGAGGGAGAGGAATGAAGCGTCCTTCCACACTCTGTCCAGCCAACCCCTTCCGCTTTTCAAGTGGGCAGCTGGAGAAATCCAGTGTAAACCTTTGTTTTCCCCAGCTCTCTGGAGCCCTTGGTTAGTCTGCTTTGCTCCAGGTATCTTCCCCTCTCTCCTCCTCCTCCTCCTCCTTTCTTTCCCTCCTCCCCACTCCTCCCTCTTTCCTCCCCCTCTCCTTCCTTCCTCCCTGCCTTCTCCCTACCAGTACCTCCCTTCCCTTCCTCCTCCTCTTCCTTCTTCCCCCTCTCCCTCTCCTTCCCCTCCTCCCTCTCCCTCTCCTTCACCATGCCTTTCTCCCCACCCAGGCTGGTTTGAGGTAACCAGAATGCGTTGGGGCTGAAAGTCAGGCCCACTCGCCTCAATCCTTCCGGTAATGAAACAATTACAGGAGGATTAGAAGCGAATCAGGGAATCACCGGAGTGCTTGAAAACAAGGTGTGGAACTCCTTCAAAGGCTCAGTGGCTTTGATGGGTGATGATGGCAGAATCCCCTCTCTGCAGGTGCAGGTCCAGGAGGCGCAAGGCCATCCCTCCATTCACAAGGTCTTTTTCCAAGCCACAGGGCAGCTGACGTGATTCAAAGAAGATAGGTGGATAGATAAGGTAAAGGTAAAGGTTCCCCCGCACATGCGTGCTAGTCGTTTCCGACTCTATGGCCCGGTGCTCATCTCTGTTTCAAAGCCGAAGAGCCAGCGCTTGTCCGAGGACGTCCCTGTGGTCATGTGGCCGGCATGACTAGACGCCAAAGGCGCACAGAACACTGTTAACTTCCCACCTTAGTGGTCCCTATTTTTCTACTTGCATTTTTACGCGCTTTTGAACTGCTAGGTTGGCAGAAGTTGGGATGAGTAACAGGCGCTCACTCTGTGGATGGATGGATGGATGGATGGATAGATAGATAGATAGATAGATAGATAGATAGATAGATAGATAGATAGATAGATAATAGACAAAGACAGACAGATAGATGATGGACATAGAGATAGAGATAGATAAAATAACCGACCAAAAGATGCAGAGCAGCTGAATTTAGCAGATCGATAGGAAGGTATTATAAAAGAAGTCCTCCACTTATAAGCAGTCACTTAGCAACCATTCGCAGTTATGACGGACGTCCCCAGGGCTACTTATGTCCCAGTTTCAGAGTTCCGACCGCCGGTTCCTCTGAGGTTGCACTATCACATTTTTGGTGCTCAGCAACCAGCCTGCATTTACTGCCATTCACAGTATCCTGCAGCCACATGTCCCCGATTTGTGCTGTTTTTGCTAGAAACTGGCATTTACTTCTGGGTTCTGTAAAAAAACAAAAGCCACCCGTTGCAGGCAATGTGTTTGCTTAATGACTGCTGTGAAAAGGTCATAAAATCAGGCGGGGTCGCCTGGCTCAACTGTGGTCATATGCTGAGGACTCCCTGTGTGACGGCTGGACGGTTCCGCAACCAGCCAGCCATGCTGTCTTCACTAACCCTCCGTTTCGTGGGACAGAGATTCTTCAGTGCTGCTTGGGCCATTTTAGGGAATAATTTCCCCTTAAGAGTCCCTCCCCCACCCCCCAAACTTACTAGTTTCTTCTTTTTATGTGTGGGTGGTGCCATTCCCACCCCCCCCGTAAGGAACCAAGTTTGCAGAACAAGCCGGGTATTCTAGAAAGTAGATCTATTTGGAATGGCGGGCGTTTGCCAGGATCACATGCCGCACCTCTTAATCTGAAAGAGAACTGGGGGGGGCAGGGACTTTATTTTAACCGTGCCCACGATGTTGCTGTGGCCTCCTAGAGATCCCTTGTTTCTAAATGACCTGATTTGCGGGAAGAATAGGAAAGCGAGGACGCTCCTGGCTAAATCAGCTTCGGTTCGCTCCTCTTAACCTTCTCTGACTTGGCAATTAGCACAGACTAAATATTTTGACATGTTTCATAAGCCAGGAAGAGCTCTCTGGAATCGGCAGCAGGGAGGCCCACAAGTGGAAAAAAGCTGGTGGGTTTTGAGGAAGGGGAGAGGTTGAGTAGGGAAGAGGAGGCTGCTCAAAAGTGGGAAGGGAGACGATTCGCTAACATCATGCAAAAGTGTCATTTCTCTTCCTAGAATGGGTTGTTGCATTCTCTCCCCCCCCCCCTATCGCTTCCTTACCTTCGTGAATTTCCTCTTATGACCTCAGGCTTCAAAGGCTGCGGTGCTCGGCCCGGGATGTTTCAATGCAATCTCCGGGATTCGTCTGTCCTCCTCCTCCTCCTCCTCCTCCTCCTCCTCCTCCTTCTCTCTCTCTCTCTCTCTCTCTCTCTCTCTCTCTCTCTCTCTCTCTCTCTCTCTCTCTCTCTCTCTCTCTCTCTCTCTCTCTCTCTCTGTAATAATGGCCCATTATTATCAGTATCTCTTATTGAAAGCAAAGAAGCCCAGTGCCCAGTCTTTGCCATCAAATACCAAATTTGCAGAAGATTTAAAAAGTGCACACACATACACACACCAACCTTTAAGTTTTAGGGGGGAGGACTGCTTTTTCAACATTTAAGAAAGCTTATATTCTGCAATCTGCTACTTGGGCTGCATTAGAAAAAGATCTGATGGGGCTCCTGAGCACAGCTGAAAGCCGCTTCCGGTCTCAAGGAACCCTTCATTTAGCCCTAGCCAGTCCTGCCGGTGGGAGACCCTAACTCTGGGGGTGCACCTTCCGTTTCGACACTCGGCGTGACAGGAGGGCTTCCAAGTGGAGAGCTTCCTTCTTCCGTCCAGGCTTCGGTATCAACATAGAAGATCGGAGTCGGTGGTCGCACGATTGGCGTGTGGGTGGTTTCAGATGGCCCCAGTTCCAGCTAAATCACTCTGTTGGGATGGTAACCTACCTCAGGGTGTGTTTGTGTGTGTGTCTCTCTAGTTTCCCTCTCCTCGGCCAGCTCAGCGTTTCCCCTTTTGCTTTCTCTTACAAAGAGTGGAGTAACAAGGAGTTTCCCCTTGGGTTAACTAGCATTGCTGGGTTTTAACAGAAAGGTCACTTGGCTTCTTGGCTCACGATCTCTGAGCAGATCAGGACCATGCGAGTTGGAGGGTGTGTGTGCTCCAAAGCCCTCTCCCTCTTGCACAGACAATGCTTCTAGGAGGCTGACAGGATAACAGAGTTGGGAGAGACCCCGGAGGTCATCTAGTCCAACCCCCTGCTCAGGCAGGAAACCCACTACCATTCCAGACAAATGGTTGTCCAGTCTCTTCTTAAAAACTTCCTTTGTTGGAGCACTCACAACTTCTGGAAGCAAGTAGTTCCACTGGTTAATTGTTCTAACTGTCCGGAAATTAGAGTGCTGTTTTTCTCTTTGATTAGTTTCCACCCATGGCTTCTTGTCTTGCTTTCAAGAGCTTTGGAGAATAGGTCGGCCCCCTCTTCTCTGTGGCAGCCTCTCAAATCCTGGGAGACTGTCTCTGTCATGTCCCCTCTAATCCTTCTTTTCATTAGACTGCGGTCTTCCCCAGTGGTGTTAGGAGAAGAAATGGGCTTCTTGGGTCAGGGATTCATGAAAGGGGCGATGTGGCTTGCAAACAGCTGTTGCTGCTGATCCCCTTTGGATGTCCCCGGCCCCTTTGATGCGGCCAGAGCCCGGGGAAGCCCCCCTTCCTCTTAATCCTTCCTGTGGATTGGATGGCAAGGAGTCAGCCACAGAAAGGAAAGGAGCAAAAGAGACCTCAGCTTTGAACTTTGGCTTGGCGGGGGGGGGTGTTTGTCTTAAGGGTGCAAGAACCCCCCTGTAGCTTCGGCTCAGTTAATTAGAGCAGCCGCCTTGTGGATCCTTAAGAGAGAGTTGGCCAGCGCTGCGTCTCATGGTCCATTGGCCCAAGAAATATTGATTTAAATCCTCTGGGCTTTGCCAGAATGGATGGCGCATCGAAGAGAGAAGTCTTTGCTAGCCTGGGAACTCAGCCGCGCTCTCCCACATCAAGAGCAACTTTAGGAAAAAGGACTGGCACTCTGCCCCCCCCCATTTCTGGTGTCTCCAATGGCAAGTCACGGGTGGCTGCAAGACGCTCTTTTCAGGGCTCTCCCCAGGTCAACAGAATCAAGATGGTGGCTGTCCTGGAGCTCCAGCTGCATCGCTGCAGTCAACCTCTTGATTATTTTGATCATAATATGCAGAGACTTTCTCTGCTGGGTGAGACCCACTAGACCAGGGGTGTCCAACCTCGGTGACTTTAAGACTTGTGATCTTCAACTCCCAGAATTCCCCAGCCAGCCATGCTGACTGGAGAATTCTGGAATTTGAAATCCACAAGTCTTAAAGTGGCCAAGGTTGGACATCCCTGCACTAGAGTGAAACAGCTTGGCCAACCTACTTCCCATTAACATTTATGGGACTTTAATCTCCAAAACTCCCCCCCCAAAGGATAGGTGGGAATTATGGGTCTTGCCATCCAGAAACTGCTCTGTTCAGAGGAGCTGGGCTACTTGAGAAGGAATCTAACAATAATTGTTGGTATTAAAACCTGGGAATGATCTTTCATTAGCTTTTTTTAACTCGGCTATAAATATAGGAAGCAATGATTTTGTGATCTCCCCGTTATTTATTTATTTTTCTAAAAAATAGTATGGAAACATATTCCAGGCCTGTCAAACACTTGTCAGTTCAATCTCGCTTAAGTTCCGTAACAAACAGTCATTCATTCTGTTGAGTTTGAATTAGTTTTCCCCTTGGGTTTTTCCCCCCCCCTCCTTTTTTAACATATTTTTTTCTCTCGAATAAGCGCTCTATTTTTTTTTAAAGCAATGCTCTTCAGGGAATTCTCCTCCAGAAGATTTTTCAGAGAAAGAGCAGTTTGCAGAAATTCAAATCCATTTTTTGCATATATGAAGGGTCTGTGCGAGTGTGTGTGTGTGTGTTTGTATGTGTATGTGTTCAAGCGTGCATCCCTTTTTCCCTTCACCTTCCTTTCGGTCGATTCACATCTGACCCAAGCCGTAAGCTCTTCCCTGGGAGAATGAACGAGAAGTTAAAACTTCATGGGCTTCTGAAAAATTTAAAAGGGAGGTAATCTCTAATGCCTTAAGTGCTGCAGTTGAGAGGGCTTTCTGAAACCCTCTGCAGAATCAGAGCCAAAGTTAACTGCCACATGGCAGACAAAAATAGGAATTGTGCAAAGAAACAGCTCCTTTTTTTAAGGAAAAAAGCTGGGAAGGATTGCAAATTTACAGCCTCAGAAGGAGCCGGGTGGCACTTTTTCAAGTCTAACCAATGTTATGACAGGGTATGAGCCTTTGTGCAAAGGATAAGGTGTCTGAAGATCCCTGGCTCTTCCCTGTGAATCCCCTCCATGCCTTCTCCCCTTTTCTTTTATTAAAGGACTTTCCCAAATACGGTGAGAGTATTTGAATAATGGCATATAATTATAGCATGATCATACAGCTTTAATTTGTAATTACACATCATTGTGAGCTTAAACTGCCAAGTTGTAAAGGCGGAGTATAATTTAAATTTATCCATTTTTCCTTTATTTCTACTTTGCTTCAGAGTGGCTAATTATCCATTTACAGGAGCTCTGGAGGACCCCGGGCGCAATCCAGCCAGCCTTCCCCCAGCCCTTTTCCTTGCAGGCTGAGGAGGGAGAATGGAAGCGCTCGGCTCTTTTCATGTTGGAGCTTTTGATTTTTGCAGAAGAGGGCAGAGGAGAAGGAGAAGGAGGAAAGAGGGAGAAGGTCAAGTCATGGGAAGAAGAAGGAGAAGGTGGAGGAAGGAAGGAAGGAAGGAAGGAAGGAAGGAAGGAAGGAAGGAAGGAAGGAAGGAAGGAAGGAAGGAAGGAAGGGTGGGGAATTCTGCGAGGTGAATTCCATCCATCCTAAAGTTGCCAAGGTTGAGAAACGTGGCTTTATAGTTTTCCTTGGGTTTCTCCATATGCTGATAATATTAAGCAAGGATGAAGGTCCTTGACCATTTAGACAGGGACCACCTGAGCAACATAGGGCTAACTTCAGAGGAAATATACATAGAAAACAAATCGGGGTTTAAAAGCTGATAAAACGTAAGGCTGGTGGTTGGGAGACCTCGCAGCATTCCTCCATCAGCTGAAATGCCTGCCTCTCCCTGTCTGACTCGTGGAGTCACCCATGAATGCCAAACAAAACTTTTTGGGAAGACCAGGTAGCATGATACAATGCCTCTCAGATGGGGGTCCTGGGAGTGGGCTCTGGAGGACTATCCACCCGGTAGTGTTTCCTGCATCAGCGCTGGTGGTTTGCTAGTTCTGTGCCCAAGAAGGAAACCACAAGGAGAAATCTAAAGATGATTTATGGGTGGATTTAAAGGACTTAATGTAAAAAATCTGGGAATTTGGCCCATTGTCCGTTCTCCTGAATGGAAAATTAATTCGTATTGGCTACGATTCTCTTTCAAAAGCTCATGCACTGAGTTTCCAAACTTGCTTTTTAAAAGTGGACATTATAATTGGTTTTTCAAAATTAAAAGAGTCGCTTTCTAACATTAAATGAAGCCTTTTTCTTATATACACACATATTACAGCTGTATTATTATTTATGTTAATACAGCTGTATTATTATAAAATAAATTTGTATTATTTGTGTTGCTCTATACTTCTACACTTGTACACACCCCCTTTCTCTTTGACTTAAACGCATCCATATGACAAGACAAATATGAAAACCCCTGAACTTACGTTGTTTTCAATACGTGGTACTCCCTCTATTCTCTGCCCACCAAGTCGTCGAGACTGGGCCTGTTTCACTCCTGTGATTTGCTTTTAAAGAGCCTGGGCTGCGACTTGCAGTGAATGAATTGTAATTTCCCTTTCGCTCTGAATCCATTCCTTCCTTATGAACGAGACCTCTTTACGTTAGGGAGGCCAAATGGGTGTGTGTAGGGAGGCTGATTTTCAAAAGGGAAAAGAGAAAGATTTGTAATTCATAGCGGAATTAGGATTCTCTCTACTGAAGCAATCAAATCTTCGCAGTTGTTTGTTGACGTGTTAAAAAAAATCAGAAAGGGGGAACTTGGTGCTTGTATCGCATCAGATGCATCTTCTGACAAATCCCCACCCCCCACTTTTAACCGGAGTCCTTCCCAGGGCACGGAGGGGCCAGACGTCAGGGGGTAAAAATGGTCCAGTTTATTCCTGGGCACCTCCAGTTGGTATTCAGAAAGTCCTGCAGAGTCAGCCTGGGCTGGTTCGGAAAAGCTGAGCAGGATTCAGCCAGGCTGGTGTGTGGTTGGGAGAGGCCAGAGCTGCAGATAGAAGTCAAAGGACATCCCATAAGAAGCCAGCTGCCCCAAACCTCTGGAATCTGGCAAGGTCTTCCCCGCTGGTCTGCTGAGAACCTATTTCCGGGGTCTATTAGGGTTGGGGTCTGTGGTGGTTCTGTTTGTCCTTGGCTGCGACTGCCTTTCAGGCCAAGGAGAGTCTCTCGTCCTTTTGCTAATGAAGCTCCTTTTCTCTTCCTCCTAGGCATTTCCGTAACGAAGAAGACGCATACATGTAAGTAAGCCTCTCCTTCTGGTCATATTGACTTTGCTGGGGGGGGTGGCACCACCTGTGCTAAGGAGGTTGGCTGCCTTGGCTTGAGTCCCCCTGAAATCAAGAAATGGATGGGGGGCTGAACAGGGATCGATGGTGCTTCAGAGGGAACCACAAGCTTGGTAAAAACAGAAAACGACGATCTCCAGGTGGATGCAGGCCTCGGTGAAGTAGGCTTCTTGTTGAAATATTCTCTCTTAAACAGAATTTTGTCTTGACTGATGGGGGCTGATGTGTGTGGAATGCAAAGGCAGGAGATTTAAGGTGTCTAAAGAGCTGGTTAGAAAGTGAACCAGGTTGCGTAAATGGTTTTCTGGTTTTCTTTAAAAAAAAAACTTGGTTTCTGGAATCATATTCCATTGTTCACATCTGCCGTATCTTCATCTTTTACCTGCCTGAAAGCTTTTTCAGTGGCTTGCTTTATTCTTCTAAGGTGAGTTTGCTTAGAAACCAGGTGATGTTTACTGTTCGCTGGAGGAAGCGTGAACATCATTAAATAAGGTTCTAGTCCTCATGATTCCATAGAGGAGCTTGGAAATGTGATAGCGAGTTTGAGTTTCTAAGATTGCGAATAAAGTTAAACTGAATCCAAAACAGATTTTCTTTTGAATCCCTGGCATCCTGTCTTCACAGGGTTACCAAAATGGGGCTTGCTTCCTACGGATGCCCCCTCAGCCTCTGCATAAAAGACCTGCACGGCTCTTGCAGGTGTGTGGTTTCCTTCAGTTGCTGTGTCCCTCAAAGGACCTCTTCTCAAGAGGACCTCGATTCTCTTGAGGGGTCCTCTTGAGAAGGGGCCCTGTGAAGGACATACCAACTGAGGGAACCACACACCTGCAGGAGCCATGCAGGTATTTGGGGTGCAATTGTGATGTCCGGCCCAAGTCTATTGTGAAGAGTCTTGCCTTTGTGAGATGCCCGGAACCATCTCTGAAAGATGGACCCATCTGTTCTTCATTGTCCTTTGGGCATCCATCAAAGACTGGCCTTTTAAGTGGATTCTTCTCTTTATGGCCAATGAACAAATCAGGCTGGTCATGGAGGGCATTTTCCCGTGTCTCTCTCTGTGTGTGTTTGTGTGTGTGTGCAAGCTCTTTGTTGAGCTTCATGGATGTTCAGGAGACAGAAATTTCCCAAGGAAAACCAACGTTCCCTTCCTAGGCAGATGGCAACTCCGAGCTCCTATTTTGCTGTCCAAGTGTGCAGTCAAGGCAGGGTTTTGTGGGGTTTTTTTGCAAACACACACACACACACACACACACAGAGAGAGAGAGAGAGAGAGAGAGAGAGAGAGAGAGAGACTTTCCTGCCAAACGGTGAACTTTCCCGAATAATAGTTAAGGGTGGGTGCTGTTGGCACTGAAGCCCCCAGAGAGAAGGCGGAGGCTGAATCCTGTCCCCCGAGGCCAGAGGAAGCGCTGTGTGGTCCCTGGTGTGTTTCTGCCTAATAGCCTAACCGGGCAGCCCGGGGGTCCCTCGGGGGCCTTCCCTGCAAGAGCTCTCCCTCTCTTGGCTCCGATGGCTTATTAAAAATGATTTTATAATGAAGTTGCCTCAAATAGCAGCAAGTTTCTGCTTTGTCCTTGAAGCACTCTTTGCCCTGCTAAAACACTCTTGCAGACAACTCCTCCTCAGCTCTATTTCTCCACACCACCCTTTTTGCTCGGTTTAAACTTACTTTCTTTTTTTAACAAACTGCTAGATTACGATTGATATTTCTTCCCCTTGGTGGGAGGGCAGGAACATCTGTTCCCCACCAGCTGCTTGGAACCCTTCAAATTCCTCAAGCAGCCATTAGCGGAGAAAGGTGGCCATTTGTTTTCCGCACGGTAGCTGGCCACCAGTCAGGTTGATATTTTCTCCGACTGACAAGGAAGGCTCTTCTTTCCGGCTTTGATGGCAACCAGGCCTTGCTGATCAAGGCGCGGAAGAGAGGTTGGACCGGTGTTTCTCAACCTTGCCAACTTGAAGATGGGTGGACTTCAACTCCCAGACTGGGAGTTCAAGTCCAGAATTCTTCCCCACGGCTGGTTGGGGAATTCTGGGAGTTGAAGTTGCAACTTCAAGTTGCTGAGGTTGAGAAATATTGGGTTTGACAGCTTACTTCCTGGTGTCGTGGATGCTCCATCCCTGAAAATGGACCACCTTTGGTCTGGGACAGCACGTGATGGGCAGGGTTCATTCTGTCCTGAGCGGAGCAGACAGGAAGACTTTCTTGGGCTATGCATGGCTTGTTGAGGACCACAGTTCTCTTTTGGGGAGCTTGAAGGAATGAAATTGGTTCTATCTCTGAATGGAGAGAGCTGGCTGTGGGAAACTGCAACATGCAACTAGGACTTTGTCCTTAATCTGTAAGGGCATCTTCTCACTGACAAAAGAGGCCACCCGTCAACGGATGAGTAAGCGTTGAGTTGCCTTCAAGATGGAGTTCCGTGATTCTGGTGACCACTGTCTCTTTCCTTTTGGCAGCTCTTGAGAAAAGTTATTTCTTTATCTCTTAATGCTTCCCTTATTAAACTAGATCTGTCAGAAGAAACTTTCCCCAGAACAAGGAGATAGATTTCCTGTCCCAAATCTTAACAACTTCCAGTCTTGCTGCATTCGAAACCTAGTTTGGACTCTTTGCAAAAGACTCTTGAAATTGGAAATGGTAATTTAGAGTGGTGATGGATATACTGCCAATAGCAGTCTTTTCTCAGGGACTCATCAGGAGATCTTCTACTCGCTGTGGAACAGAGTTAATTAATGAATGGATTAGCCATTCTGAACAGCTTATCCAGGAGCTGAGATTAGAGCCAGTGCTGGAAATCTCCATTTGATCAACCGATCTCAAGCCATCCTTGTTTTACAGGGAGAATTCCAGGAGGCAAGAGTGAACTGTGTGGACCGAAATGGGTCCCTGAATGAGATTTCTTCTGCTTGGGGGCCTTTCCGACCCTTTTAAGAGTTGGCTCTGTCAACCCCTCCCTTTAGGCCAGAGCAGCGTATTGTTTGCGACTCAGGAATCCTTGCAAGCCTAGCAGGGTGGCTTAAGATAATGTGCATGGTACACGCAAACACATATGTATCTATTTCACACATCATATTGTCAACATACATTTAAAAACAAATCAAAGGTGTCAAGGGAGACCCTGATTGTGCTTTGAAGCTTTCACCCCCAACTCCGGAGGAAGTTGCACTGTGTGAACGTCTACCTTCCTCTCCCAGCTGCAGAAACCGTAGTTAATGACAGCCGTCTAACAAGTGACAAGTTTAATGGTCCATAAAAATCCCAGCCCTTGGGGTGTCACTGGAGGTTTATTGTTACACAAAGCCCAGGAGTAGATTTGTCACTTTCAGACTGAGGTGCCCTGAATGGGCCTGTTCAAGCCGAGGAGAAGAGCAGCACCAGCGGCTTCTGGATGCGGCTTCTGAAAGGACGGGAGCGGTTCTCAGGAAGGTCCAGATCCATCTCAGAAGAGGCAGCGCGGAGCTTCAAGATCCTATGGGGGAGGGCCCCCCAATTCTTGCTGTCTTCAGTCCCCCTGAGACAAGGCATGCTCCTCTTGGGAACTGGTTCTTGGCCACCCTTTCTTGGACCTTCCTCCCATCTTCTAAATGGCAAAGCCACCAGCTATTACATCTTTCCTTGAAAACTGCCCTTGTTTCAGGGAGTGTTTTGCATTATTTTTGCAAGGTTTTCGCCAAACTCTTGAGTGGCATCCTTCAAGGTGAACACGGGCAGGAAGGGGTGGAAGATTTAGACACTTTCTGTTCTTGTCTTTTGAAACTTCAGCTGGGATGCGTTTAGGGGAAAGGATGAAAAGACGAGGCTGAGTGGCTGTAAGACCAAAGGTCACTTTAATAGACCTTCCATCAGGCGCTAGACCTTAGGAATGCACAAAAGTGTGTGGGCACCTGGAGAGTTGCTGAACATGCTTTCCAGCGGTTTAGGATGGGCCTTCCTTTGTGCCTCACACACACCCCTTATGTAAACTAGCAAAACCAGAACAGAGAAAGCAAAGCAACAGCAAGGATGACTTGTTCCAGGGCCTTAGAATACACACGCGCACAATTATTATTTATCTACAACATTTGAGTTCAGGCAATTGTCACCCACGGAAAGGGATTTGGACCCAGAGGTGCTGAATCGTGTTTGCTTCTCTCCTAACCCCAAACGCAAGGAGAGCGAGAGGCGATCAGATTGATCTCCCATAGACAGATCCCCAAGCTGAACTCTGTAAGACGTTACTGGTTCTCAACTCAGTGGTCCAAACTCAGATTAGATTCCAATTCAATAAGGAACATCACTGTGCAAAACAGGAGAATCCAGAGTGGAACGGGAAGGAGCTTGCCAAGACTTCCAGATTGACCAAAATCCCCAAATACTTTTATAAATGGAAAAGAAGCAAAACCTGTTTCCCACCACACACTTCAGGTGAATCTGACTTGGCACCATTTGCTGAGGCCTAAGCCAGGGGTAGGCAACCTTAGCTCTTTTAGGACTCGTGGACTTCAACTCCCAGAATTCCTGAGCCAGCACGGCTGGCTCAGGAATTCTGGGAGTTGAAGTCCACGAGTCCTAAAAGAGCCAAGGTTGTCTACCCCGGGCCTAAGTTAACCGAAGGACCCAATCCACACCTCCCTGGGG
Organism: Vipera ursinii; assembly: GCF_947247035.1. NCBI lineage: Eukaryota > Metazoa > Chordata > Lepidosauria > Squamata > Viperidae > Vipera > Vipera ursinii. The sequence goes on along the minus strand of NC_139524.1, from coordinate 20,031,280 downwards.
AACAGCCTCTTCCATAATTCATAAGCAGGGAGTGATGGAAATTGTAATCCACACCCCGGGGAGCATCAGATAGAGGGGAGGCTGCATTGGGCTGCTCTCTTATGAAACCTACCCCCATTTTACTTATTTTTTTATTTATTAAATTTATATGTCACCCCTCTTTCCTGTAATGCGACTCTGGATGGCTTTTTCCTTACAGAACCTCTTTGAATTCTCACCTTAAAAAGTTGTTCAGGTTTTCTCTGAGATGCTTCTAAACTGTCCCTCTAAATTTTCATTTCTGCAAACCCCGGGAATTGTCTGGAAGAGCTCTAGTCTGGGCCAGGATTCAGGGACATTTGCTGGCTTTCAAAAGCCAGCTACTAGGAGGGAAAAAGCGGGGGGGGGACCTTTCAGGAACTGGCATTAAGAGGGAGACATAAACCTCCCAACAGTTGCTGCACCAGGAAGCCCCAGACAGACAGTCCTACGAGTGAAATAAGACACTGTGGAAAATCAGCTCCAGAAGGAAACCCACGATGGATGTCAGGATTGGATTCTGGGGCTGGACACACCCTCGTCTCGCGAGGCCTTCCCCAAAATAGCTGCATTAGCTTATGTAAACTTGGCAACATGCATTTGGTAAACATGCACAAACTTACTCATGCTGGCTGCATGAAACGTAGCCACACATAAGACTGGAATTTTGAGTTTGGTTTTTTTCCCTTTTCTTTAAAGAGGAAACTTAAATAGCCATAGCCTATTTCTCTGTCTCACCATCTAAGGCCACAGAATGAGAACCTGGTGCAGGAGGGAGGCTGTCGGGACTCAGCCAGGCACCTGGAACAAGGATCGAAGTGTCTTTTCTTCGCCCGTGGAGAAGTTCTGGCATCAGCTAAGAACTGATGGGCTAAACTTGGAGATGGACGTCACACGTCTTCATGAATTTGGTCTAGAAGACCCTGACACCAATGCAAACATTTTCTCAGAGGGCTTTCTAAGATGCCAAGAAGCAGCTCTACAAGCGTCTCAACCCAACAAGTAAAAACTATCAAGTAATTTATAAAAAGAAACAATTTGCCTTAGTTATTCTATCATGGAGTTTAGTATGAATGGACACCAAAATCAATCCTGATTTTATCTCTTGGCAAAAAGCAGCCTGTTTTGGGGGAAATGACCTGCTTTTAGAAGCCACCTGAAAGATAAGGAGAAGGAGACATCTGCCTCTTGATGGACACGTCTGCTGGGATTTGGGTGCCCCCTGGAGAAAATTCTTTTCTTCTTCACTGGTCTAACCACCCACCATCTTGCACCTGGCAGGAGAGCTGCTGGAGCTGGCTTTTCAATTAAGTATAAAATTGACTAAAGTTGAATTTGTCTGGAATTGGCAAAGAAATAGTGATTTTTTTAAAAAAAAGCATATATAATTGTTTACATTTGTTGTTTGGCAGGAAAGGTCTCTCTTTGATTGCCAAAGGAAACTGCACATCAAGAAGTCCCTCTCTCTCTCTCTCTCTCTCTCTCTCTCTCTCTCTCTCTCTCTCTCTCTGTGTGTGTGTGTGTAAAACACAAGATGTTGTTTCTGCCTTTAGTTCCTCTTCCCTGAAGACAGCCACTATGTTCTGCTCTTTGCTGGGGATTCTGCTGGGGAGAATGGGTCAGAAACATCACCTGGACGTCTAACCTTGTGCTGGCAAGGACCAGCCCTTCTCTTTTTACATTTGGGCCGGGCATTTTGGGGCCTCCAATTGGCAATGATCGCCTGGCATTTCCTATCTCAGCCTCTGCAAAAAGGCCTGAAGGATGTGGGTTTCTGATCTGCTGAGAAGGAGTTGCTCACAAGCGCACCAGACAGGTTAACCGTCAACAAGTTTTTTTTGCATGGTTTTTTGTCTCTGAAGAAGAGGGCCCCCATGACACAGACGACGGCAGGCGATTTCCTGGGGATTTTGCTTGTCCCCAGTTGCCGTTTTTCTTCCTCTTTTCTCTGTCCAGGCTGGCTATTTACAGGACATGCTTTTGCTCATTTAGAAGGACCCTTGGCGGGCCACACCAGCTGCATCTAAGGCAGGGGTCCCCAACCTTGGCAACTTTAAGACTTGTGGACTTCAACTCCCAGAATTCTCCCATCTTTGGGGAGATGGCTGGCTGGGGAATTCTGGGAGTTGAAGTCCACAAGTCTTGCCGAGGTTGGAGATCCCCGATCTAAGGGCTGCTGGCTTTAGCAAGAGAGGCATTTGAGCCAAGTGAAAGATAAGTCCTCCTCTCCCTTCTTTGGCAAGGTGTCTGCCGAAATGAGACGGGGTTTTACTTCGTTTGAGCTAACATGGCATAGTTTTTTGCTCACTCTGGTTAGGATGATAGGAAGAATAATCCTGGCCCTTGGTTGCTCTTCAAAACACCACAGAGCTCAAGATGACTGCATTCAGTATGAGCTCGTCTTCGGGCTTAGTCGCTTTGAACTAAGAATTAAATCTCTGCTCCTATCAAGGAAGATTTGCCAAAGACTTGTAAAGACTGTTTTTCCTTTTGGAGGGCAGAGGAACTGTTTGGTTGGCTGAGGGGACTGGAACTGGGGCTCCTAGGAGTAACCATCCCGTGATATTCCTAGGCCTTTGTTTGTCTACCACTTGCAAATGTGTCACTCAGTTTCAATGTCATGTTTAGCCTTTGGCTGCCCCGAGCATCTGTCCTGATGTGCAGCAGGCATATTTATGGCTCTTATGCACATCAGTCTTAATTGCACAGCCCCACCCACTTAATTTGAAGTCACTCTGGAGGCACACATCCTTCCAGGCAGCTTCACTTACATAACAGGTTCCCAGGCCCGGCTCAGCAGCGGGGGAAAGGTCGAGCTGCCTCTTTTATTCTAAGTTTTACTGATCGGCCACTCTTCCTCCCCTAGAAACCAAACCGGGGTCTAGATGGACATGAAATTCCACACGTTAATTTGCATGAATAAATGAGTGCTTTGAAGTAACGATTGGGCTTTCGAAAGAGAATGTGTAAAAAGGTGGTAGGAATAGGATAAAAGAGAAGCGGGGGGCAGGGGAGCAGATCAGATCCCAGCTTCCTATGAAATCAGTGAAGAACTTCACAACAATCTAGTCTTTTCCAAATGTTTATGGTTAAAAGGAACATTTAAAAACCAAGAGATCTATATCACAGAGCCTTTGCTGCCTTGTGGCCTGTGGTGGTCATTGCCCACCTGGAGCAGGGCTGGGCTCAGTCAGGGCTGGAGTGCTAAGTAAATGGAAATTCATCCATCCCATCCCATCCCATCCCATCCCATCCCATCCCATCCATCCATCCATCCATCCCATCCATCCATCCATCCATCTATCTACCATCTGTCTATCTATCTATCTATCTATCTATCTATCTATCTATCTATCTATCTATCATCTATCTATCTATCTATCTATCTATCTATCTATCTATCTATCTATCTATCTATCTGATCTATTTTCTGGTCTAATCTTCATGATTGTTGGCTCTTGGTCTATTGACCAATTCCACGATCAAGCAGCTGACTGGGCCTTCACTTTTGTGAACGGAGATTTTGCTTCTCACAATTCCTCTGAAAGCCAGAAGCCACCAAGCCCACAGATTGCCCAAGTCCTGCGTGTTCCTTGCTAAATGGTGTCATTCCGCTCTGGGTACAGAATGTTCTAATTCTTTGGCTGGATCCCTGTGGAAAACCTCTTTGCTGTATCCTGCTTTTAAACCTGACCCTCATATTTCATGGCAGGAAACATGTCACAATCTTTCACTCAAGTTTGACAACTGACAAGCTTTGAGTAGCCTCCTCAACAGTGATTTGAAACTGAGCTGAAACCATCGAGAATGAAGTCTTGGCATGACACACATTGTTGAAAACCTCTGGCTAGTAGTGGAAGGTGGAAGCTAACATGTTTCCAGCTACATTACAATACAAAGGTGCAATTAAGAATATCTGGGTGTCCACAGGCCTTAAAGAACATTCCCCTAACTGAGATCCTTGTAGATAACTCCAATCGTAGCTCCAATAAATTTCATGATTCTACCCATCATCGTTCTAATTAGGAAACTAAAGCAGTAGAGGACTTAATGGTGGCAGAGCAGATGAATTTGGAAGTCAAACTCTACTCATCTTCAAGTGGTGAAGGTTAAGAAACCCTGGTGTAGAGGTTTTGTCTTCTTTTCACCCATCCCCCCCAACCCCCTTGAATATTCTTCTGTGAACCCTGTAAGAGCTTCTTCCCCAGGAGTAAAGCATCTGCAGCTGGTCAAACCATGGCAACTTTGATGAATGCCATTCAGTAAAGGCGGGCTCTGAGTGTAAGCAGTAAATCCATTATTGACATGTAGTGTGGTTGACAGAAATGTCAATAGCAATCAAAAGAGTATTTCATAACACAGGAACATATAAGAAATAGATTATTTTGCCTGACTGGATGGAAAGGCGTCCGTATCACTGTGCTGACAAAGCCACCTTTTGCGTTGTTGTTTTGAGAGCTGCAGAACTTCACATAAATGGAAATAAATCAATACCTCTGAACGATGCTGCTGGGATGATTCAGAAGAGCAGCCCAAAATGCATTAAGATCAACCCTTAAGTTCAGCTTTCCAGGATTCTGAATATCCAAGAAACTGAACTGAGGTTCTTAAATCCGAGAACCAGTTTCTCCCCCTGAGCGGAGAGGAATTGTTTGGTATCAGGTGTAAAGCCAACCTAGACGGTACTTCCATTAGCCACAAAATGCCACAGTCTGCCCGGGAGAGCTAAGTTACACTCTTTCTGGTGAGAATAAATTTTGAAGAAGACATTAAGAAAAAGGGAAAAAAAGGGGAGGGGGGAACAAGAGAACATTTAAAGAATAGGGGCAAAGTCACATTTTATCTGGGCACGGTGCTGAGTAAAAGAAGCCAAAACAATTCCTTAGCAATGCAGAATCTCTCTCTGGATCTGTGTGATTGTTTGCAGAGTCTCGTTCTTTCCTGGCTTCTGGGTTAGCCTTGAAATGTGGTTTTAATTACGGGTTGAGCTCCGAGTGCCACGGAGTTACATAAAGGGCCACGATGCTCTGCCATCTGGCCTTGGGTTTCCTTTCCCTTTCTCTTTCTCTTTCCCCATCCCCTGGCCAAGATTGGGCAGAAGACAAAACCCTCCCTGTTGTGTCTGCCTTTTCCTGACAGATACTGATGAGCTTTGATTCAGAGTCAGGGTGAAGGCCGCTTTCTGCAGATCAGCTCCCTCCCACCTTGGCAAGGAATGATGGAGCTGATCTGGTGAGGAGCAGAGGAAGCAAAGACACACCAGCGGAAGGAAGCGTCTCTGGAGCTTTTCTAGGGGAATCTGGAGATAACCTGGAAAAGCAGGAAGTGTGAGAAAGAAGCTCCCACCCCCATAAAAAGGGGGCAGAGGGGAATTCTGGCAGCCTTTCACAGTTGGGTTATTATATCCTACAACAATCAAGCAGCATTCCTGGAATCTGCCTCATGACCTGGCCTACCTCACAGGGTTGATGTCCCCTTCCTAGCAGAAGTTCTGCAAGGTGTGTTTGGGCCTCTGTTCGGAATATTCTGCATAACACAGTTCAGGTGATCCTCACCTTAGGACCATTATGTCTGGCCGTCCCAAATTACAACAGTGCTGATCAGTAACTTAAGAGCAGTCCTCGCTCTTGCAATGGTCGTGGAGTCCCTGCAGTGACCTGATCGTGATTTGGGCGCTTGGTAACCAGGATGGATTTACGATGGTTGCAACAGGCAATGGCCACCCAATTGCCACAAGAAAGGCGGGGGGGGGGAGTGGCAGACTCACTCAACAACTTAATGACTGTGGCAAAAAGTTGTAAAATCAGACATGGTCAGGTGATGACCCATTTAACAATCACATCGCTTAGTGACAGAAGTTCTGGTCCCACTTGTTGTCGTAAGACAAGAACTTCTTGTCCGCAGGATCTCGTATGTAGCATCAGGGTTTGCAGAGGCCACGTGAGCCACAACGGATGGCTTTCTCTTTTATTAGGAGACATTCTACAAGCTGACACGCCCCCCCCATCTATGCACCTGTGCATGCTCGATACACAACAAAAACACAAAAGGAAGAAAAGTGGAGAGGCATTGGGCAAGTAGACAAAAAGGTGTTACGAGTTTCTCACAATTAGTTTCGCACTTGGCGTTTGCTTCCTGTCTCGATGCTTCCGTTCCTTTTTCGAGAAGGGAAAATAATTCGATGAATGAAGCAAGATCCGATACACGCAGAGAGAGAGAGAGAGAAAGAGAGAGCCCTTTTAGAGCAGGAAGCCCCTAACCCCTTTTACTAGGGGCCTCTGCTTTTAATGGCTTTTGAATGCCCCAGTCCTTTTTAACCTACCTACACATTTGCAAGGTGCCTTAAGACCAAATCAGCCTAGAAACGTGGAATATAAATGGCTCTGGCCACAGAGGGTCCACAGAATGAGTGTCTGCCTTCAGGAACATTCAGGTCCTCTTCTGTGGATATTCCACACTGAGAAGGCAGAGCGTCTCTAGCGCTTTTGCATCTGAAGATTCACACCAAAGAACATTGGCCATTAATGAGAGGAAGAAGCGGCATTGTGGACATTGCGACCTCATTGTGGCTTGTTCTGATCCCAGTGGCTCGGCTCCAGGCTGTAACCAAAGATCTTGGAAGCACTTTTGACATGCTCTTGGCTGTCTCTCTCTCTTTCCCAAGGGGCCAGATTGAGTGTGGGAGACCCTCAGGCTGATCGTGGTTATTTCTCTTGGCCCAGCTGGGGTAAGCGGGCTGCTGCCTGGGGCCACCTAGGTTGGTGCAACTGGGCAGAATAGCCCGATGGAGTTTGTAGTCCAGAAGGAGCCTTCTTGTAGTTCTTTAGCCTCTCCCCATCCCCCCCACCCCCTTCAATAAGCCAGCACACTTCCAGGCATATTTTAACACACTATTTGTGCACATTTCTGGCTTCCAGCAATATGGCTGAAAGCTTTGATCTCCGGCTTTTTTCTGTCTAGAAAGAATGGAGAAGAATCTGTTTTTGCTGAGACAGACAAATTGCCAGGCAATTCGATTTGGTGGGTTTCCTGCCCACCCACTCCCTCCTGCCGCCGCTTTTCATTTCTGCTCCATTCGGTAAACCCTGGCGCAGCCGAAAATGCCTCTTCTGTCGAGCTACAAGATCTGCAGTTCATTCAGTCCCAAAGTAATAATTATTGCTTTTGTCTGTCAAAATGTATCAAAACACAATAAACAAGAATGGTGGGCTGGGCAGGCTGGGCTTCACAGGCGGCCTTCCCTTCCCCACGTCCAAAAGCCGGAGGGTTGCTTCAGATCAGCGGCAGGGTGGGGTTTCCACGGGGGTCTTTCTGCCTGGACTGACAATCAATACATCTGGAAGTTACCCCACCCCCAAGACGTAATAAGGAACATGGAGAATACAAGGCTTATTTTCATTTTTTTTTGCCTTTCTTCAGTTGCTAAGTGATGTGGTCATTAAATGAGTCATGTCCGATTCTATGACTGGGGTGTTTTTTGCCAACAAATCTGGTTTCCCCCCTTGGCTTTCCTTGCCAGAGGCCGGCTGGGAAGGTCGCAGAGGGCAGCCAGGTGGCCCCGGGATGCTGCAACCGATATTACCGGAGGTTGCCTGAATTTGATCCGGGGGCTGCGGGGAAGCCCGGATGCTCTTGTGAAGCCTGGTCCAGAGCGGCTTTCTCCAGGGCCGTCGGGACTCCCGCACTTGCCTTTTTTTGCAAATTCCCTGGGAATCCCCCCACCTGCACCCTGACGCCTCCCCCCTCCCCCGCCCGGATGGAGGATTTGGGCCAAGATTCACCCAGGCGGCAAAGGTGAAGCAGCGGAGCCTGAGTCGGGCAGGGGCTTCAGCATTAGGCACAGAAATGTCCGGGCGCATTGCAACGGGGCGGGGGTTGCTCTTAAAACCGGCGATCTCCAGTCCGGGGACTCTGGCAAGACCTGAGCTCGGGCTCCACCTGGGGCGGGGGGGTCTGTATTCTGCGCCCCCCCCGGCCAGATTGGGGAGCGGAAGGCGGCCCCTTCCTCCAGAAGACCCCCGACCCGCCCAGCAGCGGCCGGGGAGAGAGCGGGGGTCCCGGGGCCGCCCCCTCGCCCGGCCCGCCCGAGCCCCGCAGCGCAGCAGCCCCCGCGCCCCGCCCGCCCGCCTCGGCTCGGCTGGGCTGCGGTGGGCGGGCAAGCGGGGCGGGGCGCGGCGGGGCTCCGGCGGTCACATGGCGCCTCCGCTGGGCCGCGGCGCGCAGGAGGCGGGGGCTGCCGTCGCCGTCGCCGCTGCCAGGGCCGGTGGCGTTGCCTGGCGGGCGCCTGGCGCGGAGGAGCCGCCGCCGCCCCGCCGAATGATGTGCTTGGTCAGCGCCGCCATGAAAGGTGAGCGCGCCGGCCGGACCGGAGGGGCCGAGTCTTCTCGTGCCGGGCTCGGGCAGCCGAAGCGCCCCCGGGAGCCCCGCCGGCCCGGCCCCGACGCCCGCTGGGCTCGGCGCCGGCCGGGTTCCGCGAGTGCCCGGCCAGAGGGCGTCGCGGGCGCGGGTCCCGGGCCGGCCTGGGGGGTCCCGGGGGGGGCGGCCTGGAAGGCAGCGAGTTCCCCGCGGGACTCTTCCCCTCTGCGTGTTCGGGCACCGCTCGGAGGGGCGTCCGGGCTTCTCCCCCGCGCCAGCTCGCCGAGCGGAGCGGAGCGAGTCCGGGGCCCCCGTTGTCTTTCTGGGAAATGGGAGTTGGGTCGGAGTCCCGGGGCGGGCGGGGGGCTTCGGGTGGGCTTTCTGCTCCTGAAAAGCCGCGATTTCACCGTCCCGTGTGCGCCGTTGGGGGGGGGGGAGGAATAGGAACGTCGGAAAAGTCTTGCCTAACGCCTCGCGACTTAATTCTTCCAGTCCCCCCCTTCTCCCCCCCAGCACCGCCGAGTTCCGAACACGCTCGGGGGTCATCTTCTGATAGAGCCCTCCGACGTTTGGCAACGGCACCTGGGCGTGGAGCGTTGGTGGTGTCGCTGTTTACGGTGCGGCAAAACATTATCCTAAGAGTCCAGCCTGAGAGCGAACTTGCGTGTCTGTTTCAGGCGATACCGGAGGAGCTTGAGTGGCTCTGAGATTTGGCTGCCTTGGAGTCGCTAGCCAAATTCTTCTCCGGTCCCGCTTTGTACCTTCCCTAAGCGCCGCTCTCTTGAGAACAGCCTTTTAATTTGGCTAGTATTTTTGTTAAGTGGCTTCCCTGGTGCTAAAGGATTTGGGACTAAGTTTCCTTCTTTAAGCCGTGGCTAGATGCAGATCCTCTTCTGTAGGGAACCCAGTGGCTTCCTCTGAGAATGGGGTCCTGAAAGTTTGCTTTAGGGGGCTGCTAATATGTTGGTGCACCGGTGGGGATCTTGCAGTGTGCAATGCAAAAACTCACCCTGCTCTGCCCGAAGGTGAGGCAGACAACCAGGATGAAGGCTGAGGTCCGGCTTCGTGGAGACGCCCCGTTGAGAGGCAGAGAAATCTTTTCCAAAGGGCCCACGTAGAAGCGTGTGGCTGTGTCATCTATCATGCGCAGCAGCTGGCCTTTCCAGAGCATTGTTCCTGCGTGAAACAAATGAGCACGGGGCCGTTTAAGTTGGTTAGATGGTTCAACATCCCGGAGAGCATCAAACCGAAGAGAGGAGATTGGGTTTAAATGGAAGCTGGCTGGTGAGGGTTGGGTGATTGTCAAGTCCCAGAAAATGATTTTGTGCGATATGGACTCTGACACGTTGCTTTAGGCTGGGTTTGTCACATCACATTTAGGTCTTAATCTTCCCATCTCTGGTCTTGCGGGCGGAGGAAACGGATCTCCTGTAATGACTGTGAATGTTGGTGTTACGTTTTGTCTTTGTTTTGACTCGTGGCCCTTTTTTTTTTTGATTTGGCATTCAAAAGCTGCAGGAGAAATCTACGTTAGTAGCACTGATTAATTTCTCTTGAATGTTACGGACTGACACGTTGGTCCATTGCTGACAAATAGATTTGTGAAAGTCATATTCCATTGCACTCTCTCTCTCTCTTTAAATGATGCTGGTACCTCTCTCTTGTCTTGGGCTGACCTCTGGCTGCTGAGAAGCGATAGATTTGTCCGCGTGTGGTGAGAAAACAAGATGGGAAGCATCGTGGGAAAATCCCTTTTTAAGCCAAAGCGTGCAGGGGAGATGGAGAAATGGGTCTGGATTGTAAAGTGGAAAGTGTTCCATATTCTTCTTCTCTTCCTCTCTCCCAGATTTTAGGGGCTGCAAATTGCCAGGACTGCTGCATTCCTTTGAAAATTAGCTCCATAGACAAAAGGATAAAAAGTTCAGTTGTAGAAGGGAGTGAAAAAAATATTTCAATTAGGCTGTTTGTGATAATTATCAGAGTATTGGGCTTTATCTTTGTAGTTCTATTAGTTTTACTTGGTTTCTTTTTCTTCTGTCTTACATCACTTTGGGTATCTGGAGGGTTGCGGTACTGTTTAACAACTCCGGACCTTTAGCCATCATCACATGTGAAGTTTAGGTCACAGCAACCTGGGAATTTTCTGACACGAATGAAGCTCTCTTCACTTTTATGGTTAAAAAGCCATAGGAGTAACCTGTGCGTTGATTATCATGAGTAAACCCTGCAGTAATGCTGTAGAATAGCAAAAGGGGCATTTTAGCTGGTGTAAAGTCTTTCAGAGTCACTATCTGTGAAACTCGGATCTCAGTCAGTAAAAAATAAACGACTGATACTAGAGGAGAGTTACAAAAACAAGGAACAGGCAGAAACTGTATCTTCCTCCCCAAAGAAAGTCACACCTAGTTCTTTGCACAGAGTGTGGAGAAAGAGGTATTTATTTGAGCACTGATTATTATAAATGGTGCTTGCATTTGATACCCAGCAGTTACATCATGATGGTTTTGTAGTTTTGCTACACTAAATCTACACATGCCTAAAACTTCGTTTCTGGGAAATAGACTCTTAAAGCATTTTGCCTTCTAAATCGAGATAGGCTGCTATAATGAGCTCAAGAAAACAAAAAATATTGTGGTTAAAACAGTCCCTTTATTGTTAAAAAGGTAAGATGCAAGTAATTAAGCAACTCTCTCATACAGTGAATTTCTTTTAGTAATAAATAATAGAGCTGTGATTGAGAAGGGGCTTTATAGGCCTTGCCCATTCAGCAGACTGCTGTGAGGTTCAGTAAATGTGCAGAAATTTGTCATTTATTAGACCATGTCTTGCACTACTTGCTGTTATTTTAAAATATTTCTCTGGATTGCTGTTTGAGCCTTCAAAGTTGTGACTGGCATTTGTGATCTCCTTGTCAGAAATGAGAGCTATTAAGGCGGAAATAAAAAGAGGGGCAGGAGGCCACAGTACATCACAATACTGTAAACCATCATTAGGTTCAGAGAGAGAGAGAGAGAGAGAGAGGGAGGGAGGGAGGGAGGGGGGGAGAGAGGGAGAGAGAGAGAGAGAGAGGGAGAGAGAGAGAGGGAGGGAGGGAGGGAGAGAGAGAGAGAGAGAGAGAGAGGGAGAGGGAGAGAGAGGGAGAGAGAGAGAGAGAGAGAGAGAGAGAGAGAGAGGGAGGGAGAGAGAGAGAGAGAGAGAGAGCTATGATTAGGTTTGCATTCTGTGTGAATGCAACCACTGTGGCTTGATCAAACTATGGTTAAAACCCTAGTTTAGCATGAACTATGAACCTGGTCACCATAGATGAATTCACTCTGAGAAGGCCTGCGGAAGATTTTTCCTTTCATGTTTAATTGCAATCTGTTGTTTTATGCAGATTTGACAGATCGTATATTTTACCTCGTATGTTTTCATTAAAGGCTGTTCCTGTTTTCCTGCTCCTGATATCGTGTCATCTAGTTTGGGCTACTCCTTTTTAGAAGGGTATTCATTTCATCAGTAAATAATAAGGGGGAAAAACTTGGTTTCTCTCACTCTGGCTTATCTGAGTTGGCCCTGTAGATGAAGCATTTGAAAAGATTAGGTTTCTTTTACTGGCAGCTTCATCCAAACGCCCTCTTTCTTGTTTCTGTTTTGGTGAACTTTGGGTGACCAACTGACCAGGCCTTGCAAAGCTCAGCTAGCTGGCACCTTCAGCCCAGGAATGCAGCCAGGCACCCCCTGGGGTGGCGTTCACTCCACCTGCATGGCCTTCCCAGCCCCTGAACTGGGGGACTGGGGAAGGTTAAGTGTGAGAACGGGTTCCATGCCTTGCAGACGCTTCGGGCACTGCAAAGAAAGCAGCCCCATTTAATTTGGAAGTGACCCAGAAGACCGGTCCTTTGACACCAAGTCCAAGCTAAGTTGTAGGGCAGCCCCAAAGCACAATATATGGATGCCCCATTGGGCATCTTGAGGTCCTTCCTTCCTTCCTTCCTTCCTTCCTTCCTTCCTTCCTTCCTTCCTTCCTTCCTTCCTCATAGCAGGTTACAACCAACCATTGAAACAATCACAATACAACATAAATATACATACATATGCAAAATTACCAGCAAGACAACAAAGGTTACCAGAGGCCCTTAAGAACAATTTAGGTTTTTGGGAAGTGAGGGTCATGTCCCAAGGAGATACATGATTTCTTCCAAACTTAGTTCTTTTTTTCCTCCATGAAAATGTGGGATCTTCTAGAGATCCTCCTCACAGGGAAATTGTGCATTAAAGGTTGAGATCCACCAGTCTGCCGGCGACCTTGATGCTACCTTTCCTGCTCCCCAGGCCTCCTTCTTTCTTGGTGATGCATGTTTTCCACAAAGAACATTAATTCTTAGAGTGTTTGGTGCGAACTGACATTGTCCTCAGCAGTTGATGAGTTGATTCTTGACCTGTTTTGACTTGTGCTGGTGCAACTCAGAGAGAAGCCAGAAAAAATATTTCCCCAATCCGTTGGTGTAGGCACTCCACCCAGAGATGCTTGGCTGACGTCAGTGGGAGTCTGCCATGTATGCGGAGAAGCAGGATCAAGCCTTTGGCTGAGAGGTGTGTTGAGTTGTTGGTTTTCAGTTGTGTGTTAATGCACACACTGGCCTGGAAATACCTGTTCAGAGGTAATCGCAGAGCCTCAGTCAGCATTTCTCAACTTTGGCTACTTTAAGCCTTGTGGACTTCAACTCCCAGAATTCCAAGCTGTGCTGCTGGCTGGGGAGTTCTGGAAGTTGAAGCCCACCTATCTTAAAGTAGCCAAGGTTGAGAAATGCTGACTTAGCTGGTTCTTAAGTTTGAGAATTGGGAATTGGGTGGCATACAAAGGGAAAAGATGTCTGATGCCTCCGCTTCAATTCAATTATAATTCTCCTCAGTAGCAGCGTTGACACCTTCTGCACACTCTGTTCTGTAATTTCCAGGCCGGTGTACTTGGCTGTCGTTCAGAACAGCACAATTGTTGTGGGAAAGCTAATCTTGTCACAGCCACTGTATTAAAAGTGTTCTCGCTCTCACTTCCTCCTGGGACTGGAAATGGGAGCCTAGTCAGAAATCCATGGAGAAATAGTCCACAAAATTCAGAATGCAGAAATTAGACGTGCTGGTGATGGGGGTTCTGGGATCTGGAGTGCCCTCAAACTCAGATTTGCGACATGCAGGCCTGTTGCTCATTTAGGACACAAGTTTGCTGTCCACGGTCCAAAGACTCCCTTCTAGGCTCCTCTTAGGATATGATAAATCTACACTTGTGCAGAATTGATGCCTTGGTTGTGTCGATGGATGATTGCTCACAGCAACTCTTGTCATTGGCCTGAGACATCTCTGGAGTCTTCTTCAAATAGTCAGGAGCTCACAGCATTTGCGAGTGCCGATCTCCCAAACCCTCCTGAAGCCTGGGCAGTGGAATTACGATCGAATCTGCCAATCTGGCTGTTTCTCTCTTCTTTGCCTCTCCTTCATTTCATCCCAAGAATGTAATTTTTCAAAGCAGCTTCAGGGGTTTCATCTCCTAACAACCGCCAGCCCCCATAAGTGGTGGCTCAGACAGCGGAGGCTCTGTAGAGTTTTCTCCCTGAAGATCTTCTGGCAAAGGCTAGATGCATTGCAGAAGTCTTGGAAACCTCTGGGCCGAAAATTTCTAGTTTCCAAGTTATATTCTGTCCTGTTGACTCTAGAGAGACTGTTTGAATTGTAAATGCCTTTTAGTATTTTTAAGTAAAGCGATGAAATGAATATTGTCCTGTCTTCATAGATCAATATTTCTTGTTGATCAACAACTTCCATGAAATGTTACTGTATGCGGGATCTAAGAAATAACGTTATTTTTTTCTCCACTAGGTTTCCATGGGTACATATGGTCCAAAATAGAGTAGTTTTAGGTTGCAGCTTATTTTGGTTGCTTTGCAGATCGGTTCTGTAGGAAGGACGGTTCTGCGTGATTCGGTGTTCCGGTTTAGTTCGGAAAGTTCCGTCCACTTACTGACCCTCGACGTTGTATTTGAAGTAGCGCAGTTTAGAAATTGGATAAACAAATAATCTTTCACTGGATCAGAAGTACTTTAAAAGAGAGTGGAAGATTTGCTTTGTCTGAAATATTGACGTAACAAAAAAGCGCTTCGGAAAGCTAAACAGTGAAGGTAAATCTAATCACAGTTATTGGCTACAGTACAGTAACAATATTTATTTAAAACATTACTTTCATATGTGCTAGTGTCATTGGACAGAAGTAATTGGATACATGTTTAAAATGTTTGTATCCCTTCTTTAAATCACAGGTTTTTCCTCCTCTTATCCTTTTCTCTCTCCCACATATATATTTGTATATGTTTTCTTTTGCTATAAATTCTTGTTTTGTTTATTTAATCCATTGTTTTTTTCCCCAAAGCTTGTATTTATTTTTTTTGCTTTCCAGAAACAACAACAACAACAAAACCCCTGGTTGCTCGCATTTTTTCTGGTAGTTTCTCTCATACAATGCAACATATTTCAGAATGGAAAGAAGCACACTCTATTCTGAAGAAAAGCAAACGTTTCTTGTCTGAATATTTTAAGAACCGAGCAAGCCAGCTCGAGGTTTCACTGTAGCCAAGCAAGAAAATTAGGGATGAGAAACGCAGCCACGTCCACTTCACAGTCTTCATCCGCACCAACTACTTTCTATTTTACTTCTCTCCAGCTCATCACCAAAGCCCGATTAGCTTTCAAAAATACAAATTGGGCAAGTACTGAGTGAGGTTTTCTCCCTTACACCTCTTTCTCCTGTTTTGAGTGTTGCTGATTTTCTTCCTGGCCCATTTAGACATTCAGCACCGATGGAAGGAGTTTCTTTCCACTTAGCAAAGAGTCGAGGAGAGCCTGCTTTGACATCCCTCCGAGGCTTTTTAAACTCTCCGGCTGATCTTCTAGCAGAGTCCTTTGGCGGGCTGTCTCCTCCCTGAAGTTCTTTCTCAGGGGACGGTGTCCTTTCTCCTGCCTGGGCCTGCCCATTTGGCTGCCCGTGTTGGCCGCTAGGACTTTGTGTGGATCACGACGAGTGTTGCTCTGATGTTATATTGTGTGCCTTGAAGATACCTTGATGGCTAGATCAGAGTTGTGTGTTTTTAATTCGAAGGGAAGAGCGTCTTTTGTGGTGTGGCTCTGCAGCTCCTCCAGACAGCTACGCCTTTTCCTGGCAGAGCACCCGGTGCCACCTGTGGCTGGGCTGTGGGGCTCAATCTGCTCCAGGTGCTTCACACACATCTCCCAAAAGTAATGCATCCGTTTTCTCTCACAGGCCTTGGAGGGGGCTTCAATCAGGATTTCCCTGCCTGTTCCTGTAGATTATGTAGATTATGCATATCGCTCCCACAGGACGTGGGGTGGGTGGGTGAATCCTCCCCGTGGATCACATCAGCCTGCTAGGAGAACAGCCTCATTTAGTGCAGGGAAGATTTCTTTCTTGAGAAGCATTCAAATATACAGCTCCCCCCCCCCCCGCAGAGCTTCTGATGATGGGGTCTAGACTTTGCTTTGCCCGCATTGGTCCCGGGGGCAAGATTTCTCCCGCCCCCATTCTTAAACTTCTACAAGGAGTTCAGATCCACAGGCAGAAGGTTAAACACGATTTCTGGGAAGGTTTTCTCTCGTTGTTCCTTTCTGAAAAGGAGGAGAGGGGGGTGCAACGCTGACTCCAAAAATTTGCCATCAGAGAAATGTGGTAAGACTAACCTAGCTTGTTAGGTGAGATGCAAGGAATCCAGAAAAAGGTTGACACCAAAACCACCTTTTGGGCAGAGAAACCCATTTCAAGGTCAAAAATGGAACTTAAGGGACATTGCTGTAGAAATCTTAAAAGCGACCCTTTTAAAAAGAAAACCAGCAAATTGGTAGCCTTTCTTTTCTAGGAGAGTTTTATGCATAACCTGTGGCCTTCAGTCATCTATAATACTCAGCAAAACTCTGCTCAAATATATCTGGATTTTATGCTACAAAAGCCCAAACAGGCAGACGGGGGATTTTTTCCGGTATAAAAAAAATGAGGCATCTCCTGTTTGCTGATTCAGTCTTTGAATACATGTTTGTTTATTTTTTAAACAAAAACAAGAAATACAGATTTTCCTGGCCTGATAATTAAATTATTAAGTCAGTGGTTGGTACCGTATAAAACCAACCTGCACAGCTTCTGAAGCGCTCAGGAAGTAGCTGGGGAGAATTGGTTCATCCTGCTTGATTCATCCCAACCTGCCTTGGCTTCTTTGATTTACCTCTCACACCCTTTTTTGCTTAGCTGGATCCCTGGGCAAGGGTTAGGGTTAAAGCCGTGCCTGTCCTCCCCGATGCAGTCATGTCAAAGGAATCGGTTTCATTGAGACAAAAGGACCGAGCTCTCCCTTCGCGTCCCTGGGGTCCTAACATAATGCCCGCCCGCCCCTCCTTGCACTGCTTTTCCTTCCTTCCTTGGAAGCACGGGAAGAGAATGAACTGAGGGCTCCTTGGTGCTCTCTGAGCTGGGTTGTTTTTTTGCAGACATTTTATTATCCATACTAGGAAACATTACCATCAGTGCTGAGACACCCAACTCCCTTCAAAGCACTGGTGATGTTACCTAGTTTGGTAATGAGACGCCTGCGAGAAAACAAGCAAGCCCAGAGAGCACCAAGGCCCCCTCATTTCAACCCTGAGCTGCAGATATTCTCCTCTGTCGATAACAGTGAACATCGGACTCCAGATTGAAGAAGAAAGGGGGCATTTGGCAGCTCATGAAAGTTTTTTGGTTTCCAGCTTAGCCTTTTAAGAGTTCTCTGTTACCAGAGCATCTTGGGTATTCTAGATTAAGCACAGTGGCCAGGGAGTGTGACCCCAAGGGAAGACCCACAAGGTGCTGGGTAGGGGCGGGGCCGGTAAGCCTCCACATCACAAGCAAACCTCAAGATTGTTGAGACATTCTAGAGTTGTGTGGGTGTTGATATGTGTCTGCCTGTGGGGATGGTTGCGTAAGACTGTTTTTGGGTGGGCCGCTGAGCCACGTGGACTCCAGTGTGCTTATTTCCACTGTGAGTCCCTGGCAATGATGAGAAAGTAACATGGGAAGGAATTTGGCTGATAAAGAAAGGGGGCCTGACATGTTTCTGGTTCATTTGAAAAGTCTGATTTAGTCAATAGGTGGTTAGGCCCAAAACCAAGGATGGCACCTGGCGATTCTTCCAAGCTGAGTTCTTTATTGTTTCACACCTAAAAACAAAATATTGCCAGGCTGAGGACTCTACCATCTATCTCTACCATATGCTCTGGGAACTATTAAGGAGAGGTGGCCTTCACCCGCTTTCTCTCACACGGTGCCTCTGTTTATGTGCTGCATTTGAATGAGAGAAGGCACATTGACTAGAGCAGGAGTCACTTGACAACTTTAAGACTTGTGGACTTCAACTCCCAGAATTCCTCAGCAAGCCATGCTGGGAGTTGAAGTCCACAAGTCTTAAAGTTGCCAAGTGCAGATGTGCCCCTGGAGTAAAGGGATGACGTCTTGGGCGCCCCTAAACAAAACTTTACCTCATCAGCAGCCAGATCCCAGCGCAACAAAGACCCAGAAAGCGGAGGAGAACAAGGCATGGTGGCATTTCCCCAAATAATTAATTACATCAGATATACGGATGTCAAAACCAAGACCTTTTTGAAGATAACATTCGATATAGGTAGCTAGGACACTTGCAAACATGGGTCAAATCTTCCCTTTTTAAGATCCTTGGAGGAAATAAAAGTTTCAGCAAATTTGTTTACTCTGTCTCTGGCAAGGCTGAGGCAACTCTGTTTAAATCTTGGAAAGACAAACTCTTGGAGAGAATACCACAACATTCTTCTGTGTTGCACGCAGCAATGGAAGGAGCTGGTTTGGCCTTCTGCATTTGGAAAGCATCCTTTCTCGATCAAATTCCATCCAGGCTAAGACGGCAGGCATTTTCTAGGTTACCTGTTCTTCCTGGAGACTTCCTTCGTTGCCAAACAGAAAATTTTCTTTTAATTCAAAGACTGACATAACCAATCCTTTTTTCCCCCCAGACCTTGCCAAGTGTTGACAGGCTTGGTTGAAATGAATGGAAGCTGCACTGCTTTGCTTCTGTGCTAACTTTGATTCTAATGTAAAGTTTTCCTTCTCTGTTTTACTTTAGGGCAATTGCTAATCAAATTTCTCCCTTGACAGAAGTTGCAATCATCAAATGATCCTATAGCTTCTAAGACAAGGAGTCCCAAGTCCCAATTCCTTTTTAGTAACAAACTCATTTAAGAAATTACAAAATCAGGCCATTGTCCTCTGCACAAAATATTCTCACCCAGTTAGCCAAAATAATTTTTAAATGGGCAGGATTTCTACTGTACGGTGAGCCCGTTACGCTTGCAGAAGGAATCCATGCAAAGCACAACAACTAACTAATAAAAAAAGTAAAAGAGAAAAGACACGAGAGCTAAGAAAGGAGCAAAGGAGAGCTTGCTAACCAAATGGTGCATAACGAGGGGCTTACCCAATCCCTGCAGATGGCTACCCACTTGAGCCTCTAAAAAGAAGAGGCTGTTTGTACAGAAGCCTTTTTCTGTTAAGATGCTTGTAGAGGGGATAGTTGTTTATTGGGCAAGGGGTGGAGATTTCTGTGTACATGAGGTTGGGCTTGATGACCTTTAAGGTTAAGGTCATCTATGGAGCTCCTTTCATGCCACAAGATTAAATTCACGAAGGAAGGCATATGTGTACGTGTCCTTGTGGATGTATGGATGTGAACTATGTTTATTAAAACATCAAAAAGTGCTTCTATTTTTTTTTCTTTGATGCAGAGATGATCTCTGTTTTCACTGGGAGATTTCACAGTGGATAATCTGCCCACATCCTGGTTTGCGTTCTTAGTGGGAACCAAGTGGAGTTTCCATGAGACTTTGGACCCGTTTAGAGCCCAACATTTTCTTCCTAAGAACTGCGTGGCTTGATTTTGAGACGGTAGCCACGTTTGGCCCAACCGCTATAAGCAGCACATCTGATTGTCGCTTAACCAACATTCTGGGACAAATCACAACCTTTCCTTCACTTTGAAACATCTTTTTCGTAATTTGCCACTATTAATGTGGTTTTACAAATTATTTGAGGGTAAGAAAAAAGGCATGCAGGAGCATATCGACAGAGGTGTGGCCTCTTCTTAAGAAAAAAAAATTCCTTCCATAACCAATAAGCTCCTTAAAATGTCTACACGATTTTCTGGTGCAAGTATTGAATTTGTTGTGTTTTTTAGGAAAAAGAAGAGAAATAATTTCTGGCAGAAGGTCAATCAAATTCTGCTTTGTTCACAGATCACTACATAATTTGATCATTATTGCAGCTGACGGGCATTAAGCCCAGAGCTTGCTAAAACAGACTTGTTTTGTGTCTAGTGGCCTTCCTCTGCACTCAACCTGCAGGGATTAAAGAGGTGATGCCTCTCCCCTCTACACTTGGAGTTTTCCAGGGTGCAAAGCATCTGCCCTTCCGTTTGTCTGCTTGTAAACGCACAGAAAACACTCAAGATCACAGTATTTCCAGTTGTAAAAGGTTTGTACTACATCCCTGCTCTTGCTCAGAAGACGTGAAGTAGCTCCGTAGCTGTTCTCATTTTATATGCAGCGAATTAAGTGCCAAAGAGTGTAAATATTTTAGAAGTGGGATCTCCCTGTGAACAAAATTGCTTAGGTTTGTCATATTTGGGAGACGCCAGGCCCATGGAGGCAGCAGAATTGCAGGGGTGATAAGGCCACTCTCGGTGCCTAGTTGGGGTTTATTGAATAAACGACAATGGCTGTGTTGATACAACAGGCTAAGCCGAAAGCAAATAAATCATACTGTGACTTGGTGTGTGTTGTGCAAACCAGGCCAAAAAGTCAACATTGGGTTGTTTTGGAGTTTTCCTGTAGCTTTACTCTGTGGAAAAAATATTCTTAAAAGCATCTGCTGACCCCTCTCCTCCTTCCCGGACATTGGAGACCTGCCTTTGGTTAAAGGGGGGATGTGTGCAAACGTGAGACCGGCTGTAGAAAAGGCAGGTTTTGTATCATTCCTCTTCTCTTTTCCCTTTCCCTTCCTTTCCCTGTCATTAACTGAATCACCATGGTCCTTAAGCGGACCCCACTTCCCTTATCGACTTTTTTTTTGTTGGAAATTGGCCGGGAAGGTTACCAACTACAGTTAGGTGACCACAAGATGCTGCAATGGCCGGTTGCCAGATTGCGCTTACAGGGTACATGAAGGTCGTAAACAGAGGAGGGGTGAATAGTGACTCTTTCCGAGGCTGTCGTCATTTTGAACAGCCATAAATCAAGGACTGCCTGCACAGGAGCCAGTTCTGGCAGAGGTTAAGACCACAAGGAGGAGGAGGAGGAGGAGGAAGCAGCGTAAGCGAGGGAAACCCACGACAAACCCCACCTGATTCTAAGTGATGAGAATCGCTACCGCGGGGGGGGGGGGGCTTCCTACACAGAATTGCGGCCTGGGGTGGCTCTTTCCCCCCTGGAATTTATCTCAGAATTTGACAACCTGCCCCAGCTTCCTAACTCTGACAGGGAGACCCCCTTGGCCAGAAACTCCTTCCCCAGTGCTAAACTCTGGATTTCAAAAAGGTGGCTTATTTACGCGAGCCTCCTTTCGTGCCATGCAGGGTGCCCCCTCTGCCCAAATGGGCTCTTGCACCACCCAGCGACTTTGGTTCCCCCCCCACCCTTTTCTGGTTCCCAGGCTGCAAGAGCGCCGTCTCCCCCCTCCCCCTCCCCCTCCTTTTCCCGCCCCGCCATCCATCGCTGCCGGCCTCTTGTAAGACGTGTCCTCGGCTGCCCTCGGAGTGCAGATATTTGCAGAACAGAGAAAGGATTATGTTCCCGCTCGGATACTCGATACAGGGCAGGCCAGTTCATTCCCCCTCGGTGGGGCTTTGCCAGGGCTGCATTGTCCAGCTCTATTGGCTGCTCCCATTGGCCGGAGAGAGAAGCCGGCCCTTCAGACTGAGCCCTGTCAGCTGAATGAAATGGAGGGGGGGGCACAGCGGCAGCCCAGCAACGGCTTCTAAATGACTTGTCAAGATCTGTCCATTTTTCTATGGCTTTTTTTTCCTATCCTGCCCGAGTTTGGAATACCAAGTTTATACTGGAGGATTAGCAATCTAGCCAGCTCTCTCTTTTTCACTCTTTCATTCTCTCTCTCTCTCTCTCTCTCTCTCTCTCTCTCTCTCTCTCTCTCTTTTTTTCTATATTTCTTTCCTTTCTCTCTCCTTCTCTCTCTCTTTTTCTCCTTCTCTTTCTTTCTCGTTCCCTGTTTTATTTTTCTTTCTCTTTCAACTCTTTTCTTTCTCTTTCTCTCTCCCTCTCTTTTTTCTCTGTCTTTCTTTTTTCACTTTTTCTTCCTCTCTTTTCTTTCTTTCTGGGAGTGGAAATCCTCCCCATCTGCCCAGGTTGAGAAACACCGCTGTAATACACAATCCCCAGTCCTCCAGTAGTGCGGGGTAACTGGCAAACATCTGGGAAGCCACAGGGCCACGACTCAAGAGCACATTGGACAACAAGCCACCAGTCTCTTCGAGGTGTCAGAGAACAAGATCCTTCCCCATTTGCTGAAGCCTCCCTTGATTTGCCTGAGGGAGGGGCAGGAGAGCGTCTACCTGGCTTTGACAAGGCACCAAGAAAAACAACTCCCAGCTTTTAATAGCAGCTTAATGGGCCAAAGTCTGCAGGCGAAGCTTTCCCGTTTGCACACTCCAGAAAGAGCCAAAATTAAAGCAGTTGGCTGGAAAACTCACCTATTGATCAGTTTTGCTTGTCAGTTTAGAAGAGGAATTTGACTCCAGGGTGGATGCTCTACTCGAGACCAAAGTGCCCCCCCCCCTGTGTGGTTCAGCAGGCCAGCAAGTCTATTTTATCTGGAGACAGAGAAGAAAATCTGCATTTACCCCCCACCCAGCCCCACCCTGGTGCATTTTGTGCTACCGCTGAAATGGTAAAAAGCTGTTCTATCAATGAACCTCGGTGAAGCCTTATAAGAAAATGCATCAGCAATCCAAACAGAGGTTGGGGTGAACCTGGAGATTTTGTCCTCCTGCTTGGGGTAAAGTCTTCCTTGCATCCTTAGAATCAGGAATCACGTGCTGCTTAGTCCCCCACTTACATCCTCCGCTGGGTCAGAATTTCTGTTATGCATTTTGTTAGGGAAACATCAACTGCAGGTAAATTTACAGTCACAATTGGCACCCCGTTTCTAAGCAAGGCGGTTACTGAGTGAGTCGTACCCGAATTTACAACCTTTTTGCCACAGTTGTTTAGCAAATCACTGCTGTTATTAAATGAATCACCCAGTCGTTAAGCAGATCTGTCTTCCCCTTTCAACTTTGCTTGTCAGAAGCCAGCTGAAAGGATCACAGAGGCTGATCCCATGACCCGCGGGATGTGGCAACCCTCATGCTGGATTTTGATCCTGTGTCCGCAGGGTTATCGTAATGGTTGTGAGCGTGAGGACCGGCAGTAACTCATTTCTTTTTCCAGTGTCTTTGAAACTTCAAAGGGTCGCTGAACGAATGATTGTCAGTTGGGGATTCCTGGTAGATCAGCGTTTGTCATTGTTCCATCAGGGTTGAGACGGATGGAGCCTGTGGCCATCCCAGTTTAATTGCCTAGGTTCGAAATCTCGGTTGGAATGCCAGCCTTGTCTCTGTTGTACAAAATATGGGCAGGTTGCATTCTTCCAAGCCCTCTCCTGGCCCATCTGCCAGCCTCCTGAGAACAATTGTGGTTGGTGTATCTGCTGTGTTGTAATTATCCTTGCATAATGGGAAGGAGAAGCATGCCCTGCCTCGGTGGTTGGATTGCAGTTGGGCAAGAGGCGGATCAGCGTTGCTCTTCCACCCTCACATTAAAACAGTGGCAACCTGTAATTGCCTGGGAGCAGGTAATTTGTGTCACCCTCTTACATAACAGGGCAAAGCAAAGCAGTGTACATCCTCCTACCTTACGACTCCCATTGCGTAACTTTTCCACCCCTTTGTTTAAAACACAGGCAACTAGTCCTCAGGTTACAACCAAAATTAACCCCAATTTTTTCCGTTGTTAATTGAGAAATCTGTTAAGTGAGTTTTACCCTATTTCATGACCATTCTTGCCTCAGTCATTAAGTGAATCACTACAGTCGGTAAGTTAGGAAACTGGTTGTTAAGCGAATCAGGCATCCCCATTGACTTTGCTCGTCAGAAGGTCGCAGAAGGGGAACATGTGACCCCCTGGGACACTGTGACCGTCATAAATATGAGTCAGTTGCCAAGTGTTCGAATTTTGATCACGTGACCACGGGGATGCTGCAACGGTCGTAAGTGTGAAAAACAGTCATCAGCCACTTTTTTCATTGCCGTTGTAACATTGAACAGTCACTCAATGATCTGTTGTAAGTCAAGAACAACCTGTAGACACCCCCCCAAATAGGTAGCTGAGCTCTCTTTTTGGATAGCATGCAGGCAGACTTTGGAGTCGAAGGCCTCTCCAGTTGCACTGATGTTGTACAGCCACCGAGAGGTCATCTCACACTTAGTTGGGAAGTAAATAAGCTTATTGTTGTAACCACCACTCATCCCCGCGTCATTTCAGCTTTCCAGACAAAGCTCATGTATCTTCAGCAGATATTAATTCTGGGTTTGTGGTCTCTCATTTCTTTACTCTTACCTTGGCTGGAAATTGGGGGGACCTAGAATCGGAGAAGAGGAATTAACATAACCTAATCTATCCAGTGCTTTGATTTCCTGCTGCCTGTGGGATTCTGGCAGTTGAAGTCCATCCCTTTCAAGTGGCCGAGGTTGAGAAACATTGGTTTATGGTTTTACTATCCAGTGTAATCAGGGTACCATATAGCAACCTGGTCCAATCTGAACTGCGCTCAAATCAACCTTCAAATCGTTGAGCAGAACTGAAAATTTCTGAGAAGATGATTTTCTTAAAGATGGGATGGAGATGGTCCCTTTTTGTTTGCACAGGAGCTAATACAGAACAGATTTTTTAACAGCGTGGCTAATTCTTTTCAACTGAGCCAGTGTTGGCAAATATGAAATATGCTAGACATTGGCAAAAGCTTAAGCAGTAATTACAGGCTTCCTAAATCTGCAGAGGGTAAATAATTACAGGTTTAAAAGTGTTATTGTGAGCTGCAACATATACCATTTTTTTTTTATCTTGCTCTTTTGAAGCTGTAAAAGCACAAATCCTTTGACAGGATTTGTTGAGGCTTGGAAATGGTTCTCGTAAGCACCGGTAGAGATATAAGCTCTGATCTCACAGGAAGTTTTCGTGTACAAGACCCACTGAACTACTTTCGGTTGACTAAACATCACCGCACGTCTCCTGCCTGTTTAAGGTCATTATAAATCCAAGCAGCATTGAATTCGGAGTTGGTTGTGTGCTGAGTGCAGGTTCCTCAAAGCAGTATTTTATTTTTTTGTGTGCAAGGATTGAGAGGTCTGATTAAATCACTAGTGCTTTGTTCTAAGTCAAGGACATGGTAAGAGCGTATGACTGGATGATAAGAAGACAGAACTTTATAGCTTCTGTTTTGTATCTGAATTCTCTCCAAAGGAAATTAGTGCCTCAGCTGCTGGTAGTCGTGGTTTTCATCAAAGGGAAAGGAAATTTCAACTCTCTGTGATTTAAAAGAGTTGAGGGGAAGAGATCAGAATATGTAGCTAATTTAAACACATTCAGTTCTGCAGGAACCAAGGGATTGCATACCAAGGATACTGAAGGAACTCCTTTTAGGTGATCTTATCAGAACTCCTGGAGAACTGGCAGGATCCCAGAAGAGTGGAGGAGATCAAATGTGGTCTCCGTCTTCAAGCAGGGAAGGAGATGGACCTAGGAAACTACAGACCTGTCAACTTGACGTCTACACTAGGCAAGGTCCACAGACGATTATAGAAGTGGGAGAAGAGTTAGTCTGTGTCATGATGTCCAAAAAATTAGCATTCTTTTGGCTAATGTGACTTGGAATCCACTACGGGGTGGAAGAATGTATTCATTTATTAAACAAATACAGTATATACGGCTAGCCATCTCCCAAAAGAAACTCTGAGCTGAATGGAAGAAGCAAAATAAAACTGCATTAGAGTTGAGTTGGGATTCGGCGATGGTGAAAGTACAGACTGAGTGGCCTGGTGCAGGAAAAGAGCTCTGACGACATGGAAACACCACATTGTGGCATTGTATATACCTGAGCCCCAAAAACATACGTTTCAGAGGAAAAGGAAAGAATCCTCCGTTAAATTGTTGTGACTAAGTTTGTCTACCATAATCGGTTAGTTTGCAAAATGCTGCTGTAGTGTCAGATGTGGGGCAATCTAGACAACATCTGAAGGAAGGTGGGCTCGACTCATCTTGACCACACTAATGGTCAACTGGATGGGAGATGATGAAGCAGCAGCAGCACCAGATTGGGGTAGCAAAACAGCAGCAGGGTTAGGAGAGGAATCTGGACCGGTTGGTAGACGTCTGGGTGATTAGAATCAGAAACTTCATGGTCCCCCAATGACAGTGTTGGTACACTGCAGCTAATTACTCTGGAGCTACAACCCTGAAGTCCCTCATTGTATCGATGCTGTAACTTTGCAAGTCACAATGCAACAATTTTGTATCAAAGCATTGATACAAAAGCATTGATACATTGCAGAATCAAAAATAATTTTGAACAGAAGACAACCAGCCTTGCCTCTTCCCAGGCTGGTTACAATGATGTCTTTCTTCCTTGGGAGCTAATGTAAAAACTAGTTGGCGGTCTTTCGGATTCTTCTCTCAATAAATAATTATTTTTAAAGGCAAACTTGCTTGCTACATTATTTTCTTTCGTGGCAGCCTTGAATGTGCACGATTAGATCGCTTATTCCTTGAGCAAGGATGCATTTATTTTATGTCGTATTATTCCTCTTCTACCTTTTTAGTAATTTTGGGATTTATGGTAAAACAATAAAGGGGGAAAAATAAGCAATTCTCCCCAGTCTCAGAGGGGCTATGCGTAAAAGGTTCCTTTGCCAACGTTAAACTGGATTTTAAAGAGTCAGCTGATTCTAACAGTCTTTGTGCACAAATAAACTTGATCTGACTATTGTTCCTGCGCTTGTTTGATGGACTTATGCAATCAGAAACCTCGGCATTTCCTTTATCGAAAGCAGATTGCGGGGCCGCTGTCATTTGGGAGACTGGCTTTAAATAGATTGAGGGGGTGTTAAATATATTAAAGTTAACTTGATCTTGCTTGGAAAGGGATGCCACCCAGGTTTACCTAAGAGCTAAAATGTTCGTTGCCAGAAGAAATAAGCGAGGGCCAGCAGGTTTTCCTGAAGAATGTTTGGTCTTTAGTTATACCCAGTAAGTAATTAGCATCAGTTTAATTAATTAAATAGGTCTCCACATAGTAGTTGAAACCTACAGTCCATCGCACTTTTTCATCCCAGCAGGATTTAGCCCAGATTTCTGGAGAAAGTCATCCTGCGTGCTGTTGAAATATCCTGCATGAGAATACAAGTGGCCCTCGCTTACTAACCAATCACTTAGTGACCATTCACATTTAAGACCAACCCCCCCCCAAGGTACTTAAAACCCAGATCCGAAATGTCAACAGTGACACACAGACACAAGACCGTATTTCGAGTGTTGGGAAGCTGGTCACATTATAAGGCTCATTGCAGTCTATGGTCACATGACAGTGAACGGACTCGCTTTACGACACAGAACATAGAATAACAGGGCTGCAAGGGACCTTGAAGGTCTTCTAGTCCAACCCCCTGCTCAGGCGGGAGACCCTCTACCATTCCAACTTTGGTGTTCGTTTTACTACTGCAAACTCTTTTTATGTCCACTGCAAATAAAGGGGTCATAAAATTGGGTTGGTCACAATGACTTAGGATGGAAATCCTCAGCTCCGTTGCAGTCCTAAATAGAGGACTATTGTACCTACTTTTTACTACCAATAAGGGTCTAAAACTTTGGTGGGAACAAATCCTGGACCTTTTGAATCTGGTTGAAGGGATGGTTTCATATTTTTCCCAGCTTTTAAAAACCTTTCACATTTCCCTGTCGGATGGCTCCAGTTAAAGATGTCTTTTTACCCAACTCCAGTTGGGCCTTTCAGCAGTGATAAAGGCTAAAGCCGAACCACACAAGCCACAGCCCCTCTGTCTGGGGGAAAAAGCTCTTTAGAAGGCTGGGCTCCTGCCAAGCCCGGCCTGGGACGAAGGTGGAGAGGCTTCGGTTTTTCCGTCCGAACGCAGCCGAGGTGGCAGAGCATTGATGGGTGCTCGCCCCTAGTCAAACCTTCCTGACACGGCTCGCCTCAGGCCTCGAAACATCTGGCGGATCAACCAAGAATAATTATTTCTATTTCTGCTTCAACCGCATTCCTATTTTCAGGGATTCTTCAATGCCTCGAGACATCTTTTCCTTCTTTTTAAACTGGAGGATGAAATGTTTGCTTGAAGAGTTTCAGAGTCAGGACTTTTCAGCAGGAAAGGGGTGATTCACTGGTAGGTTTTAGGACAGCCTGGGCAGGAGTGACTTACTGGACACGGAGTCCTGGCGCCAGAGGACTGAACCAGCTTTGGAGGAAGTGAGGATGAGACAAAGTCTTGGCAAACGGGGAACAAACCGAATTCTCCTGTGTGGATATTCTCAATCATCCAGGTCACGGTTGTCCCAAAGATGCTTTTTCCAAAAGGCAGCTGTTCTTCCTTGTTATTTTTCCTCTGAAAACATTTTGCTTCTCATCCAAGAAGCTTCTTCCGTTCTTCAGAATGTAAGAAGCTTCTTGGATGAGAAGCGAAGTGTTTTCAAAGCAAAAACAACAACAAGAAAGTCCCATTGGGAAAACTGAATTCTCAGGGTCCTCATTCTGTAATCAGAGTTGGGCCCGCAGCCCGGCTCTCTTCAGGTGACTTTGGCCACAGGTTGAGAAAAGAAGTGTGGAAGCAGATGCCTTGAAGGACGAGGGATTGTGCCTTCCAAGGACCTTGCACAAACCCCAGAACGGTCTGGAGCCTCTTGTGTGTTGAAGGAGACTGCGTGGGGGAGCTTGCTCGAGAATAAGGAGCCTGCGTGGTCTGGTGGTCTGTCTGTCTGGGACCCAATGCTCTGAGCAGGGCACTGTAGGAAACGCTTTGACCATTTGTTCATCGCGGCTAATAAGGTGGATTTGCTTTTCTGGGCTTCAGAAGGACACCCTAATAGTGCCTTTCTTGAGGAAGGAAAGGAGGAACGCAGAACATAGAATCACAGGGTTGGAAGGGACCTTGAAGGTCTTCTAGTCCAACCCCCTTCTTAAGCAGGAAGCCACGGACAGCATGGACTGGATGATGGAACTTTCTCTGTTGTTCTTTCCTTTCTCAGCCCGAGTAAGGTTCCTGTCTGAATTGGATTTCTACTTAGGAAACTCCCAGCCTTGAATTCTCTCTGGATCGTCTCTCATTTTTATAGGTATCTGCCTGTCTGTGGTCCACAAGGCCAGTCTGGTCACCTCCTGAACTGCCCACCTTCCTGTTGGCTTCTTGCTTTCTTCCATCCTGTTTTGATCTAATTTCTGGGTTTCAGTCCTGATCCATCACTGCACCGACTTTGGGCATTCCCTTCCAGCTCTTTGTAATCCAGGATTGTCCAGTAAATCACTTTACGTCTTGTGGCAGTCTTGGTTCTATGGGTATTTGCATCTTCTGTGCTTCAGGGGTCAAGTTTCCAACATCCCAAAAGAAGGAGGACCAAAAGAAAAAAACATTTTTTTGGGTGGGTGGCATTTGAGCTGGAAAGGGTGCTCCAGAATCCCTTGCAAGGTCACGGAGGTTATTGAGGTACCACAACATGATTAGTCAGTTGTAAAAGATCTCTCCTCTGAATTGCTTCTTTTGAACATGTGAACGTGTGCTCATCATAAGGTTCTTGTAAAAAGAGGGAGCACGAAGGGTAGAAATCCAGAACTGATTTTTATTTATTGCAGGAATGATTCCCGAGGACCCACTACTTTAAAGACAGGTTTAAATGGTTTTTTCTTTAACCAACTTCATTGGCTCTAGTGACACCTAGTGGCCATAGAGAGCATTTATCCCTTTCCCCCCATCCTTAGTTTAACAGAACTTACCGGTACATTGCCTTTTTCATGTAATAGTTTTGACAATACGAGATTGCTGCTGTTGAAGTATTTTGTGTACAGGAAGGGTCATGCCTCTTTTAAGGCTGTGGTGCTATTTGACCTTGATCTGAATGCTTCTGGATGGGCAGATCTGCATATTATGTCCCCATGTGGCAACACTTAAGGATTGCCCACTTTTCGTACGTATGTGCAAAATTAAACAGATTTCCTTAGCATTTTTCTCTTTTTTGCAGTAACTTTAGTACACTGGCTGCTGATTTTAATTATTATCCTGGGGATTTTTTGGTCACATACTGGTTTTCAAGCTACCAGGGCTTCTGATTCAGCTAAGAAGGCCTGTTACTGAATGCGCAAGAGTGCGAATACAGCCCTTGTTTCGGTCTCATTAAAACAGCTGAGTCCTTTTCCTGTCATCATCCAATTGCTACGTTGGCAAAGTCTAGTCAAGCTAATATAGAAAATAAAAACTCAGTTCTAGAGAACCATCAGCTTGAAGATGTCTGGACTTCAGCTCCCAGAATTTCGGGGCTGTGCTGGCTGGGGAATTCTGGGAGTTGAAGTGCACACATCTTCAAGCTGCCAAGGTTGAGATGCATTGCTTTAGAGAATATATTTAGCCCAGATAGTGCCTGGCCTTTTAAAGGAATATTTCATCCTACCCTATCCATACATTCAGTTTAACAACTTGTCAAAGCCCGAACATTGTTACTAGCTTTGGATGATTTAGGTGAATCATATCTAATAATCACGAATTTCTTTAGGGCGCCTCAAAAATTATTTAGGTAATGGAGCTGAAAATGCTCTGCTATTAGGATGTTAGGTAGTCAAACAGGCCATGTTTAATTCAGTTGCTTCCTTCCTCTGCGTTAGAAGGGGAATTCTTATTTGTGCTCCTAAATATGTATGAGTGTCGGGGACTGTATAGCGGCATATTTAATCAGTCGACTGAGAAGAAGCAAAAATGGGCTTTTCTAAGAAAAATTGCTGTCGTTTTTGATAAGTGTAGCTTTCTGCTTTACAGAGAGAAGAAGCTTACAAGAGAAACTTTTCCTACGGTAGTTTATGCATTATTCTGAATGGAAGGTTTGCGAATATAATCCTTTGCAATTTTTCTTAAAAAAATATTTCTTCTGTTCCTACTTTCTCGACTTCTCTTTTATTTTGCGACTAAGTGAAGGCATTTCAGGAAACAGACACAGATAGTTGGGCTGTTTCTCGTTCCAAGACAATTCTCTGCATTTTTGAGGTTGGCTGCATCATAACATCTGGAACATCTGCCCGTTGGCTCAGTTGCTCTGCTCAGCTCCTCGTTTAACTTGAAGCAAGAGCGAAGTAGAGTAATTATGGTGGCCAAGCAACGGAGCATAAAGCTGCCCAGAAGCAGGGTCTGGATTTTATGCTAGTCCGCCTAGGATATTTCTGGATCCTGCATTCCGCTATGTAAGGTAGTCCTCGACTTAATGACCTGTTCTTTAATGGCAAAAAATGCCCATTTGAAAGAGTGGATTTGGACTTACGGCCGCAAGATTCACTTAACAACTGCCATTAAAAATGGTTGAAAAAGTTGGGCCTGGTGATGTGGTGCCTTGACTTACGACCACAATGACTTACAACTGGCATTCTGATCCCAACTGTGTGGTTGTAAGCCGAGGACTACCTGTAATCAGCAATGGGACCTCGCTCATCTCTCCATTCCTTGATCCCCAAAACAGCCTCTACTGCTCCTCCACATTAACTCCGTCTTTGGCATAGTCTAAGACTACCGGATCTGTTCTCCATCCAGCTGTGCAGACAAAATCCAGGCCCCGGTTGAGACCAGAGGCCAAGGCCTGCATGCTTGAGAAGGACCATCCCGTCAGCCCCACCTCACCATAAATAAATTTGCCACCTGTTCCATTCTGGTGGATAAAAGCCACCATCCTGACGTATAACTCCAGGAAGGATTATTCTGCGAAGGCTTAACCTTTTGTAACCCAAACCTTTTGCCGCAGAGTTCAAAGCGTGGCGATTCTCTGCTGTCTTGCAACCTCTATTGCCAACAGCTTGACGTGCCAAGAGGTTCTTGGCAACAATATGGACATCAACAAGAGAATTAACTGTGCTTTAACTTTTCGCCGTCTGTCAATCTGAAAAGGTGTGGAGGGGTTGTGGGGAACGGTTGAGAGAAGGGGGGAAGTTTTCTCCTTGCAAGGAACAGCTGTGTCTCTTGCCAGGTTCTTCTTGAAGATCTGAGCCAAGGTCATTCAGAAGACCGGCAAGGTGATCCATATGAGTAGACTTCAGTAGGACCAGTTAGAATCCTCCTATGTCTTACTTAAATATAAGCCACATGATTTCCAACCCATAACTAATTATCTTCACCTGGAATGAATTCATTTTGTATAATTTGGAAGTACATCGGTTGATCTAAGTAAATCATCCCCAATTTATAGTCCACCAGGTGTGATGGTCCTACTGGCCAGGTGGAGGATGGTCTTAGTCATCCAAGACATCTGAAGGACAGCAGATCCTGGGGGAGACCCTTGATCCTTGGGAGGGTATGACATGGGTAGATTGGCATATAATGAGCCCATCCCAGCAACAGGGAAATCAGGCTGGAAAATTGTACTTTTAATCTCTGTGGTTTCTTACCCAGTGGGCCAAGATCTGAGTAAGCCAGCTTGATTGGAATTTTATCTGAACGGTATCGTCTTTGGTAGCGATTTAGCTTTTATGAGATCAATGCAATTGTATGTTGCCGTCTTTAGATCTGTTGTGATTTCTCTTCCCAGCACCGTGTTGGCCAAAGTGAGACCTCTTGAGTCCAGTCCTTCTAGGTTTGGAAATACTAAATCTGACAACATTGTGCATTTTTAAGCCCCCTCTCAAATGGCCCATTTTAATAACCTGAAAGCTATTATATAACAAGCAGCCATAAATTAGTACAAGGCCCTGGGGGAAGCCGCACCGTTCAGCAATGAATAGTTAATGTGGTAGAATGTTGAGCAGGTTATTAGTTTTCAATGTACAAATGCTGATCAGGGAATGCTCTTTATAAGGTATTTAAAAGAAAATATAATTAACTGGTGGCGTGCTTCTGTTGCAGCTCAAATTGAAATTATTCCATGCAAGATCTGCGGAGACAAATCTTCAGGAATCCATTATGGTGTGATTACCTGTGAGGGTTGCAAGGTAAGCTTTATATTATACAGAGAGATTGAGAGAGAGAGAGAGAGAGAAAGAGAGACATACATATACACACACAGAGAAACACACTTGTGGTTGTTGTGTGTCTCTGTGCGTGCGTGTGTGCGTGAGAGAGGGGAAATTACTGTATCTGTTTATCCACTGACTTATTTGTCTTTCTGCAAGATGAAATACCTAATCTGGTTAGCAATATTACATACAATCAATAATCTGCCCTGGGTGGATTTTAAAACTTCCAGTTGCAATTTCTCTCCTGAAGCTTTCCGGCATTCCTGGTGGGAGGCATTTACTTTTCATCTTGCCCTTGAAATGAAAAAGGGCATCCCTTATACTTTTGAACGGCTGTTTTCTAAATTTCAGGGAGCGAATTGGGCACTTAATTTCAACAATTGAAGCGTTGAGGGGCTGCCCGTTATTCTTCGTCCTACTGCTTTTTACTTTCACAGAGGTGCAACGGTTTGCAGCAGTGAAGCAGAAGCGGCTTTCGGGCAGAGTTGTCCACATTTGGCAACTTTAACGCATGTGGATTTCGACTCCCAAGCCTGGCCGGCTGGGAAATTCTGAGCGTTGAAGTCCACAAGTCTTAAAGTGGCCAAGGCTGGACATGCTTTAGGCTGCCTTGACGCTGGCTTATCCTGCAGCTGGAGGGTCCCCTTGGATTCTTCTTCCATTTCTAATGTTCTGAGCAGGATCGGCGTCTGTCCTGAGTGCCTGGGAAAACATGACTTTTCTTTTTTGAAAGGGACTTCTCTAGAAAAAGAAAGACTGTGGCTCCGTTGCTTTCTGTACTTTGGGCTGGTGAGGCTTTGCCAGGTGGAAATGCTGCTGGGAAAATCTTTTCATGCTCTCTGGTGCTTTCCCGAGAGATCCAGCAGGCCCTCGGTGTGCAGGTCCCACTGAGGCAGGAAGGCGAGCCTTCCCTGTCGCTGTATCACCTCTTTTCTATCCAAGGCGAAGATCCTCCTGATCAGCTCCCTTGAAGAGCTGTGCTGGCCACACGCCTTCTCACACCGCAGCCAGAGTTGGCCTCTGAGGGCACCTGTGTGTTTGCCAGGAAGGCCAAGTGGTCCTGAACTGACCGTTCAAAGTCACGACAGCACTGAAAAAGGTGGCCTAGGGCTATTTTTTGCACTAACGACCACTGCAGCATCCCCAGGGTCACCTGATTAAAATTCAAATGCTTGGCAACTGCCTCATATTTACAACGGTTGCAGTGCCCTTGGTCACGTGATCCTCTCTTGCAACCTTCTGACAAGCCAACTCAACGGGAAAGCCAGATTCATTTAAGGACCATACGGTTCACTTAACAACTGTAGTGATTCCCTTAATAACTTTTGGCAAGAAAGGTCATGAAATGGGGCAAAAACACTTAGCAACAGAAACTTTGGAGTCCATTGTGGTCATAAGCTGAGGACTCCCTGTGTTTTTATTTTGATCAGATGGAGCGGACAGGAAACAAAATTGAACAATGTTTTGCTTTATGTCGTCTGAGAATCTTCAAGCTCTCTTGCATAAAACTCTGCTTTTGCTTTGGAGGAATTTTTACATTCACCTTCAAATACCTTGTGGAGAAATGGGTGGCAAGCAAATTTAATAAATAAAATAAGCAGACAAATTTGGTAAATAAAGCAGGATGTTTTAAATAGATCGTCATTTCTCGGATCCAGAATTGCCTTCCGTGAGTCAGGAGCCTTGGCCACCCTGACGGTATCCTAGGCTAGGGTGTGATTAAATAATATCCTAATTTTCAGGCTAGAAGGCAGATGAATCCTTTGCCCAGTGATCCCAAAGTTCTGTAAGTGGAATAGAGGTTTTTTTAAGTATGTTTGTTTTTAAAATTCTGAATTAGGGGTAGAAAATTGGTAGAGTAAGGGAAAAACAACTCTCTGGTTCCTAATTGGCAATTATTGGAATATGGTGAAAGGTAATGATACATGGAAATCTGTAACTGTTAGCTATAAATCATGAGATTATGAAAAAGTCTTTGTTGTCACAGGCTGGTGTGTATCCCTTTCAGAAGGCTGCCATTAGAAGGCAGCAAGGCAGCTGTCAGCTGTTTTCTTGTAATTAAACAGCCAATGAGCAGCTAATTAAGACATATGTGTATACAGAAGTGGAAGTGGGCATGTTAATGAACTGTAGGAATCAATTCATTAAATGTAAATTGTCAAAAGACCAAACACGAGCTTTGTGACTCACAGAAAAGGGAAGCCCAGAAACACACACACACACACACACACACACACACACACACACACACACACACAGACTTGGGAGAGGGAGGGCAGCCGTTTCCTCTTTTGCAGACCAACTCCTTGGCCCCCTCAGTGGTCCCCAGCAAATGATTTAGACCAGGGGTCTGCAACCTTGACAACTTTAAGACTTGTGGACTTCAGCTCCCAGAATTCCTCAGCCAGAGCTGGCTGAGGAATTTTGGGAGCTGAAGTCCACAAGTCTTAAAGTTGTCAAGGTTGCAGACCCCTGATTTAGACCAATCATGGCAACTTTAAGACTTGTGGACTTCAACTCCCAGAATTCCCCAGCCAGCAAGATCATAACGCTCTTAGGACCTGCCCTAAGAATCGACAATACAGGTGGTCCTCAACTTACGACCGCAGTTGAGCCAAAATTTCATGTTGCTAAGGGAGACAGTTGTTAAGTGAGCTTTGCTGCATTTTGCGGCCTTTCTTGCCCCAGTTCTTAAGCGAATCACTGCAGTTGTTCAGTCACAGGGGGGTTATAAGTGAAACCGGCTTCCCCCCGTTGGCTTCGCTCGTCAGAAGGTCACAAAAGGGGATCCCGTGACCCCAAGCTACGGAAACCGTCATAAATACAAGCCAGTGGCCGAGTGTCTGAATGCTGATCATGTGACCACCAGGGGATGCTGCAGCAGTTGTAAGCGTGACCAACGGCCATAAGTCGCTTTGTGCAGGGCCGTTGCAACTTCAGGCGGTCCCGAAATGGAGGGTGGCAAGAGGAGGAGCACTTATACGGCCCCCCTTCTCTTCCCCCCTGGGTCCCCTCGGGCTCCTTCGCAGGGCTTCTTCAGGAGAAGTCAGCAGAGCAACGCCACGTATTCCTGCCCTCGCCAGAAGAACTGCTTAATCGATCGGGCCAGCAGGAACCGCTGCCAGCACTGCCGGCTGCAGAAATGCCTCGCCGTGGGGATGTCTCGAGACGGTGAGCCCCCCCAGCCCCGCTCGGCTCTCTCGTGGGTCTGAGAGAGAGGGAGGGAGGGAGGGAGAGGGAGAGAGGGGGGGAGAGAGACCCTCCTTGGCTTTTGCCAGCTTGTCCACTACCTTGAAAGAGTTCATTTTGAAATCCCCTCATAGCCTCGGGGATTTTGGATTCCCTGCATCCCCGCTACATAGAATTATCCAAATGTTACCACGTCATTCGACACTGCAACACTTGTGTTTAAGCCACCAATGGGTGGCTTCTCGAAAAGACGTTTCCTCACATCACAAAGTGTAACTTCAAATTTCCTTCCTTCCTTCCTTCTTTCCTTCCTTCCTTCCTTCCTTCCTTCCTTCCTTCCTTCCTTCCTTCCTTCCTTCCTTCCTTCCTTCCCTTCTTTCTTTTCAGACGTAGTCTGAAATCTGAGTGTTCAGACAGGTCTGAATCCCAACAGGGTTTAAAACGTTTGTCTTTGAATGACATCAGAGATGCAGATTCCTGTGATTCAGGGGGAAAGAATCTACTTTTTTGCATCAGAGAACCCACATTTAGGCACTTCTGCAAGTTAAACACCTTAGTCCTTTTTTAAAAAAAATCTAGCTGAAATGTAGGCCTGATCAGTGGCGTTCTTTTTCACATGAGATGGCCCTTTTGATTTTTGCCCACATATGAACCATCCCTTCAGACTCTTCCATGGCAGGCTTCTCAATCTGGGCTACTTAAAGATGGGTGGACTTCCATGCGGCCTTTGAACGTAGCCGTCTCCCAAGCGCTGGCCTGGCGGTAAGGGCAGGTGACCAGAGCTGTTTTTTTTTTTACTCTCTTCCAGCCGTCAAGTTTGGTCGCATGTCCAAAAAACAGAGGGACAGCTTGTACGCAGAGGTCCAGAAGCATCGGATGCAGCAGCAGCAGCAGCGAGACCACCAACAGCCCCCCGGAGAAGCGGAGCCGCTGACCCCGAGCTACAGCATCACGGCTAATGGCCTGACGGACCTGCACGATGACCTCAGTAATTACATAGATGGTCACCCTCCTGAAGGTAGCAAAGCCGACTCTGCGGTTAGCAGCTTCTACTTAGACATACAGCCTTCTCCAGACCAGTCGGGGCTTGATATTAATGGCATCAAACCAGAACCAATCTGTGACTACACACCCACGACGGGCTTCTTTCCATATTGCTCCTTTACCAATGGGGAGACTTCTCCTACTGTGTCCATGGCAGAATTAGGTAATGATACAGAGGGGGGAAACCGTAGTTGCTCTCTTAGTTGCCTTTGGATGGAAAGCGACACCCCACCCTCCCAAGAGGGTCTCTGGGCCTAGAAGTCCGTCCTTTCCTCTAGATACAGCTTGGCTCAGGAAGAGTGGCTTGGTAGTCCCCCATTCCTGCTTGGGCTTTGTGGGTTGATAGATTGGCTATCGATTGGCGCTGATGATGTTCCCCAGTTTGGGTCACGAAACATCTGCAAGAAAGCCACTAAGCTCAAAGAGCACCAAGAACCCCTCAGCTTGGCTATTTTAGCTTTGTTGGTCTTCCAGGCTGTCTCAAAGGGGAGGTTGTGTGAGTGTTGGGTTTTTTTCTGGAAGGGAACTGATTGTCTAACTCTCCCCATGCAGTAATGATGACCCAACATGCAGGTTTTGGGTGAGGATGGCCAATGGATTTAGTGCAACCTTAGTAGATACCAGTTCAACCAAGACCTGATGTACAATGCAGAAAATCCAAATATATTCCTCATTGAAATGGGATCTAAGCTTACAGCATTGCGTTCTTGCATGTCTCACGTCCATCTCCACAAAGAAACTCTTTAGTTAGTGGTTACGGCAGTTATTTCTGGGACTTCCCTATTTAATGGCTTATGAAATTAAGCTGCTTCATCTGATTTTATTTGGGGGCAGCCGGACCTGTGATTAAAAAATGTGCTTGTGAAACCTGCACAGCCTGGTGTGCAGAAAGCCCCTTTACACAAAGAAGTAGATGTGGGTCTGTCTGCCAAATCACGGCCAAGAGGAGTATTCTTGGTGGTGAAAATTATTTACGATTTTGCCCCACGTGAACTCTGTTTGAAAAGCAATTGTGTACGACAGTGAAAGATAGTTCTTGAATTACAACCATTTGCTTAGCAATTGTTCTAAGTTGGAGTGGCCCTGAAAAAGTGACTTGCAATCAGTCCTCACAGTTACGACCGTCACGGTATCCCCGTGGTCACGCGATCAAACTTTGGGCATTGTTGTATTTATGACAATGATCCCCACCCGCAACCTTCCCACCTGGCTTCCAACAAGCTAAGTCAATGGGGGAAGCCGGATTCGTTTTAACGACTGCACGGTTCACTTAAGAACTGCAGTGATTCACTGAACAGTTATGGCAAAAAGGTTGTAACACTCGATGGGATTCATTTCCATTGTTTAACAATGGAAATTCTGATCCTGGCTGGGATTGTAAGTCAAGGGCTCCTGTTAAACAAAGGCTTCCCAGTCTGGTCCGAACCCGTCTGTCCTTGAACAGATGTAGCAATAACAGCCTCTCTCTTGCAGGTAATATGGGATAATAATTGGGGGAAATCGACCCGGTATAAAAAAGTGAATCTGTTGTCTGCAGCCTTTGTTTGACTAGCTCAGGGGTAGCCAGTTGGCTCAGGAATTTTGGGAGTTGAAGTCCACGAGTCATAAAAGAGCCAAGGTTGCCTACCCCTGGACTAGCTCCTTAGGTCATTTCTTCAAAAAGGACTGGATGCTTTGAACGGCATTCAAATACAGTGCAACAGCATTTAGATGCTACAGTTTCCTCCCCTACCCGTCACTTAGCCCCTCTCTCCTCTCCAAGCGATCAGAAACGGTGTCATTCAGACAGAGGCCAGGTGACCCAAGTCAGCTAGCCAGCAATAAGCCGAGTTCACAACTTAAACGTCTGGAAAAGTGCAGCTTAGCCAGAATTGCTTGGATCCGGGGCCAGTCATCCATCGCTCACAGCCTCTTTCAGGACCCGAAGCCAGGGGGAAAAGGATGCAGGCAGGCGCTGAGAATGAGAAGCCTCCTTCCAGCCCTGTGCAAATTTGCTGCTAATGAGAACTGGCGACTTAGGAGTTGCGAGTCGGGAACCTGTGCGGCCTCTTGGCTAACGCCTGGGAACTTTTGCTTTTCCAGAACACCTGGCGCAGAACATTTCTAAGTCACACATGGAAACCTGCCAGTACTTGAGGGAAGAGCTGCAACAGATCACCTGGCAAACGTTTCTGCAGGAAGAAATTGAAAACTATCAGAGCAAGGTATTTTTTTCTGGCCAATGGGGTTGTTTCTTTTGAAGATCCATTGTAGAGAGGTAAAGCACCCCCTTTCCCTGGGGTCCAAGCACTTCGCAATATAGGTTTTAAAATTAAAAAATACCAAGCTGTTGTAATTAAACTTGCAAATTGAAAAACAAAAAGGTGACCAGAACATCTCAAACAAGCAGTAGGGCTGTTCGAGTCCAGACCGATGCTCTGATTTCCCTTAAAAATCTGGGAGTTGAAGTCCACGAGTGCACGAATGCATTTTAATCGTTCGGAGTCTTTCCTGGGAAGAGTTCAGTCGGCATTGTGAAGTACTTGTCTTCTTTCTCTTCCCCAGCAAAGAGAGATCATGTGGCAGTTATGCGCGGTGAAGATAACAGAAGCAATACAGTATGTCGTAGAGTTTGCCAAACGCATCGATGGCTTTATGGAACTATGCCAAAACGATCAAATTGTGCTTTTAAAAGCAGGTTTGTGCCTTTTGTGAAACGTGTCTGCTTGTCTGAAGGATTGTGGAGTGTGGGTTGCAACGGGAATCCAATCTTCTCAACAGCTAAAACTACAAACTTTCCACTCAATTATTGTCAATCACAGGTTACTCCGGTTGCTCCGGGAGGACTAGTAATTGCTGCTAAAAAAATAAATAAACCACAGTTAAATTTTTTAAAAATGTCAGGAACAAGCCCTTTACGATGAATAAAACATGAAAAGTAGAAACTCCATTCACTATCGGAGAGCAGGTTGTTGCTAAACTCAACAAGGCCACCTGCAATCTACTGAAGTCCTTGTTCGTCATATCATTTATTGCATGGAGGATGTGACCTTAGCCTTTGAGGAGGCCATGTGTTCCTTCCTGGTGGTAAAGAAGAACCCAGACAAGGAAGTTATGTGACAGAGTAAGGCAAACGCTGAAATCCACATTCATTTCAGTTAATCCTAGAATCGCTACTGTAAATTATGAGGATTATTTGTGACATGTTGCTGAAAGATTCTCAAGAGGAATAAAAAAACCTGGTAGTCTAAAGCAGGGGTCCCCAACCCCCGGTCTGTGGATTGGTACCAGGCCGCAGCATGCCAGCAACTGGTCCATGCAAAGGAGCAAAGCCCCATCCATGGGATCCAGGCAGCACACAAAACCAGGCCCCCTCCGGTCCACGGAAAAACATTTCTCCACGGAACCGGTGGTCCCTGGTGCCCCAAAGGTTGGGGACCTCTGGTCTAAAGCAGTGTTCCTCAACCTTGGCAACTTGAAGACAGGTGGACTTCAACTCCCAGAATTCAGCTTGAAGACGGGTGGATTTCCCCATTCTGACTGGGGAATTCTGGCAGTTGAAATCCACCCATCCTCAAGTTGCAAAGGTTGAGAAAACACTAGTCTAGAAGGATCCTTTAACAGTAAGTGGAGAAAATACGTTTCCCCCCCATTAGTTTTATATATACTAAATAGATGAAATTGATTTAATAAATAACATATACAATCAAAAATGAAGTCACAGACCGTAACAAGGCATCCCTGGTGAACAAGGCACACTTTTAAAAGCAACCTGAAACCTCTTGTTTCTTAATATTGCTATTGAAAAATCTTTCTCTATTTCATTTAGGGTCTTTAGAGGTTGTATTTATCAGAATGTGTCGTGCCTTTGACTCTCAAAACAACACAGTATACTTCGATGGCAAATACGCTGGCCCAGATGTATTCAAATCATTAGGTAAGGCAATAAATGCTTCATTAGAATGAATGAATATTCTAAATGTTGTTTCTAAAAAGTGCTGCTTTTTGCAAACTATTTTTTATAAATATATTTTATAGAAATAACTCAAAGGATTAATCATAAATACCCAGGGGCACAATTCAGTTCCAGTATTCTTTAACCTTATATGAGACTTACGTGTTATGCAATGATACCCTGATATTTAAATTGAAAAATTAAGGGTTTAAGCTAGAAAAATACACCAAGCTGAGTTTTAATATACTAAGTACAAAAGCAGAAGCTGAAACTACTTTTTATCCTCTTGTTGCATTCTTTGGAAGAGACCCTGTTTGACTGTTTTATTTTGTAGGCTGTGAAGATTTCATTAGTTTTGTTTTCGAATTTGGGAAGAGTTTATGTTCTATGCACCTTACTGAAGACGAGATTGCATTATTCTCAGCTTTCGTTTTACTATCTGCAGGTAAGGAATCAATCTGAGAAAGTAATTCTGCTTTTTCAAATTCACCTTGAATATTTTCTGCTCCTGAGCCAAAATATTGTGTTTTTCCTTCAGAGCAATATATTTAGTTCAGTTCCAATAGTCTGCAGGTTTTGTTGCTGAAAACCTGACGTTATCTCTTATCTTGGTAATCCTGCAAGTCAAGTAGATGTTTTGGGAGAGGAATAACGTGGCATAGCTGTGGTTTTGGTTATCTCCTGAAGCCTGAAGACCCAGCAGCTCTCTTTGAAGTCTTCTGACTGACCCCCAAACTTCAGGGAAGATGTGAAGCGTTTCTTGAAAGAAACAGGAACAGGATGGAGAACCATCAAATGTTCCTCAACCTCTCTTGCTTTCTACCACGGAATGGAAGATGGCAGGTCATATGAGACTGGAGCACTATCTGTAGAGTAGCATTGCTCTGTTTATGGTAGTGGAGTTAACCTAAGACTTCAACCCAGTGAATAAAATGTCTGCAAATTGAAAAGAACCACCTGAATTTCCCCCCCCCTTTCCACTTTTTCCCCCCTTTTAGATCGATCGTGGCTTCAGGAAAAGGTAAAAATAGAAAAGCTCCAGCAAAAAATTCAGTTTGCGCTTCAACATGTACTGCAGAAAAACCATCGAGAAGATGGAATATTAACAAAGGTAATGAATCTACCACAATCTTTTGCACTTAAAAGTCTATTTAACTAACTAGACCAGCTGTACAACTTTCAACTGAATTAACATCCTCTTTTATGGAATATTTTGTGATGCTTGTTTAAAATGCGATGGAGGAAATTGCAGTGATTATCTAATAAAACTGAATAATGAAGGTGAACAAATTATGAGAAATTGCTCCATAGAACATAGATAATGTATTTCTTTCTTCTTGAGTTGCTGTAGATGCTGAACTAGAGTCAAGAGGCTTTGAATCTCAGGTTTAGCAATGGATCGGGTGTCAACTCTTTAGAAATTGGGCATCATTTATGCAGAAATTTTAATCTTAGGGAGATAT
Organism: Vipera ursinii; assembly: GCF_947247035.1. NCBI lineage: Eukaryota > Metazoa > Chordata > Lepidosauria > Squamata > Viperidae > Vipera > Vipera ursinii. The sequence goes on along the minus strand of NC_139524.1, from coordinate 19,988,928 downwards.
CTCTTAAAATTGTATGAAGAATGATTCTTCCTCTTGGGAGGAATCCAACTTTCTTTATATCCTTTTTGACATTGCTACCAGAAGAAGAGATCCCCGTGGATAAGGCTGCTATTTCTAGATGAGCATTATGGGTCCCCTGCTCACCTATAGCCCATAATGCTTCTGAAAGATAATATTTGATTAGAGGGGAAGGACCACCCCTCTTTGTCCCTCAGCTTTTCTAACCCCTCTTGCTTTGCAGGCCCTAAAAATGGAAATAGGGAACAAGTAGAATAAATGAAAGATGAGCAACCAGTTAAAGAGGTTGTATCTTACAGCACTTACAACTTTTAAATAGTCATTTAAAAAATTGGCAAAGCAGCCCATCTTAACACGAAATTCTGGGCAGCTTACAAGGAAACAGTCTTTTCAGCCAGAACAGCAGCAAATTATAAAACCAAAAAGAGAAAGGCCTGGTGCCACCAACACAGCTGCTTGATGCAACCCATGAGGTTCTCCTTCCACCATGACCTCACCCCATCCTCCTCAAGGAGGCTTAAAAGCTTTTATGGCTGCTCCCTTGAAGCCCCCCACCCACCCACCCCGGAAAATAATGGCCAAACCCTTCACTGACTGCATCTATTTCACCTCTCCTCTCACAGCTAATATGCAAAGTGTCTACCTTAAGAGCCCTGTGTGGACGACATACAGAAAAGCTCATGGCGTTCAGAGCAATATACCCAGACATTGTGCGACTTCATTTCCCTCCTTTGTACAAGGAGTTGTTCACTTCAGAATTTGAGCCGACGGTGCAGATGGAAGGGTAACGGGGTCTTCTCGAGCCTTCTAGAATGGACACACGTTCAAGCAGAAAGATAGCAAGAGAGAAAGAGATTAAACAAAACCAAGACACTTTCGTGGCCCTGCTTAAGACGTAGGGAGCCAGCACACTGCACATCTTCCGGGCAGAGGCGCCAGGCGAAGGAGGGGAAAAACGAAGCAAGGGCCGAACTTGCTCGTCTCCTTGGTCGAGTTGCTGCGATGCTCACCCAGAGGGACCCTTTTTTCCTGTCTGGACTTCTCAGTCTTCAGCCTCTGTTTACACAGAAGAAGGGTTTCCCTCTGTCCTTGTAATTCACTGCCCACAGAGACGCTCACCGAACAAGGTCTGAACCGAATCTCCAGCTTGACTCCGGCGACTGGTGTGCACCGCAGAGGCTCCGCATCATCAGTTTTGCACAACCTTGCTCATGGTTTCATGAAGGACGATGTCTTTTCACCGTACCGTGATTGCCGCCAGGCGGAATGGCATGAAAAGAGTCCATAGCAATAGCATTATAATCTATTACAGGGTAAATGGGCATGAAGTCAATATATAGCAAAAGAGATGATATTGTTTATATATTGTTTTAATTAATATAAAAATGTAGTTAACTGGTATAGCTTTTATTGTTGAATTGATAAGGCACTTTCATTTTGCACCTTTTTTTCTTTTTAAATTATATGCTGGCGTGTTCAATGTTTGTGCTGCATGTACACCAGAAATCCAAGTTCAACGGAGGGTTGGGAGGGGGAGGAGGAGAGCACTGCAAAGGGGGTTGCGCTGCTATTTACCACGTTTCCTTTGGCAGAGAGGCTGGCCCAGGTCATGAGGTGCCCTTCCGTGGTCTTGTGCGAGGGGGCAGGGAGGGGAGTCAAGTTTCTAAACTCTTCTCTGGTTCTTAAAACCATGATTTTATTGGAGAAGCAAGAAAAAAGAAAAAAGATCCCCATTTTTAAACCAGATTGCTGACAGTGGGGATTGGAAAAAAAAAGAGCTATGTTTAATCACTTAACAAAATGTGTTGGTTTTCAGTAACATCTTTTTAAAATCAGCCCATTTCCTGGGGTGAGTAAATATGGATTCCGACAACCAAATTTAGACACTTGTGTTTTGGAAATATTGGTCCTAATACTTTTGTTTACATTTTGTGTGTGTTTGTGTATGTGTATGTGTGTGGAGAGAGGGAAACAGATTCAGCGTATTAAGACAGATAGGGTACATACAACTGTTTTTTCTCATGGATAGTGTCCATGGGCTTAAATCTTGTATTCAGTGCATGGAAACCCAACTTTTTGCTGAAACGGCTGGAGGCTTGTTAAAAAACCTGCTCTTATGTGTGGCTAATTTTTTTGTAAACCAAGAGTTGCTACTTGCACCTGTGCTTCCCAATTTGTTCCAAACAGAAGTTCCCATGGAGGGGGGCGGGGAGCTTGGATCACACAGCTGCCACCGCCACCTTGGTACCTTGGTCAGTCCACTATTTTGAAATCCAAAACAATCTGAATTCATGCTCTGCTTACCACGTGCTACACTTTAGCCACCTACACCTAGAATCAGGAGCAAGAAGCTCTATATTAAGAATTATATATATATCCTGGCCAATGAAATCCACCTGAGCAATCCTATTCAAATGCACAATCTGATCCCAAAAGCGGTGATACAAGTTGGACTCCAGTTCTCCTTTTGACATTCCATTTCCTCCTTGGACCACTTCAAAATCTTGGAGAGGGTCCCCTCAAACTAACCAGAAGTTCCAGTGGGAATCCTGGTCTTCATGGTTGTGTTTAGAGCCAGTGATCAAGGCTGCAATCCTGTGCCCTTTGATCTGTTGGGAAGCCCCGTTGAATTCAACGGGGTCTCTATCCACACAGATCTACACGAGGCTCTTGGGTTGAGTTCTTGAATCACCCGTATTTAAGGAAACCAACTGCATAATCTTTAATACTCGCCTATTTCTCTTTCCTGCCTCTTGAAATACAGTCTGTATTATCAGTGAATCTTAACTCACGTTTATCAGAACAGCTTAGGTATTTTTAATTTGTTGACTACTAATCGTTCTGAGGGCTGTTTTGAATTCTGATTCCAGTTATCTTTTTGGTGGTAAAAATGCCATCAAGAATGAAAGTGATTGAGACCTTTATTCATGGATACTAGTAATGTCAGCCAGACTTGCAAGCTACTCTTCTTTAAAAAAATAGGTTAAAAGTGTAGCAAGATTCAGCATCCCAATGATCTGAATATAAAGCCTTTGTAGGGATGTGTCTCCTGGTCTCAAGCTCTTTAATCTTTATCCTTGACCTAGAGATGACTTTACTAGGCAGCTAAAACTTATGAGAAGAATATTTCCATTCTTTGCTTTATCAAGCCTTCTGTAGGATCGCTTATGTCCACAAACCATAGTAGAGTTTGCTCATATCCTGTCATGTCTATGAAAGAAAAAAGTTGAGTTTTCCCAGCATGAGGACTTTTTTTTAGAGAGTTTAGTCTTCAAATCACGTGTCCAAAATAGGATAACTTGAGGTTAGTCTTTTGTGCCATGAGTGAGAATTCTAGGTTGACTTGTGGGATGATCCATTTTTTAAAAAACATTTCTCAGCTATCGATGCTCTTCTCAGGAGCCTTCTCCAGCTCCTAAGTTCAAAAGCATCAATCTTCCTCCTTCCCTGTTTCTTCAAAGTTCAACTTTGACTTCCCTAAAGAATCACAGGGAATTCCCCGGCTTGCTCTGTTCTGATCACTTCCTTTTAGTTAATAGCAAATTATATTTTGATAACGATAAAATGATGCTGATAATCCTCTTATGAAAGACGCCACGAATAATCAGCAATGTCTACTTTGAATGTCAGATCAGAGGGGAAACCTATTGGCAAAAACATAAAATCCAGAAATAAGTTTTAACATCCAAAGTTGGCTAGCCTAATACACTTGTTGGATAACAAACTCCAGGTGGGATTCAGCTATATAAAGTGTAGCATTCTCCGTGGTGGGATATATCAAAACTTCACAATATACCTGCAGGTAAACTCCAGAAAACTGGAAGTTAAAATTAATTTGGGTTTCCATTCTCCCATCCTATTTTGGTGGACCTATTGCACTATTTTAAAAGAAGGCATCTAGTCCTGGGCCTTGATGGCACGATTCTGTCTCAGTCGTCCTTCTATTGTTTAGAATTGTGAACTGACTTGATATGTGACATTCTTTTAAATTTGGTTGTCTTTTTAGGGAGCTTTTCATTGTCATAAGGTTGTCAAGGTCTGAGTGTGTGTACCCTTTACGTGTGGGGTATGTGCGTGTGTGGTTGTTGTTAGGCCATTAAGTGTCCATGGAATAAAGAAAAATGTGTTGAAGATATGTAAGTCAAAAATAGAAGGTGGAAAAAATATTCTATATAAAGCCTTGTCTGGACCACTTAGAGAGACTTCTATTTTTTTAACCCTTCTATAAATATTTGGTGGCACTTGAACTATTCCTGCAATAAAATGTGATTTGTGTAAAGGTAGAAACAAACAAAAAAGATTTTGTAATGTGAAAAAAAAATGAAAGAAAGCAATGTAATTTTTCTAAAAAAGAAAAACAAAAAACAAACCAACTTTGTATTATTTTTGTGGATGGAACTTGTCTACTTGTCTTTGGAAAAAAGCATTTGATTTCATTGAATGTGCCATAGCAGAGGCGCGTGGGTGGTGGGTTTTTTTCGTTACGTCATAGGTGAAAGGAAGTGATTTTGTGTTTCGGACATTCCGTAAAGCGTGAGGCCATCGCAAAATAGTTCTTTTTTAAAATGTATTCGCAAGCTTCGGTCTTTGTTGCTTTTTTTGCACACGTGTTTCATTTCTCTCTAGTGCAATATGGGCGTAGAGCACTTGCGGGTTTTACTCAGGGAAAATTACATATTTGTTATACAGGGTTTTACGTTGTCGTTTTTTGTGGTTGTTTGGGGTGGGGTGGGGGTTGAGGGGTGTTTTTTCTTTTGCTAAGGAATGTCGGTTGAATCACCTGTTGTCAAAGAGGCAGCCAGATAATAATCCTAACGCCAGTGCCAAAACCCCGAATCCTCTCTCCTTCCGGCCCTGCCACTGACCGCCACATCCCCTGACCGCTCTTTGTGTGAATTGGAAAAAGAGAAAAAAAGGCTATACAAGCACCTTATGATTGACTTTAACTGTGAATGACAATCCATCTTGTGATCGGTAATAGACGCCCAAGAACTTAGAAGTTTTGGTTAAAGCTCAGGGACCTTTCAAACTCTTCCACGGGGAGACCAGAGTTATGGGTCAAAATGCTTTTGAGAAACGTCAGGCTCTTCTTATATCGAGCAATTAATTGGGACAGAGCTACGTTTGTCCCGTGGAATGTCAGTTGTTTATATTCTCAACTTTCGGCTACTTAACCCTGTTAAAGATCCATCCTAAACCAACAGTAGTAGAGGCTTTACAGCAACGGTGTCCAACTTTGGTGCCTTTAAGACTTGCGGACTTCAATTCCCAGAATTCCCCATTCATGGCTGGCTGGGGAATTCTGGGAGTTGAAGTCCACAAGTCCTACCAAAGTTGGACACCCCTGGCTTACAGTGTGTGTTGGGGAAATAAGTTAACACTATCCCAGAATGCATGTCAAACAACCACTCTTTTATCTTTTTTAACAACAACAAAAAAAATCATTGAATCCTGAATATTTCTAGATACTATTTTGTGCTTTTCCCAAATAAAGAAACTTTGAGGGAATGTGGCAAGATTTTCCAAGGCTACTTTTACCCTACATTTTTTAAAAAAATTCTACAAGGGATGAGTGGAGGATTGCAGAGATCACCAGTCCAGATAGATTTCCTTAGGTGCCAAATATAATTTCATCCTTTAACCTTATGCAAAATCAACCTCTCGTGCGACTTGGTTTAAATTTTTAATTTATTTATTTATTGTTCCAGGTTTGCCATTTGGTGCAACCTGCAGAGTCTGGAGGAGTTCAACAGCATTAAACATAAAGGAAAAAAGCAGTATTTATTATACTGAGGTTATTAATTATACTGTCTGCTGGGAGGAGGCCAAAATGATTAGATGGTTGTAGCTGCCATGATTGATTTTTAATTTCTTCCCTGCAGAAACCTCTGACTTATTTATTTAACTAGATTATTACAACCTTAAAAAAATATTTCAAACCCCTGAATGATCCTCAGCAACATTAAAAAGGGTAGACTTCAATTCCCAGATATCCCAAGCATGCTGGCTAGGGAATTCTGGGAGTTGAAGTCCACATCTCTGAAAGTTGCTGAGGTCGAGAAGCAGCGTATTTAGAGGAATATGCTGCTCAATAGTGAGGTGAGTGGTTTTCATTTAATTAAAAAGACTGCCCAAATTATTTTAAAACAGCCCATAGTAACGATCCTCTAAGTAATTCCAGGATCAGCATTAACTGTGTTGCCACTCGTCCAGTGTCAATTGTGTGCCAAAACCTTTGAAGGAGGGAGGCTGAAACAGAAATGAGAAGTTCTCTTCAGACATGGATTATTTGCCTTTTTTCCATGTTTCTAAACAGGAGGAAAGATTTAGGAGTTTATTGAACAGGCCAAAGAAAAGTGAATCGCATCTCAAATACGTGACTGGATTCCTCTGACTCCGATCACACCCGTCCTAGCAATTACAGTGTTTTTTCCTCTGAATTGGTCACAGCTCAAAAGCATTAATTTACTGGGATGGTTGTGTTCGGATTCAGGTGCTCAGAGATCAGCCATGACGGGGAGAATCATCTCCCCCCCTCCCTTTTCTTTTCTGATTGATTCCTTAGCAAGTCACGAGATTTTGGAGCAAGAATTGATTCTGAGCAACTCAACAGTTTCCCATCGAGCAGACGTGTTGCATCTTGTCCAAAGGGGTTGGGACATCTTAGAGCAAGGGTGGGCAACTTTATGACCTGTGGACTCCCAGGATTCCTGAGCCAGCATGGTTGCCCAACGCTCTCCTAGAGATTTCAATGCAATAAAATTAAACAAGGAAGGGAAGCTAGACAATGTATCTAAAGTTGGACTGGTAGAACCTTCTCACAGTTTGGGTTCTCTATGGTCATGTGAACCACCGGGAGGATTATTCCATGTACCAGTGTTAGCCTGCACACTTTCCTAAGGATTGACTTCTTAAATGATCTATGCACAGATCTTGGGAGTGCCAGGGACACAGGTTTCATCCAAAGGGGCCAAGGATTAGAAGGGGTTTCTGTGATCCATGAAGATCAAAGAGAGGGCAAAGGGGCAATGAATATGGTGGTCAGAGGTCCTGCCAGAAAAATCTCCTGGAAACTTGGCAATGTGATGGGCTACTCGATCAATAAGGACACAGCTGCAGATCCCACAGCATCTCATGCACTTTGATTCAAGTTCCCCGATGATTGCCTTAGACCGGCGTTCCTCATCCTTGGCAATTTTCACCCTTATGGACTTCAGTTCCCAGAATTTGACTGGGGAATGCTGGGAGTTGACGTCCACCCATCTTCAAAGGGCATAAGGTTGAAAAACACTGCTTTAGATACATCTATGACCTTACTGAGTTAGCATAAAACATGGAGTAGAGCTATCTGTGTTAGAAGTTGTTGGTTGTTATTTTTTTCAGATAATTTTTTGTATCATTTTCAGAAAAGCAAGCATAAATACAACCTCACCTGTATGTTTGGCAAGAAAAGCACGTTCAGCTATTGGGCAGCCAAAGCCAGAAATTTCCCGGGTTGGGTTAGAGTATCCTTTGATTCAAATCCATTTTAAACCATCATAATTTGTGAATAACAGTGTGACCAATTTAAAATTTATTATGTAACTATGGGTGGTTGCGTGTTTTTTTAAAAAAAATAAGTATTTAGGAAACCATTCTAAGTCCTGTAATCAGTTGTTTATTAATGAATGATGTCCCAATAACGTTTGAGGGTATAGAACAGAATAACAGAGATGGAAGGGACCTTGGGGGTCTTCTACTCCAACCCCCCCCCGCTCAGGCAGTCAAGCTATACCATTTCAGACAAATGGTTGTCCAGTCTCTTCTTAAAAACCTGCAGTGTTGGAGCACCCGCGACCTCTGCGTGGCTATATCCTCAAAAGGTATTGGGACATCCTTCGTTTTCATCATTTATTTTACTCTTATTTGTCTTGTGATCACCCACTCTAATGCAAACTCTTAGAGGAATATGGGCATATCACGTTTATAGGCGAGCATTAGTCCTACAGTTGCTTTAATAAAATTAGATACGAGAAGCTCTACAAATAAAATAAACTGTAACCTATCATTACTTTATGTCAATAAATAAATCCACCGATTGGATTTTTATGGGTAGCAGGGCGTAATCTTAACTTCTTCAGAGCAATAAACCAACTGAATCCAAAAATGAAATCCTCAGCTCCTGTGCATTTTGAATCTCCAAGTGAAGAATCACTATTTACATTCAGATTCTAGAGTCTATCGTTAGGGTACATATTTAGTTACTCTTAGAAGTTCATCCCGTTGTCTTTTAAATTCAGAATATGTCCCTCTTTCACCCCTCCCCCAGCTTTACGCCTCATTTACTGAAGATGCATAAATGCACAGGACCCTACAATCATGTGTTATCCTCTCGAAATGCAGAAAATTCATAAGCAATATCGTGAATTTTATTTCACAAACCACAGAGGTACTGTATATATATATTTTCCTAATTCCAAAATTTTCTATTTTGACGCGACAAAAAAAATTTGTAAAAAAAGACAAAAAAACCTCCAGTGGTCCCTCTTTTGATGAATATAGGACATTAGCTGGCTGCTTCTCTCTGTGTAAATCGTACTGTCTGCCTGCTCCTTTTTCGTGGAGATGCGTTTTTTGTATGGATGTTTGAGCCCACGGGAGGCTTCAAGCGATGAAGTATTTTTCCCATTTGGAATATATTTAACGTATTTAACAAACCCCAGACAAGGCTTTTTTTAAAAAAAATGTAAGAAGAATTGCAGTGGTAGGTGGTTTATTTGCAAATTGTTTTCCGTGCGGTCCATTTTATGGCACCTTTAACAATATTCTTATTTCCAAAGTACACAATAAAGGTTAAAAAAAGTACTCTAGCCATAACTGAATGTCAAGCAATAAAACAATGATTTTTGTGCATAGATTTAAAGACATACCAATTGTAGACATCTGCATGTAAATGCAAAATCTCTTGTTTACTGCTTTCTTAAACTTGATCAACCAACTCCTTATTTTACTACTAATTTAAGGACTTGTAATGGCCTGTATACATTTTCTCTAGCTTGGTTTGTTATGTCATTCTTTGTGTCTCAGCTTCTGAGTCATACTTAACTGTTCCGTGTGGTTCTGCTCACCTCCTGTATGGTTATAACTACTTTGCGTTCATTCTCTATAGATAAAAAGATATACTATTTAAAAAAGAAAAGCCTACGCAGTGCAAATATTTATCTGTTTATCAAATACCACATTATGCTGTATAATATCTGTTTTACTATATACTCTATTTTAGAAATAGATGTTTAGAATTAGCGTCTGTTCTTTTGTGTTCTTCGGATGTGTGGTGCTAACGAAGTTAATTTGACAAAAAAACACCCCTTCCCCTGTTTTATTCCTAGGCAATACCACACTTGATCTTGTACGAATATTTCATGGAATATTTATGTGTGTGCGTATGTGTGTGTGTGTGTGTGTGTGTGTGTGTGTGTAGGTGCGTATAGACCTTATGCACACCTACCCACATGCCCAATGAATTACCTGCATCAGAGTATTAGTTGGGGTCATGGTTTTCTCTTCAAATATATATTATAATTCTATAAAGTTGTCTCTCGTATATTTAATCAGGAGGAACTTAACTCCTCGGTATGATATTTGATATCCAATATAGTGTTTCCTATCTTCTTTTTACCTGCCTAATTAAGTTCTTGCAATGCCAGGGATTCACCATCATTTGGGCTGATTTTTTTTCTTTGTTGTTTTTGCCAATCTTTTGAAAACAGCTGTTCCAAAAGATCTGGAATTCAAACTTGCCCTGTTCTGAAACACCCACAGGACTAAAAGAAGCAGATTTTTTTTTTACTGGAGATCTGGAAAGCTCTAATAATATAATTAGAGAGTCCTGGAATCAGTAGGTGATCCATAGGGCAACTTTAGGTATTTTATTTTGAAAATATTGTCCGGAAAAAACCCAGGTGAACTTGTGATTCCAGAATCTGGTGGGCCAATTGCAATTACATCCTTAAAATCTAAAGCGGGGGTGTCCATCCTTGGCAACTTAAAGACTTGTGGACTTTAAACCCCAGAATTCCCCAGCCAGCATGGGGAAGTTATGGCCTGAGCGATACCAAGGTTCCACATTGAACCAGAACAGGGACTTAGTCCTCCAATAAAATCGAGATGTCTAAGACTTCTTGTGCATTGAGCTAGAACTTACCAGCACAAGCACATTTTGAGTGGCTGGCAGGGTTTTCTCAGTGAGTGAGAATATTACCATCCTTGGTGGGGCAGGGTCTCCTAGTCAGAACGTGCCCACCGTGGTCTCAAACTGCTACTGGAATCCAGAGCTTCTAAGCCAAACAGTGAAGAACTGCCCTGCACCTTTTTATGAGCTATTCTCTCTAAACCCAGTAAAGAATGCCCCATGAATATCGCACTAAGGACACTTACTAGACCCTCAGACTTGTGGAAGCCTGAACCTCGTACATCCTCTGTAGGACTCCTGTTGACCCCAGCAGGACCTCAAGACCCTTGACCCAAATTCAATTTCTGGCAACTCTGTGGAAGTGGGCAGGCATTTTCTTGCTGACCACACAGAAAGTTTTTGCCGTTGCCTTCTTTAATTTCCTTAAAAATATCTCTGTCTGGCCATCGCTCTTGTCCAAATTTATCAATCGCATTAACACGGCTGCCCATCTCACCCAAAGTGACCGGATGACGGACACAGACCACCAGATCTTTTTCCCTAGGCCTAGAGCTTCTCAGCCCCCAAAAGTTTGACTGAGTGCAACTGCTTCCTGAATCAATGAACATTTCCTCCCAGGGAAACAAGTGTAGATTCTCCACCTCATTTATTCAAGAAAAAGTTTCACTGAACTTACCGTGAGTAAATTGTGAGTAGATCTGCATAGGAGGGCACTGTAAGCATGACTGCCTGATAAATCGACACATGCTGAGAAAAATGAACAAATGCTATAAAGCTGCTGATCAGTTCCTTTCTGTTCCCGTCCTGGGCATTCACCCACCCGTTCAACAATGTGCGTTTACTGTAAGTCTAGAGAAGGGGAATGACATGCAAACTGGAAAATGCAAATCTAGGTTCTCCGTGGCATTGCAAGGGGCAGGTCCAATTCTTGACAAAAGCTGGCACTGAAATTCACCCCCACCACCTGAGATTGACAGTATAAAAAAAATTAGGACCGGTATTCTTTTAGCAATAATGGATATCAAATATCTAAAATGAGGAATACATTTTGAAATATTTATTATGACTCTTTTATGGACTATTAACTGGTTATAAAATCTTTAGCAAACATTTTTGAGGAATTTAAGAAGCTGTTTGTTTACCACTCTTTTTGATAACAGAGGATAGTGACTCTTAAAGTCCCAGCTCCATGCACTGCTTCTGTTTTTGATTTCATACACCAGTCATTATTCTGGGGTGAAAAAAAAATCAAAATTTATCTGCACCCTGGCTACATTTTAATAAGCTTACGTACATTTACTTTGTCCGTAATAATCAGTTGATCAGGTTTTTTTAAACATATAATCTTCTTTAAAGATGCAAGTCCATTATTACTGTTCATTCCCTTATCAGTCCAGGTCACTTTTTAATCAGAGATCCTCTTACTTGTGTAATCCATGTTTCACATCCTTTATGCCAATCCCTAATTGTTTGGGCTTCATTGTTTTATAAATTATGCAAGTCTGTGCAAGTAATGTTTCTCATGGTGTCTGAAAAATAATAAATGCTGATTATAAATATGTATTGGTCTGAGAATTAAGCACATATACATCACCAACCTCACTGAGAGATAATGCTCAGTCTTTTGTAAATACCTACAAATTGACATGAATCTGTACTGGACATGCAAAAACATGTGGTCTTTTATGTACAGTATATATAAGTCCATTTTTCTAGTTATAAAAAAGTATAAGCCATTGAGATGAATATTAAAAATAATATTGTAATAAAATACTAATGGTCTTTGCCCTGTTATGACCTAATTTTTTTCACTGCAATCAGATTTTCTTTAGAATTCACTCGTACACCTGACAGCTTAGGCGCAGCAGTTTTATCCTAATCCTGAATAAAGTATTTTGACTCATTTTGTAAATACAATTGTAAAAATAAGAGATTTAATGTTGTCTTTTAAATACTCTGATTTTCATTCTAATATGAATGTTGTTATATTGTACTTAGAACCTGTACCTTTAATATTACATTACCTTTATTAAGTGCATTGAACACATCAATTTTAGATGTGCTTTATGTACTGGTCTCCTGTAATAAAACTTCAGCTTCTAATGGGAACTTTTGTCTTCTTCATTTTTCCCCTGTGTGCCTTACGGGATTTTCCTAAGGGTTCAAGCAAAGCCCCCACCCACAGAAGGGTGCAGTGGTTCTGGGACTGAATGGTGACAAAAAAAATTGGAAATGAGGTTTTGATCCAGGGGTTTTCCAAACGAGTTCCACCACCAGAACTTGATCGGTGGTCGTGGTGGTGAGAGTTCAGAAGAAATGAAGGGCAGAAGAAAAGAACAACAGAAGAACAGACTTGGAAGGAACCTTGGAGGTCTTCTAGTCCAACCCCCTGCTCAGGCAGGAGACCCTAACCCATTTCAGCCAATCCTCAATGCCTAAAGCTTTGCCTCTTTGTTTCCTAGGTGCCCCAAGTTGAAATGCTTGAGAACCAGGTTCTGGTAGCTCCTGGGGCAACCTAACGCTCAGCCTGATCTGAACTGCAAACTTGTCCTTAGGAAAACTGGAGGAAAAACTAAGTATACATCTCATGTGTCAATTCAGACACATTTATTTACAACTGATTTACAGTTCAATCGCCAGGGAGTTCCCCCAGTGAAGTGAGAGAGCACTTTGGGAGTGGAGGAGGAATCAGGTGAGTTTTATCATTGGCACAGATTCCTGGTCAGTGTTTTTCAACCTTGGCAACTTTGAAAATGGGTGGATTTCAACTGCCAGAATACCCCAGCTAGCAAAGCAAAGCAAAGCAAAGCAAAGCTGGCTGGGGAATTCTGGGAATTGAAGTCCACCCTTTTTCAAAGTTGCCAAGGTTGAGACAGTCCAGGTGACTTCTAGCAGGATGCTATTTATTGCTATTGCAATCTGATTTTCTTGCTGCTTCTAAGCTGCTAATGCCAAAGATTCAGATTTATTCCTAAACCTGCTAGCCGGTATTTATTGATCGGCATGGAAGAAAAACCCACGTTGTTTGCTTCCCATTCGAAACGCCCCGCGCTTGCTGAAAAGGGGGAAAGCGCCAGAGATTCCGCCCTCACGCAAGATAGCGTCAAGTTCCTCTCTACGCGTCCTTCCTCTCCACTCTCTGATTGGACAACTTGATTCCCGGGCGGGGCTTCGCGGCGAGGTTCACCTTGTGGATTGGTCATTCCTGGAGGTTGGGGCGGGTACTTGCTGACGCCTGCCACCAGGACGGGTAGACGCAAGGCAAGTGGCGGCGGGCCAGGCTCAAGATGGCGCTGCCCGGTTGGATGGCGCTGCGCTGGTAAGCGGGCCCGCGGGGCTCGGGCGGGGGTCGTCGGGGGGCTTTGGGGGTTGTGGGAGGGAGCAGGACCGTGCCCTGACATGCCTTGTGAATACAGACCTCCGGAGCGTTCGCGGGGACGGGGAGGAAAGCGAGCCTCTGGGCATGTACAGAGTGCCCCCTCCTTCCCCCAGCTCTAGAGAGCTACAGAGGCTGGAAACGGATCGTGCCAGAAGGGAGGGACATCTTTTTTAAATAAATATATTTATTTAAAATATATTGGGGGGGAGGGGGACGTAAACCCTTATCTCCCCCCCCCAAAAAAATCCCCGCCTTCCCCTATGGTCAGACTACACTTCCCATCCTCCCTGTCGCTGCTCGGGGTGGAAGCAAATCAGTTATAAGACACTGCAAAGTGATTTATATAATCTCATTATAAGTAAATTGTCCATCAGGAAAGAACTGACTTTTTCCCTTTTGTTTGGGGGATGCGTTTTTTTTAAAATATACACTGTGTGTTGTATACGTTTGCCTAGCAATTTTTTTGATTTGGTTTGATTTCTATAACCACCCATCTCAGCAAATGACCCTGGGCGGTTCGCAATGTAAAACATATATTACAACTAAAATCTTGAAAAAGCATTTTAAAACAGTAAGAAGCATTGAAAGAGTAAAAATTAACATTGATTGATTAATTACCCCGCTTGGTTTTTTTTATACTGCCCTATTCCAAAACATACATTGTATCTAAAAAATAATTTTTTATTGATATCTTCTTCATTTTGGAGTGGGGCAGTCTAAAAAATGAGATATCAATCATCAACCAATCCAGGATCATTGGCTGACCTCCCCTGCCAGTCGAAAATTCACCCTTCTCATTTTGACATACCTTTGATACTGTTAATTTTTTTTATAAATGTGACTTTTCTTTTTCTTTGCACCCTAGGGACACCCCGCCCCAAAATGGTCACGATGTGTATTTCTCGCGAGACCTTTATGAGAACTACTCTCTGGCGCCGAGCCTCTCCGAACTAATGTCATTATCAGAAAGGTATTAGTCAACGCTTAATGCTTTCCTAAATCACCTCCTCCAGGTGTTCGTTCCCCTTTTCCCAGATCTTTTCTCCCTTGAATTAAGGAGAGCTTTAAATAAGACCCCAGCTGGTGATGCAGTGGGAAAGAGGCAGCAAAGGCCAACTTTGGCTTTCATTCTGCAGGGGGTGTATGTGCTTGGACATTCCCCCCCCCCCTCAGCTGCTGACCTCTCCTGATGGGTCTCTCTTCCCTTCTCCATCAAAGGCGCTAATTTAAGCTGCTCGAGTTGCTTGACGCTTCTGAACGGCTTAATTAAATTTGCCAGTTCATGCCAGGCGGATGGATACGTTCCCTCATTCCGAGAGACGACCGTGTTAAGAGCGGTAGAAACGATGCTGTCGAGATCTTTTTTGAACTAGGTCAGCAGTTAAGGCTTCACTTAGTTCATCCCAAATGTGCCCATGGCTTTGCCATGCGTGTCCGACAGAGTCGAAACGCAGAGTGAGCCCATTGCGCATTGAGGGCTGGGGCTTGTGGCACCGTTCATGACTCCTTGGGATGTGTGCAGGATGCACAAACCAGAAAGCGAATTCTTTGGAATCACAATGGCTTTAGAAGATACACACACACACACACACACACACACACACAAGCAAACACTTGGAGCACCCCATCAGATGTCAAGATGTGCTGAAAAGAGTTTGAAGAATGATAGGAAGCAGTTTGGGCTGCTGGAAGAAAATGACTTTAATGTTGTTTGTACCTGCTCCTCAACGGCTGTAGGGTCAGCCCTGTTTCCTCCCAGCTGCTTGTACTGAACTCAAATGTTCTTGTCTGAGGGCAGGAATGCAAATTCACTCTCAGGAGGTAGGGGAGATTTCAAAGGTAAATAAAGAGTTAAAAGGGTTGTCCCAACCAGTGGTTCACATCTGTAGCTAAAACATCACCCCCTGCATTATTTTTCCTTCTATAAGTAAACGCTGTCTTTAATCCGAAGACTCCTTACCTGTTTTGGCCAGAATGGAAAAGAAAAATAAGCTTCAGAACTGTGTACAAGTAGTCATCAAAGTTCATTCAGTGGCCGTTCGAAGAACAATGGCACTGAACAATTTTTCACACTTAACGACAATTGCAGCATCCCTATGGACACATGATCAACATTCAGACGCTTGGCAACTGACTCGTATTTATGACCTTCCGACAGGCAAAGTCAGTGGGGGGAGCCCGATTCGCTTAACAAGTGTGTTACTAATTTAACAACTGCAGTGTTTCACTTAACGGTGGCAAGAAAGGTTATAAAATGTGGCAAAACTCACTGAGCAAATGTCTCACTTAGCAATGGAAATTTTGGGCTAAATTGTGGTTGTAAGTCAGGGACTCTGTAATAACAGTGTGCAACTTGCTCCTGGTTGGACGGGAGTTGAAGGTGGCTCTGTCTGTTTCAGGCTCTCGGAGAGGAAAGTGGCTGCGTCACAGTCGGGGCCCGAAAAGAAGCAGCAGCCTGGCCAGCAGACTACAGCGAAAGCCGAGCCTCGTGTGGCCCCCCCTCCCCAGGAGCCCAGGGTCCCCTACCCTTACGTGTCCAGCCTGTCCGAGAAAGAGCAAAGAAGATACTTATTTCTTTTGTCTGAATATTTAAATGCCGACCCAAACCTCTTGCACTGGTCTCAGCAAAGGAATTACACACAGTATCTGGTATGTGCTTCGTTTCTTTTTTCCTTTTTTCCCCCTAGTCTGTTACGGAGATAGTGTAATAGCAAATGTCTAAGAGAATTAGGACTTAAAAACTACCGCCATTACGTGTGTTACAGCAAATGAAAGAATTTGTCAGCAAAGAAGTTGCAGAATTCTTGAAATTCGCCCAGAACGCTGCTAGAAGCTGCTCTAAAGATTACAGTGATATCTCTGAAGACGCATTGATTTACACCAAGGTAATATTACAAGATGGCTCTGCTAACTTTTCCAGGAATAGAGAAGCCCTCTGCTTCTAAAATAGTGGTAAATTGTTGGGTTTTTCATAGATGGGTTAATTTTTAAAAAAAAAAACCGGAAAAGGAATGCATTGTGTGCAGAAGCTGCTTCATGGTGGAGAAATAGAAACATTTCAAGACACGTTTGAAAAATAAAAGTCTTTTTTCTTTTTTCTTGAGGATTTTCTGAGCGCTCGTATGGGTTACGTGAAGAATTACCCTGAATGGTATTTTCTGCACGAAGTGACCAGCCTCATGGGCGGACGATTTAATATAGAATTGACCCTCAAGTTTGAGAAAAGTCTTCTTGCCTTGGTGAGCTCCCCGGGAAATGCACCTACCTTAGTATCTGCTTGAGGGATACAAATAATTTACACTTAGGCGACTGTTCTAAGTTAGGGTAGGACACCCCCTTCCCCCCCCACCCCACCAAAAAGCCACTTAGTAGTTCCAATGCAGACATCTTGCAGTCCTGCGAGCACATTTGGCAAGTGGTTTAACCTTTAAAAATGTTGATGTTTTTTGCCAGTTTCTGGCGTTAAACATGCAGTTTCGGGGTGGGGGGCATGCCATTGGGTAAAATGGATTTGCTTAACAGACGCAGCTTTTGCCATGTTCGTTTTATGACCTCTGCAAAAAATGTTGTACATTTGGGTCTGGTCATGTGGTGACTCACTTAATGTCTTATAACTGTAAGTTGAGGACTACCTGTACTGTAGAAATCCGTAAGACCACGAGATGAAAAAGAAACAAAGCCTTTGCTGTCTTCTAGTGCAGGGGTCCCCAACCTTGGCCACTTTCAGACCTGTGGACTTCAACTCCCAGGCTGGGGAATTCTGGGAATTGAAGTCTACCCACCTTAAAGCTGCCGAATCTGAGAAACGCCGCTCTAGTGGTTTACTGGATGTTTGTGACCCAGGCTTAAGGGAGAAAGATTTCTAGCCCTGCTTGGAGATTTGGGAGACTGACCTTTTATTTGACCCTCCAGGCTTGCCCAGGATGTAGGCCTAGGTGGCTTCTTCCTTGGGCAGCCATGCAACCAAAGGTATTAATATTAAGTATTATATATTTTCTCTCTCCCAAGGGAACGGTGCACCTTGTTAAGCGATTCTTCCCTAAGCTGCCAGCATCGATTCATTTTCCTGCTGATAAACCTAAGCGTGAACGACTCTGTGGGACTCCGGAGCAGCGTGCTGCCCAGCTGCACAATGTAAGGATGCAATCGGGCAAGCCACGTGTTGCGCTGTTTTAATCACCTTTGTGCGTTAACCATTCCCTGCAGGTGGTCCTGATGGCTGTTGTGTTTCCCTTCAGCTTTAATAGCTGCCCTTGTTTCTCAGAATTCTCTTTGCAGTGAGTTTTGAAGCCGTTCTTTAAAAGAAGCGAGCCGAAATAAATAATTCACATGTCAACACACTGTGGCACTGTGTGAACGAGCCGTAAGCTGGTGTGAACTTGAGGTTCCTTTCTCTTCCTGATCAGGATAGGGACTTAATTCGGCTTCGGCTTCTTCACCTTTTGTTATAGGCAAGGCAGAAACTAACTTTGGACCAAGCCAGCATTTGCTAATGGATTAAATTTTGTTTTAAATTGAGTTCAACCCAACTCAGAAATATCCTGTTTTTAGCAATATCGGAGTTTGCCATTCTTTTAGTTTAGAAGAAGAATATGTTCGGCGTTGTCATTATGCTCTGTACTCTAAAACAGTGGCTGCAGAGCTGGTTTAGGGGCAATTTCGAGAGATTCTTGGGTAGCCAGTAACAAACATAAACATTATTCCACGGAGAAATGGTGGCTTTAGCAATCACTACAGTTTAAGATATTTCTAAGCAGCCACCCACACGTGTATAGGTGAGAGTGAGATATTTGTATAAGGAGGGCAGTATTTCATCAGGACACAGGCTGAAAGTCCAATTCATGCCTGAACAAAGAGACTGTTGGTTCTCAAGGGCACAGGTGTATAAATAGTCATGTTTGCCTAATTTTATCGTGTGTGCTAAAAATACCTCTGGGACGTTAGTTAATTCCTCAGCCTTAATAGTGTAATCATGTAATTTGGTTCAGTTCGATTTACAATTTATTATCTCATGGTTTCCATTTACTTGCAAAGGATGTTAGCACCGACCCAAATGCTGAAAGGCTGGCTGCCAAATACTGTCCTCAGGTGGTCCTGACGGGGGAATCCTTGTATACTCTGCTGAACAATCACGGTCTGGATTATAAGCAGCAGTGGGAGCTTCCCGTGTCTGTGAAAATGGTTTCCTTTGGCGGTGAGCTCGATATTCTTCTCCTTTTAGCGCAGAGTTGGTCTTAACGTGGCTCTGATGCTGAGGGGCAAGTTGTTTCTAAGTGGGGATCGGCCTCATCACTCGAACTTTACAGTGAGCCAAATAGTATTTTCATTTCCCTGATGACTGGTCCAGTTTTCCTGATAGGGAGTCCCATTGAACTTTGGAATGACGCTTAATTCTGAGCAGAATAGTTTTGCTTAAGTGTTGCCCTTGTCTGGAAAGAAAAGCAAACAAATGGGATTACTTTTTATACAAATGACTGTTGATCTTGTAGCAAAGAATAGGAAACTGACTAGGAAGAATAAACAATACGTAGCTTCGCAGTTTCTTTTTGATGTTGAACATTAACTATAGAGAGTACAGTTAGTTTATCTTAGATTTTTATTATTCTGTTAGATGACCTGTGTATTTATTTCACACAGAAAGGCTCCATCTGGTGATTAAAACAACCTCTATTTACGGCTTATTGCCTGTTTATCTCCTTCCAACTAATGATGGTTAAAATAAAAAGTTTTGGGAAGGCGAATCCGGTTCTTCTTATGTGGGAAATTGTATTGCTTGTACTTCCATATTTAGCTGAAAAGTAATTATCCTTTACCCTTAAAAAAAAAAAAGCGAAAGTCCACTTTTTTCTCCAAAAGGTCTGAAACCAGTCAGAGTGGCCTATGTCGACCCCCCGGTCCCTAAGAAGGAGATGACGGTGAGGGAAAAGAACCATTTTTTTCACGAATTCCTGGCGGATTTTCATATGACAAAGCAGTCCAGTATTGTAGCCCGGGCTGTGATACTAGACAAGCCGTCAGAAGGGGCGGTGAGTTTCAGTCCTGTATGGTTTGGTTTTTTTCCTTTGAAGTACTGAAAGGAATTTTGCCTGAATTTCATAGGATAAGAAGCTTGCATTTAAAATAATAATAAAAAAAGAATATTGGCAATGGAAGCCTTCAAGACCTGCCTTGTGGTGAAACTGACACAACGCACGTATCCAGACGTATCCCCCTTTTTCCCTCTCTCTCTCCCAGCCAGGAACAGCGCTTAAGACCTGCCAAGGCAGACCCTTGCGGGAATCCATTTCTGCAGACCTGGACTTTGATACGGACGTCACAGAACTGGAGAGCTTTGCCTCGGCCACAAAGCCTCTGAGCGCTGCTCCAGCTGAGGTGGCCCCTGCAAAGCCGGCCGGATTGTCCGCAGTCTTCCCGGAGCACCTGAAAACGGAGAAAGGTCGGGAAGGAAGCGAAGCGCAGGAGCTGGAAACGGCGTCCAGCAGCGGGGAGGCACCGCCCTCAGGAAGGAATCTTCCAGATTTGGATAGCGAGGGTGAAACGATCGAGCCAATGGAAACGGAGCCAGAGGACAGAAGACTTGCGTTAGCCCAAGGAAAAAATCTGGACCCCAATACCTCGATCGCTTCTTCAGATAAAAACCGTAATCTCAGTGAAGGAGCTGCTGAAGACGTCCGCTCCCCTGCCCTGTCCTGCAGCAGTGACACGGATGGGGAACATCTGATCATTGACGCAGAATGCGAAGCTGGCCACGTGTCTGGAGCAGGGGCGGCCACTTCCACCCCCGGCCCTGGAGGACCCGCTCCTCCTTCACCCAGCCCTGGACAGGCCCCGTCAGAAAAACCAGCCGGGTCTTCAGAGATGCACAGCAAGCCTCCCCCGCAGTTATCCCAGGAAATCGATCCCCTGGGGCAGATTTTGAAGATGCAAACCAAGCTGCTGAAACCCCCATCTCCAGATTGCCAGGGGCACCTGCTGGCAACCAGCGAAAGGAGTTTGAATCCTACCCAAGGCCAGGCAGATGCCCATTCTCTCCCCTCGGCGTCTTCAGTGGCGGAGCCAGGACAAAACACCCTAATGAATACAGGTGCCTCCCCCAAGTTTACCTGGGCAACCTATTACCAGGGGCCTCAGAAAGGTAGGTTATGTGAGGCTGTAGCTAGGCTGTAGTGTAAACCCATGTTTTGCGAGCTTGCCAACTTTGGGATGGGTGGACCAACTCCCAGAGCTCAACTTTGGGATGGGTGGACTTCAGTTCCCAAGATTCCCCAGCTAAGCTGCAAGTTGAAGTCCACCCATCTTCATAAAGTTGCCACACTGCTGTAAACATTCCTGGTGTGTGTGTGTACACGGTTCATTCTTTGTTCAGAATTCAAGGGAATTTTGTATTGGGGAGAAAAATTTCGTTAATGGGTGAAGCCTCTTTGTGCACAAAAGTCAGCAAAATCCCCGCCTTTCCTGAAAGGGATGCTATGGGATGCAGCCGAAGACGCAGCCAACTACGAACCTCCTCAGCATGGCAACCTCGTCTACAAATTGTACAGCTTGGAGGACATGCTGCTGTTGGTGCGCACCACCATCCAGAAAACCGAGTTGAGACCCCATCAGAAAAAGGCGAAGTTCAGGAGGGTGAGTTCTCTTGTGGGAGGATGTCTTTGCGGGGATGCGTCATGCTTCCCTTGATTTAGGTTTTAGCCAGTTCCGATGCTGGATTCCTGCTGCGGTCATTTGCAGGAACCACTTCTTCCAGGGGATCAAATGTAAGGAGGGAGAGTTCGTAAGCCCTACATTAAGAGAGAGAGAATTGTTGGCAGAAGGTTTGCAAAGTAAACCGAATTAATAAATAATAATAATAACGTGGATATTCCTTTAAGCCGAGTTTTTAGGGCTCTCCACTATGATTCATCATCCTTTTTTTTTCCTGGATTGCTAAAGGTGGGAGAATTCCAGGGCTAAATTCTTACAAGTCTCTCCTGGATTTGCAAGAAATAGGAGTGAATGTTGTTGGTTCTTGGTCATTTTTTTTACTGCTGTAGTCTTGGCAGTCTGTTCTGGGGCGAGTAGTATGGGCTAGGATCCTGTCTTTGACTTCATACTTGCTCACC
The DNA here is from genome assembly GCF_947247035.1 of Vipera ursinii. Lineage (NCBI taxonomy): Eukaryota > Metazoa > Chordata > Lepidosauria > Squamata > Viperidae > Vipera > Vipera ursinii. The sequence goes on along the minus strand of NC_139524.1, from coordinate 19,967,258 downwards.
TCTGCAACCTTTAGCATTTCTCCTGAAGGCTCGTGTAGGAGGTGCATTCCTTGTTTCTTGTTTCAGAGTGATCCCTAACGGTATAACTCAGATGCTTGAGTTTCCTATTATCGATAAACCATAATTCTCCAAAAGGTCCTTGCTTTCTTGTAGCTGGAAGTAGCTGACCTCGGAGAAGGCAAGTCCTGGCAAGGGATGAGATTTACCTTTTGCTTTTCCATTCAATATGCAGACTGAAAACGCTTTGAGGTGGAGAAGTTTTTGCTTAACTTCAGGCGCTTGTTTTCCAGCACTTTCCTGTGTACGTTTTGCCAAAGTTAGAATACCAGGCCTTCTACGGAGCAGAAGCTTTCACTGAAGAAGAAGCCTGTCGACTCTGGATGGAAAGCTCCTTGCATTCCAATACCTCCTTCACCGTGGGTGAGTGGGTCTTCAGACTCCCCCCCCCCCCCGGTTTGGTTTTTTTACACAATGTCCTTCCTGCCGATGGTTTTATGCACCAGCCTGTGGTACACGTGGTCCTCGATTTACGACCAAAACTGTTGCTAAGCAAGACATTTGTTAAGCGAAATTGGTTCCATTTTATGACCTTCCTTGCCGCAGTTCTTACAGGAATCCCTGCAGTTGTTAAACAAGTAACACAGTTGTTAAGTGAATCTGGCTTCCCCATTGACTTTGCTTGACAGAAGGTCATAAAATGGGATCTCGTGACCCCAAGACACGGCGGCCTGTCATAAATATGAGTCACTTGCCAAGCATCCAGATTTTCATCACGTGACCACGGGGATGCCGCAAAGGTCGTGTGAAAAAACACGAGTCGCTTTTTTCAATGCTGTTGTATCTCCACACAGTCACAAAACAGACTGTTGTAAGTCGAGAACTATCTGTAGTGGTCCAGTAATTCTTTCAAAAATAGGGTGGTTTTGAATTTACTGAACTTGGCAGACACGTCGGATGAAACGGGAGGCAGATGCTGCGAAGATAATTAACACGATGAAATGTTTGTCTCAAAGTAGCTGATGGTATCGCGGGAACTCCTACCTTGTGGCCCTTGTGAAAGCCTCATCCAGAGCAATTAAAGCAGCAGCGGTAAAAATCCTAACGGCCCAAGCTGGGTGGGGCGCCTTCTAGGCTGCTGCTGCCGCTGAGAAATGGGCCTCGTGAGAAGTTTGCTGCATCCGATGGAGGGTGTATGAAACCCGCCTCAGTTCGGGGGGAGTTGTGCTCTCCCTAGACCGGACCTTAGAATGGGGCGTTTTCTGAGTAATGCACAGGATGGTTTAAATCAGAGTTCCTCAAGCTTGGCAGCTTTCAAGACCTGTGGACTTCAATTCCCAGAATTCCTCAGCTAGCTTTGCTTTGCTGGCTGAGGAATTCTGGGAGTTGAAGTCCACAAGTCTTAAAGTTGCCAAGGTTGGAGACCCCTGGTTTAAATGGTTTAAATACCCTTTTGAAGCGTTCTTTACTTTTCAGGCCTGGTGCATGCATCATCCTAACCAGGGTTGATGGGGTAAACCACAGTATACGGCAGGAGTAGGCAACCTTGGCTCTTTTATGACTCATGGACTATGCTGACTCAGGAATTCTGGGAGTTGAAGTCCATGAGTCATAAAAGAGCCGAGGTTGCCTACCTGTGGGCTAGGGGGATAGGTGAGCTTAGCCTCCGAATTAAGTCTGACTTTCTTTTTGCTTCAAGTTCTGATGGCGTCACGATTTCGTTTTAGCCTAAGCTGTGGTGTCTCCTGCTTTGCCGTTTCTTCATTTCCGTTTGGGAAAATGTCTCTCTCCTTTAGGTCACATCGATGCCCTCACTTCACACGTCTTCCTGCTTGAGCGGCTGACTGGGAAGGCGTTGAAAAAGCGATTCGGCACATTTAAGTAAGTAAGATGGGCGGCAAATAAATGCAACAAACAAGCAAACTTCCCACAATAGAAAGGTTGACTTATAGGGGTCCCTAACCGTTAGTTCCTCTTTCTACATTTAATTATTTTTCTTCCAGCAAATGCAGTTGAAATCATGGGCTTTTTAAAAAAATAAAAATAAAAATCAGTGTTTACCCCTTAGCTGTATGATCTCCTTCTTTCCTTGGTCTACAAATACTCATCTCTCTGTTAGTTTTTGATTGATTGATCGTTTTGATACGAATTTTATCCATAAGCAAGCTACTAATATTTGGACTTGGCTTATGACCATAATTGAGCCTGGAAGCATGATCTGGTTATTAAGTGGGTCATCATATGACCATGACCAATTTTACAACTTTCTTGCAGTGGTCATTAAATGAACGCACTAGTCGTAATCCAGATTTTTTGGGGGGGGCAGGGGTGTCAGCTATCAGAACTTCAAATCTGGGTTGTAAATACCGTTTTGGGGTTCTGTTGTAAACTGCAGCAGTCACTAAGTGACTGGTCGTAAGTCAGGGACTACCTGTGTGCCTGGTATCCTGAGCCAATGTTAATCAGAGGAAGGCCTTTTGTTACCTGGGCCTTTTTGTTTTACAGTAGAGACTCTCCGATCATCCTCAGCCACAGAAGCCTCCCCAAAGCATTCATTTTTGGATCACTTTGCGGAATGATAGTTGACAAAGTCCAGGGGGTTCTCACACTCTCTTTTGAGTCATGAGGTTTAGGAACCTCGTGCCTCTGAAAGAGGCTGACGGTTGAGGATGTTGCACTTCCTGTCAAAGGCCATGTTTCATGGCTTATCCACACATTCTGCAGCTGCACGGAATGGCTTTGAAGTAACTTAAGCAGCTGATCGAGTCTGACCTCTCACCAGCTTGTGTCTGGGTGCTCCAAGAAAGAGGGCACCACTGGGATACACAAATCCTTCAGATTCCTGCATGTCTGTTTATCTCTTGAACAAACCGCAGTTGCGATGTTTGCATAATGCATTAATTTCGCCCTAATTATTTTGTGGCTTCTGAATGCTCTTCTTCCCCCACAGGCCAACCAATTCATTACATATTCTCCAAAACATCTTGAAGAAGGTGGCTGGGTACGTATGTGACTTCCTCTGTTCCTTCTCTTTCTTTGTGTTGTGCGTAACAAACAATGTGAACTAAGGAGAGCCCCAGGATCCAGTGCTGGGAAGCTTGTAGCGAACACTTGGAACTTGGGATAAGGAGGGAAGATCTGAATCTAGTCTGCATCGCCATCCTCGCACACGTTCAAAACCTGCGAAGGAGGCAGTTTCTGTCCGACAGAGCCAGGGGGAGCAGACTGATTGATCCATCCATTTTCATTTCCATTTCTGTAGCCGCCCATCTCAGCAAAAGACTCTGGGCGGCTCACAATTCAAAGCGTACGTTAACAGTTAAAATTAAAAAAAAAACATGTTAAAACAATAAACACAGTAAAAAGCATTAAAACAGTAAAAAAAACCCAACCCATTAAAACATCTAATTCGCGGTGCATCCGAAAGCGAGCTGCCTGGCCCTTTAACAGTGCAGCCGGGAGGCAGGGCCCTTGGCCCCCGCGGCACCACAGGGCCAGGAGCCAAGCCAGGTTTTTGGAGCTTTACAGAAGGCTAACAGGGTTGGAGCCACTGTGGCCTCCGAAGGAAGGATGTTCCACAGAAAAGGGGCCACTGCAGAGAAGGCCTTGCGGATTTGGCATTGGTTTGTAATGGCTGTGCTGTTGTCAGCTTGCAGGAAGGATCTTACCTCTTGGCTCACCTGGCGGGAGACTCCTCGGTGTCCATCTACAAGAGCTCGGACGGAAGCGCCCCTCGGGCAATGTACAACCTGCACGCCGCTCACGCCGGCCTGCCCCCCGCCCCGGCTGCCCTCTCTGTGCCCTGGGTCCCCCTCGACCCCAGCCTCCCCCTGCCGCATCACTTTGCTCAGGGCCGCGTCCCCTGCACTTTCCCACCGATGCCGGATGAGGGCGCCAGGAACCGGAAGGTGAGAAAGGATCGTTTGGGGGAGCCATTTGGTGTTTAGCCACCCCACGTGAAAACGGGGCTCCCCTTTTTATTATAGCACTTTTCCCACGGACATTACTTTTCGAAATGGGCCTCTTCGAAGACATTTGAATACCTCTGTCAGGAGTTCTGCAAATAGAGATGAGGGAGAAATCTCAGAGCAGGGGTCTGCAGCTTGGGCCACTTTAAGACTTGTGGACTTCAGCTCCCAGAATTCCTCAGCCGAGTTGCCAAGGCTGGAGACCCCTGTCCTAGAGGTTCAGGAGGGGGGATGCAGATAATACCGCCCGAGTGATACGAAAGCCCTCGCTGCCCTGCGTAGCTCCGTCAGAACAGTGTCATGTATTTACAGAGACCGCATTTTCGTGGACAAAATAGAGCACAAACCTGCAAAAGGGGCAACTCTGAAAGAGGTTTGTAAGGATAAAAATAAATACATTTTTATCACTTTGCAGAGGAAAATTCAGGAATAAACTCAAGACGACTGTTTTTTCCGAAATACAGGGTTGTCCTTTATAATAATAAGGGCTGTGTTGTCACTGTACACACAATTAACTTAATCCAGCGTTGATTGCTTTCATTTAGGAGCAGAAGAGCAAAAAGTAAAAGTTTTCCCTGGGATTCAGGGTGATTGCGTTTTAACCCATTCCGGCAGAAACTTCACCTCAGCTCAGCTTTGACTCCCTTTGAAGCTGTTTCCTCTTTCTCCTCCCTTTCTGACCCCTAGACCGGCAGGACCAAAGCTTTCTCCGCCACACCCGGCCCCCGGGGGCCAATCTCCGTGGAAGCCAGGGCCGCCGCCGGTTCCCTGCAGGCTGAGCCCCCGAGCAAGAAGCCTGGGACTGCGCAGAACAAGGGCTCCAGGGCAGAAAACCAAGGCCCAAACCGGAAATTCTGGAAAAAGAAGCGCACCAAGCCAGGCCACATGACTTAGTGGTTAGCAGGAACAGCAGTCTTTCTTGGCAAAAAGGCTTCTTCAGGGAACGAAGAAGGCGGTGGGCAGTTCCACCAGGCCGGGCAGAGTGGCCAGGCATCGTTGCCAGGAAACCTTTCCGTGTCTCCGGGACTTAAGGGGAGCATCGGAGGAGCTTCTCCTGCACTGAGAGTCTAGGGGGATTCTCCGTCGTCCAGGTCTTGGTTGTCCCAAAGGAGCTTTTTCAGGAGGCAAGTGGACTTCCTTGGTTTTCTTTGAAGGCGTTTTGCTTCTCATCCAAGAAGCTTCTTCGGCTCTGGCTGGATGATCTGACTGGATGGTGGAGGATGGAAGCCAGTCAGAGCTGAAGAAGCTTCTTGGATGGGAAGCGAAAGGTCTTCAGAGAAAGCCTCCAGCCCTGAAAGTGCCTGAAGCCACCTGGGAAGGAGAGCGGCCAACTCTGAACCATCAGAACTGCTTTTATATTGCCCTCTGCTCCCAGTCACGTCGCTGGGTGAAAGCCAAGCCCTGCGTAGATTTCTGTTAAAACGGGCACTTCTACTCTATTTGGGCAGCTGGGGCAGAGGTGGTGGAGAACAGAGCTTGAGTTTCCCTTTAAAACCGCCCTTTTCTGCAGGTTGCAGGAATGTCAGGAAAACAGTCTCAGCCACAACCAGTTTTTAAATTTAAATATAGGTTTTTTTTTTAAGAGTTGTTAAAGGGTTTAAAACGGGTGCCCAGCATTAGCAACTTTTAAGACCTGTGGATCTCAACTTCAATTTTTTTTTCCTTTTTCACAGGGTCAAACAGTGCGTGCTTGGCCTTGTGCATGGGTGTATTTGTCTTTTTGAAATACAGTTAAAATTCCCTACTTGCTGATTTCTGATTTCCTTTTTTTTTCTTTTTTGTGGAGCGTGGATTTGAATTTTGCTTGGGCTTTTGTACAACGGCTTGTATGCACACTGTCATTTGGCATCATTTTGTACTCCAAACTAATTAACATTGAAGTCTGTGGTTGCACGGCCGCAGTTCTCCTGCCCCAGGCGAGACCAAGATGAAGTAGGGCAGGGCAGGGCAGCCTTGATGTCACGGCAGAGACATGTTTTCTGCCAAAGCACAGCCATGTTTTTGCAAAGTTACACCCGGTTGTGTCTGTCCCATTCCAGGCACTAAAGCTTTCAGATTTGTTGTTGTTTTGTGGGTATTTCTGTGCTGATCTTTATTTTTTTTAGGCATGATTTATTTCTGCTAAATGCAGTGCTTTATCCAAGAAACAATGTCGTTTCAGTTCAGTTTCTATCTGGCCCCATACACACGTAGTGCTCTCGAAGAAGAGCCGTAAGTTTTTATCTAGTTGCCACAACAAACCGTGTCTCCTCTTTGTTTCTGCAATCTGCTGGGGTTGGCTGGTTTTAATGACAAGGTGGAGCCTTTGGGTTGCAGCCTTGCTTAACACCAAGTTTTCTTTCAAAATCCAGTCTGACCTCCCACAGGGAAAATGTTTCCAAGATGAGTCATGTGCCAAAACCGGGTGGGGTCCCGAAGCCCTGGCTGGCTCCGAAGAGGGATTAAAAGATATGCTTGACAACAGAGGATATATCTGTAAGGCTTTTCCTCTGAACTTGGCCTCTGCAATTAAGATCCAGAGTTGTTGTTGTTGTTGTTGTTGTTGTTATTATTATTATTATTATTATTATTATTATTATTATTAATTTTATTTGTATACCGCCCTTCTCCCGAAGGACTCAGGGCGGTGAACAGGGCAATACATGTTAAAAGACAAAATACAAAAATTAAAAGAGATTAAACAAAATGCCCACAACTCTTACAATAGGTTAAAACACATTAAAAGTAATAAAACCCAACCCCATCCCATCAGGCCAGGCCAGCTTGTTCGATGAGATAAGTCCTACTGAGCGGGCTGCGGGGAGACAAACCTCTTAGAAGTGTCCGTAACTTCTTCGCTGCTAGGGGATACAGCAGTTCAGCTTCTTTAAGGGAAGTTTGGTGTCTTTGGCCGGCTGGTTGGGGTTTCTGGGTAGCCGAATGAGTGCTTTAACTTGGCACCTTTGTGTACTGTGTTAAAAAGGAGGTGAATTCTGCATTTGGAAGTTTTGAGGGTCTGAAATAAAGGTGTCCAGTCTTAGCAACTTTACGTCCTGTGGGTTTCAACTCCCAGAATTCCCCACAGGCCTTAAAATTGTGCCACACCACTGGTTTAAAAGAATTTAACTTCAGATTTGCAATTTTTCTATCAATTACTATTTCAACTAGTCTTGTCAAGCTGTTACGGTGGCCCCGTACAGGAGGATAAGCTTAAGTCTGTTTTATTTTCGGGATATGTACACCCAACGTAAGGTTAAATTCGTATTCTGATTGGGAAATCGGTTTGGCTCTGAATCTGAGTGGGGATTGGCCGACGTCTGTGCCAATCCAAAGCAAAGTTCAGAAATTCAGACTTCCCTTTTAACTCTCCACAGGAAATCCACAAACGGCTGTAATTTGGTTTTTCTACTACAGAAAAATAATGTGCGATTTGTAGGCCCCGGAGACATTCCCCAAAGAATCCCTGGCTCTTTCATTCGTGATTTCCCCTGTGTGTGTTAATAAAATAAAAGTATAGGCAGTCCCTGACTTTGCCTAATGAACATTCAGAGTTACAGTGGCACCAGGGGGGAAAAGGCGTCTCATGGCCAGCCTTTGCACTTAATGACCGCCGCAGGGTCCCCGCGGTCACATGACCAAAGTTCGGGCACTTAGCAACCAGCGCATATTTACCATCCAAGGTCATCGACATTCTCCCCCCCCCCCAAAGCAAAGTCAGTGGGGGAAGCCCCAGCTGGCGATTTGCTTAGCGACCGCAGCAACAAAAGGGTAAAATCAAATGCAACTCACTTAGTGATGGAGGTTTGGTCCAAAGTCAAGGACTGTCTGTAAATCCTCCTTGGCCCACTGGCTAATGCCTCACTCACCAAGCAGCCCCTCCTGTTGCTTCCCCTCTTCGGTGGTATTGCATTTGACCCGGAAGTGGGTGAGGGCGGCCCTGCATGCCTCCTCCCTGCAGCGGTGCAGCCAGGGCGACGTCACTGCATCTGAAGCTCGCCTGGCCCCGCCTTGCAGCCAAGCGGGTGATGCAGGCAGCGGAGGGCTTCTGCAGGAGACGAGTCACGGCCGGGCATCTGCTGGGCATCGCTGCACCGCGGGAGACCCTGGGCTTGTGCCTCCCCGCGTGGCCTGCAAATCCTCCAGGGGGTTTTGTGTCGCTCTGCACTGCTTAGACTGGGATGGTCTGTCCATCGGTGCTGCTTGCTGAAGGCCCTGGACGGGGCTCTTGTATCCAAGGCAAGCAGGACTTCACTTCCTCCTGCCCCTCCAGGGTTTAGCCCAGCCTGTGCTTCGGCTGAGCTAGGGGTGGGGAGGCTGGTCCCAGAGGGCAGCCCCAGGTCCCCCCACCCGCCCAGTTAATTTATCCTTCAGTTCTTGGAGCAACGTGAATCTTGTTCTACTCCAGGCTGGCCTCTTCACCAAGTCCTGCCTGTTGGAATGGCAGCAAGAAAGGGAGATTATATTTTTGCGTCCGTTGAGGGGCAGCTGCCTGTTAGTTTTGTGCTCCTGGCCCTCTTTGGCTTGGGGGAGCCCCCTTTTCCATCCCCAAGGCCGGCTGATCACCGCGTTCCGCTTGGTCTTGGCTAGATCCATGCCTTGTAGTAGCTGTGTTTGACTCCCGTTTCCATCCTGCTCAGCCAACAAGGTTACTGGGGTAAATGTATGAGAAGCAGGTTGCTATTCAAAGCATAATTTCCCATGAGAGAGAGAGAGAGAGAAACTGATCTTGTCTCCTCTGACTTCGTTTCTGATCTGATTGGTCCCCTGCCCGCCTGAAGGATGGGCTATGCAGTCAGCTGAATTAATCAATAATGCCCGTGAGGAGCTCAGTATTGACCCCGGTGGATCAATATTGCTAATGGGTTTTCTCTGACGCTCTTCCGAAACCAGCTGGCGCGCTCGGGTCTGAAGCCACCAGGCTGGTTCATGCCTGCACATGCCTGCCAGCTCCAGGGAATTTTCCTGCCTTCCTTTCCACTGGATTATGGGCACGCCGTCTTTCCAGCAAACATGCTGTGGCTTGCAGGGTCTTAGCTGGGACGTTTGGTACCCAACCGTGATCCCTTCATCAGCAGACTGTCTCGGATCGGCCTTATCTGGAGCCAAGAAGGGGACTTCCAATATACTGGGAAGAAAGCAAACCCCACCCAAAACGGTTCCCTTTCCGTTTTACTGCAGCTTGTGAGTTTAGGGCAGGGGGCACAGAGCCTTGATAGAGCGGAGCTGGAGGCGAGGATCGTGGGTCTTCTCTTCATAGCCAGGCCCTGGAGTAAGAATGGCGGTAGGCCTCAAGTTATGATCACAACAGGACCAGTTGTTCAGTGAGTCACACTCAATTTTACAACGGCTGGCCGGACAGCAGCGAGTCAGAGGAGAGTGGCTCTGCACGGCTCTCCCCTTGGCCCGGAGTGGCTGGGGAGCTGGGGTGGACTCTGCCGATCTTCCTCTCACCTCCAGCTCCTGTTTTCTCTGGCGAGCAGGAGGGCGAAGCTGGAAGGGGCAGGTCTGCCAAACAAGGACTTTTTGTTCTCCAGAATTGTTCTCTGCTCCCCAAGCAGCCTTCCTGGGCTGAAATTGTCCCCAGCTCCTCCTGGCCTGGCATCGGGCTCCTAAACTGCCCAGAGTCACTTCGGTGAGACAGTGGCAATGTAAGCTCCATCAATCAGTCAGTAGTCGAAGTGGCGGTTTTGAATTCTTCCAAACACTCCTGATCTGGGTTGAGGGGAGGGAGGGTGGGAAGCCCCCTCCTGTATAAACAGGGATGGGTTGATCTGTTTGCTGGGTGATTGGATGTTTTGCAGTTTTCTTACATTTTGCCAGTCATGATTTGATTGCACCGAGTAATCCTGTCTGGCAGTCAAAACACTGAAAATCAGGAGTCTACTCCCCACTCCCCCCCAAATACCAGGGGTTGTTTCCTCCCTCCCCCCCCCTTATTTTTTTCACATAGTTCCTTTTCAAATGAGTCAGGAAACAGGTATGGCAGGAATTTGGATAAAATTCTAGCCAGGCCTGTTTTCTTATTCATTGTTGACTCACACTTCATTCATCCCTTTGCACCGAGCAGTTTTTTATTCCCTGTTGTGGGTGCATCCAAGGCAATATCTCAATGCAGACAGTTCAGCAGGAGTTAATGATCGGCCAAAGCCTGCAGATCTAATTCTGAGATATTCCATAAATTGGCCAAGTGGAAGAGTCCTCAGTTGGCGGTGCCTTAAGCAAGGTTTATCTCCACTTTACCCTCCAACGCTGAGGTCTTCTGAATACACATCTCTGGCCCTATTGCAGTCCCCAGTATGTTTAATAAAGATTTAAAGTTCATTCTTTGGTTAACCTGGAACTTGCTCTTTGTAGGAATATTTACCTAGGTGATTTTATGTGTAAAACTCAGTGCATTATACAGAATAATGTTTGCTGTAGCATTGATTTATCTTGTTTTAAGTGCAGTTGCGTCTTACGTCTTAAGTCTTCTTTCAAACTTCTTAACAAAGATAGATTTGCCTTTCCAGTGCTTTTCCAACACTAGCAAGCCTTCCGCCAACAACCAAACATTGTCGTAACAATATAAACAGAGCAGGAGTAACAGCAGATCATGGGCTTAGTTAGAAAAAGTACTAAACCGGCCAGGTGCAGCAAAACTAACCTCGGATGTGCTAACCTGGTGGAATGGAAGAGTTCTTTCTGGTTGCCCTTCTCCCCACGGGCTACGTATTGAGGGCAAAAGTGGAGTAATTGTGTAACCACAACAGATGCCCAGATACACAGCAACATTCCATCAGTATTGTGTAATAAAATGGGCATTGAGTGAAGTCTTGTTCAAGTTCAGCATTCAAACATTAGGCTGCATAACAGCTGTTCACCTCTGTTGGGAACTGCCCAATTCAGCAGCCTGGAGTACTTTTCCAAATTCAGGGGACGCACAGAGGCTTCCTAGCCTCCCGCTTTGGACACCTGTGTGATATTTTGATTGTGTAATGCACTAAATCCACTTTGCACCCCAGTGACTTCTCCTGGAAGATGCTTGGGTGGAACAGCCTTGGCGCCCGGGTGAAGAGGCCTTGGGCTGGGCCTGCTGTTCTGGCTCTTGAAATGCAGTTCGTCCAGTGGTGATGGCACCAGGCTAGAAAGCAGGAGGTTGTGAGTTCAAGTCCCGCCCTAGGCACGAAAACCATCTGGGTGACTTTGGGCCGGTCCCTCTTTTTCAGCCCAACCCACCTCACAGGGCTGTTGTGGTAGGGAAAATAGGAGGAGGAAGGTTTGCTGGATACGGTCACTGCCTTGAGCTATTGCATACATAATAAAGGCAGGATACAAATAAAAATAGATACAGGGGAAAATATGCTGAAAAGGAAGTTACATCAATGTAGTTAAGAGCGAAGTGGGTTTGTAACATCCCTGTTCCCGTTTCCATTCCAGGAGCATTTCTCTCCCTCTCTCCCCTCCCCCACTTCCAGAGATGCTAGATGCTCTTTTGCACAGGATTAAACAGAGCAAACAGAATTGTCCACTGATGCGCACCAGGGCAGGAATGCAGGCTTAGATAGGAGAGTCATAAGGCAAAGCCCTCTTCTCCGAAGGATGAGCTGCTTAGTCAGTGCCCTGAATAACGTCCCTGCTCTCTGGTTGACAACAAGCCAATTTCATCACAGTTTCAACATCATCAAGGTTAGGGTTCGGACCTTGGTCGACTCAAAACTGGTCCCTTTCAAAAA